>NC_139810.1:25570014-26265014 GCF_963457635.1 Microchirus variegatus
ACATGTCTGGCTTTAAGTACGACCATTTCCGTTAGTGTACTGGATTAAACTGCTGTTCTTCATACTTATTTTTCTAAATTTGTACTATAAAAATGTTTGTCATCAGAAATGAAGGAACATTTGAATACTGGCTTCACTGATAAAAAAAAAAAAAGGGCCAGCCAGTATATTTGTAAATTATAAAATACATTTTTGATATGCAGGACGCAAACTGTTGATGTTAAGGTGTTAAGGAGTTTTGGTTGGTTTTTGGTTGAACCCAAAAGATGCCAGCAAACTGAGCAGAGAACAGAAACACTGAAACAGCCACCAAAACAAGCAACCGCAGCAAACCAAAAAACGTAAACGGAAAAATCAGGTACTTATGCATTAAAATCTAGTCAGCCACAAGTTTAGCCAAACCAACACTCTCCCACTCTCTCATACACTTTGTTGCTGGATATTTGACATACCTAACATTTTTCAATTTTTCATAGTCTTCCTTTCTCTCTCTCGAATTCTCTGCTGCCCTAAAGCAAACACGCTTTAACTTTCAATCTCCATATGTTGCTGGCTCGCCACAAATCTACCAACAATGTTCAATGTTGATCAAAATAAAACAGGTGGTGTGAATGTGTTTGAACACAGTGTACTGCTGGGTTTAAGTGCAGCATCTTATTTTGAAATGGACTGCAGCCGCTGAATTTACTCTATTCCTCACTATTTATGATCGTGTTTATCATCAACTTTGGATGAACTGCAGCGGGGGCCCACACCTCTATTTATAGAGATCACAAAGGATTTGCTAACAAAGCATGGCAGGAGAGGTAAATAGAATATGAAATTACAAACCTGGGTCATTGGGGTAATTTTGTCCCACTTGTTCTTCTGGGGATTATAAACATCCACCTCTGCTGAGTCATCGCTAGGAATAGAGAAACATCCAAGTCAAGTCACTGCCAAAACAGTACATGCTTCAAATGCATTCATGTATTAGTTACAGATATTTGCCTTTTAAATAAAACCAAAAACATTTAACATTCTGTAAGGATTATCTATAAAATACTCATGTGATAAAACATATAGTGGTTACGGGTAGAAAATCGCTGGCTATTTGTGAAAATGATATATTGGGATATACTAGTGAGATTGAGCATGTGGCACCATCTAGTGGACTGAAACGTCAATTAATTTATTTTATGCTAATCCACAAACAGTTAATATTGCCATGCAAAACATTGTGATATTCCACTGAATTGAAGAACATTTAGATAAAAATAACACTACAACAGTTATCATGTAATGTTTAACTACTGTGACAAACCCAGTGATCCAGATGGATCCTGGCAATTAAAGACTTTTCACTTTTTATTCTTCGTCATTATGTATTGTATGTTTTGGGTAACATCTACTGTCCGTCCAGGGAGTGGATCCCTCACCTGTGGTTCTCCCTAAGGTTTCTACCCTTTTTCCCCGTTACAAGGGTTTTTTCCCTGGTAGTTTTTCCTTACCCTGGTCGAAGGTCTAAGGACAGAGGATGTTGCCAACCCTGTGAAGTCCCGTGAGACAAACTATGTTTTGTAAACTGTGGGCTATACAAATAAAGATTGATTAATTGAACTACTCTGTAGAAAATATACTCCTGGAGCTGACATCCGTGTTGTTGCCATTGTGTACAAGTTACCATTTTTCACTTTAGAAATCTGTTTTCTCCTGACCTGATGAAGTAGATGAGGCCGTTGAGTGTCACAGTTTTCGGTGTGAAGGACCATGGAGGCAGCTGTCCACAGTTAACCATAGTCCAGCGGTTGGCGTCTGCGTCGTAGCTCTGGACGGCCATCGTGTCTTCCCCGGCCAGGCAGCCTATCGCATACAAGCGTCCGCCGCACGTGGTGGTGCAGCAGTTGTCCATGGAGTGCAGCATGGCCGGTAAGGCTTCCCAGCAGTCGAGAGTGTGATCGTATCGCTCGGTGCTGTCTGACGCCACCACGTAGAGCTGACCTTTCAGCACGCTGGAGCTGTGGTACTCGCGGGGCTTCAGCATGGGCGACACCTCTGTCCACTCGTTGACGCTGGACTTGTAGCGCCACACGCCATCATACAGGCGAGAGCCATCAGAGCCCCCTGAAGGATGCAAACACAAAGTTAAATAGCATGAACAATATCGAGTGTGAATGTTTGTGGATTTAAAATAAGAAATGTGTGGTTTTCATGGCCTTAAAATACGACTTTTCTTTGTACTAAGAGACATCCTGGGGGGGCCCCCCATGTTTCTACAGCAACCCAAATGGACAAACCAGGCTTTTCACCATTTGAAGAGGAACCACACTGTCTGGTGGGTCACCGTAGTTCTCAAATGCCCTTGGAAAGGGAGCTGTTAGTGGTAGAGTTTGTCACAATCTGCAGGCTTACCATTAGATGTCACACATTCTGAAATACGATACTTCAGTGATAGACATCATGAATTTAATTTAATTTTTCCTTTTTAAATGAGAGAATAAATTAAAATAAAGTAGACACTGAATAATAAGCTACAAATAAATGATGACAACCAACAACACATATTTATAATAATATATTATATGTCAAAACAAAACTCTTAACAACTTAAATGACAAATCCATCAAAGGTCATTTAAATTTAATCTACTAGTCAACATTATGCAATCAAATACTGCTGTTATTTCTGTCATCGCGTCAGTAAGTAATACTGCTAAATTTATGATTCACCATCAGTGTCGAGCAATGTCTGCATGAAGGGCTCAGATCATTTCTCATAGAAGGCACTGGAGTTCTTATACGTTAGCTAAGAATGCCCCTGCTAACAATGACAGTGAGGATGATGGTGATAATGAGCTGACCTGGCAGCACACCATGTCCCTTCTCACTCAGCCTTGAACACAGAGCTTCTGGCCAAAGAGGCTGCAGTTTGTTTATAAGCCCTGACGGATGACCATTTCATAGGACGAAACAGCAGGAGTGGAAATCTACTGACTGGAGCGTTCACAGAGCATTGAATCTAATATACACAGCACAGAAACATGAACACTGTGACTCGACTGTAGGGCTTGGACGTCCACTGTAAGGCCGAGTTCAAAAAATGCATTGGTTTGGAAACGGAAACATATCTAAATGAATTAATAAAACTGAAAGTTTGATCAAATCCTAAACCGAGTCCACTGCAAATGAACAATTCAAAATGAAGAAAGATGTTTTGAGTACCGTTAATGGACTTACCTGTCACATACATATCGTTTCCAAGGGCAGCTATGCTGTATCCTCCTCCAAGGTGGTCGGGGAATTCAGCCAAGTAGCGCCACTGTCCAGTCTGGGGGTTGTAACAGTCCACGGTGACCAGCTCATCACAGTCCTGGTCGCAGCCTCCCACCACCACCAGGATTTCCGCAAGTCCCGTGGACGGCCTTGGCCGCATTCGATGGCAGGGCCTGTCATGGCGGTCGTACTCGCATGACTGGAAGCTACGGGCTTCGTTTACCATCCGGAGGCAGGTCGGCGAAAGATAGACGAGTGGGTCACTCTCCACGTGGGCCAACAGATAGAACCTCCTGACAAAAGGGAGCCGCACCTGCTGGAGGAGCTCCGGCCAGTAGTGCAGTCTCCGCTTGAGATCAGTCTTCACCCAACGCACTGCAATTTGATAAACCGTCTCCTCCTTGTCCACACCAAGCTCGCTGTCCGATATAAACTCAAGCAGACGCTTCCAAGGCAGCCTCTCAAAGTCTGTCGCTTTAGCCAGCTCCATTATATTTTTTAGGACAAAGCGGCGAGCACTGGTTGCCAGCTCTCTGCAGGCATAAGCCTCTGCAAAGTCCTGGATCTCTAAGCAGTTGGAAACATCCAGCCGCTGTTCCAGAAACGCACAGCAAGCGTCTTTGACTGAGGGAAACTGAAACAAATCAGCCGTCTTCAGAAGGAGGTCCACGTTATCCTGAGTGACGGTCACCCGTCCTGTGTAGCAGAAGTCTACCAGCAGACCTAGAAGCTCTGCCGACACCTCATGTAGAACTACACGGTCCATAACGCTCTCCCTCAGTGTTCCTGCAAACATAGCCCGGAAGTAGGTGCTGGCAGCGGCCAACACCGTGCGGTGACAGTGGAACTCGCGACCCTCGGCACACAGAGTCACATCGAAAAATTTACGTTCCGCTCTGAGTTCATGGATTCCCCGCAGCAGGTTAAAGGCGTGGGCCGTGTCAAAAAACGGCAGGGTGGACGGTTGCGTCTGCAAAACCGGCCTCTCCATCTCTTCTCTCCCTGGATGATTGGTTTCCTGCATCGAATTATGTTTTCATCTGAAAGAGAGAAAGACCAGAAACATAAATCCATGTCCTCCAAATACCTTGACAATATATACAAAGAAAAGCAGCAAATTCTCACATTTCAGTACCAGGAAACATTTTTCATGCTCTCTAAAAATGGTCTTAACCATTTAATGATTATCATAACAGATGTTGATTGACGTAATATACTACTGTCAAACACTGATCTACAATGGTAAAGAAAGATCACAATGATTAAACATTCAGAGTTTGACATAAAAAAAAGTTTAAAAACAAACTCAATGCCTGAAAAGCAGATCAGCAGTTACACAGGCAAACATTTAAGCAATATGTCACAGGCCACTGTTCTTTCTCCTACCTGACAAGTCCCTCTAGAAACAAACAGCGACAGCAGCGTACGTACTACAGAATATGAAACAGCAAAACTCGGCAAAACTCTTGTTAGAAGGACCAGATCCTTGCGCCGTGTTTAAGAAAGAGAGCTCGCTTGTGCTCAGGAGCTATAAATACACCAGCAGTGTCCATTTCCCGGGAAGGGGGAGCTTTGGGGAGAACACCTAACGCGTTGTGAGCCGACACTGTGGGTAGAGTTTAAACTCCACCCCACCCCACTGGTATGTCTCTGTGGTCAGTCACTGTGAGTAAAGTGGTCTTTCAGAGAGGAGCTCAGTGAGTCAGGGCCTCCTCACCACCACCATCATCATCATCGTCGTCATCAGCACAAAAGCAAAGTGAAAACGCAGTCATACCATTCTGCAATCAGCTTACCACAACACAGACGCACCAGCGCTGAGCCTCTCTGGTCACAGCAGATGAACGGGAATAACGCCGATGTCATTCCTGTTCATGATGCTCTTGAAATGATGAGACAACCATCACAGAATTAACTGATAACTATCTTAATAACTGCTCTAGGGATATCACAGCATTATCATTCTGTCGGTGAGTCGATCCCTCACTTCGGTTGAAGTTAAAATACGGTTTGATCAACTACTTCCAGATTTTTGTTTTTTATGAATGAATATTTATTTTTCTGTTTTTTTCATGGTTGTATAAATCATCCCAAGAGGTTTACACCACTTAAAGGTACAATATGTAGTATTTATGGGTTTATATAACCCAAAATCCACTTTTTTATACATATTATGTGCTCCTGCATTGTCTAGTCGCTGTATAATAGTTTTAGTTTCATTTTCGTAGTGTTTCAAAAAGTCATGTTAAATAACATGACCACGGACCGCGGTTGCATAGCCACTGTTAGCAGTGAGACGCCGTGTTTCTACCGGAGCCTGTAAGGACAAACGCGAGAGAACAAATCAAGCGTCTCTTTACTTGTAGCGGAAGTCCCGCCTCCACTCTCTCCGCTTCGTCTGCTACGGCCCCGGTAGCTCGCCCTCTCCCTCGCCTCACGAACCTCATCTGCTGACACGGAGAAAGACGACGAGGACGACATTTGACCAGCTGGGGATACCGTAGCGCTCAGGGAAGGGAGGGGGTGAGCAGAGCTGCAGGTCTTTGTTGTAAATTTCAGCCTCTCCTTTAGATGGCACTATAAACTACTTATTTCCCCTTTAATTAATTAATTATTCTAAACATAATATCTATGTATTCTATAACGAGGCCCTTTTTTGGTCTCAATTCTAAAATACAATATTCTGTATATGACACTAAATTCCTGCAAATAATTAATTGCTGCTAAATGCAAAGTATAACTGCTTTTTTAACTGTTTTGGGGAAATAAATATCAGATCACGTATGTACAATCAGCAGAAAAAAGCATATGTACAGTATAAGGCAATAAATAATATCAGTTGACCTGAACTAATGTCAACATTCGTTCCCTCTGATAACTCACAGTTATCTCCTTACAGAGATTTGTATCAAGGTTGTTGTAAAGCCCCGCGGTGCTCTGGCCAAAGGCCTTGGTACACATTCCACGCCACGGTTCAACAATGCAGTG
The DNA here is from genome assembly GCF_963457635.1 of Microchirus variegatus. NCBI lineage: Eukaryota > Metazoa > Chordata > Actinopteri > Pleuronectiformes > Soleidae > Microchirus > Microchirus variegatus. Next base: position 25,576,254 of record NC_139810.1, read on the forward strand.
GTCCACACAGCTTTACAAGGGATTAAACTGACCTGTGAAGGACGGACATGGCCTCTCAAACCCAGACCTGCACTCAAAGCCCCCACATCTTTCCTTCCTTACTTGTGTGTACGCGATCATGTATATGTTAAAGGTCCCATATTATGCTAAATCAACTTTTTAATCATTTTAATCCTTATATTTGGGACTCTGGAGGCCCTATCAGTCGCCAAAATGTGAAAAAAGATGACTCGCTCATGTTTTTGTGGTCCTCCTCAGTCTAAGTACAGGAGATAAAACACGCGATGTTGACTTCCGCGCTCCTTGGGACGCCACAAGATTCTAAATTCCTGGAATTGTTGTCTCGCAGAGCTCCGCTTTATCCTTAAAACATGCGAGAGTGCTGGCAAGAGCAACGGTATCTGGAAGTCCACGAAAAGTTATATACTTGGCTCCACAGTGCAGCACAGAGTTCTACACAAACTTTCAGCCTCAGAGGATTTATCTGTCCAGTGGATACATGTTATATATGACGGCAATGTGCCTGCTAGAGCCTGCAAATGATCACTTTTCCAAATGCTTACTGCCGTTAGCTCACAGTAGCCTCTGTGGCTGATGTCATTTCCTGTCCTTTAAGTTTAGTTTTACTTTTTTTTTTTAAAGAGATACTACTAAACAGAGCGTTCTGAACAGGGATTTTTGGCAGAGTGGTTGAACTGCTGTGGTGTTTCATCCTTAGGGTATTTTGACCAAAACATGTCACAGAAATGTTCATTAGGACACCAGGGAACTTGTTGAACTTGGAGAAATAGGGTATAATATGGGACCTTTAAGTATTGGCATTTCTTTACGCAGAATTCAGTTCAGTGATTCACTAGCAGTAGAAATGCTTGAAACTTTCCTATTTTCTTGCACACACCTTGTTATGTTGCAGACACCATCATATTTTGACAAGTAACGTGATGGGAGTCCAAAACAGGCCTACATCAAAATGATCCGACCAGACTGTATGTGTGGTTGCCATGGAGAGCGTGACCAAGAACAAATCCCTCTCCTCCCTGTCCCGAGTTACAAATACTAACAAAGTCTACGCACAAAGAAAGAGTCAATAAAATTTGTTCCTCACCAACGCCAAGTTATAACCGTTTTCTGTTACATAACATTATCACAAACATCAAAATGAATTGGGTTAGGAGCATAATGTACACATAATCCAAAAGGATCACGATATAAAGATGGAAGATAAAAGGTCTGGAGCATACTGTGGTAGTTGAAGTTGAATCACAATGAGAAAAGAGTCTGGCATTTTGAACGCAACCAGCATGAATAAAGTAAACCGTCACACCCCTAATAAGGACAGCTTGAAAGGAGTATTAAGCAGCTCACAATGAGTATGTTTACCAACCAGCTCCAGGAATAGCTGACAAAATGTTATACTCTCAGAAGGGAGAGAGGGACGCTGTGAGGCAGCAGAGGTGTGCAAACAATCCCACCGCTGTGAGTGTGGAAATGTAACGTGTCATCCATACACCTGCACAGATAGACACTTTATAGGTGAAAGTGCCCCGCTTTCATGAAGCACTACAACTGTAGAAGTCTGTCTTCCCCCGGACCTGAACTCATGACCTGCAAATATATACGGGGTAAAACAAATTGAGATGTTGTGCGCTGTTAGTCACAAGACTTTGTCACATTCTGGCTCAAGGATGGTCAGTGTATTTGCTATTCCTTAAAAGGTTGATGATGAGACTGTCTAGGTCTGTGTTTGGGAACCATGTTGGAAACAGTCAACTAATGAACACGGAAACTCTGAGAGTACATCTTTTGTTTTTTTAAACAAATGAAGAAGAAACTTGAAGCCAAATAATCCCCTCACACAGGTGCTGCCATCTTGTGATAGCGACATCATTTGCATAATTTGTTTGATATATAGCAGGTATACAACATTTTCGGGATTTAACTATCCAACTATAAAAGTAAGGCAACATTCTGAAAAATGCACAACACTCAATGGACACAGAAGCAAAACTTAACAAAAACAAAGCATTATTTTATGTCTGTCTTTTTTCATTTAATAAAAAAAAAAAAGGGTGATTTATTCGCCGTTTCATGACTCCCAAGCATTCAGTGATTTATGTCGTACGCTGTGTTAATCTGGGAGCTGCTCTGTGCATGTGAACAGGGTATGAAAAACAGTTAACACAAAGCAGCTGCTTACAACTCTTCTTCTCTAAGGTTTAATGCAACTGCTGCCCCTCGCAAACCTGTAATTTACAAACACTCTTTTGAATTTTTGTCACCTCGGCGTCAACAGAAAAACAGAGACAAGACTCAGTTGGAAACTTTTCAAATGCTAGCAACTAAACAGACAGTTCTAAACATTTCATATGGAAATATTGCTCCTTTTGAAATGTGACATATTATATCCTATTTCTTCAAGTTAACCTAGTTCCCTGGTGTCCTAATGCACATGTCTGTGACATGCTTTGGTCAAAAATACCATAAGGATGAAGCACCACAACAAGTTCAATCACTCTGCCAAAACAGCCCTGTTCAGAACGCTCTGTTTAGTAGCATCTCTTTAGGTCCACCTTAAAAAAAAGTAAAACGAAACTTAAGGGACACGAAATGATAGAGGCTACTGGGAGCTAACAGCAGTTAGCATTTGGAAAAACGATCATTTGCAGGCTCTAGCAGGCACATTGCTGTCATATATAACATGTATCCACTGGACAGATAAATCCTCTGAGGCTGGAAGTTTGTGTAGAACTCTGTGCTGCACTGTGGAGCCAAGAATAGAACTTTTGGCAGACTTCAGATACCATTGCCCATTGACCATTCCCAGTGAGCGCGGAAGTCAACATCGCGTGTTTTATCTCCTGCACTTAGACTGAGGAGGACCACAAAAACTTTAGTCTTTACCGTTTAGACTACTACTTTTCCAAGTGAAGAAGCATCAATAAACAGAATTGTACGGGAAACGTCGTGCAGAGTGAATGTAAGTGTCAACACAGGCTAGTTTTTGAATTAAGCCTCTGGCTTTACGACCACGGATGATTTCAAATACCCAGTTTTGTCTTGTATCAACTACCAATGCATTCCTGTAATTCCTGCTCATGACAGGATTACAGTTGGAACTTTCCATAAACATCAGCGGAGGAACTACGCAGATGCTTCACCCAAATAAGAGTGTTAACACGAAACTAAATACAAGTAAAACTCTTTTGATTGTCTCAGTTATTCTAAGGATTGTTTGGTTTGCAAAGAAATACGAGACAATTAATGCCACGGTTACTCAGGGTCTAAAGAATTATTCCAAAAGGCAGTTTCATTACAAAGCACACTGTCTGACATGGCTCTAATTAACAACAGGAAAAGATGAATAGCACTCTGGCAATTTATCTTTTTATTATGTCTGTGGTGGAAAATCCAAAGACAGAGCTGCAAAAGGAGGAGAATGTGGACCTGGGCATGGCGAGAGAGAGAGAGAGAGGCCAATTTGGAAAAGGAGCCTGAGGTAATGACTTTTATACATATATGGGTTTTTGTCAGTGAAGTAGTATTAGGCCATGGCGTGTTTCTCACAGTAAGACAGAGGACCACAATTTCAGAGCCATGACATAAGAAATCGCTCAATGTCTGGCCCCAAATCATACACAGTAGACTATACCGACCATATCTTATAAGATAATTGCAGGATTGGGCATAATTGTGCAACATGGATACCATAAATGTGGGTACAACATCATGTATGAAGACTGTGTGCAGACGGAGCTGTGTTTTGGAACTTAATAGGAGACAAATGAACGTAGAAGACAAAATGTCATAAACAAAAGTAGATAAATCATAAACCCCGGCAGCTGTTCTTTTAATTTGTGTGTGGAGAAAATTTCAAAAGAGACTGAGGAAGAGGGGAATGTTGCTCAATAAGCCATTTCATGTTGCAATTGTTTAGGTCACAACGAGATGGTCGTCCTACATTTCACACACCGTCAGAGACTTTTTTTTAGCAGGCAGTTGTTGAATTCTTCCTCACGACCCAAGAAATAGCTACCATTGTTTCACAATGGCCGTCTTTTATCTGGGATATATTTTTTTTTTAACAAAGAAACACTCAAAATAGTACAATCATTGTAAATAACAAAAATACTGACCTGTGCACAGAAAGATCATCGTCATATTTAACGGTGAATTATGTAATAAATCAAAAGCAACTGGCCATAAAATCCTCCTTATATGTCACAGAGAATCAGGAACATTGTTCATATAACAAACTGAACTCACCAACAACAACAGTACAGCCAAAATATCTGCATAAAAAAATATATTTTGCAGACTGCAAATCATGTTTATGTTTTGAAATCATGTTTTGGCATGTGGCGCCACCTACCGCCATCTACCAATCATTGCAGTCAGTAGAGTCTCAGCTGCCGAGCAAACACGGGTTGCCAGTTACGTCAGAAAACGAAACCTAAAAGACCTCGGCATTTTGAATTTGAATGTAGTAACCGTTTTTGGCCACATTCTTACATATGGCACCTTTAAAACGCTGGTATTTCAGGATATTTCACCAGCTTCTCATTATTATTTTTATTTGTAAATTACTACCAGATGATGTCTGACAACGTGGTGACTTAGCTAAAAGTGTGATGAAGAAGCAGGGGAAAGAAAAAATACTTTAGCAGAAGTATTTCAAAAATAGTACAGACATTTTTTTTAGTGTGGGTACTTTAATTCCACCAGCGACAAACACTTTGTCATAGTCGTCTTGCAGATCATACCATACATGTCCACAACAGTGAGCCCAGAGAGGCCTCAGTTTTCCAACTGGTCCCGTGCAAAAGCCATAATATTCAAATGTCTTATGCGACGGTCGACACGAAGCCACATATGCACCAGCTCAATCCTTCAAATCGCATGCTATTATTACCACAACACGACAGAATGGAAACTGTTGAGCAACTTTCACGTCGCTAATTAACTCCCGCCACGCTTTATGCGATCTCATACCAAATGTCTGTCTGTGTCGTTTCGTTTATCGACACGTTTAATACCATACAAACAACATTAAACGCGTTAAAACGATGTATCTGCAGCATACACACGATTTCAAAACCCCGCATCGCCTGTAAACATCTAATTAGCGTCACGTTCACGCGACGCTCGTTTCCTACGGGACATAACGCCACTGTCGCTTCTGTCATTCGAACCAGACAAAATAACGCCACTCAAAACCCGAGACAACTCGGGAGGACTTACCGGCGTTCGCCTGCACCTGGTGTTAACGCTTTAAACGAGCTTAGAGCGACCACAACGTGCGAAAAGGACGAGATACGAAAGTTTGACGCCGCGGGCTCCGAGATCCTCTCTCTGCGCCACGATACCGTAAACAGAAATACACGATGCGTTCAGGGACGGTCGGAAATGTGACAACCCGGAGAAACTCAGACGCATTTGATGACCCTGGGCCCGAAGGCAGTATCATTCTGTGATTTTAACACTGACAGAAGACTGATTCATATTTTCTTTACTGTAGTTGTTTATTACAGTTATTTGTAATTTCAAACCGTGTTTATTTGCATCACTATGGAAGCCTGTTTTGGCCACATGGCAAAAAGAGAATGCATAGCGAAGACATAATTATGAGACACAAAATCATTATTATCAGACAGTCATCAAGTCATAATTTTGAGATATAATGTAATTATTATGACACAGCAGCTAATTATTATGACTTAGTATCTCATCATTATGACTTAATATCTATTTATTATGACTTAGTATCTCATTATATGCCTCATTATTATGACCTAGTATCTCATTATTATGACTTAGTATCTCATCATTATGACTTAATATCTCATTATTATGACTTAGTATCTCATTATTATGCCTCATTATTATGACCTAGTATCTCATTATTATGACTTAGTAATAGTATGACTTAGTATCTCATTATTATGACTAAGTATCTCATTATTATGACTTAGTATCTCATTGTTATGACCTAATATTCATCATTATGACTTAGTATCTCATTATTATGACTTATTATGACTTAGTACCTCATCATTATGACTTCATATCTCATTATTATGCCTTAATATCTAATTATTATGACTTAGTATCTCATTATTATGCCTTAGTATCTCATTATAATGCCTTAGTATCTTATTATGACTTAGTATCTCATTATTATGACAGTATCTCATTATAATGCCTTAGTATCTTATTATTATGACTTAGTATCTCATTATTATGACTTATAATGCCTTAGTATCTTATTATTATGACTTAATATCTCATATTATGCCTTAGTATCTCATTATATAGCCTTAGTATCTTATTATTATGACTTAGTATCTCATAATGATGAAATACCTTCTCATAATTACGACTAATATATTAATAGATATACAAATATATATATATATTTTTCATGTGACTTCCATACTTCCATATATATATATAAGTATATATATAAGTCTGTGTATACATATAAATGAGCCAGTTATACAAATTAAAAATACTTCCCTGCATGTAACACTTTTACAAAATAATACGTAGTGTTTGAGTGGAATAACCTTAAAATAACTTTAGTTAGATAAAATAAACTATGTGAATTATTAAGGTGGGGAAAGTCTATAAAACTAGAGATGTAGGTCGACAGTTGTGTAGAATAGCTACGAAATAGAGTGGAATAACACTTTAAAACTGTGTTCTGGTCATCCTCTTCGTTAGATGGCGCTGTCGCAAAAAAGGAGCGTTATTTAAAAAAGGGAGGGTCCACTGTGCTCGGTTCTTTTTTCCCTCAGCTCGTCACCGGGAGGAGCTACGCACTGCAGTAAAGGAGCCGCAGATACAGCACATTCACCTGCACCTTTATTTAGACTTGTCAATTTACATCACATAATACCGACAAGCGAAAATGGTGAGTATAAAATCATATTAAATGTCTAATATATTCTTCATCCGTCGTTTTAATGTTAAATTCGTAGTCAACGTGAATGGTGGAGAGAGAAAAAAAGAGATTTTTTTTTTCTGTTCTAAATTGATTTATATTGGATTGCACCACTACTTGAAATTCATAACCAATGCACAATAACACACAATTACAAATATAATGGGGGCTGCAGAGCATGTCCTTTTAAATAGTAGTCGAATATATTTATACATTACCTGCAGTTAATCCTTTCCTCCCACACGACTCTCCTAAATCAGATTAAATCAAACGTTTTACCACTGGTTTGTCGCCATTTCTGCCGCCATTTTGTCGATTTTCTGAGCCTTTATACATAATCTAAGACAAATAAGATGCAGCACAGTGTTGTGTTTAAGATCAAATTGAAATTATACATGTATTTTTTTTCTTTATGTGTCTCATTAATCTAAGCCAAGCATACTATTTATGTCTAGGATATATAAAGAAAAAGAAAGAAAACAAAAGAAAATGGGATGGGACATAATCTCAGTGAAGAATTGAAATGCGTCTTTTTAAGCAGACAGCACAAAGGAACACGTCTGACCTAGATAATCCTCTCTCTGCAGTAATTCTATGTGCTGAAGGAGACAATTCCTGGTTGTTGTCTTTGGTTTGGATTTGTATTCATCATTTTAATTATGAATGGTGTGGAATTCTTGTTTCTCATGCCAGAAATGCACCTTAATCCAAATGTTATTTCTCTTCACCCCAGCGTGAGTGCATCTCCATCCACGTTGGTCAGGCCGGTGTCCAGATCGGCAATGCCTGCTGGGAGCTTTACTGCCTGGAACACGGGATCCAGCCTGACGGACAGATGCCCAGTGACAAGACTCTTGGAGGAGGAGACGACTCCTTCAACACCTTCTTCAGTGAGACTGGAGCCGGAAAGCACGTCCCCAGAGCTGTTTTTGTCGACCTGGAGCCCACTGTCATCGGTGCGCGTCATAGCTTTTCTCTCATAACATTAACATAGGCACAGTTATGAATGTGTAATATTTAAATAATACGAAATAATAATATAACAGCTAATATTCTTCTTTAGATGAGGTGCGCACTGGGACATACCGTCAACTGTTCCACCCTGAGCAGCTGATCACTGGGAAGGAAGATGCTGCCAACAACTACGCCCGTGGACACTACACTATTGGCAAGGAGATCATTGACATCGTGCTGGACAGGATCCGCAAACTGGTGGGTAATTTAGTGGTGGACCGAGTTTCAAAATTTTTATAACGAAAGGTCAAAGTATTATACATTGTACTCTTGTTTCACATATTTTAATCCCTGTCTCCCTCTCTGTCCTCAGTCTGACCAGTGCACTGGTCTGCAGGGCTTCCTGGTTTTCCACAGCTTTGGCGGCGGCACCGGCTCTGGCTTCACCTCACTGCTGATGGAGCGTCTGTCTGTCGATTATGGCAAGAAGTCCAAGCTGGAGTTCTCCATCTACCCAGCTCCCCAGGTGTCCACTGCTGTGGTGGAGCCCTACAACGCCATCCTGACCACCCACACCACCCTGGAGCACTCCGACTGTGCTTTCATGGTGGATAATGAGGCCATCTATGATATCTGCCGCAGGAACCTCGACATCGATCGTCCCTCCTACACCAACCTGAACAGGCTGATCAGTCAGATTGTGTCCTCCATCACCGCCTCCCTCCGTTTCGACGGTGCTCTCAATGTTGATCTGACCGAGTTCCAGACCAACTTGGTGCCATATCCCCGTATCCACTTCCCTCTGGCCACCTACGCCCCTGTCATCTCTGCTGAGAAGGCGTACCACGAGCAGCTCTCAGTGTCCGAGATCACAAACGCCTGCTTCGAACCGGCCAATCAGATGGTGAAATGTGACCCTCGCCACGGCAAGTACATGGCCTGCTGCCTGCTGTATCGTGGTGACGTGGTGCCCAAAGATGTCAATGCCGCCATCGCCACCATCAAGACCAAGCGCTCCATCCAGTTCGTGGACTGGTGTCCCACTGGTTTCAAGGTCGGCATCAACTACCAGCCGCCCACTGTGGTTCCTGGTGGAGACCTGGCCAAGGTCCAGAGAGCTGTGTGCATGCTGAGCAACACCACTGCTATCGCTGAAGCCTGGGCGCGGCTCGACCACAAGTTTGACCTGATGTACGCCAAGCGCGCCTTTGTTCACTGGTATGTAGGTGAGGGTATGGAGGAGGGAGAGTTCTCTGAGGCCAGAGAGGACATGGCAGCGCTGGAGAAAGATTATGAGGAGGTGGGAGTCGACTCCATTGAGGGTGAGGGAGAGGAGGAAGGAGAGGAGTTTTAAAGGAAACGCAAGGGAGAGAGTTTAAATTCCATAAATGATAAATTGATAACTGGTATTTGACTTTTGCCAGTTCGATCATGTTTAGAGCAAAGTCTTTTAAATGCCTGTTTGGCTCTGATCTCAATAAAGTTCGCTGCAAAATGAATATGTCTGTTATCTATTATTTATTTATTATTTTTTGCAGATGCTGACATGAGCTATTAGTTGCAAGTGGTAACGCCATGATCCTGAAACAATGAAATCCCTCGGCTTTGGACAAGTTTAGAATAGAGAGTTCCAACAACAGGTACTGATGTACATTCAAAGACCCTTATCTCCTTCTGCCTGCTCATTATTCCTCTCTGAGATATGAGCTACAAATGAGCACACACACCAGCATTTCATCTCCATGGACTGAATTTTAAGCAGTTTATTGAACTGAAAATTGTGATCGCTTTGGTGGCTTATTGTCTGTCAATATTCTGCTGGTTAAAAGGGACTAAAAAATTATGGATAAATCATTTTTTCCATGCAAAACTATGAAAAGCCATTACTGTGGTTTGTAAGTAATCCACACTGACATTAGAGGTCTACTTTTGCACACAAGATACCAACCTACCAAGAAGATACTCATTTAAAAAAAAAAAGGAAAAGAAAAGTATTACTGAAAACTATAAACAATGGCTTCTTCATATTCTAGATGTCATTATTCAAAATATGCTTACACAGGAGTGGTACTATATGCGTCTGCCTGTTCAGTGGTTGTCTTCTGCATCTTCTTGTGGTTATAAAGGGGGAGTTACTGTTGCTTTTCTATAATCTTGAACCAGTCTGGCCGATCTCCTCTGACCTGTGACCTCAACAAGGCGTTTACGCCCAGAGTCCTGCAGCTCGCTGTGTAGCAGTGCCAAAAGGTATTACTTGCCCGAGACAAAGAGGATTGGATTTACTGTTTAATACTGAACAAACTAATTAGATCACCAAATCAATAGCAAACGTTATTACCACCCCAGACGCCCAGGACACTCCTTCTAGTATTGGATCACAGTGCATCTTACATTTTATATACGTTTGCTTTGAGTGCCTTTTTTTTAAACTTTATGTGAATATAAATATTCAAAAAGATCACTATTTTTTTTAGCTTCCAATAGCTCCCATGTTATTCGATCCACTGATGCAGGAAAACACGATGTACATCAGTTTAATGGGTTTTAGAGCTTTATGTGACTCTAATGACAAACTGTGCTTAACACATCTTTGTATTGGATCTTAGTACTTACTATATTTTTTAAAATAAATATTCATGTCAAACAGTCCTTACTCTGGGGACTGTTTACACCTATTCAGTCACTAGAGGGAGACATGTTCTAGTTTTTATGTTATGTACGCACATGGTTCTACCAGCAGTTTCATATATTAATATATACTATCTCACTCTTTCAGTCGTTGGGGTCACAAATAGCCTTCATACTGGCTCCAGAGGCCAAACCTTAGCCGCTGTACAATCTCAATGTACATTTTCCATAAATTAACAAGTGGATTGCACCCGTCTGTTTATAAAGACCCATTGAATTTAAACTCAAACATTATTCAGCAATCTGTTGCATTTTGTCTGTTTATATTCATTTGCATTAGCCTCACAACTCTCACATCTGGAATGGAGAAGTACCAACTACTAAAATTCATGCCACATATGTTATCTTTTGATTATTACTGTGTTACTCACACGTTCTAATAAGTTTTTTATCTGTGGTGGTTATGCAGCGAGTAGCTGAACTAACTTCAGGAAGTCTGTTTTGTGAAGACAAGTTAGAGTTTGAGTTCTTTTACATTTGTTTTTAATTTGATAAATGCCAATGACAGTCAATCAATGAAATACTATGTGACATTTTTGGCTAATGTTTTGTTATTTTCCATAGTAGTAGTAGTACCTCTAGACCACATGTGTCAAACTCATGTGGCCCGCGAGTGATTAATTGGTCTTAAAAATCTGTGTTAAAATAGGTCTATGCCGCTTTAAGGCATGCGTTGACCATAAACTACATTTCCCACAATGCACGGGGATCGCGTTACCCGCAAAGTGACGGCAGTGCCACTAGATCATGCGACGAGTGAAGTAAGTAACTAGGTAACTACTCCGTAGCATATTGCTAAATAACTTTCTGTATTTATCAGAAAGTTATTTAGCAATATGTTACGGAGTAGGGAAATTTGCTTTTTGGGCTTTTGGGCTTTTATGGGGTTTTCCGTTGCAGTACCCACAGTGGCCACCATGTAAAAATTGTCTTCAAGGCAGAGGGGGACGGTGCTCTATCCAGTTCGTATAATACATCCATGGCGTGTGTGTAAAACGAAGTCGCGGCAGTTTCATGCAGCCGTGCAGTGAATGACTCCGCCCACGTTGACTATAGGTACTACTTTTGTAGCGGTAAAACCAACCTAAACCGTGCTGTGTCGAGGCGAGCTGGGACCATAAGTGGAAAATGTGCCTCATACACGGTCATTAAATTACAATTAAGAATATACAATAGCATTTGTCTGTAGCTATGTTGTTTTCTGACACTTTAAATTGTCCTATTAATGAAGCCTGGACATCAACCGCTCCAATGATTTCCATTATTCATTTTTATTACGTTATAAGACGAAGCAGAAATGCAGTTCAGCAAATAACCGAGCGGCCTAGTAGTTGCATCTACACGATAACAATGATGATACTGACACTTTTTATATGTTGTTGTAACGCTCTGCTGCAAATTTAAGACCACAGGCCAGTCGGTGAGTAAATTATTAATATGGGAAGCTGCAGTTTTGAATGTCAATATGTCTCCCCAGAGAGAGAGAGTGAAAGAAATGCCGATCCTGAGGTTTAATCAATAGAAACAGAGTGGTCATTCAGGAGCGGTGAAGCGGAATGACAGTGGTTGACAAGTCATGAGATATTTAACTCAAAACAGTTTTCTGATGATGGAGAGAAAGCTGTGAAATTGAGTTTGTACGACAAACAAATCTGTAACTAATACGCAACCGCGTCGCATGATGTACCCGGTGTATTATATTCTAAATGATAATGATGATGTATGTTTGTGTGTTAAAGGTCATGGCCATGTTTTGGTTTAATTGAATTCCCAGGCTATTGTTGCACAGCAGTGCCACTCCATGACGCAACAGCTCTGAAGAGCGAGATAATAACACATTCTGGGCTTGTCGAATATTGCACTCTTTGTGGCACTGGGTGTCCGCGGGGGGAAAGGAAAACACCGGGTAGCTGCATAGCATATTTAGTTTGTTCTTCTCCTAGAGGCAATATGCAGCGTGTTCAGCAAACCATATCCTGGATAAATAAATAAATAAATAAATAAAAGATGCATTATTTTAAAGTTATTAATATTCATGCATTCAAATGTGTGTTGTTTTAGATTTGCTTTAAATGATGTTTGAACTAAACCTGTGTGCGGATGTCTGTACTCAGTGTGCCGCACCACCCATTTATTTACCCGCAATAATTAGTTTATTCACTTGAAGCAATAAGTGTTTACTTACAACACTTAATTATTTTGGAAATAAATGAATCATTTTCTAAATGACTTTCCTTGGGCTCTATTAAGGGACGTTCGAAACATAAATTCTTCCTTTCATTGGCTCATCAGCGAAAACCACTCCACATAACACATCCACTACAGCAGGGGTTCTCAAAGTGTTGATACCTGAGGGCCAATTTAGGAACCCAACATTGGACTGAGAGCCGCCAAAGGAAAAAAAGGGAAAAAAAACAGAAATAAATCCCATTTGTACTAATTTTAATGACCAGATTGCAGTTCTACAGTTTAGCGTTAAGTAGTATAAGCGTTAATATAATGTAATTTAAGCATTAATATAATAACGCTTTATAATTTACTGGGTAATTACCCAGTATTTTGGCCATTGTTCTTACCTTCTAATTACAGGTTAATACCAAGTAACACATTTCTGTTACCATATATTTACTGGGTAAATAGCTAGTAATTGGGGGCTGTAGCTACCTGCTTATTACCAGCTTATAACCTAATAATACACTAAAATTCACCATATAGAAACCAGGTAAATACCCAGTATTTTTGTTTACACTTATTGGTCTGTATCCAGTAATGTCCAATAAACATTTAACAAGCTTAGTAGCTCCTGGATTAAAACTATCAACTGTAATTCAGTGCGGGCCGCCAGAAATGTTTCTGCGGGCCGCCATTGGCCCCCGGGCCGCACCTTGAGAACCGACGCACTACAGGGTCTGTGTTTTTTATGATTTCATGTCTTGTTTTGCGTCCACTCTGCTCATCGTGTGATGAAGGAGACCTGGAAGAGAGAGTAACACAGTTACCCACTGTGTCCTCTGGCGAATCGGCAAGAGCCACGTTTTATTTGCAGTTTGGTGTGTTGCATGAGCCCGGTTTACACAGCGTCACTGCTGCTGTCAGCCGTGTCAGTCAGGCATCACTGTGTCTGTGCGTGCCAAGGACTCTCAGCCAGCACGGACTGAAAAATCCCGCTCATCCCCCCCACCCCCCCTGCCTTGTCAAACCATTTGGATGTCACATGACTCACATGTTATACAGGGTTAATGCCAAATTACACATTGAGGCCACGCTGTGTTCTTAAAGCGCGCTCTCTCCTCTCTCCTCTCTCCGAGTCAGTGTTCACATGCAACGAGGCGATCGCGGAAACTGTAACGTTCACGCTCGTTCTGATGAACGACGTGTTTCCATTTGCTGAGCGAGTGGGTTTGAAATGGAAGAATTTGGCAAAGCGTAATCATAAAAAAACCCTGTCAGTTGTCAGCGATGATTGAAACGTGTTTCTCTTGCCACAGTTTGCCAACGTTACTGCTGAGGAACTTGCACATTTTCTGCACCCAGTCATCATTCTCTATTGTGCTGTGCTTGCACTTGCATACTATACTTTATTCTACAGTCCACGTAGGTTTTTCTCTTTCTGTTGCGGATCGTATTTAAGGGGGAGAAAGTGAATAATAATTTGTGAGGGCACATGGCAGTCTGAAGTCTAACACAATCATATGCCGCCGATGATTAGATACGACGTCTGTGGGCACATCTGCATTTGCTGAGTGCACACTAAGAGAAATATGTCATTTGCAAAACAAAAAAATTCTCTCTGCATATATATATATATACAGTCTTGTAAACTGAATATGACTTTGATACAGTAGCTTATGCTGCCATTACAGAGGCCATCAGAGCACCTAAGTGGAAGATTAGAACCCCATTTATCCTTCGGAGAAATATATTGTTTAGATTCCTGGACAGCAGGTTTTCTGACACATCAGCAAAAATGTGGCTGCGGTTACATTTGTCATTATACCATTCAGCCCCTCCCCCCTCCCCTCCTCCCCTCCCCCTTCAATATATACGGTGACTTCTCTCCCACTGGTGAAGATTCCTCACATCACACACGTCTGCTTGTTTAGTTTGCCTCCTGAACACAACACAATTAATCATGCTGTCATACAATCTATGCACGAGCGCTACAGTAGATGGCCCAGGGGTGACCGGCCATGCACAGACGAGCACATTTAGACAGAATAGCAGACGCCGTCGTGCACTGATATTCATTATTGCTGCGGCCACATGTGATTAAGTAAAGGGAAGCGTTGCAGTGTGCGCATGTAGTCAGATCGCCTTCCATAATTGCAGGGTTTTGTGCACTCGAAAAAGTCCATTTGGATAAGTCAATCATGCTGCCGTGAAAGATGGACCAAAAAAAAAAAGGAAATAATTCTTCAACTAAACAACTCATTCTAACCAGGATGCCAGAAGAAAGTGTTGTATTTAATAATAATAAAAAAAAAAACAAAGGTATGAAGCAGAGATAGAATAGGTCACCGCGTTCTAACAGGGACGGAGGCGCAGATGCATGTGGCAACACTCCGGGACTGAGACGACTGAAAGAAATAATTGGATAATTCTATATTTGGCTCCACGTTTGTGTATTCCGCTCTTCAGCTTTAATCAATTCTTCCCGAGTACATGACTGGTCCCCTCACCGACACACTCCAAAAAAGTCTTCAAATATGAAATGCCAGCTAAACGAACAGCTAATAACAAGTTGTTGTTGTTGCTGTTGTTTTTTTTTTAAACTGAGTTTTCCCCCTGAATTCTAAGCCTGTTATCTCCATCACTAGAGGAGGAGTGACACCAGCACAACAGTGTTGCTGATGACAAAAACTGTTCATTTTGGTGCCGTCTGTGGGAAATAATAAGACATTAAACCCTGGGAGGGCTGGAGAGCCTTATGTCCCCTACAGCCTGTCTTCAAAGAGCGGCTTTCCTCCTTCTCACCAAAGACGTTTGGATTTGGGGGCTCCTGCCTCCTGCCTCCTGCCACATTTCCTGAAGCAGCTGTGTTATTATGGATGGAGATTATGGAGTGTTGGTGGGCAGAGGATAACCTCCACTGATTATTAGGGAAACAAAGAGCGCTGCTTTCCTGCTGGATTCCTGCTTCAACACATTTATACGACTCTGAGTACTTCTAGAATTTCCCACACAAATCTACTTCGGACATAAAATAAACTTTTGCCACAAGATTTGTACTGAAAACACAACATTTCATGTCACAGGTTGTTTTTTTTTAATGCTGCCACGAGAGAGAGAGAGAGAGAGAGAGAGAGAGCGAGTCACTGTGCTGAGACAGTCTGTGCTAAAGCTGTGTGACTGGATATCAGGTTCAGTCTTCAGTGCTCGCGGGTGTTCAACCTGGGAATTCTTAAACCCGGATGTTCAAACTCCTGAGGAGACTTTGATACGGAGCAGCTGCGTTCTTGTCGGCTCTGAACTGTCCTGAAACCGAAACTATTTCAACACAAATGAGCGTCGCTCACTGCAGGCTATCAGGCATCTATCTTATAAAGCAAGTTGCGTTTGTGTGTCTGTCCGTGTGTCTGTGACAGGCATATCTCGCTGACTGTTGGTCAGATCGCCCTAAGACTTTGGATATGGGTTGAGCATGGCCCGATGGTGTGCATCCTTGATTTTCACTTTTTTTTTTTTGGAGGAATGTTAATTTTCGCTGATTTATCACGCTACACCAGGTGGTAGGCAGAGGCTCATCAGCAGCAGCTGCGCTGTCTGGAGCGGGGAGGTGGGAGTGAAGAGGCTGTCCTCACGGTGGGTGAGACATTTTCACACGGTTCACCAGAGAACATGGTGTTACACTGAAACGACGAAGTTGGTGTCCATTTACCAATACGGAAGCACATATTTATTTTGCATTAGCATGCTACTACTTTGCGGCTAACTTGACGAACCCGTTTCCATAGGTAAGCTAGCGAGGCTACGATTAGTATTAGCGTAGTGCTAACATAATAATACAAACACTGTGCAACCTCATTAGGCACAACGCAAATGCTTTCATTTGCGATTAGCATTAGCATAGCTAGCTGTTGTGACTGTCAGCCACGCCAGGCTATTATGCTAGCCTTTACTTTTCTTAGCATGCATTACCATAACTGAAAAATCTTCTTCAGCTCCCACTATAGGAATACATACTTCCTACGGGCACTGCACTGGTAATAATAAAAAAGAGTCATCCTTCCTTTAGAAAGGCGTCTTGGCGACAAAAACCATGATTCAGATAAGAATATTCATATATAGATTAAATAAAATGTGGAGTTGTCACAGTAAAAGAAATTGATAATCTTCTTACCCCACAACATGAGAGAGCTGCCCACGGGATTACAAAGTTTATTTAGTGCAAAGAAACTCAGTGCCAGTGAAAACAAGTTAATCCTTTCATATTCATGCTCACGTGTGTCACTTTTTCTGCATCCAAGTTGAAAACCCATGCTCAGTTTTTCTGCTCCGTCAAAGACGCTGCCACAGAAATACAGAGATGATAAAGTTATCACAACACAAAAGAAAATAAGGCAACACTTTGTCAATTAATATCATTGTGAAGTTTCATTAAAACATATTCTAATGCCGGAGAAACACCAGTGGAACTGAATTTTTAGCACCAAATATGAATGTTTTTAAATCCAGATTGAAAACACTGCATTTCTCCTAAATTTTAATCTCGTGCACGATATTATTTTAATAATTGTAGAGTAAACTGTTGTTTAGTGCCGCACTCTCATATTTTATGCTCCATTTTAGTCAAACTTTTTGTTTTATTTCATTCTTTTTATGACTCTGTACTCTGTTTTATTTACGTTATAATTGGGTTTTGTTCAAATTGTACATTTTAATGTTTCCAAAGTTGTAAATCAAGTCATTTTGACAAGTTGCCCTTGTCTATGAAAAAAGTGTTACAGGAATAACAGAATGTTGGGGATGAAAGGCTTTGTCATAATTTTGATTTAGAACATTAAATCCTCAGGTTTTACAGCCATAGATGTCTGTACTTTACTTTGTTATTTATATTTCTAGCAACTTTCACATTTACACCACTACATTTCCTCTAACTATCGTAGAAGAAGAAGAAGAAGAGTTGGTAATGGTCTGTATTTATACAGAGCTTTTCTAGTCTTGATGAACTGCTTTATTCTATAGTTTATGTGCTTCAACGTGGAGTTAAGGACACATGTAGCAGAGCCAGGAATTGAATTACCATCTAGGGTTGTGAATCTTTGGGTGTCTCACGATTCGATTCGATTCCGATTCTTAGGATCACAATTCCATTGAAAATCGATTCTCGATTCAAAAATTGCTATAATGTATAGTGTGTTAAGGCAAATTATGGCATCAAAACAACACAGTTTGTATAAGATAATGTGATTTTTAAATAAACCGATTCCAATGATGTAATCACACAAAGGCAAATTTTTTATTTTTTTTTATATATTTTTTGGGCCTTTTTGCCTTTAATGATAGTATAGTATAGAGAGACAGGAAATGGGAGGCAGAGAAATGGGGAATGACACGCAGGAAAGACCGCTTGGTGCGGGATTCGAACCAGGGTCGCCTGCAGCGAAATTTAAAGGTGCATTATGTAATAAATCTAAAGCAACTGGCCATAAAATCCTCCTAATATGTCACAGAGACTCAGGAATAATGTTCATATAACAAACTGAACTCACCAACAACAACAGTACAGACAAAATATTTGCATTAAAAAAAATATTTTGCAGACTGCAAATCATGTTTATGTTTTGAAATCATGTTTTGGCATGTGGCGCCACCTACCGCCGTCTACCAATCATTGCAGCCAGCAGAGTCTCAGCTGCCGAGCAACCACAGGTTGCCAGTTACGTCTGAAAACCAAACCTAAAAGACCTCGGTATTTTGAATTTGAATGTAGTAACCGTCCACATTCTTATATTATTATAACATTTATTCATTCAAAACAAATAAAAACGTACTTACAGTACAAAAAAACATAACTTGCATAAATAAAAGCTTAGGCTAGCTGCCCTTTTCTTCCAGAAGTTACAAAAATAAACTGTACACAAATAACAAAAACTTCAAAAAAAGTTCTCTAGTTTCTAATACTCTTACTTCAGTACATTTTATATCAGAAAATTACTTTTGACACAGTAAATGTCTTACACACCTTAAGACTCTTATTAAGATATATCCCTTTTAGGTAAGTATAGTATAGCATTTTTTCCCTGTCTTTTCCTGTAGTGTTCTGTCAAATTTCTATCAATCATTTCCATCTCAATCTCCCAAAAAAATGATCGCCCATAAGAAAACATATCTGAGGCAGTTGGACAAAACGACTGAACCTGTCTGCTCCTTGTGTGATTATGCAGCTGTGTCTGCCCACAGACTGAAATTGAAACACAAAGTGTTCTCAATTGCAGACAGACGAGCTTCAAGGCTGTGTTTATCCACACCGGAAAAACAAATCTCACACTGCTGCCGCGCCGTCACCAAACATCCCGTCATTGTGACTAAAATCATTTCACGCATGAGGAAGCAGAGGTTTATTAATATCAGGTAAGAAAAAGGGATGGTGAGAGCTGCGGGGGCTGGAGCACCGAACACTGACCAACTGATGTGGCCACGTTTTAGCACGACTCTGTTGTCTCTTTATTCGTCCATTAGATCTCCAAATTGACTTTATGGCTCTTTAGAATATGCTCCGAAGGATCCATTAGCTGTTTGATTCGCTCACTTACACGCGGTTTTATTAGCAGAAAATAAAGTTGGGTAAATCAGACAGGGGACGGGATGTCACTAAATATATCTGCAGTCTCTATGTGTGACATTTACTCGTCATAACTATGTGATAGAGAATATACAGGAACACTTCATTTGACGGATCGCTAATCAAATGTTGATCGCTTCGTTTATTCCGGGGAAACCTCTTAAGTCTGTGTGCACACCTTAATGCACCGGATCACACTTCCTCAGTTTGACTCCTAACAAGTTCATTAAAGGGATAGTTTGGATTTTTTTTTGTGAACATTAAATTGTATGACAGAAAAGTATAGTTCCAGGAGAGAGCTGGGGTCACAGAACGGACTCTCTCTCCTCTCTCTGGTAAAGTTCCTCGTCTGTGTACTCTGTGGATTTTCTCCACACGGTTCATCTTCACCAGTTTCATAGCCATAGTTTAATTTCCCTCACTCTCTCTGACTAAAACAGGCTAAACACTTGTGACTTGCGCCGGTGTAGTGATATAGGACCAGAAAATAGTGGCAAATAGATTGCGGGATCTGACACACTGATGGACAGCGGTTTTACTGTTCAAACGTGTTAAAGACATAGAGTGGTCCTGTTGCACATAAGTGTTAGTTATGGAGGTCTACTTACATATATTAACTTGTTTTTATGGTCAAAAACCTCCTAGTTTCTGTAAACTAGTCGATAGAAATCCTCTTTTCTGACAGTGTTTTTCTGCTGCGAGATTTCAGAGTGAACTTTCACCCCCAGAAGACAGAGTCTTGTGATTGGCCAGTACTATCCAGCACATCTGTTCTCAGAAGCGCAGCGCCCCCCTCTGGAACGGTGGATGCATTGCTCCTCATTATCAAAACATTGTTTTAACAGTGTTTAAAAATAGCTTCGTCACGACTCCCCGCCACAGTCACTTTTATGACTTTGACCCGGAGTCAGACCCAGAGTCAGAAGACACTGTTGCTCGTGAAACACCTCCACAACGGACGTTATTCTTCTTCTGCGGTTCAATGTACGTAACAGGATGTGCCCAGACTACCGCCCGGAGCAGGACAATCGGTTGTTCAGGAGAACCGCTGCTTACGTAACTATTACGGGATTTTCAGTGATCTCGTTGAGCCCCGAGATTACAATAAAACATTCTCAGCAATGGCTGAACTGTTTGTTTAGAACCGTCAGGGCTTCATAAACAAGGTAATGACGCAGATACACACCAAAAAAACAGCGTTAATAGGAACTTCCGGTCTAGTTCCGCTTTAAGTCTTTCACCTCTGTACCCCATGTTTCTACACCTGCTCAGTCAGGGCTTGTTTTAACCCTTTAACACCTAGCGTATCGCAGACAACATGTTTGCGCGAGTGCACTTTGCATTACTGTAATTATGCGACGGTTCGTGCTATCGGTAAAAATTCCAACGGTTTCCGAAAGCTGAGAAGTTGCAAATCAAAGCTGACGTGCGGTTTCTACGGTAATTTCACTCGTGCCGTTTCGGGAAGCTGGCGAATCAGCGTCTTTGTCACCAGAGAGGGGAGACAAAAACTCCAATTTTGACATTTTGAAGAAGTTACCTTCATAATCATCAACATAATAATCCTTCCCCAAGATGGAAGAAGTAGAGTTCATTTGCTAAATCCAAAGATACTGAAACTGAATATACAGGATAAAAAGACAAAGCAAAGAGACACTCTAGCCTTTTTTCCAATCCCCCCTCCATTTATAGCAGCTATAGTTCAGTTTTGAAAGTGATTAAAATTCATGGACAGAGAAGTCTTTACCAAAAGTTGCGGCACACAAAATGTGACTCAGAAATAGTGGCAGTCTAAATGTCAGCAGATCAAAATGATCACGAAGGTGCCACGAATGCAAATGTCTGTGGCAGCTCCATGCTGTGATATTTCAAATGTCTGACCTACTGGTGAAGCTTGATGAAAAGGGAAAAGTAAAGTAACAGTTCCATCCTCCACCAATGCGCCACCAATGTTTTCAAAGCAATTTCTTGAAATAAATGAACAATAAATGAACCTAAAACAGCAGATAATAATCACACACATCACACAATGACTCATCATCCGTAGACTATGAACGTCACAAAATGATTGTAATTTTTGCACCAAAATAAGCCCACGGGGCCGACACAACTGTCTGTTAAACCCCGGCCACTTAAAGAACAGCTGCAGTCTTTTACCCGTCCGCTAATGAATTCATCTATTCCTCAATTTGGGAGTTGAAATAATTCCAGCTTCCTCCACCTGACCCGTCACCAGCTGCATTTCTGCTCCAAAATCAGTCTGGCAGCCTCCCCATCTCCTCCACTCAGCAGCCCGTAGTAAACAACGAGCACAGTCCATCATCTGCACGCAGGGGTGATTCACACGGATGCTCCAGTCTTTCCTCCGTTAATGTGTAGCTCTTATCTGACTGTGACTTGTAAACACGCTGTGGTTATCAAGCGAGCAGCGAGCAGAGGCCCGTAATCCTCAGACAGGGAGAATGGACAGAAACGAGGTGAAATCAAGACTATTAAATGTCACAAATATCATGGAAATAAAAGGCTGATTGAGGTAATCCCGGCACTAACTAATCTTTATTAAATCTGTCTATCAGGTTTACTTAACAACATGTTTTGTGCAATTTATCCCTCATAGTGTTCTAATATGCGCATATGAAGCCATTCTTTTGCACTAAATGTATGTTTTATTTTTACATTTTTATTAATACTCCTGTTTTGTACTATAATTGTGTTTTACACATCAAGGAGTGCCAAAGAAATGTCATTTTTTTGCTGTTCTGCATGTAACGAATGACAATGAAGCCTATCCTGTCCTTAATGGTCGCTCAATTTCCCACTCCCATTATCTGGAAAGGTTAACAGTTATTTACATACATTTTAGTGGTGATACGTGTCTAGAGAACCACTTTAATATCTCTAATATCTATCTCCCCGTGTGTGTGTGCGCGTGGGTTTTCTCTGGGTTTCTCACAGTCTAAAAAAATTGGAAATGAGGTCAATTGGACACTCTAAATTGACGGTGAGTGTGAGAGTGGATGGTTGTTTGTCTTTATATGTGGCCCTGTGATGGACTGGGGGTCTGTGCAGGGTGCACCCACGCCTATCGCCCCCTATGTCAGCTGAGATTGGTGCCCCGCAACCTTCATGTGGAGGACAAAGTGGTAGAATATGGATGGAAGGATGGATCTTTCTTCCTTGGATCATAATGTGCAGAAATGTTAATATAAAGCAGTTATTTTACATTGAAATGTATGCTGCTCTACAAACACAATAACATGGCCATCATGCACACACACCTATCACACATCATTCAGAACCCAAAGTTATCCAACAAAGACCATAAATGGTTGATGGCAGTTCATCTTTAAATGGAACATATTATGCAAAATCAACTTTTCAATCATTTAAATCCTTATATTTGGGACTAACAGTCGACAAAGTTGAAAGAAAAAAGATGACTCACTCATGTTTTTGTGGTCCTCCTCGGTCTAAGTACAGGAGATAAAACACGCAATGTTGACTTCCGCTCATTGGGACGTCACAATGCTGAAATTGTTGTCTCGCGGAGCTCCGCTTTGTCCGTAAAACACGCGAGAGTGCTGGCGAGGGCAACGGTATTCGAAAACTTGGAAGTCTGCAAAAAGTTCTATTCTTGGCTCCACAGTGCAGCACAGAGTTCTACACAAACTTCCAGCCTCAGAGGATTTATCTGTCCAGTGGATACATGTTATATATGAAGGCAATGTGCCTGCTAGAGCCTGCAAATTATCACTTTTCCCAATGCTAACTGCTGTTAGCTCCCAGTAGCCTCTGTGGCTGATGTCATTTCCTGTCCCTTTCGTTTTACTTTTTTTTTTTAATAAGAGATACTACTAAACAGAGCGTTCTGAACAGGGCTGTTTTGGCAGGGTGATTTAAAGGGACACTGTGTAGTATTTATGGGTTTATATAACCCAAAATCCACTTTTTTATACATATTATGTGCTCCTGCATTGTCTAGTCGCTGTATAATAGTTTTTATTTCATTTTCGTAGTGTTTCAAAAAGTCATGTAAAATAACATGGTCGCGGGCCGTGGTTGCATAGCCACTGTTAGCAGCGAGACGCCATGTTTCTACCGGAGCCTGTAAGGACAAACGTGAGAGAACAAATCAAGCGTCTCTTTACTTGTAGCGTAAGTCCCGCCTCCACTCTCTCCGCTTCGTCTGCTACGGCCGCGGTAGCTCGCCCTCTCCCTCGCCTCACGAACCTCATCTGCTGACACGGAGAAAGACGACGAGGATGACATTTGACCAGCTGAGGACACCGTATCGCTCAGGGAAGGGAGGGGGTGAGCAGAGGAGCAGTTCTTTGTTGTAAATGTCAGCCTCTCCTCTAGATGGCACTATAAACTACTTACTTCACCTTTAAGTTCTAGAGATGCTATATAGATATAAATCTATATGGACCAACGTGGTTACCCAACACCGACGTTCCCGTGGATCCACGCAGTCACCTCAGACACTTAAGCCAAAAAAAGTTTTCCGATTTTCCAGCGAACCTCGTCTCCAGGCAACTGCACAGAAACGTCTTTCAGAGCCAAATGGTTGCACAGTGAGTTCCGTTTTATTGCATCCATTTGTATTCTGCCGAGTAAGAAAATAACCACAAAACTGTCAGTGAGAAATACAAGCAATTGAGTAACACTAGGACAAGATAAGGTGGACTCGGGGTGGAGGGTAATATTGGGTGTGTCCTGAAATCCTTCTTAATGTGAGAAAACCTTTTGTAAGCTTTGTCTGTTCAGTAACCAGTAAATGTTGCTCTTTTGTCTCATTACGGTTGATTCTTTTTAGCACAGTATTTTGGTTTTCCCTGTCAATGCCCATGGGTGAAAACTAAGAATAAAGCACTGGGAAAAAAAACCACACAAATTCTGTGTTCTGTGATTATTGACGCAGCTTTGCTTTTTTTTTTTTTTTTTTTTTGCAGTCAAGACATCTTAATATAGAACATATAAATAGTTAATTTAGCCTAAAAAGATGCTTTCAGAGCAGACATGCACTGAAATTGGGACGTATATTCCTGACATTGTTCAGAGGCAGTTTTTCCCAAAGCATGATGGACATTTCTGAAAACCTTTCTTTCTGTGAGCGAGTGGTCGATGGTCTTGTATCCTCCTGCACGCTCAAGCCAGACGCCATTCATGCCTAACTTAAATATTGATGTTTCTGAACACACGAGAGCTTTCTATTCCTGCCATCCTTACTGTCAAACGATTTTTGTTTTACTCTGCTTCTCCTCCCATGGGCTTCTCTGAACTTTGTCTTTTTACTTTGCTCATATTCTTATACCCAAACCTGCTCCAAATCTAGAGACCCCTTTTATTTATTCATTATTTATTTATTCATTTATTTTGTGTGTGTGTTTTTTGCTTTGTCCTGACTTTGCCTGTCTGACACTACATTATGCATCTGTTCTATGCGTTATGTTGAACTCTTCTATCCTCTGCTTCTTCATGTACTTGCATTCCATAATAATAATAACAATAATAATATAATAGTAACTTTATTTGTTTAGCACCTTTTATACAAGGATTGCAGCTCAGAATGAAAATGAAAAGTCTAAAGTCAAGTTTTAACTTTGAAGTAAAACAGTAACAGGGTGGAATAAAATAGGAAAAGGCTATAGAGTCAAGAGGTTAAAACCAGGTTTTAACTTTTGAAATAAACGATAAATGCAAATAAAACACAACAAAAGATAAGTTTTAAAGGTGCCATATGTAAGAACATGGCCAAAAATATGGTAAAAATACCGAGGTCTTTTCTAGGTTTCGTTTTCTGACGTAACTGGCAACCCTTGGTTGCTAGGCAACTGAGACTCTACTGACTGCAATGATTGGTAGACAGCGGTAGGTGGCGCCACATGATTTCAAAACATATACATGATTTGCAGTCTGCAAAAGTTTTTTTTTAATGCAAATATATTGTCTGTACTGTTGTTGTTGGTGAGTTCAGTTTGTTATATGAATATTATTCCTGATTCTCTGTGACATATTAGAGGATTTTATAGCCAATTGCTTTAGATTTATTACATAATGCACCTTTAAGTCTTCTTTTAAAAGTATCTAGTGAGCTGGCTTCCCTGATATCTAAGGGCAGTGTGTTCCAAAGTGTAGTGCGTGCCATGAAAATAAAAAACAAGATTTTTTTTTTAATGAGCCCTGAATCACTGGTTTCACTTTATATTTACTTACAACACCACACCAGAATCAGAACTGGCACTCGCTGAACTTTATTTATCCTGAGGGAAATTCTTGTAGCAGCACTTGCTCCAAGCACCGAATAAAAGCACGTCGACACAAGCGAGTAAAAGACAATAGGATATAAATATAAATATACCGCTGAGTATAAGTGATATTGCATATGGAGCAATAACAAAAGGGGGAGTGAAGTATTACGCCATACGATGAATGCAATATTGTGCGCGATAATGAAAGTGTAATATTGCACATGTGCTGGAAGAGGAGATAATACTTTTCTTGTGTTTGCGCTGTCCTTCACAGAGAAGGGCGAGGAATTATTAAGTGCTGTGCTATAGGAGCGACTTCCTCTTTGTGGTCCTCGCTGCTCATGGTGTTGTCTCCAACAGGATAATGAGAAATGTTCTCAGCATCCTCTTCTACAGTTGTACTCCAAGGACAAGCAGAGACAGAGATTATCGTCTGTTCACCAATGAGCCTAATTTGTCCAAGAGAAGTACACTCTTAGAAATAAGGGTTCCAAAAAGGTCCTTCTACAAGGCCTGAGGTTCTACCTGGAACCATTTGCCTTCCTGAAGAAAGGGTATTTCAAGGGTTCTTGGTGGAACCCAAAAAGGGTTCTCCTATGAGGACAAGCCGAAGAACCTTATATGGTTCCTCTTAGCACTTTTATTTCTAAAAGTGTAGGGACAAATATCTAATTCTGGACTTTTAGTCTGAGGGTTTGCATTGTGGAAACGCATTGACGAGAATAGCGATAACATTGAGATGCGTGACAGCGAGTGAGCGAGAACCAACTCACTCTGGACTCCATCACTCTTCCGGGGGGCCGCGTGTTGTCAACAGCTCAATTAAACATCTCATCTCAAAGACATTGAGGACGTGCTTGGACGAGATACTTCTCTCCGTGCACATTTCACCTGCTGGACACGGCATAATTACGCCGATCCATTTCTGTTCTGGGGCTTATATAATGTCATTCTCGTTCGTAACGTAAGTAATGACATAATAATAATAATAATAATAATAAATTTTATTTGTAAAGCACTTTTCATAAAGTTATCTCAAAGTGCTACAGAAACCAAAAAACAAAATAAACAAAAGACTAAGAGAAAAATCAGACACGATTAAAATCAGACACGATTAAAATCAGCAGAAGAAAGAATAGCTAAAGGAGGAGAAGAAAGTGCAGAAAAGAGAATAAAAACATCTAGGAACGACCTAGGAAAGCCTGTTCGAATAGAAACGTTTTAAGCCCTTTTTTAAAGGCATCGACAGACTGGGGTTGTCGTAGGTGTTCAGGGAGGGAGTTCCAGATGTGGGGGGCAGTGGAGCAGAAGGCTCGGTCTCCCATGGTGCGGAGTCGTGTGCGGGGCTGATGGAGGAGGTTGGTACTTTGGGACCGGAGGTTACGGGTGGATGAGTGAGGGGTAAGGAGGTCTTTGAGGTATTGTGGGGCGTTGCTGTAGATGCAAAGGTGGGTGATGAGGGCGATTTTGTATTGGATTCTTGAGGTTATGGGAAGCCAGTGTAGGTTCTGAAGAATGGGGGTGATGTGGTCGTATTTGCGGGTTTTCATCAGAGTTCGGGCAGCACAGTTCTGAATGAATTGAAGTTTCTGAAGGTGTTTGTTGGGTATACCGATGAGCAGGCTGTTACAGTAATCAAGCCTGGAGGAGATCAGGGCGTGGACGAGTTTTTCAGCATCAGAGAAGGTGAGGAATGGGCGGAGTTTAGAAATGTTCTTGATATGGAAAAAGCAGGTTTTGTACAGACATCAGCCACAGAGGCTACTGGGAGCTAACAGCAGTTAGCATTTGGGAAAGTGATCATTTGCAGGCTCTAGCAGGCACATTGCCGTCACATATAACATGTATCCATTGGACAGATAAATCCTCTGAGGCTGGAAGTTTGTGTAGAACTCTGTGCTGCACTGTGGAGCCAAGAATAGAACTTTTAGCGGTTTTTTCGGATGTCATTGCCCTCGCCAGCACTCTTGTGTGTTTTACGGACGACAATTGCTGGAATTTAGCGTTTTGTGACGTCCCAAGGAGCGCGGAAGTCAACATCGCGTGTTTTATCTCCTGCTCTTAGACTGAGGAGGACCACAAAAACATGAGTGCGTCATCTTTTTTCACACTTTGGCGACCGATCGGGCCGCCAGAGTCCCAAATATAAGGATTTAAATGATTAAAACGTTGATTTTGCGTAATATGGGACCTTCAACGTCTACAATTAAGCCTCTTTGTGCGAGTCACAGAAATAGCGTACATGTGCACGTCTCCCCGCAGATCTTATAGACTCTTGTGTAACATTCATTGGCAGCTCTGTTTGTTCTCAGATCGTCGCTTCGTCTGTTGTAATATAAATGCAGAGCGTCATCCGTCACATCCAGCTTACACCACGGAAGGCTGTTACTAATGAGCTTAAATAAGAGTCAAAATAGATCCCCCCGTTTTTTTTTTTCTTTCCTCATTTCCCCACAGGTGAGAAGGAAATCTTTGATGAACAAAACCCGACAACGACACACACACACACACACACAAACTGTAGAAATGCGAGGGCCCCGTGGCCCTCGGGAAAGTGCTGATTTCGATTAGCATAGCTTTGAGTGAGCCGTCCCATTGTCATGTGTTTGCCACAATGAATCAAGTTCAACATCGGCCGCCACTGGGCTGTCGCCATCAGAAAGATTTGCCAGAGATGAGGCTGATTTGCATATCAAACCAAGGGACATCAGCTCCCTGTGAGAAATCTGCCCACACCTGCAACTAAATGATCGATATGACCGTCACAGCCCCACCTCATTTATTCATAGCTGATGGGCAGAATTCCGAAATAGCAACGGGAGGAGCTGTTTTAAAGCCGTTGGATTATTAGTTCGTTTTACTTCTTGGAAAGCTGCTCCCTCAGCAGTCGTCTTGATTATCACATTAATTCTCCGTCGGCGTACAGAGGGCTTAGGTCTGTTTTCTTTAAAGCACTTTTGTAGTCGTGCCTCTTTTAATTATTTAGACCTGGAAATGCATTTCTATCAGAGACACCGTTTTGTGTGTTTTCTCGCCGCGCGTCCTGAATAATTAACCGAGGGGATCAAATGCACTGCGTTCTTAAATCGGAGCTGTTTGATCAGCGTTTTTTTTTTTATCCTGCTTAATTCACGGCGCGCAGCCATTTCCACATATTAACGATCAGCTGTGACCTAAATGAAGAGTGATGTCTTCTTTGATTCAATTCTGCGGGGCTGTTTTTCAGCTGCACGCACTTGAAACTATCCTGTTGAGCTTTCTTCATCTCTCTCCAAGATGTATTATTCACCTTGCACTTGTGCTCGTTCCTGATTTGATGTTTATCTCTAATGTTGGGGAATTGGAAATGGGGGAAAAAGAAGAGGGGAAGAACTTGCATGCTCTTTGTGGCAATGGTGCATTTATACCTTATAAATGCACCATTGCCACAAAGAGCATGCAAGTTTTTCCCCTCTTCTTTTTATGGCAGGTTATCTTCTCGCTGTCTCACAATGATGGAATGTAAGTTAACAAGGAACCATTTCACGCAGCTGCACTGGACAACACCCTCTGAATAACGTAATTGCACGAGGGAAGAGCTGCAACACCTCGAGGCCGACGCTCCTCCATCATTAATGCTGCTGCACAGTTCCGTGTTCGCCGCACATGGGGGATTATTGAGTTGTACTCTTGTAACATCCAAGCTGGCAGCAGTGAACCAGTTTGCATTAACAAGGCTGCCGGACAAATGATGGGGGGTTGAGTCGGTATCAGCTGCAGCAGATGCACACGCCAGTAATTGACTCTTTTGAAAAACCCTCAGCACAAGAAAACAATTTGTTATTTGCCTGTTAATCAGGACTTCCCAAGAAGTGTAGATCCAATCTCGAGTAACCGTAGATCCAACCTTGGAGGGGTGGTGGTGGTGGTGGTGGTGGTGGTGGTGGTGGTGGGGGGGGGGGGGGTTGGGCTTTAATAAGCTCTCATATCGGAGCAGGAGCCCACCAGCGAAGACAGCGTCGTATTTACTTTACGTCTCGGTTTGATTAAATTAAATCGTGGAGTCGACCAAGATCTGGTTCAGCTCAACATCACTTTGTAATTAGATATGGATGAAATCTTTTTTCCTATGGTGCCTAATTCGTCATGGAGATTATAAAAAAAAAAAAATTCTGTTGGCAATTAAGAGATAAGGTCAAACATGTAAGTTAATATAATATAAAACAAAGTCAATTAGTGTTTTTTTTCTTGGCTTACTCATCCCCAGCTTCACAGATGTGTGTTTATTTATTTTTTATTGATAAAATACGGGATATTAATTTGATTTGGAGGACCCATAATGCATCATGGTGATTACTAAGCTTATATAATAATAATAGCTTAAGCTAATAATATAAAAACAGATACAGCCTACCGTTCAAAAGTTACTAACAAAAGTTAGAAATGTTCTTATTTTTGAAGGAAAAGCACTTTTTTCAATGAATATAACATTAAATGAATCAGAAATACACTCTATACAATGTTAATGTGGTAAACGACTATTCTAGCTGCAAACTTGCAAAATTTGATTTGAATCCACATGCTGTTACGGGGGAAAGTAACCACATACAGTAAAGACGTGTTTTTTTATTTTTTTTACATACAAATATATGAAGAGATACCAATTTGCTCCTATATATAAATACAGAACTTGTGAATAAAATGTTGTGCCATTGTCCATGAAAGTCCAAAAATGGGATTGACAAAGTTAACGCAACAATTAAAAGTCTAAATAAAGATGAAATACATAGAGAAGATAAATACAATAAAATAGGTACATAAAAACGCAATACATACAAATACAAAACCAGGCAGCAAAAACACAATATCATATTAATGCAATACAGCACGTGTCAAACTCAAGGCCCGGGGGCCAGATGTGGCCCGCGAGTGATTAACTGGTCTGAAAAATTCTGTGTTAAAATAGGTCTATGCTGCTTTAAGGCATGCGTTGACCATAAACGACATTTCCCATAATGCATGGCAATTGCGTTACCCACTAGTGACGGCATGCTGTCCTCAGCCGCGATATTTCAGACTGAACTCTCACACCCAGAAGACAGAGTGTGTTGTGATTGGCCAGCCAGCGTAGAGCCTTCCCAACTGTCTTGTGATTGGCCAATACCCGGAAGTGACATATTCAGCACACCAGCTCTCAGAAGCGCAGCTCCCCCCTCTGGACCGGTGGATGCACTGCTACTGATTATCAAAACATTGTTTTAACAATGTTTAAAAAAAGCTTTGTCACGACTCCCCGCCGCAGTCCCTTTAATGAATTTGAATAAGTAATAAATACAGAAAGTTATTTAGCAATATGTTATGGAGCAGTTACCTTTAGTTTACATTATATTTGGTTACATTTTGTTACATTTATTCTGTATGACAGTTACATCTGGCCCTTTGAGGGCAACCATTATGCTGATGTGGCCCTGATGTGAAAATGAGTTTGACACCCCTGTATTAGACTTTCAGTAATAATGAAACATATCTGTTTTTAAGCCTCGCTCATTTCGTCCCCATAAGGAAGACAAGTCCCCATAATGTGACTGTGTAAACAGACTTAGGTCCCCACGACATCAGTGATACCTGGAACACACACACACACAAACTTGTTTTTATATCATCGAAATAATGCATTCCTTATCCTAACCTTAACCATCACAACAAAGTGCCTAAACCTAAACCTTAAGCCCAATTTATACTCCTGCGTAAAGTGCTCTGCGTAGGTTACGCAGAACGGCCACTGTTTCAACAACAACAGTCTTTCTCTCTCTTTCTCTCTCGACGCCATTGCTCACTGTAGCCAGAAGCAGAACAACCTTGCCCAGCGACCCCTACTGTTCGGGCGGGAAATTGCAGCGCGTATCCACGACGCAGAAGTATAAAGGCTCGAGGCGTCTCCGTGGTGACGCAGTCGGATAACGCATACGCAGTCGGAGAAGTATAATGTGGCCCTAAACCTAAACCTAAACCTAAACCTAAACCCAATGCTAACAATCGGTTTGTACACTTTTTGGACCTCACAAAGATATAAATACACACACAACACTAACCTAAACCCTTCGTCATAAACTCCCAAAAGCCCTTTAAAGTTTGACATGACTCCAAATGTGTCCTCACAGCCCACTACAGACACATACACACACGTGTTCCTGTCACCACACCTGAATCTACAGTATACGACTGTAACGCTGCTGCTGCTGCTGTTGCTGCTGCCACGCGCACAAACTAAAAAAAAACCTTGTCATAATGACCACTGGGTTTGTTTTTCTCATGTCAGCTGAAATGTTCGGTCCCTGCAGGACAGAGAGTCTCCAGTGAGAAGTTCCCGTGTGTGTCACGTCTCAGCGCTCTCCCTCTGACAATCCCCCCCTTTGTGCCAATTGTAATCCCTGTTTACAACCTGTAATGATGAGAGTTTAACGATCTCTCTTTCTCTGTGTGTGTGTGTGTGTGTGTGTGTGTGAAGTGGGACATGCTGGTCATCAGACCATACAGCACTTGTTGTGTCATCCATTAATGTTTTGTTTATGATGCAACAATTCTGTCCTTTTTATCATCCCGGGGACAAATGCGAGTCTCACAAATGTTATTATGCACACGCACACACACACACACACACACAGTACAGGGCATCACATGCATAAAATAAGGGTCATCCTTTTGTTTGTGGAGGGAACAAAAAAAAAAAATTGTTTTACACACAAACGGCATGGAACGCACAAACACGCACAAACACGCATCCATGTGCGTAAAATGCACATCGGAGACTCTGGAAGGAGAAGAATCAGACGAAGGACGGAGACGAGTTGCATTTCATCTTCTTGATGCTACGCTGCTGCTGCTGCTGCTGCTCCTATGTGTGTGTGTGTGTGTGTGTGTGTGTGTGTGTGTGTGGGTGTGTTAGTCCCCTCGGATGAGCACATGCGGCTGAGGATGCAGCTGGGAGCATGAGTTCTGACCGAGAGGAGTATGACATGGTCTGTCAGAGAGCTGTGACCCTAATTGTTGACCTCTGCCTGCACAACAGCACACTGTTGGATGAGGATACCTGTGAGGATTTCCTCTTCCTGTTGTCCAGCCAAGGCGCCGTCCATAAGGAGAAGAGTAAGTACAATATGGAACTCCTGATCTATAAGATAGTCGACGCTGTGATTGTTGTTGCTCTGTAAGTCTCTGTGCTCTGGTTTTCTGGGTTTTTTTCGTTTGTGTTTATCATATCTAAAGTCATGTTTTATAAGGTCTCTCTGAGAGAGAGAGAGCTCTTAAGATATTACTCACCTCAGGGCAGCAAGGAGCGAAGAGGTGTGCAGACTCCAGAGAGCAGAGTGTTAATAGTTAAGAGTTACGCCTGACGAATGCCGGCTCATGCTGTCCTGATCGCTCAGGCTTTTACGAAGAGAAAACACTGTTTGTTTACATGTAAACATGTTTGTTTTTTTTAAACTTATTCATGAGGGGCGATGTACACATTTGTTGCAGCTTGTGCATCTGTTGCTTTGGCACTTGTAGAGAGGAATAATAATCCTCCAGCCTCTTTTCAAATCAGAGCAGCTTCTTCCACAGCCTCTGGCAGACTGTTGTGTTTTTTTTAAGTTTGTTTCTTCGACTGCATCCGACACACGTCGCTTGATTTTGCTCGAAATTAGCGCTGCGATGTTAGATAACGCTCGACAAGATTGGAATGCGCGGTGTGTGGATAATTGTAGATCTTAAAAAAAACAAAAAAAAAACAACTTCATCTGGAAAACGCTGGATTTTGAACGCAGCCTTGATTTTGATCCGTTGCAAATAACTGTAATCTATACTCATTAGCTTATCTGTCCTAATTAGATTTTTTTTTCCCTTCCAAACAAAGACTTTGTTGCGCGTTGATGTGAAAATGTTTTGACATCTTTTGTTTGACAAACTTCAGCCGTGTCAGCAGGTGCACACAGGAGAGAGCAGGGAAATATCAATTCTGGCTTCTTTTTCAAGGGTGCCCCCCCACCCCCCCCCACCCCCTGTTCACAGAGCGCTTGTCAACCAATCCTGACCAAATCCACTGTCACCTCACATCAGCCTCAGCGGAGGAATTGAACGTACATCCCCCCGGTGCCACTGGCATCTAAGACTGAGCTGTGGGGACATGAAATGCCATTGCACGTTATGTTGCCACTGATGTAAATGATTTCTGCCACATGAGAAGCTAAAGACAAGCTGCTGCACATAATGGTGGAGGATGTGTAGGATGGGGGTTGGGGGGGGGGGGGGGTGTAGGAAATGTCTTCTTACATGCATCAACAAATCCTGCATATAGATGTGGTCATGTTCACCAAACAGGACCCATAATGCATCATGGTGGTGATTACTAAACTCATATAATAATAATAGCTTAATCTAATAATATAAAAACATATACACTCTACTGTTCAAAAGTTTGGGGTCACTTAGAAATGTCCTTATTTTTGAAGGAAAAGCACTTTCTTTCAATGAATATAACATTAATCAGAATATAAGGAACAAAGCTTGAAATAATCAATGAAACCATGTTTATTAAAACTAACAAAAAGTAACACTTTGACTCAAGTATTCACGATTTTGGAGTTTATTTCGGGTTTTAATATTTTTTTCTTCAGGGCCTTAATTTTCCCATAATTGAAGTTTCAACTTTTAATACACTACTATTTGTAGGTCGTAAGTCAGGGGTCACCTATACAATTTTGTTTGTGTTTTCCATCAAAAGTCACACTTTTATTCATCAAAAGAGTTGCAAAACGATTAGAAAATATAGTCAAGACATTGACAAGATGAGAAATAATGATTCCTATTCAAAATAATAATTTTGCCCTTTCGCCAAAGAACAAGCAAAACTGTTTTCAGCTGTGCTAACATCATTGCACAAGGGTTTTCAAATCATTCAGCCTTCTAACGCAATTAGCGCGCATTAGAACACTGGAAATGGGCCTCTATACACCTATGTACATATTCCATTAGCTAGAATGGTTGTTTACCACATTAACAATGTATAGAGTGTGTTTCTGATTAATTTAATGTTATATTCATTGAAAAAAAGTGCTTTTCCTAAAAAAATAAGGACATTTCTAAGTGACCCCAAACTTTTCAACGGTTGTGTACTTTTTAAGACAGTTTTTTTTAGGTTTAGGACAGAGTTTTAGGTTTATTTGACTTTGAATTGAACACAGTGAACCTTCAGTCACGAATGACAGTCTGGAAGCTTGTATTTTCTGTATGGTAAAGTAAACACAAACATATACGCATGCAATTTTGGCATGCAAATTTCAGATGCATTGCAGATGCACTGTGTATACACAGTGGGAAAAAAAAGAAATATGTTCGATGCAAATTTCCACAACCCCCGGGGGGGAGGCAACAATGAAGTCAGGCAAAGAAGCATCCACAGGAGAAGAAAAATGTGCTCAACAAAAATCCCAAAGCTTCTACTGTAGATGTAATGAGATGAGGGGGAAGGAAATGACACAAAGAAAAGTTACTGGTGAGTTCAGTGATGAGTGAGAGGCTGAGACTGAGAACAAATGCAAACACACAAAGCCGATATTCCCGCACACACCAACGCTGACGCGTGTTGCAAACTAATGCACAGCTTTAGCATCGGTTGTTCCGGGTGAAAAGAGCCGGAAAAAAGTTACTTAAAAAGCAAATACTGATGAGTCTGTGCAGTTCAGCTCACCGCTGTGTGGTTTGTAATGGTTCACCCTAATCTGAGCTGAGTTTCCACCACAGGGTGTGTGTGTGTGTGTGTGTGTGGTGGACTGGATACGTGAATTACATATTTCTGCAGCTGCGTCACCTATAGAGTCAGCGGCGCGACACAGAGTTTAAGCTCGCCAAAAATCCTCAAAGAAGGAAAAATGCGACACAGAGCAACAATAGACCAGCATTCAGTGTTCTTTCCTCCTGGCATGTGGTTTCTTCAGCAACGAGAAAGAAGACGAAGACTTTGTGAGAGACGAGGCCGCAGGCGGGCATTTTTCCCCTGTCGTTCATAACAGACCACTGTGCTTTGTGCCTCAACACAAGGGTGCCAAAAAGTGGGATAGTACACATCAGGTATTTTGGTTCCATTCTCCGTGTTTGACGACAGAGAAGCAAACAATTGTGTGATGTACCAGACATGGTTGGAATGAGGATAAAGGTGTCTGTAAGAGTCTTAACACCAAAGTTTGGTGTGTTTTGGAGTTCTGGTTAGTTTATTTTATTTTTTTTCCATCTGAATATCGCAAAACATGTATAATACTACAGCTGGAGTAATGGATCACTACAAATGTTCTTACAAAGAAGTGATAAGTCACATTTCAGTTTGGTAAACTGAAAGCCAAATGCTATTCCCCACATTTGTCATGTGTTTGCTACCAACGCCATCTGCTTCCTCATCATTTTCAACTTTTTCTGCGACGGTTTCCTTCATTTTCTCGGCGAAATGTTGGCAAATGAACTTCTTCACATCTGCTCCGAGAAATACTTAATGTAGTATGCATGTTATTATTATTTTTAGTATTATTATTTAATCTGAAGCTTTTGTGTAGAATTGCAAATATACGGATGTACATATGTTTATATAAACATATACACATCCATATACTATGTATATATACATATACACATATACACATATTCACATAATATGTGAATATGTGTATATGTATATATATTATATATATATACATATATATATAGACACATATACACACATATGTACATATATACACATATATATATATATATACATATATACACATACATATACACATAAATATACACATAAATATACATATATGTATATTTGTATATATCTATATATATATTACACATATATTTGTATGTATGTTATATATACACATATACACATACCTATATACACATATATACACATAAACATACATATACATATATGTATATTCATATATACACGTATATATATATGTATGTATATATATACACATATATGAAAACCTCTGTTTCCATTTGCCTCATTTTCTCCTCTGTGAACGAGCACATTATGAACGTACAGCTGTTTAAACACATTAGCAGCTCTCAGCCTCACAGCAGCAGACATTTACAACAAAAAAAAACATCCCACTGTCGGATGAGTGTCCCTATATTAGTTACAAATCGATTGGGATAAATTGTACCCGATGCTATTGCGAGATAATAACCCATTATCTCCGACGACCGATTTGTTAAATCTTGCGCTGCTCTGTTTGTATTCCGATCGAGACTAAAATGTCACTGCGCGGAAGCCACCTGCTGTTCATGCGAACGGCGACGCGAGACTTTCCCGTGTGCGATAAACGAGCACTCAGATCAGCAGCTCACACTCTGCTGAGCGCACACTTCCTGCTGATCAACTGCCTGCTTTAGATCTTGATATTCACTCTGGAGCATTGGCACAGGTTACAAAACACATCCCCTAAGCCTGTGTAGTTCCTGGATGCTCTTTTAAGCCATCTCTCCTTCAAACACACACACACACACACACGCACGCACACACACACACACACACACAAAAAAAAAATTGGTCCAAAAATTGACCAAAAAAAATTTGGTCCAAAATTTGACAAAAAAAATTTGGTCCAAAATTTGACAAAAGAATTTTGGTCCAAAATTTGACAAAACAATTTTGGTCCAAAATTTGACAAAAAAATTTTGGTCCAAAATTTGACAAAAAAAATTGGTCCAAAATTTGACAAAAAAATTTGGTCCAAAATTTGACAAAAAAATATTTGGACCAAAATTTGACCAAAAAAATTTGGTCCAAAATTTGACCAAAAAAATTTGGTCCAAAATTTGACCAAAAAAATTTGGTCCAAAATTTGACCAAAAAAATTTGGTCCAAAATTTGACCAAAAAAATTTGGTCCAAAATTTGACAAAACGTCATACTATACATGTTGTCCAAAATTTGAAAAAAAAAAATGGACAAATTGAGTATAGCATGTTATAGCAACCTAAGGAAGTGATTTCAATGAAAACAAAGTGAGGACCGGCCAAAATGTCCTCACCGTAAAAATGACCTCACTTTGTTGGTTAAAAACCCTCACTGGTCCTCAGTATGCTGCAAGTACAAGAACACACACACACACACACACACACACACACACACACACACACACACACACACACACACACACACACACACACACACACACACACACACACACACACACACACACACACACACACACACACACACACACACACACACACAGCAGCAGCTTCAGTTGTGGGCCTTGGTTGACGAGGCTTATTTTAGATCACATCATTTCCCGCACGCCCTCATCTCATCTTGGGGTTTATTAAACAAGACCTTGGCCAACCGGAGGACATCGCATCGCAGCGCCCCGTGGACCGTTCGTTCCGTCCCCACTGGTCTGCTCCTCGCCGTCCGCGGCGTTTTGCGGGGGGGACAGATGGTGCAATGCAGGTTGAATCCAAAACAGGAAAAAAACAAGAACATCAAATTAACTGCACTGTGGAGATTAGAAGCCCATCTGAACCACGGTGCCTTTCAATAATTCATACCAACGGTCTACTGTCGCTGTGCTTTATTGATACAACATTTCACTGTAGACCACAAAGGAACGCCGGAGACACGGTCCCCTTTCTGTTGCGAGAGATAATATGCCAAAAAAATGTCTGTCTCAGCTGCCACGAAAAGAGCAACCAGCAGTCCTCAAAGGCTTCTGCCATTATTGCTGTAATTATTAGAATAATAAAACACTTCTCTCTCTCTTCTTTTTTTTTTTTTTGCACCTTTTCCCTTCCAGGAAACAGAATTAGGGGGTGTTTATGTATTCATAGGTATCCACACAGCCTTTAATCCCTGCTCTGCACCTTAACACAAGTGGGAAGGTGTAAGATTAGATAACATAAAGGTATATTTGATGACACTTGAGCTTAAAAGCAAATATATATATTGTAGCCGAGTCAGGTCAGTAAACCCAGATTGGAGGAGGGGGAGGAGGCGGAGGAGGAGGACATAATGACGGGCCAAGTGGAGCACATTTTTCATTATAATTAATGCACTAAAAGGCAAAAGTCACACAGTGGCTTGAATACCAATCATCTCCACTGTAGGGACGTCCGGGAAGAAAATGACAAGAGACAACGCTTTCATCATCAAGTGTTTCTCTGAAGGCTGCTCTGGTGCATCATCCTCCACATTTCAACTTTGAAGCTCAACGGTAACCGGGGACGTCCCCCCAGAGGGCGCTGGTTTCTAGACATACTGTAAATATAATGTCCTCAGTGGGACGGCTGTGGAGCTACTGTGAATGTGAATGAATCCATTATTTGATTTTTTTTTTGTCTTCTCCCTCTCTTGAAGGTCACCACGGTGGATGATCTGCATATTTGGTTTGGCAGCGTTTTTTTATTTCCCTTTTCTGGCACAACCCTCATATTAATCTGGGCTTGGGACCATGTAGTGAACTCCGTGCGTCCCCTGTTGCTCGGGTCATTTGAGAGTGTCCAATTAACAATGAGCAATAGCGATTGGCTACCTTCCTCCGGGTTACCACAACGCTTGGCCTGGTGGAACCTTGCAATCCTTGGGTCACAAGCCATTTGTCTTTCTACACTACTACACTACTACTGGTGAAGAAAGAAATTGTTTTTATTTTCGTGACAAGGAAAAGGTCAATCTTCACAGGAGTTGATCCTAGCTGGAGAAAGACCCAGAGCAAAGTGAGCCCTCCACATTTATACCTGAGCAACTCCCCCTTTTAAATTCCTGCAATAGACAAAGAGTCTGCCATTCCAGGCGGTGTTTTCACACCTCTTTGTCTACTCTAGGTATCGGGGAGCCGACTCCCTGCGGATGTTGTAGGAAGGTGTCAAGGCCACGTTATACTTCTCCGACTGCGTATGCGTTATCGAGCCTTCATACTTCTGCGTCATGGTGACGGATACGCGCTGCAATTTCCCGCCCGATCAGTAGGGGTCGATGCGCAAGGTTGTTCTGCTTCAGGCTACAGTGAGCAATGACGTCGAGAGAGAAAGAGAGAGAAAGACTGTTGTTGTTGAAACAGTGGCCGTTTCTCACTTTTCTGTGTCACGGAACGCAGTTTTAAGATAATTTGAGGCGAGAAATTGGCCATTTAGAGTCTAAACATGTGCTGTGTGTGTTAAGATATGACGTATTTATAGTTTGGCAGCGACGTTATCGGCGGGGATCAGCCCCGCGTCTGTGGACGCTCGGTGCGCAGAGTGAGCCCTTGCCGTCTCCGTTGTCCCTTGACGGAGTGACGGACACTTAAAAAATATTTCGTGCAGTCGGAGACGACGCAGAGGCTCTTCGACAGGCTCTGCGTCGACGCAGAGTCTCTGCGTAACCTACGCAGAGCACTTTACGCAGGAGTATAAATTGGGCTTCAGTTCAGGCTTGAGACAATATACAATACACTATAAACAAAGGACCTGGTATTCTGTGTTCAGCAGGTATAGGGTGATGGGCATCAGAGTGAAGGCAAAAGGGCCAACAAGGGCTCAGCATCAGAGTTATGTCACACTTTTTCGTTTACTACATAATTCCATATGTGTTCATTCACAGTGTTGATGGCTTCAGTGAGAATCTACAATGTAAATAGTCAAGAAAATAAAGAAAAACCTTTCAAATGAGAAGGTGTGCCCAAACCTTTGACTGGTAGTGTATGGGCAGCACCTGATGAATCCCCATAAATAAATAATAATAAAGTCTCTGTTGCAGAGACGAAACCACAGTGTCTTGTACCGCGTTTTAAGTGCTTAACAGGACGGTACTGCCGTCTTGGTTTTCTCCCACAAAATGCATCAGAGTCATTACTGGTGTAAGTGATTGGTGTGTGTGTGTGTGTGTGTGTGTGTGTGTGTGTGTGTGTGTGGGTGGTGGTGTTGAGTAATGCAGAAAACAGGCTGTGTGTTACCCAGACCAGCGCACTGGGCAAAGGCCTGTGCTGTGCCATCAAGCAGAACATTGGTTTATTGATTAAAGAATCAGGCCACGAGTGAGCACGGCCTCACAAGGCAAGGAGAAATGCAGTTGAGCGAGAGAAATACCCTTTTTTTCCCTTTCTTTTATTCTCCATTTGCATTACATTATTCTGTAGCTTCATATGTATGAATGTGCAACAGTTGAGTTTTAGTTGACCCTTCAAACCCCCAAGACTATCGCTGTCCGTCAGTGTGCTTACATTTCCATTCTTGTGCAGAGAGAATGACTTTCAATTTCGAGAATTCGTCATTGACATTTGCAGTTATTTTAGGTTTCAGACAGTTAAATCCCACAGGATGTCATTTTTTAAGCAGCGTGGGGTCATGGGAGTTGTCGTTGTTTGTGGCGGAATGTGCAGTAAATGGCAGCGGGGTTAGTCCTGATTCATTAGTGACAAAATGAAGAAAATACACCGGCTGTGACTGGTAGTAATGAATATTTCCTTCCTCACGCTGATGTTTGATATGAAGAGCATGTGTGGCAATGACGAAGCACCATCATCATCATCATCGTTTACTCCTGCAGAGAAGCTGTTAACTTCTGTACATGCAATGTAGATAAATCCAGCTGAAAAACTTCAAGATAAGCGGTACATATAGTAGAGCTCAAACAATTAATTGATTATTGATTGTTTTTTTTCATGATTAAAACAAGATTTCTGATTGTTTTTAGCTTCTTAAAGGTGAAGTAAGTAGTTTATAGTGCCATCTAGAGGAGAGGCTGAAATTTACAACAAAGAACTTCTCCTCTGCTCACCCCCTCCCTTCCCTGAGCGCTACGGTGTCCTCAGCCGGTCAAATGTCGTCCTCGTCGTCTTTCTCCGTGTCAGCTGATGAGGTTCGTGAGGTGAGGGAGAGGGCGAGCTACCGCGGCCGTAAGCAGACGAAGCGGAGAGAGAGGAGGCGGGACTTCCGCTACAAGTAAAGAGACGCTTGATTTGTTCTCTCGCGTTTGTCCTTACAGGCTCCGGTAGAAACACGGCGTCTCGCTGCTAACAGTGGCTATGCAACCGCGGCCCGCGACCATGTTATTTTACATGACTTTTTGAAACAAAAACTATTATACAGCGACTAGACAATGCAGGAGCACATAATATGCATAAAAAAGTGGATTTTGGGTTATATAAACCCATAAATACTACACAGTGTCCCTTTAAAGGTGAATATTTTCTTTGTTTCTTTGCTCCGCGTAACAAAGAAATCATTAAAAGTGAATCATTTTGATTTGTGGACAAAACAAGACATTCGAGAGCATCGTCATTTCCAGGATCGACAAACACCGATCAACGTATTTTAACATTTTCTGACATTTTATGGACCAAACGATTAATCGGGAAAATAATCATTAATTGCAGCAAGTTATTTTATTCAAGTTAAATCACGATAATGTGACTGAAGAAAAATGATTCAGCTATGGCTGGATATTAAAAATCTGTTCTATTCAAAGCAAAAAAAAAAGAAAAAAGTCAGCTGTGACAAGTTAAACTGCACGTTGGGGGTGGTTTAAAGTTTGATGAGAAACTTTTCAGGAGGGGGTGAAAAAGCAATGTCATTACCGCCACACATTCCTCATCCTTTTTTCCATGAAGTGTTGTGCACCTCCTCTGTCTGCTTCTGTTCATGTAACGCTTTTGTCATAATGACTGTTGAGCTGTCTGTCACGGTGAAAAGCTTCAGGTCTCTGGGGCTGACACTGCTGTCACGCTCGCAGGGTTGATGGTGTAGAATTAGATGTGGGGAGTCTGTGCAATTCCTCACATAAATTACAGTAATGTGCAGCTTTAGAGGGCGAGAGTGCATCTGCCCCCTGCAGAGAGCAAATATATGTAAATACCGTTACTGCACTAATGTTTCGGAAAACTGGACGGACATTACGAAAAACGACACGAACGATTTGATCTACTGCACGCTTTCTCTGTTGATCGTTTTAAAACAAAATATAATACGGTTATATACAGTTAGTTTATCAAAATAGTTCTACTTTGTTTTTTTAACAGTGTTTTTCTAATGATTTGAGATCATTGTAGATCACACAATTATATTATTATTTTTATAATATGTGTATATGTATATATATATGTGTATATTAATATGTATATATATGTATATATAATATATATACATATATACATATTAATATATATGTATATATACATAATACATACTATATATATATACATAATATATATGTATATGTGTGTATATATTATATACACACATACATACATACATATACACATAAACATACATATATATATATATACTGTACATATATACATACATACATATAAAGATATACATATATACACACCCATATATATATATGTGTATGTATATGTATGTATGTGTGTATATATGTATATATACATAAATATATATGTGGGTGTATATATATTTATGAATAGATTAAAGAAACCCACATATCCACACACCCACATATAATATATGTGGGTGTGTGGACATATATATACATACATATATTATATGTATGTATATATGTGTATATATACATATATACATAAATATATATGTGGGTGTGTGTAATAGTAGTTTGTTTTCACATTAACAGTCACAGTATTTGATTAAACTTGGATGGATTGTTTATTTTTAATCGGTTCTACTTTACAAACTATTACGTTGATGAAGCAACGTTATGCCACTAATTTACGATGACGTGGAAGCTTTAATTTTGAGGCTGCACTGACTTGAAGTTGGGAGAATAGACTCCCATCGTTCACTCTTCTCGATTTGGTCCATACCGTGTCCAGGTTTTAGTGACCAGACGTTCACAGACATCACGCGCCGCTACCAGAAGTCTTGTTTTTTTGTAAATAGGAACATAATTTAGAAAAGTAGCATCATGATTTATTGAAAAAAAAAAACGAAGACGATTACCTCCTCAGGAAAATGTTTACTGCTGTTAAAAAAGATTTCGGCTCATTTTCTCCAATCCCCGCCCTGC
This sequence comes from Microchirus variegatus, assembly GCF_963457635.1. NCBI lineage: Eukaryota > Metazoa > Chordata > Actinopteri > Pleuronectiformes > Soleidae > Microchirus > Microchirus variegatus. Next base: position 25,619,842 of record NC_139810.1, read on the forward strand.
AAACCAGAAGACTCTGTGACAGTCTGGGGCTTAAATGACTATAATCACGTCTCGAGTAAAGCCGTAGATCAGTGAGAGGGGGAAGAAAAAGTTGACATTCAACTTGTAATTTCAGTGAGGAAATAAAAAAACATCAAGGCTTTTAGATAGAGTTTGGTGTTTTTTTGCTACAGCAACAGCACTTGCAGTTTCCTGAAGCCGAGGACCGTTAGGATTACAACCTCTCGGGTTATGTTTCAGTTCAGTGAGTGGGGACTACACAGTTTGAGCTCCAGAGGTCCAGATATTGATTTTGTACATGAACGCTGCAAAAAGTGAATTACCACTTTTACACAGACTCAGAACATGCTTCGCCACCCAACTATTCGATAAATTAACGGTAATTAAAGGGACAATGTGTAGTATTTATGGGTTTATATAACCCAAAATCCACTTTTTTATACATATTATGTGCTCCTGCATTGTCTAGTCGCTGTATAATAGTTTTTGTTTCATTTTCGTAGTGTTTCAAAAAGTCATGTAAAATAACATGGTCGCGGGCCGCGGTTGCGTAGCCACTGTTAGCAGCGAGACGCCATGTTTCTACCGGAGCCTGTAAGGACAAACGCGAGAGAACAAATCAAGCGTCGCTTTACTTGTAGAGGAAGTCCCGCCTCCACTCTCTCCGCTTCGTCTGCTACGGCCGCAGTAGCTCCGCCCTCTCCCTCGCCTCACGAACCTCATCTGCTGACACGGAGAAAGACGACGAGGACGACATTTGACCGGCTGAGGACACCGTAGCGCTCAGGGAAGGGAGGGGGTGAGCAGAGGAGCAGTTCTTTGTTGTATATTTCAGCCTCTCCTCTAGATGGCACTATAAACTACTTACTTCACCTTTAAAGGCTCTAATTAGAGCACAGGGGGGCAATGTAGAACATAACTAAAAATCCTGCCTTCAGCCTTGATGATGCATGTGTCAGCAAACAAGTGCCTGATTACATATTCAATAGACGCGGAGGAGGAAAAACAGCTGGCATCGCCTCATGAATCTAACATTCTCTCTCTCCGTGTCTTCTTCTGTGGGTCCGTCACTACAACATTTTTCGCCTCGCACATTGTCAAAGGACGTTGGCGCCTGAATGAGACATCAATTACAGATTTAAATCAAGCATCTTGTAGCTATAAAATAAGTAGATGGCGCCTCAGCTTGTGCATTTTTAGATCTATTCCCCCTAATGAATAGGTCAGTCAGTGCTGTAGGTCAATGCTGAGGTGCCACCTTTATTTAATTTGTGCCAGAGAGAAATGTGCACACCCTGCACTGCCTCTCTAACCACTGACCTTTTCATATGGATCTCGTCAGTAACAAGAAGAAGGAAAAAAAACGCTGAAGATCGTGTACAATTTTGCTGCTGTACTGTATATACTGTTTATTCTGTATAACACATAACATGAAACCATCTCCAGTGGTTGATTCCTGATAATAGGGCACAGAATTATTATTATGATTATCGAAATAAACCTTTAATGGGCTTATTTCGATAACCGATTAATCGGTTTTAAGCTTTTTTCAAGATTAAAACAAGATTTCTGACCATTTGAGCTTCTTAAATGTGAATATTTTCTTCGTTTCTTTGCTCCACATAACAAAGAAATCACTAAAAACCGAATCATTTTGTTTTGTGGACAAAACAAAAAACAAGACATTCGAGAACATCGTCATTTCCAGGTTTGACAAACACCGATCAACGTTTTTTTTTTATTGAATTTTTTTTTTATGGACCATGAGATTAATCGAGAAAATAATCGACAGATTAATTGATTACGAAAATAATCATTAGTTGCACATCTGCAATCCTCTGTCTGGGCTTTCAAATATACAAATGAAAAGCCATCCAATATCAAAATAAATCTAATCAAATGTGACCTTTACGGTCTAATAGCGTCTGGTGAAATTCCCAAAAATGCATTTTTATTGCCAAAGAAAATCACATACGCTGCTGTAACTCACTTAGCATCTGACATCTGCCCTTTGATTCGATCCTAAACCGATCAGCTTGATCAATAATTGCACGTTTTTTAAATAAAGTAAAAAAGGGTATAAGAAATGTGAAAAATGACAAACATGTCTCTGTGTCTGAAAGATGTGAACAAGAACGTTGCGTCATTTCAACGGACGGATGAGTGCATTTGTAAATAATACAAAATCAATCAAATTAGTTTCTTCCTCCTCATCCATCTTTCTATTTTTAAAAAACTTGTTTTTTTTGGTTTCATCAAGCTCTTTTTTCCCCCACATAATTCTCCGTAACATTACATCATCATGTTCTATATCCTGTACGTACTTGTGTGCGCGTGTCCTACTGTGTCAGCGACGTACTTTCACACGTATCTCAGGAGGTCCAGTCAGCAGCGGGGTGTCAGTTGTTTCATCTGTTCGCCTGTGGGTAACAGACGTGAGATGTTTTCCTTCTAAAACTGGAACCCCCTCAGCAGGCTACGACAAGATAATGAGGAGGAGGAGGTCTATTAACGTTTAAAAAAAGCAGATCCACTAATTAGATGGCGCAGTCGCACGCATGGAAGGTTAAATTAAATACAAACGCCAAAGCTCAAGGGACGAACCAAGGGTGTAATGTGTATGCAACACCACGTTGTTTCATACTCGGCTGCCAACAGAGCAAAGAACTCACTGCTGCCGTGTTTAATATAGTTTTCCTCCCTTTACTATGAAATGTAGGTCGGAATAGTGGATCGATAATTCCATAAAATCAAGTGTAAATCAAGTGATGTGAGAAACAATTCTGCGCCGTACATCTTTGTTCACAGCCTCGCAAATACATTTGTCCCCGACCAGGCTGAAGCATGAACTGACAATTCTGATTCTCCGCTCAGATCCGTGTCACGGATCTTGTTTAGGCTGAGGTCCAAATCGGATTTGTAAGCATATGCGATCAGAATCTGATCTTCCAGACCGACTACAAGTGATCAGATCCGATCTGCGTGTGTCCACGTTGACGTCGTCTCGTCTTCCACGTGGATTCCTATAGTTACAGGCCACAAAACGACTTGTCTAAACAAAACGGACGAGAGACTTCTGTGTCTGTTTCTGCCCCAAATGGTGCAAACTTTCTTTCGATTGCAAGGAAGCGACAGAAACGGAGGAGACGACCCGAGTTGTGTCACCTTTTGTGTGTTGTCATCACTGCTGGAATGGCAGTGGTGCAGCCAGACCAGAGACGCCTGGTGGAATCACGTGGACTATTGTTGTCATCCACACTTTATACCATTTTTTAGGTGACATGTTGTGAAAAATCTACTTTTAAATCATGTTAATAGTTATATTTGGGACTCTGGAGGCCCTATGAGTCTGCAAAGTGTGCAAAAAGATGACTCACTCATGTTTTTGTGGTTCCTCTTCAGTCTAAGTACAGGAGATAAAACACTCGACGTTGACTTCCGCGCTCCTTGTTATGTCACAATGAGACATTCATGGAATTGTTGTCTCACAGAGCTCCGCTTTGTCCATAAAAAAAATGCGAGAGTGGAGCGGAAGTAAGTTCTATTGTTCTATTCTTGGCTGCACAGTGCAGCACAGAGTTCCACACAAACTTCCAGCCTCAGAGGATTTACGTGTCCAGTGGATTCATTCTATATATGACGGCAATGTGCCGGCTAGAGTCGGCAAATGATGGCTTTTCCAAATGCTAACTGCTGTTAGCTCCCAGTAGCCTCTGTGACGCTGACGTAGTTTCCCGTGTCTCATTTGCATTTAAAGAGACAGGCACTCAAAACGGAGCGTTCTAAACAGGGCTGTTTTGGCAGAGTGATTGAACTGCTGTGGTGCTTCATCCTTAAGGTATTTTGACCAAAGCATGTCACAGACATGTTCATTAGGACACCAGGGAACTAGGTTAACTTGGAGAAAAAGGGCATAACGTGAGACCTTTAAACTACTATCTTCCACTGTGTCGATCATTTAACTTCCGTCTCCCCCGGATCTGCATTATCGTTGTTGTCCGAGTCGTGTCAAGGCACTTTGAAATCCTATCTGAGCGACCGAGACGTTCAGAATCTCATTAGAAATATTATTGTGGTTTCAATCAGCTTTAGAAAAATTAGATCTGAAGTATTTTTTAACTGTCCAGTCTGTCAAAAAAAAAATCAATCTGGATATTCTTAAAAAATCCGATTTGAGCTGCAGTCCAAACAAGACCGATGCGGTTCTGGATCAGACGTATATCTGATACTGATCTGATACTTGGCCATGCAACATGATTGAGAAAACAAAGCTTTCTGCCAGCACGTAGACACCGAGCGTTGAAGTTATCGACCGTGGAAGCGCAGCAAAATCACACAACGGAGAGTGTCGTACGCTACAGCTAAATCCCACCCACAAATTTGCTGCGATGGCTTCCCTTTCTGAGTTCTTCCTCTGTGGGTGGTCAATAAAAGTAAATCTTATGTTATCTTACACATTCCTCATGCTTCAATACTGAGTGGTGTCAGACACATGGTCTCAAAGGTATTTGAGCATGTACAGTCTGTAAACTACTGCACCTTCTCCAAGCTCCAGATTGATAGCTTATATTGTGGATTTATTACAAGCAAATGTTTCTCATTAAAAAAGTTGTGCAAGGGCAAACAGGGGGGTAAAGCAATCTATTTTGTGAATACTGATGGCCAACTGTCACTGGGTTAAAACACATAGCTGGAGTTTGTCTTCAAAAACAAGGGCTTAGAAGTTTGCCATGACCCTGGAGGTGGAAGTGAATAATTCCGTGTTTTTCTATCTACAACTCAGCGGCTACACGTCGTCTCCTCAAGAGGAGGGGGAGTGTAAGGACAGGCACTCTCTACAGTCTCGAGACGAAGCGGCACCGACAACTGAAACACTGGAACCTAACAAGCAGAAAGTGTCTAAAAAGGCAGAAACGCAATTAAACACGCGTCAATATCAGGATAGAGTTTCAGAGATGGAGAGATGACCCCAAAAACAGGAATATTTTCAGTTTGAAACCGCCTACTGCATCTTTAGGATCAGACAACAGAACCATTTTAATGAATAAGTCACTAGGATAGTTCATTATACACAATGAAGAATGAGGTATAGACAGAACTTTTTGTGTGCCTGCCTATTAATCTTGCAACGAGCCGCAAGGAAACGCGCGTTTGAGTCATAGCGCACCTAGAACATGTGGTGCCTTAGGCTCAACATTAATTCAGAGCGTATCATTCCCATTTCCTGGAATCTCTGCCACTTCCTATATTCTGTGTTTTCACTTATACGGCCATTAACAGTCCCCCGAGGAAACGTGACACACAAGGAGTACAATCGGGGACATTCAATTCAATAACAAGCCCATGACAAAGGACTAAGGGGCATGTAGTTTTGTGACCATGCCAAAAACAATTTTTTATTTTTTTGCTGGGAAAGTTCGAGCAGTGATCAACAGGAGGTGTTTGAACACTGGGGAACACACATTTCATTAAAACCAAAGGCGGAATTAGACTTTTATTCTCCGTCTTTGCACAATAGCGGTGGTACAATCGCAGGTTTGTTGTGACATTTCGTCCTGTGATTATATCAGCGTCCCCTGTGCATAGCAGATACTTCCCAGTCTGAAATCCTCGTTACCTGCGCTGACAAGAATTGATGGAATGACCTTACGGCTCGTCATTGGTGGGGAAAATTGGTCCACGGGTCGACTGTGGGAACACGGAGGACGTGAAAATAGCCCCGGTTTTGATTGCTCACATTTACGTCGGCGAAACAACTGCGAGACTGAAAGACGGGAGGGATCAGAGGAGTAAAGGGCTCCATGCTTTCCATGAAATAAACTCTTGAAAGCCAGCCAGAAAACGCCGAGTTATAATCACACACACTGCGGAAGCCAAGTTCCATTATTTAACTGTAGATGCATAGATTAAATGTGCGTTTATCATTTTTCTGTAGAGGCTGCGCTGGGCTAATAAATATCCAGATAAAGACTGTGCTCTCCGAAAAGAAAAGAAAAGAAAAACATACTTGAAAAATGATTCTGAAGCAGAGAGTCATGATGTGCCCAGAAAGCGGAAATATAACAATATGCTCCTGCAGTGGCTTCACCTCATGTGTAATGTACATTCTCCTAAAGGGACACTGTGTTGTATTTATGGGTTTATATAACCCAAATTCCACTTTTTTATACATATAATGTGCTCCTGCATTGTCTAGTCGCTGTATAATAGTTTTTGTTTCATTTTCGTAGTGTTTTAAAAAGTCATGTAAAATAACATGGTCGCGGGCCGCGGTTGCATAGCCACTGTTAGCAGCGAGACGCCATGTTTCTACCGGAGCCTGTTAGGACAAACGCGAGAGAACAAATCAAGCGTCTCTTTACTTGTAGCGGAAGTCCCGCCTCCTCTCTCTCCGCTTCGTCTGCTATGGCCGCGGTAGCTCCGCCCTCTCCCTCGCCTCACGAACCTCCTCTGCTGACACAGAGAAAGACGACGAGGACGACTTTGACCAGCTGCGGATACCGTAGCGCTCAGGGAAGGGAGGGGGTGAGCAGAGCAGCAGTTCTTTGTTGTAAATTTCAGCCTCTCCTCTAGATGGCACTATAAACTACTAACTTCACCTTGAACACTGTTATTTGGTAAAGAAGTATTAAAATGGTATAAAAAAACATTATTTTCCAAACTGTTGTAAAAGCTACTTTGACCTTGTTAAAGGTGAAGTAAGTAGCTTATAGTGACATCTAGAGGAGAGGCTGAAATTTACAACAAAGAACTGCTCCTCTGCTCACCCCCTCCCTTCCCTGAGCGCTACGGTATCCGCAGCTGGTCAAATGTCGTCCTCGTCGTCTTTCTCCGTGTCAGCAGATGAGGTTCGTGAGGCGAGGGAGAGGGCGAGCTACCGCGGCCGTAGCAGACGAAGCGGAGAGAGAGGAGGCGGGACTTCCTCTACAAGTAAAGAGACGCTTGATTTGTTCTCTCGCGTTTGTCCTTACAGGCTCCGGTAGAAACATGGCGTCTCGCTGCTAACAGTGGCTATGCAACCGCGGCTATTTTGCATGACTTTTTGAAACACTACGAAAATGAAACAAAAACTATTATACAGCGACTAGACAATGCAGGAGCACATAACATGTATAAAAAAGTGGATTTTGGGTTATATAAACCCATAAATACTACACAGTGTCCCTTTAAGTGCATTTAAAATGAACTTTATGTGGATTTGTGAGCGAGAGAAGTTGCCCTGCACACACGCCTTCACAACGACTCCGCCAGCTTTATTTATGTCCATCGATTTACGTCCTGTTCCTCAACAGTTTAATGGTGCATGGCTGGAGAATTAGCCGTTTGTCTTAATTTGGCTCGAGAGCGGCGGATGGAAACGCATTCGCCTGACTTTACGGTTTACGGCGCGTATCACATTCGTCATTATCTGCTAATCATCACGCGAGGCAACAGTCAATGCCGCGAAAGGTCTAACTTTAACGATTCTTCAAAGGCCTACAAATTACAAATAATGATCCCAACGGTTTGTTGGAAAACATTCTGAAATGTGGTGCTAATCATGCGCGAGACAGAAAAAAAAAAGACACTTTGAGCTAAAAATAGAAAAGAAATACAGAATAAACTTGGCTAACCTGGGGAAATGCAGATGCAGATGATTTGCATGTACATGTGAGAGTTTGTAACGGAGGACTTTCTTTTCCCCCCCCCGCTGTGCTCATCAAATATAAACAGCCTTAATCCATGTCTCATATCTGAAAACTGCTCTGCAGACTCTTTCAAAGCTCACGTTCATCTAAAAAGCTGCAGGTCTTTGCATTTCCAGCACAGGTACGGGCAAACCACGAAAACTCCACACAGTCGGACAACAGGTTGGAAAACCACTGTCCACCGTGTGCACCTGAAACAGGGGTGTTAAACTCATAGGAAAATAATAGCATAATAACCTATAAACAACAAGATCTCCAAATGTTTCCCTTTGTTTTACATTTAATGAAGTATCTTTTTTACAAAAGGTATAAAGACAACCTGAAATTTCTTGAGAAAAATAAGTGCAATTTCAACAAAATTATGCAAACGTTTCCCATTTACACACAACTTACAGATCACAGTGGATCTGAAACTGACAAATGCAACTTTTCATATTATGAGCAGACTGCAAATTCATCCTGGACCCTTGGGTGGGCCGGTTCTGGACCGCGGACCTTATGTTCGACACCCCTGACCTAAAACAACTCAACATCCATACATCCATCCATCTTCTACCGCTTTATTATCCTCCGTAGAGTGTCCAAATCCCCAAATCTGCACGTCTTTGGACTGTGGGAGGAAAAACTCAATGTATAGTTTATTAAAAAATAAATATTAATACATGTAAGTAATTTTATCTGGATTAAGTCAAAGTATTTTTTTTTATTTCCAGGAAAAAAGTTAACTGTACAAATGAGAGTTGTTGTTTTTGAAACTTTAATGAAACATACTAGAATGAATCGACAGCAATTGTGGTAAATTAAACAATACTCATCAGCAATATAGTGTCGGCTCTAAAGGTTTAACTCAGGCCATTTGCATACCTTAACATGATATTAATCACTTTCTCTTTTGTGACAATTGTAGGGATAACTGCTGCGATAAATCACACATGTAATCAGAGTTGTGTGATTTTTCTTTTTTCTTTTTTTTAGCGGGACATCATCATTACCACAGGTGAGAAACGTGTCCGAGGAAGTAATGCGTTGCTTGAGCCCTCGTAATGACCTGCAGGTCACCTTTACTACTGGCAATATATCCGGTGATAGATCACTGATCCCCCCTCCCCCCCCACTGTCTTTGACAAGCTAATCCCCAGCCATGCATGTAATTAAAAACAGTCAGGTGTGCTGGTATTAAAGTGCGTGACATGACAGTGAAGCAGCAGGCTTCGCCACCAGTGCGGTGACTAATCGCCCGTCGCCGGATGCTATACCTGACCACAGACGTGCACTTGACCGATTACTAAATGATAAGTAGGGCAGTGACAGGGGCAACACATTCTAACATCACCCAGATCACGCTCAGGATTTCCGCGTGTGGGGGAAAAACAAACGCAAGGATCGTCAGACACCGGTGGGTGTGACAGAGGATGAGCCTCAGGCACAGATCGGCCTTTACAGCGCCGGATCCATATCATATCACCGTGTATTACCATGCTGTAATCACCTCAGTGCAGTCACACCTGAGCTGTGGCAAGACAGCAGCCCTCCTGTTTTCCTGGGTAATAATAAGAATAATAAGTAGAATATCACATACATGACCAGTGTCTCATCTGCCTTTTTATTCTCTAGTTCATGATTTCAATTGCGAAATAAACCACATGCAGCAACAGACGAGAAAAGCCGCCGCCGCTCAAGGGGTTTATTGAAATGTGATCGAGAGCGGTGATGAGGCCGGGGGACGGCACTGGTGTGTTTGGAAAAGCTGGCGTAGGAGCAGCGGTCCAGAGGGTAACAACAGTATTGTTTGTGTGTAGTATTTATGGGTTTATATAACCCAAAATCCACTTTTTTATACATATTATGTGCTCCTGCATTGTCTAGTCGCTGTATAATAGTTTTTGTTTCATTTTCGTAGTGTTTCAAAAAGTCATGTAAAATAACATGGTTGCGGGCCGCGGTTGCATAGCCACTGTTAGCAGTGAGACGCCATGTTTCTACCGGAGCCTGTAAGGACAAATGCGAGAGAACAAATCAAGCGTCTCTTTACTTTCTCTCCGCTTCGTCTGCTACGGCCGCGGTAGCTCCGCCCTCTCCCTCGCCCCGCGAACCTCATCTGCTGACACGGAGAAAGACGACGAGGACGACATTTGACCGGCTGCGGATACCGTAGCGCTCAGGGAAGGGAGGGGGTGAGCAGAGGAGCAGTTCTTTGTTGTAAATTTCAGCCTCTCCTCTAGATGGCACTATAAACTACTTACTTCACCTTTAAGGTCCGTACGTATTCCGCAAGAGCAGAGAAATTAGTTCTCTCTTCGAGAGTGACGTCATTATTTTCACACAGTCCTTCTTTGGGAGTTCTTGCAGCTTGTCCTCGATACAAACATCTGGGCAGAACTTAGTCCTCGTGTGGAGCACAACTATTGTGTGACTGGGACGTGGTTAACGCAGAGATGTCGTCACTCCTTATTTCTTTCTTTTTACAAATGTATATTTGATTGCGTTTTCCCTTTTACCGAGTCGATTCTGGATTCACAACAAGCATTTGTCCTGAGGGATGATGGGTTTTTATTGATTGTGGGAATCAACAAAAGACAGAAAATTCTCATCTTAAGCCAACTTTAAGTTTAATTACGCACATATTCTAATAACCATAACTCAGGATAAGACACAAACTAGGCAGCTTTCAAGGTTCCCTCACTAGATGCCAAGGCCAGAGGCGCAGCTCGTGAACAGGCAAGGCAGGCAACTGCTTGGGGCCCCGAGCCGATAGGGGGCCCCCCACACGCGGAGCCTGAGGGATGTTTTTACTGAAATGTGCAGTGAGCAGCCACCTCCACGTCCCCCTTAAACAACAATGGACGATTTGCAATGATATCTCAGTAGGAAACCCCCCTAAAGGGGCCCCACCTCACGTTAACCTGTGTGAAGTTATCGTTCTGCTAGTTGGAAAATTAAGAGGATTATTTACAGTGTAATGCATATCTTTTTTTACTAAGTTTATATATTTTTTTTCAGTTATTTACAGTATTGTATTGTTCTTTATATGTATATTGTTTTATAATGTGGGTTATTTACAGTGTAATGTAAGTTTATATCATTTTTTTTTAAAGGTATTTACAGTATTTAATTGTTCTTTACATTTATATTTTCACATACTTTTTAATTACAAGGTTTTTCCATGTTATTTCATTCATTTTGAAAAAAAAAACATTTTGAAGTAATACATTTTTCGTTGGTGTCAGATTATTTATAACATAATGGTGATGAACACTGGTTGGAAGGAAAGGCCCCCTGGGAATTTTTGCCTAGGGCTCCTACAGACTCTAGAATCGCCTCTGGCCAAGGCGCCAGGTTTTTGTATGTTTTTGTACCCATTTTTAACAATAAATGCACCGTTTAACACTGTTGATAAGTGTTGTGATACATCATGTGTTGGTTAACATGGACTGTGGATATTTGTAAGATGCATCTGCATTAATCAGAAATCTGAAGGCGAGGCCTGTGCTTTAAATGTCACCACAGGTGAAGTAAAATCCTCTATGCAGAGCTTCTCCACTTTTCAAACTTTTGACGACACTGGAAGTGTGTTTTATTGACTCTGTGCAGATTTAAGCAGTTTTATTAAAAAAAAAAAAGAGGTCAGACATTTTCTGTTGTTGTTGACAATGATGGACTGCCCCTGTTAAGGATTCTTGTCACAGACTTTCTCTGTGGATCCTCTCCACTAAAAAAAAAAAAAAAAAAATATCCATCATGATGTGTCGGCTCTGCAGGTTTGTTGTCCAGGAACTCAAATACAAAAATATGATACTTGGTAACGCGTGTGTCCCCGACTTCCAATACGATGCGCACGTAATTCTGTTCTGATGAGGACCTGCTTTCTTAGCCACTGCTGCTGTGGCGTTTGGCCAAGAGTGAGGAGAATATGTCAGCGTTTGAGAGATGCCCTGCACCCAGAGAGGAAATGGAAACACTCTCTGTGGACAGCCTCACACCAGTGGAAAGACAAGTCCTGAAATATCCGGCCTCTGCCTTACTTGATCAGGAAATTATATCTCCCTCTGTGGCTCAGGAAAAAAACACACCTCAGTGCTCAGCTTTCATCAGGACTCGGACGGTGAGGTCTCTTTTTAGATCTAAAATGGAACCACTTACTGACGAAGGAGAAGTTTTATAGAGTGTTATTAATGGTCATTAATGTTGGCTCTATATATAATCTCTTGTGCTTGCCACTACAATATATTTGCAGCTACAGTAATACATAAATGTTATTTTAATGAAGACAGAGGTCACATTTGTGTCCTCACAGCTGCTGTTTTACGAACAAAACATGTACAACATATTGATTTAAGTGTGAATTTCACATTAAATTAAATGTTAATTTTGCAGTTTTGAGTCCTGGTGAACGTGGCTTTGGACGTTAGGAATATTCGGGTCATTTACACAACTATTGGGATAAAGAAACACAAACTCATTGCCCGGTGACTTACTGACAAAGTAGGATTTCTGTAAGATTTATAGAGTATTAATGGTCACTAATGTTGCCTCTATACAATCCAGCGCAGATTATGCTTGCCACTACAATACATTCGCAGCTACAGAAACACATACATGTTATTTTCTTGAAGACAGAGGTCACATTTCCAGCATAAAGTCGCTGTGTCCTCACCAGCTGCTGTTTTACGAACAAAACACAAACAACAACATATTGATTTAAGTGTGAATTTCACATCAAAACAAACTATAAATATTATATTAATTTACGACCCGTTTGGATGTTTAGTTCACGCAGAGATTTTGAGGTTTCATTAAATTGTAAAACATTTACAATAGTAAAACAGCGGCAGCGTGGACTAATTGATGTGTTTGGAGAACGTAATGCTATTTCCTGTAATGTAATTGGACTAGAGCTGCTGGAGTGTAAACTCCACTAAATCCAATGAGGCTGAATGAAGACACACACACAGTTAAAACCCCTTTCCTGACACTTTTGCTCATGTGCGTTTGATTTTAGAAAGGCTAAAAAAAGAAACACAACCCTTAGTCTCATGTGCAGTGAAAGCTTGACAGGCCTGGTGTGGCTGCTGTCGCCCGGACAATTGGCGCTCAGCGTGAATACGGTCAGGAGCGGCAAACGCCATCGCAGCAAACTAAACGCGTCACAGATATAATGAGAGAAATTTACCCCGGACAGGTGAAAAGTAAACCACCCCATAGGAATTAAATCACATCGCTGCATGACCTCGAGAAGCAAGTCCGTAATAACTATAGTTAATATGATTTTATTCTTAGCACAACGTCGTGACAAAGTGTTCAGATCCTGGCTATGGCAAAAATGTCTGTGTTTTCATGGTGACCTTGTCAAATCCAGCTTCTGGCAGTAGAAACACCTGATTTATTTTCACACACTGAGGGAGTGTGTGAAACACAAACCGTATCTGTATACGAGTAATTTTGCAGTTTTGAGTCCTGGACGATAGGAATATTCGGGGGGGTTTCGAGTCGAGTGTGTCGACGTGTCATTTACACAACTATTGGGACAGGAATGCTCAGAAGTTTGGTTACTGCTCTCTCTTACTTGGTCGGGTAAGGACAGAATAATTTGACCCAAGCCACACTCTATTCCAGGGGTCTAAAACTCAAAATTTGAGTCCTTTAATGACCTGGGGGCAACTGAGCATCTAGTCTGCTCAGTACAGGGGTGGACAATGAAAGAAAAAGTCAAAATCTGGGAATTGTACCGTGATATTCCATCATCATGGAATCACAATATCACAATATCTGTGTTCACAGAATTTCAAAATAAAGTGTTTGTTCTGATATGGAACTATAGATTATACTACACACTATTTATAACCTATATAGTTGATAATACAATCGCAAATTTATGACAAAATTAATCTATTAATTTAAAAAAAAAAAACCCATAAAGAAATAACTTGATATGGCAGTGCTCATATACAGATTGGGTGTGTGGCAAAATACATTGCAGACGATGTTATGCAGATTCATATGGAACGACCATTTCATATACAAAAATTCATGCAATAAGTAATTCACAGTTTCAGTCCAGTCTCGCAGACGGATGGAACAATTTCAGACAGTTGCATTAAAGCTCCTGAGGTGAATACCTGAGCACATACTGATTTTCGATTTTTTTTTTTTAATTCTCAAGGCGCCGGGTCCCTCTGGAACGCAAAGCTCGAGCCCGAGCTCAGTTCTCTTTGAACTCTACTTAGTTTCTGTAGCTGGGCCACCAGACACAGGCAGATCCAATGTGTTTTTGAGGTTTGCGAGCAGGGGAGGCTCTTGATGTACGGTTCATTTGAAAGATGAATTGTGGTGAGTGCATCCCTGGTGAGGACTGACCCTGCTGGACACGCCACAGCACTTTTGAAGTCATGCGTCTGCAAACACCATGTCTACACACACACACACACAAGAAAGAAAGGACCCTGCCAACCTCCCTAAACAGATATGTTTCAACATGCATCATTAAAGGTAGGGAGATCATTTACTGGAGCATTGAAAATGAAAAATGTCAGTCAAATGTAAAAATACCATCCAATCATATTGAACGCCCTGAACGAAATTAATTTGATCGTGATGCATCAATCACACAATGGCGCATGATCGGAAGACAATGCCAGAGCTAATGCTAGCTTGCTAAATCTAATCCGACGGTTGCAGCAATGTTATGGCAGAAACGCCAAATGCAAACAAGTTTTCCGGAAAACTGCTGCCAAGAACAAGGCTGATGCAGAGCAGATGAAGAGTGAACATCGGTGTAGCGTCTGAACGGTGACGACAACTGAAAGCCCAGAAAAAGCTGCGAAGTGATGACAGGGTGGCCCTGTTTCTACGGGATCGTACCCATGTTCCCCGGGTCCTATGTTCCCCACTTTGTGGAAGCCTGGGTGTGGAGCTCCAGGGTAAAGGGTTAGGGTTAGGGTAGGGTAGGGTTAGGGTAAGGGTAAGGGTAAGGGTAAGGGTAAGGGTTGGGGTTGGGGTTGGGGTTGGGGTTGGGGTTAGGGTAAGGGTCCTATGTTCCCCGGGTCCTTTTGGGTGAACACCGGGGAACATAGGACCCTTTTTTAGAGAAAGGGTCCTATGTTCCCCCGGTCACATACAAATCGGGGAACATAGGACCCGGGGAACATAGATACCGTCCCGTTTCTACTGGTTAGGTAGATTAGGTCTTTGTGATCGTTGTTTTTCGGCACCGAAAAAGTACCAAAGTTTACCGATGCTGCACACTGGTGCTCGCGAATCCATGTGAAACCAACGCACTTCGTGAACAAGCATTGCACGTTCCTGTGCTCTGGAGACGTAGCTTCGGAGGGAAGTCTGAAAAAAGGGGCTTGGATTTTGAATTCAAAATGTCTTAACTGTTTTTCCCCCGGATCTCCAACCCTACCTTTACCAACCCCACCAATAAATCTACGATTGAATGAGAAATATCAGTTTTCACACATGAACATCCTGCACGTTTCTGGATGATGTTAAACTACAATAAGTCAGAGTCACATGGTACAAAATACAGACAAGGCTTCATAAGCACATACAAGGTGCTGATTCATTTTCAAGTGGGGAATAAATTTTTTAAGGAGGTGACCAATCAGATCAGCCCACCTTTGTCCTTCTCTTTAAACAGCAGAGGAGACTATGCCCTGCCACAGCCACTCCCCAAGAGAATATTTTAGTTTCTGGACGTCCTTGTCCGAGGTGACAAATTGCAAAGAGTGACAATCTGAAATAAAATCTAGACTGGGAGTGGAGATTAGTTTCTCTCTTGAATGATGAACATGTGAGCTGTAAATATTTAGCTGAAGGATAAACAGACTGAAACACCTGGAAGTCGGGGTAAATGGTACAACTGTCCTTCACTAACATACACAGCACAATAATAAGACATGATGCAATGTTTTTACTTTTACTTAAAGTGCAAACTAATATATTGGTTTTGATTTAATAAAAACACCCTAACCTTAAAGCTCACATAGAGTGGTCCTGTTGCACATATATGTGAGTTATGGAGGTCTACTTACTAATACATTAACTTGTTTTTATGGTCAAAAACCTCCTAGTTGCTGTAAACGAGCCGATAGAAATCTCTCCTCACTGAAGCTCTCGTCAGCCGCGCTGTTTCAGACTGAAATCTCACACCCAGAAGACAGTGTTGTAATTGGCCAGCCAGCTTGAGCGTTTCCCAACCGTCTTGTGATTGGCCAATACCTGGAAGTGACGTGATTAGCACACCAGCTCTCAGAGGCACAGCTCCCCCCTCTGGAACGGTGGATGCACTGCTACTCATTATCAAAACATTGTTTTAACAATGTTTGAAAATAGCTTCGTCACGACTCCCCGCCGCAGTCCCTTTTACGACTTTGACCCGGAGTCAGACCCAGAGTCAGAAGACACTGTCGCTCGTGATCACCTCAACAACGGACGTTATTCTTCTTCTGCTGTACAATGTACGCGGAATGTACGGACTAGAGCCCGGACCAGGAGGATCCACTGTTGTTGTTTACGTAACCGGACCGGGTTTTTTCAGAGATCTCGCTGAGCCCGAGATTATATTACAACACAGCGTTGTCAGTAGTGGCTGAACTGCTTGTTTCAAGCCTCCAGGGCTTCATAAA
Source organism: Microchirus variegatus (assembly GCF_963457635.1). Lineage (NCBI taxonomy): Eukaryota > Metazoa > Chordata > Actinopteri > Pleuronectiformes > Soleidae > Microchirus > Microchirus variegatus. Next base: position 25,636,157 of record NC_139810.1, read on the forward strand.
CAAGGTAATGTCGTAGATATACACAAAAAAAAAACAGCGTTAATTGGAACTTCTGGTCTAGGTCCGCTTTAATCTTAACTTATCTTATCTTAATCAGGCCTCAACCCTGAAAAAAGCCCTTTAAAGTGGTGGAGCCCAGACAAAAATATGTCCACACGCGGTCAAAATGTCCTCACAAAGATGAATGTTCACAAAGTCAACACACACACACAAATTACTCTCTCTGACGTCCCTTGTCCCCCGTCCAAGAAAGTGACAAATCACTATCACTTTTGCCCTTTGGTGACAATAAATGTCTTTTTTCCAACAGCTCATTCAGGTTGTCATGTGCCAGATTTCTGAGGAATAGGAGGCACTCTTTCCTACACCATCTCTGCGAAATTTGAGTTTGCTTACTCAAAATAAAAGTTGCCCTGTGTATAAGATAGATGCCAAATTTAAAATATCACATTTTAAAAATACCTGACATTTCTTTGGGGGGGGGGGGGGGGGGGGATGGGATGCTCTTTGCAGATAAAGGTTAGAACGTGCATACACGTTGTTGTATGTTTGGAGGCCATCAGTGACCTAGAAACCATGTCAAAGGAAACAATGACTGGAATCAGCATGGGAGTAAAACAGGCCATCGAGTTGTTTGTAAAGTGATTTTTTTTTTCTTTCTCCTTACTTATTTGCAGTTAGAGCAATTGTGGAAGAAGTCACTGGTAGAGAAAGGATGTCAACCTTCCTTATAGACGACAGCATTTACTGTAACATCGACTTCCTGTACTGTGTTAAAAGCTCTTACACATGCACACAAGCCAGCGTTTAAAACGAAAAACAAACTCATTTTCTCGACTTCTGTTGTTAAATCTGACCCACATGACGTGAAGATGTGAGTAAGTAACTCATAAATGGTGAATGTAGCTTCAGAAACATGCAGTGGACTCTTTACTACAGTAATACTAAAGTAAACCACTACCTCAGGGATTAGTAAGCATACTCTCCAGTACTCTTGCTGGGCCTGTGTTGTGAAAACAGCTTCCTGCTTCTTTTGTGGAGGTCTTGGTGTTCTTTTAAGACTGCAATAATGTGGCTTATCTTAACACTGTGAACAACGACAACGATTTTCCCTCTTTGTTCCCCTGGGTAGAAGCTGAACCTGAATGATCTATAATCAGTGTTAATCCTCTTGTGTTAGTCAGCTACATGCTCAGGTTGCTGCTCCAGAAGGAATTGATTTATCCTTCTGTCCAAAGGCAAATTATATCCGCCGGCTTCTTGTGTATTTAGAGGTGAATTTTGCTTGTGGATTTTGCTCCTTAACACACGTGTGTGTGTGTGTGTGTGTGTGTGTGTTTTTATTGCCTACTTGACCCCGGGGCTAGCAAAAGAGCCAGGTTATTATAGCCGACTACAGTGTGTGTCCTTTTTACCCAACTGTGACACTGATTTGACTTATTTATCATGCTCGGATCCATTTCTGTCACATGCATAATTCTGTGGCGGCGCTCTCAGCTGCTCTTCCGACAGCCTTCAGTACCGCGTCCACCACCTCCATCGACCCGGAGGATAATTCACTGCATGCACTGATGCAATCAATTGTGTGAGCTTATTGGTTCACCCCACCCCGCCCCTCCCCCTCTGCCCCCCTCTACTTATTTTTAGGTGATCTCTGATGCTGCTGCTGCTCTGTGCTTAGACTTGTGCACATGTGAACTTCTATTGCAAACCGTTTCCACACACACACCTACTGTACACGAGTCATGGCCCGGCCCTCATTAGTCTGGACCACATGGGGAGCGTCTTCTCTCATCTTATGTTCGCCTCGAGAGGATTCCTTGCAGTCTGCTGAGGCAAGACACCGTCGCGGTGTTTTGCATTCACGACGAGGAAGGTTGGGGTTATCGTAATAGTCTGCGCGTCTTGATGTTTCAAAGTTATCTTTACTCCTTAAAGCCTCGTTTGCGCGTGACACTGTGGCGCGGCCTGCGAGCACGCGCGGAGGGCGTTTAAGCTCAACGTGTTGCAGAATGCGCCAACGTGCGCCGGCGTCATTATCCAACATGGCGACACGAGCTGTATCTATGTATGTACGACTTCAGCAGAGTTGTTACGAAGCTTATTTTATGCTTTTGTTGCGTGGTGCCTTTCTATCAATAAGTAACACAGAACACGTGCTATAAACACACCGAATGAACGACAGTAGAGAGATGGCATAAGTAAAGTACGCTGCCGAGCAACAGTAGTAAACAACAACTTTCACAAACGATCCCTATTGTTTTGCCACATTTAGTTAAGTGATAGTGAATCTCATTCCATGAATTTAAGACCTTTTGACTGTCTCTGTGCTCTCGGACAGAAGACTCATACAAACGCTTGTACTAGCGATCCTGATTGACCCGAGTTGGCGCGCCGCAGCCGACAAAGTTACAAAAATTCAGAGGTGCGCGACCAAGCGTCGCGACACCTTTCGGAGCTGACGCGCATCCGGCCCGACACAGGATATGACGTCATTTTTGTCGCGCGCCCCGGCACACTACGGCGACCATAAACCTAGCTTAACGTCGTCCGTGAAGAAAGCTAGCTCACCAGCAGCAGGGCACAACGTGGCGACCGTGGCTTATATGACAGCAGACTGCTCTTCAAACAACCCTGGTCTAATTTCATGGGGGTCGTACCTATGTTCCCCGGGTCCTATGTTCCCCGTTTTTCCCAAAAAAGGTCCACTTTGTATGTGACAGGGGAACATAGGACCCTTTTTTTTGAAAAAGGGTAGGGTTAGGATTAGGGTTAGAGAAAGGGTCCTATGTTCCCCGGTCACATACAAAGTGGGGAACATAGGAACCGGGGAACATAGGTACGGTCCCGTCTAATTTCATGCCACAGCTAAACAGAGCAGTTTCTTGCTTCAGAATTATCGTAAATAGTCTGTGAGCAGCTCCTGTGTAACAAACCTGACCCATTCCACACCACAGACTGACTTCAGGGACTTGGTGGTGAACACAGAACAGTGTTTAGCAGCAGCTCAACAGTCACATATTTCCCTCAGGACCTGGTGAGGAGAGAACCAGAGTGAAAAGAAGACTACACATTTTGAGTTTGATATATCAGGGGGTCAGAAATACGACTCTAAAAGAATGCAAATGTTGCCTCATGTCTCGTAGATGTGTAATTTACAACTATGTGTGCGATATCAAGGCGGTAATATGTAAATCTGTTGCTCTCAGTCGGCAAAAAGAAAAACAAACATTTAATCTAGTAATCGAAGAAAGAACAATGATTTATACGCCTCTTCTGGGCTCTGTTTCCACTGCCTCACATCTAAAGCTGTTGCTAAGGGAAGAAAACTTTTTTATGCTGCAAATAAAACCAAGAAAGCAAAACTTCTAATAGAGTCTGGCATTAACGGAAATAAAACATTTCAGCAGTAACAGTCGAGAGTTTCAGAGATTGATCGAGAGCCTCAGGTCGTCTGCCACCTCTGATGAGGAGCTCAGGACAGAGAGCAACAAAGCCAAAATGTGATTTTCCTTTTTTTTATTATTTAAATAACCTGTGCATAAAACTCAAATAATTCACTCAAATACACCATTTATCCAAGTTTAATCAAACTTAGGCCACACATGTCTCTGAGAAATTACATTTCTCCTTATAACATTACGGGTCGTGAGGGTTTACACAAGCGAGGGATTTTGTTTTCTTCAGCCCTATTACGGTGGGATTAGTTTTACATGAGGAGGTGTGGTAAAGTCATTATTACCAGAGCTTCTCTAAAGTGACTGCAGTCCCGTCCGAATGTGCCGTTGTGTCAGTAATCATAACCGGACGATGTCAGCAAAGTTTACAGCGACTTTTAACGTGGGGTAATAACCGGAACAATTAGCCCAGGTAACACTAATCCAAATACGTGCATAAATAATCCTTTATCTCCTGTTTACAAGTAGTTTTCTGCAGATTTTCAAGCACGGGTGGAGGCACTATGTTGGTATGTGTGTGTGTGTGCACTTTCTTGTGATGTCAAGAAGCAGCGTAGTATAAATCGAGAGCCACCCGGTGTCCGGGAAGTCGATGTGAAGTTTTTTGCGTGTAACCGGTGCCGGGTCGGGGATCACGGCTCTGCGACTGGGCTCAGTAAAGGGCTTGGAAAAACAAACTGACCAAATTTACTGAGATTTCTTATCCAATGCGAATTGGCCATTAATATTATAGATGTCCTGTGGTAAAAACTACATGACTCCACCTCCCCATGTAAAACTATTCCTGTTCTAATAGGGCTTTTGAGTGTCGCTGGCAGCACCGGAGTTGGTTAAACAGGTGTTTTGCTTGAAGAAGGTCTCAGGAAACAGAAGTTCATACTCAAAAAAAAAAATAAAGCTGTGGTTTTATTAACCAATAATGCAACAGAAGTAAAAAGCCACAGTCCCAGGCTAATAACAAAAGTATAAAGAACATTTTACTTAACACAGCCTCAAGCTGCCAGGTGGCTTCTTGTTCAATCCTAGCTCCTCCCTAATTGGACTGGACCATTGTGAAGGTTAAAGTAGGTAAACTAAAACAGACAAATCAATAACCTTAATCCTGTGACAAACAACATGTAAAATAATTAAAATGTTTTAATTATTATTACACTAGGGAAATAATCATGAACTGTGAAGGAAATGTCACACACACTGAGGTCAGTGAACCATCTACAGGTGGTGTCACTGAACCTAAACCGTTATATAGAGTGGAACTTTTTTTTACACTCACTTTGGTTCAAATTTCTCTTACAGTATTTACGCGGTAAATGTCATTTTTTTCGGAGACGAGGTTTCTCTGAGATGTGGCAATATGTCAAATATGTAAAACAGTGGCCATTAGGGTTATAAATGGATACTGTGACCAACTAAATTGTGAGCATTGTTTGCCAGAGAAGGTTTCCCCCCGACGCCGACACATGGAGCGGCTCATATAACCCGGTGTTACCAAAATACTCTCAATTTTCATATGACGAGAGGAGAGATAAGTGACAATAATTACATCATCAACAACAAGAGAAAATATTATAAGGCCACTGGGTATTGAAGCAGGAGATATGTGAGATAAGATGAGATAAGATCTTTTTTTTTTATTAAAACCCATAGGGAAATTGAGAAATCGTAGCTGTTACAGTGGATTTACATCCGTATATGCAAAAGGAATATGCGCTAAATATCCACAGACATGTAAGAGACAGAGAGCTGAAGCTCAGCTGCTTAACTACCTGTCCGGAATAAAATGATCTGCCACTGCATCGTCAAACTCCTGGTGTCTGGTGGGTGACACAGCAACACCCCAAACTGCAAAACTAATGTGTAATTGTGAATAAACTGTTTGTATTTCAGCTCAACATGTTTCTTTAATTTCTGATGAGATATCATAGTCATTTTATGACTGCATTTTTTTTTTAACTACTTTCAACAACCTCAACCGTGTAATTTACCAGTAATATTCTCAACATTTATTTCACCTCAATCATGTCTCAAAGAACTGGGGCTAATTCCTTCACCTAAAATTCACTACTGTCCTGGGTTACTAGCATAGCTGTTACTAGCGTACCTTTTACTTGCGTAGCTGTTACTGGCGTACCTGTTACTGGTGTACCTGTTACTAGCGGAGCTGTTACTAGTGTACCTGTTACTGGTGTACCTGTTACTGGTGTACCTGTTACTGGCGTACCTGTTACTGGCGTACCTGTTACTGGCGTACCTGTTACTAGCGGAGCTGTTACTAGTGTACCTGTTACTGGTGTACCTGTTACTGGTGTACCTGTTACTGGTGTACCTGTTACTGGCGTACCTGTTACTCGCGGAGCTGTTACTGGTGTACCTGTTACTGGTGTACCTGTTACTAGCGGAGCTGTTACTAGTGTACCTGTTACTGGTGTACCTGTTACTGGTGTACCTGTTACTAGCGGAGCTGTTACTAGTGTACCCGTTACTGGCGTACCTGTTACTGGCATAGCTGCTACTAGCGTACCTGTTACTGGCGTACCTGTTACTGGTGTACCTGTTACTGGCGTACCTGTTACTAGCGGAGCTGTTACTAGTGTACCTGTTACTGGTGTACCTGTTACTGGTGTACCTGTTACTGGTGTACCTGTTACTGGCGTAGCTGCTACTAGCGTACCTCTTTCTAGCGTAGCTGTTACTGGCGTAGCTGTTTCTAGCGTACCTCTTACTAGCGTAACTGTTACTAGCGTACCTGTTACTGGCGTAGCTGTTACTGGCGGAGCTGTTACTAGCGGAGCTGTTACTATTGTACCTGTTACTGGTGTAGCTGTTACTGGCGTGCCTGTTACTGGCATAGCTGCTACTAGCGTACCTGTTACTGGCATAGCTGCTACTAGCGTACCTGTTACTGGCGTAGCTGTTACTAGCATTGCTGTTACTGCTGTACCTGTTACTGGTGTAGCTGTTACTAGCAGAGCTGTTACTAGTGTACCTGTTACTGGTGTAGCTGTTACTGGTGTCACTGTTACTAGTGTACCTGTTACTGGCGTAGCTGTTACTGGCGTACCCGTTACTGGCGTAGCTGTTACAGCTCAGCCAAACAAATACAAACTATAGCTTTCATACAATAAACATCATTATCATGTGAGCCCTCAATATTAGGTAAATGAATATTTCAGAGCACACGTTGTTACCCCTCTGTATTATTGTTGGTTAAACAGTGACATTTGTTTGGCAAACACTCATCAGCACTCTACCTTCAGCTGAGGCATAACTAGCCCTCTGCTCACAGCCATCAGTACCACATCAAGTGCTTGTCCAGCCACTGTCAGCCGATTGTCACGCTGTTCGCTTCTTATAAACCAATCTGTCACGCATTGTTAATGTTCAGAGGATATTGTTGCCCGTGCCGTTTGCAGCGGCTGCGTTTACAAGAACACCTTAAGGCTGTGATTCAGCCACAGGACCGGTGGATTATGGGTGAATATGTATTTTTTTTTAATCTTTAATCTGAGTCATGTGTGTTCAGCTCACACATCACTGATACAGGTTCAATGCAGATGTTTGGTTAGGTTCAGGAAACATTGTGATTTGGAGTGAAAGGACTATCTTGGTGAAGGTTTGATCTTCATAAAATGTAATAAAACTACATCCTAATTATTATTATTGCCTGCACTTTGCAGCTCTACCCAGATTTATGAAGCTTTAAAGCAAGTTTCATCTCTTTGAGCTGCAGTCTCAGTGGTTTTTATATTTACTCTTTGCCCCTCATCTCCCTTGTGGTGTCATTTGCTTACCTTCTTTTTTTTTTTTTTTTGCCGCAGCAGGCAGCTGTTGTTGGTCCAAAATGCTCAATGCACTTACACCTCAGCAAACAGGACACAGACACAGTTGGAGACAAACCGGTGAACACTGTGGACCACTTAGCGGATAAATGGATTGATATCGCCCCCCTGGGATTTGTTGGGAGGCAAATGGAATGTTGGACTTATTGTCGCCAGGCGGACACAAACATGACCCGAATGAACGATTGTTGTTCTGCAGCAACAGTTTGCCAAGTATCCCAGTTATCACATGGTCACAACCATAGACATTTAAGAGTAGACGCCGCATTGGCTGCTGGGGAGCAAGAAATGCGGCGCCATCTTGGACCGGTCGTTTTACTATTAGTTGAGCAGCGGAAGCAATACGATGCCAGAACATTGTGCAGCATATTCATGCGTTAATAGACGGACGTTTGAAAACAGGACTCGAGGGATTACTTTTCACAAGTAGGGTTGAACATTACCCAGAACAGGTGATTAATTGAACCTAAAACTGATTTTTGCTCTATGATTTCTATTGCTGTGTTTATATTTATAGTGTTTGCAAAATACCTACATATCACATATATCAAAATATTCTATTACTGTTAATAACCCTATGACTATTAAAATACGCCGAACCATGTGTTCTGTATCATAGCTACATGTATGACGTTTGCAGCAAAAAAAAAAAACGCGTGAAAAATAAGTTTTGAATTCAGAGTTACGATTGATAAAGTGCGCATTGAGCTGCCAAACAGATAGACAGAGTGGAGCGGGTGACGGGTCCAAGATGGCGGCCCCACGGCTCGTCAGCGCCAATACGCAGTAGCGGTCGATGCGGCGTCTACTGTTATATGTCTATGGTCACAACTCTGCAAAATATGTCAAATCACTTGCTCCAGTACGTTTTTTACCATCCATCATCCATGACCTCTGTGTGGAATTAGCTTTTCTTCAAATCTCAGTATCCCCTGATTTCTTCTGTTGCTCCCGTCATAATTACAAAATCTGCTTGAGGAGGACATGCATGTCATTTCGAGGCATCGCTGCCGTCATTCATCCCGACAGAATTGGTCTCTAAACCTCGAAGCTGTCCTAATTTCTAACTGATTAAAAAATATAAATCAAAGACCCGGGCCATCGTATCGCACTATCATGCTAGACTTTCTTGCAGGAGCGGTTTCAAAAAAAACACAAACAAAAACAAGAAAGAAAGTCCCCTGGTAGATCTGCGCTACGCTCTCCACGATCATAATAGTGAACACTTGCCCACTGCGCCATTTCATATGCGCGTGTAAGCGCTTCAGTGCAATTAATTTGTATTTACTGTGCACATCCAATTGATTTCAAGGCGATTCCTGCAGTGGGAGCCTCTGGTCAGAGAAGCATCCTCTGCAGACCACAGGCTGGTGAGGAACTGATCATAATCTAGATAGAGGGAAGACAGGAGGAGGGGGGGGGGGTGTTGCACTTTCTTCCCCCACCCTCTCCTCTCTCTCTCTCTCTCTCTGTGTGTGTTGAAGATTGTACTGATTGTGGTGCAATATGTCGCATGACCACGGTCAGAAGTGCAGACTGAGGTGCAATTCCCCCCCCACCCCCCCGCTCCTCCTCCCCGTGTTTATTAAACGAGTGGCTCGCGCCCCTTGAAGCATGTGCGGACGTATACATGTGCTCATCACAGCCGCTTACCGCGAGCTCACTTGACGGAGAACAAACAAAGCGAACGCTTGCATGTGTTGCTCATCAAAAACCCGCGTCTCCCTTTTCATCCCTCGTGGTGCATTTGCCTAATCTCATTCTATGTAGAAATAAAACAACTCTTTGTGTGTGTGTGTGTGTGTGTGTTATCTGGACATCTATTCAAAGAAAAGCTTTGATATTCATGAGGATACCCTCATACATATTCATGCTCTTAAACTTATGCATGTTGCCTTTCTTTCTTTGTTTTTGCTGCATTGCCTGTGTTTTTTAAGAGGGCAAACAAACAAACAAACATCGCCTTACTTTGCTTTTTCTCCCGCGGAACATGTTTCAGTGCCCCGGCAGAAGTCGACGTGGGCAAAGCGGCCGCCTTAGCACACGACTAAAGTGAGAGGCTGTTGAGTGTGTGTGTGTTTTGACTGTGCGCTGGGCTGAGTGAGGGATCTGCCCCTAGACATTTGCTATACAGTATCCTGCTGACTTGCTTTGCTTGCTCACACTGCCATAGAAACAGGGTTCCTGAGTGCAGTGGAGGCTCATTCTGTTCAGGAGCAAGCAAGGGAGAGGATCGTAGGAGAGAGTGAGGAGGGAGGGGAGAAGAGAAGAGAAGAGAAGAGAAGAGAAGAGAAAAAAAGAGGATACACAGAGAGAGAGGAAGAAGAGTGTGTGGAAAAGAGAGAGAGAGAGAGTGGTGAAGAGAGAGAGAGAGAGAGAGAGGGAGGAGAGATCAAGAGAGGAAAAAGTGAGAGACTCTGACACTGGTGAGTACATAGCTGTCACAGCACATTGAATCAGATGTTCAAAACTGCCTCTTTTTGCCTTCTTTGTTTGCTTTTGACGATTGATTTCTCCAGCGGTGCCGAGGTGTTGTGAAACAGGTTGCAGGTTGTCAGTTTACTGGAGGGGGGGGGTGGTGGTGGTGGTGGTGGTGGTGGTGGTGGTGGTGGTGGGGGTTTGTGAGAGGGTGAGAGACTCGCAGCGCTCGGATGCGGAGACGGATGCAGAGCAGCGCTAGAGAGTGGCTTTTTGACTTGTTTACCAGTCGTTAAAAACTGTTGTAACCTATCAATTTAGAATCTCTATCTAACAGCAGTGTGTGTGTGTGTGTGTGTGCGTGCGTGTGCTCTGCGCTACAACTACTTCTCGTTTTTTTTGGTTTTTTTCGGTAACCTCTTCATACCAGATCATACTCCTCTGTTTCATTTATAGAGCAGTGTGTTAATATTTGATTAGAGTGGATGTCTGCAGCTGCACTTGTCTCCTCTTTCTTACACACCTCTGTCCACACACCAGTGCTGCTGGAATCAGTTATATATATATATATGTTGAATTCTCCAGTTTTTATACAGTATGGAAGAAGCACGCTCGTGCACCTGTACGACATGAGGTGAACAAACTTACTCGACTGCATAGCTCAGAATGTTAAGCCAGGTCACTGCTTTTGTGTGAATGTATGTTTTTTGCATGTATGTCTCCGTCTCCTCCTGTGTGCACACATGATCTTATGTGACTTCCACTTCCCACCTCCTCCTCCTCCTCGCTCGCTCACTCGCTCGCACCGGGGGTTTGATCAACGTCCATCGTGACACTTTGATGTAGCGTCCGGGCCGCGGAGGGTAATAGGGAGGATACATCAAGAGAACCCTGCGCCTCACGTCAGCCGCGAGTGTGTGGAAATTGTGTTACAAGACGCTGTCCTTACAGCACATGGGATGTGAGGACAGGCAAACGAAAAATCTAGCAGAAACTATCCCCGCAGAACATCTTCCACAGAGATTTTACATCACTGTTTATGTTTATGTTCTGCGGTTCACTTGGATCCTCTGGCTTCCTTCACCTGTTCCTACAGTGCAGTTGCTTTTACTACCCCCCCCCCCCCCAGCAGCTTTGGGAACAAGCTGAATTTTTACAAATCCAGCCTGCCTTATCAGCTTCGTACTTCCTTGTGCCATGACTGGACCATGGTGGCCCTTCCTGGCAGGCTATGTGTGTGTGTGTGTGTATGTGTGTGTGTGAGAGAAGAGAAAGGGGGTGGTGTAGTGGGTGGCGTTTTTTGACATGATTGTCTGTGATCGGGATCGCCAGAGGGTTGGGTTTGCTTTTCTTTGTGTGAGTGGATTCAGGGGATTGTGGCATTTTGTCTTCTCCCTGCTCTGGTGTGACATGTTTTATGACTTCTTGTTAAAATGTCACTCACCAGAAGCTGCTCTGTAAAACGTCCCCTGTGCAGGAGCTTAGTGTGCGAGCGAGAATACACAGCGGTGTGATAAACCAGGTACACACACACGCATACACACACTGCTCCGAATGCATTGGCTGGAGGATGGGTAAAATAACGCTGAGCCGCCCCCCCCCCCCCCCCCCCTGCAGGTATAATTTGTTTCAATATCAAATTGGGCTGGATGTTGACAGCTCTGAGGTCCTGGATCAATACACCTGACTGTGTCCATTCAGGGGGAAACAATCTTGTTCTTGTAAACAAGGACGATACCGGCGAGACTGACACTGATTGCACTCATTAACCAAAAAAGGTACGGAACGATATATAATGTGGAATGAAACGCACGAGCCTGCGTTTGTGAGAGGAGGACAAATGTTGCATCACGAGGAAATTCTACTGCGTCTAGAGTGGCCTTGATATCCATTATGGACGGACGGGGGGGGGGGGGGAACAACACAGATTTGTTTAGCTCTGCAGCAAACAAATCCCTTGTCAAATTCATAATTCACAATCTCTGTTAGAGTCTCATTTCTTACACACAGTGCATCCGTGAAGTTGGAAACAGAGTGACTGGGAACACTTCGAGTTATAATCTGGCACGTATAATCTGACACACTGAAAGAACAGCTGTAGCTACTAATAATTTGACACGCGTGACACTTGGAAACCGGGAGAATGTGGACGTTCGTGATGCAATCGTCTCGCAGCTACTGTAGAGAGAGAGAGAGGGAGGGAGAGAGAGAGAGGACGCGTGACTCTGTTGTAGTTGCTGGGACAACAGAAACAGAGGTAGAGGTTCTTGGAACACAAGTGACCTTTTTGGGCTGCAGACACTGACTTTTCAAGAGCACGTTCACCAGCCAACACGCGTTTCATTTTGGCTGCTTTAACCTTATTTAAGGACGGACGATTTGACCGACTGCTGCAGCTGCTGGCATTTGAGCCAGTCACAGTGCCGTACAGCGCCGGTTCAAAAGGTAAAAAAAAAAAAAAAAAAAAAGATACCAGCAGAACAAATACTGAGATGGACAGGGTGGGGAGACGCAAAGCGACGGCAGAAACGTGGCGTTTTGTGATGATCAAACATCATAAAACCAACAGCAGCATCAACTTAAGGCCCCTGTTTTTGTCCTCACAGTTTTGGTGCCAAAGAGGTTTGAATTAAAGCGGAACTAGAGCGGAAGTTCCTATTAGCGCTGTTTTTTTTGGTGTGTATCTGCGTCATTACCTGTGTTTATTGTAATCTCGGGGCTCAACGAGATCACTGAAAATCCCGTAATAGTTACGTAAACTGCGGTTCTCCTGAACAACCGATCGTCCTGCTCCGGGCACTAGTCCAGGCACATCCGGTTGCGTACATTGAACCGCAGAAGAAGAATAACATCCGATGTGGAGGTGTTTCACGAGCAACAGTGTCTTCTGACTCTGGGTCTGACTCCGATTTAAAGTCATAAAAGGGACTGCGGCGGGGAGTCGTGACGAAGCTATTTTTAAACACTGTTAAAACAATGTTTTGATAATGAGGAGCAGTGCATCCACCGTTCCAGAGGGGGGCGCTGCGCTTCTGAGAACGGATGTGCTGGATAGTACTGGCCAATCACAAGACTCTGTCTTCTGGGGGTGAAAGTTCACTCTGAAATCTCGCAGCAGAAAAACACCGTCAGAAAAGAGGATTTCTATCGGCTCGTTTACAGAAACTAGGAGGTTTTTGACCATAAAAACAAGTTAATATATGTAAGTAGACCTCCATAACTAACATTTATGTGCAACAGGACCACTCTATGTGACCTTTAAGGAAAAATTGAAGCAGCAGAAATAACAGTTCTAAGACAAAAAAGTGTAAGAACTGAAAAAAAGCTATAGTATATTTGGCGTTTCATTGCCGATTGACTCATTTTCATATACGTTCTAAACACACGATTACAGTTTCTGTTCCAAACTCCGAAAGAAACTAAACATAATTATAAATATCAGGAAATCCAAGAGCGTCTGTAATGGCACCGAGCTTAAAAGCCTTTATTTCATTATGTGCGTTTTACTGTAAAGCGCGTCGCAGCTACAGCGTGAAAGAGCTTTCTAACAGCCCCAATGTTGTTGTTTTTGCTGGTGATGATGAACTCGGTGATCTCCTCCCAAACACCACCAGCAGCAAAACTCACACCAGAAACACCCCAGAGGCACTCCTTACTTTGACTGGGTTTTTTTTTTGTCAGGTTAAAACGGGAGAATATAAACGTAGGTTTTCCTTCAAACGGCCAACGTTTGAGGAAAAAGTCGATAAAGGACGGTTTGGGCTCGCGGAGGTTTGAAAAACCAGGAGGTTTCGCAGAGAGAGAGGAGACAATATGACAAACAGTTACCTGTTTTAATGTATGGGGACTGGTTTGCAAGTACAATGTAGGGCAGAGATTCTGATGCATCTGCATTACACTAATCAATAATCATTCTTCAGGCCCCAGTGGTTAGCTGCAGGTATTGTGGGTAACCGAGTTCCTTCTCCTCATAGAGAAAACACTTTGTGTTTGTCATTTTTTTCTCTCCTGTTATCAGCTGAGCTATAATGCATCATAATTACAGTGACGGGCCTCTGGGTTCGACCTGTCAGGTCTTGGTTTATTCAGCAGAGTCAGTAATGAATGCATCATTTCCTCATGCTGACTTCATGTTTCTTTGCTGCCATCAGTCAGGGGCCCCAAAGCCAAAGGTCAGGTCACACCAAGGTCCTGGACCTTTACCAAATCTGATGTGACGGCAATTTTCCATGTGTATCATTTGATGTGACCTTGAAAGCAATGAAAGAAGTGACTGAAAGTTGGGTGACTGAGCCCATTTCACACAGATATCACAACATATCTTATTTTGAGCAAAGGCAGTTACTTGTTTCTATGCACAGTTTAGGATAGAATGTGTCAAATTTCTGCATTTGAAAATTACAAAACTATATATTTGAATAGTGTATTTGCATTATCATACACCTTTAAAACGCTGTTTAAATCCATAGAAATCACTGTATTTATGTTCAAGGTAAGGGGCCATTTCATATTGGTCACCTTTTAATGATGTCATCGACTTTAAGATAAGCTAAGATAGAAATGTACAGCTTTTAGTCTCAGCGATTGTGAAAAAGACCATGACCGGGCTTTTCAGGACTTTGAATCTGACGAGCATCAGAACATGAATAGCGTAGAGTACATACATTATGCTCTTCTATATATTCTCCTGGGTATTACTCTATGCGTTTACCGTAAAGCACATAGCAAATGCGCAACGAGATTTGTATACTACCGTATACGACAGCGATGACTTCCGCGGCAAAACTGCATATGAAGCATCAGACTGAGGAAGGAAATAGGGCTGAACGATTTTGAATAAATTGCAATTATTTTATGAATCGCGATATCAGAGGGAACCTGTCATTTTTACATCATTATTCTCATTTTCATTTGAAAACATATTTAAAATTATTTATTCAGTCTGTAGAATAAAATGTGCATAGATCTAAAATGATATTATGACACACCTTTTGGCTTTAAAAAAACATTGCACCTACTGCGATTTGAAAATAGCAGGAGGCCGTATTGCGATTTCGATCAAATTTCGATTAATTGTTCAGTCCTAGAAGGAAATATTCAGCACCACCACAGTGCTCCACGATGTCAACAATCAATGTATTCGGGTAATGTTTTGATCGAGAGAGAGAGAGAGAGAGCAGAAATGATATATTGTGCATTTCAACAACAACAAGCTATATCATTCTGAGCGAGCGTCACCATTCATGAGCCAAGACTTTGCTTTGTTTTTCCCTCACTGTTGTTATTTCCTTCCGTGTATCAGCTTCCTCTTTTATTTTCGGGTCAACGGTGTTGACTCTGCATGAGCAGAGCACGCGGGCCAAGTTTGAGTAGTAGTTATTGATCTTCCGGCCGCATTATCTGGGTGCGTCAGTCCGTACCACTTTGAGAAATTGAATTTAGAACCATTTCAGTCAAACTAACATGTCTTCTAAAAGTCTGGTTCGTCCATTGCAGCACATTGCTTTGTGGATTTAGACGACATCTGTATCTCTCGTGAGAAAACATTAACAGTTACCATGATGGATCGCGATCAGGCAGGCAGGCTGGGGAGTGTCGAGTCGGGCCAAATCCAGGGTATCTGCAGGTTTCAGCAAATATAGGCGATAGTATGTTTCCGACGCATGACGCGTTTCCATGACAACTGACCGAAAAAATGGCGCTCGTGACGTCATGTTTACGTGACTCCCGATTGTTAAAATTAGTCTCTAAAGTAACGCTAAACTTTAAAAACAGAGGCACACATACGCAGTACATACGCTGCTCTTTTCGTGTTCTAAACAGACCGCTCCAGTTCGACTGTTGCTACGTTAACAGCGCTAAGCAGCTAACGGAGCTAACGGAGCTAACGGAGCTAACTGGTAAACGGTTCCTGGACTCCGGGTTCCGCGGCATGTAAACATGACGTCACGTGCGTCTTTTTTCGGTCAGACGTCATGCGTTAGCGTTGACGCCCTTAACCGCCATTAACCCGCTAATGCCGTTAACGTGCCCAGCACTAACAAAAATAGAAAATACACAAAAAATATAGTACGTCTAGTCTCTACATCTCCTCCTTGAAGTCCCACGAGAAAAAGAAAAAATATATATAGCATTAAATAGTCTTGCCCCCAAAAAATGTAAGACCTTTGATTAAGGAATTTAAGGCCAGCAAATAGCATTTTTAATGAATTTAAGACATTTTAAAGGCCTTAAATTTAGATATTTAAGACTTTTTTAAGGATGCGCGGACACCCTGAAATCAGTCAATCTGGTCACACTGAGATGATTCGTCATGGTTACTCGTGAGGTGGACAAATGTTGCATCATGAGGATCATGAGTGCTTGTTGCTGTTGCAATACTGCAGACAGACAACTTTATTAATAGATATTGTGAAGAGGATTTCAACACATGCCGTTTGCTAAAGAAACAGATTACAGACTACAGCTTTAACGTACATGGTAATAGTGATTTCCATCTTCTGGGGCTGAACAAATAATCAAAATTATATTAAAATTGCAAAACGCCGTACTGCAATTTTCTAATCGCAGGAGGCGCAATATTTGTTAAAGCCAAAACGTGTGTCAAAATATCATTTTAAATTCATTATTATCCTGATCTACAGACATCTTACTCTACAGCCTGAAGAGAACATGTTTGTTTCTTACAGATCTGCACAAATATTAGACTGTTATCCTTTTAAATGTGTGTTTTTTTTAAGAAAAATTAGAAAAACCGATGTCAAACTAAGCATCCAATGTTGCACTACGCCTTTTATTCTTATTCCTATTATTTATGCAGCGTTTGTGCGATCGATAAACAAACAGACAAACATTATGATTATGTAACGAGCACATATTTATCACCTCACTCTGTGTTTTAAACAAACTATTAAATATTCATTGGCCCTCACAGCCTCTGGTAAACGACCGTCGTCGTAACAGGCTCTTAAGAATGTGCCAAAACATATTAATGCCTCGATGATTTTTTCTCCCACATGTTATTTTTTCCCTAAACCTGAGACAGAGACATTAAGAAGCTTTAGCATCTTCCCACTGCCACTCATCACTCACACCCTCTCTGTGATCGCGTCAGGGCAGCTGCGACTGCGTATTTATTCATCATGATTAACAATGCGTTTTTATTTTTCCGGCGCGATGAAACATTCGTTCATTCGTTCATTTATTTATTTATTTGTTTTAATTGGAGGAAAAGCTTTCCGTCGCGCAATACCAGACACGCCGGCCTGAAATGGATGTAACACAACCATTTTAATTCCCTGGTGGTGAGAATTAGTGAGACTGAAAATGAGCTTCAGCTATTTTTACTGACGCAAGATTGCAGCTAGTTTTTTTTTTTTTTTTTTTATTGCGATAAACCCCCAGGAAATTAAAGCATCCATACGGTGACCTGCAGGAAGCAGGAGGCAGATCAATGAAGGTCCCCCCCACCTTTGCGATGCTGTAAATTGTCACGGTTTATCATAGGATATCACCATATAGTCCATCTCCTTTAACTCCAGCTGCTTTTCTACAGCCCTTTTTGCTCCAGAGCTCGTATAAAACGAATTAAACCACTTAATATTGGATGTAATAATTATAGTTCTCTGTACAGTAGATACAACCATTAGTCACAGAGTGACGTGGTGAAGTCACAGAGGCGAGGATGCTGAGGATGATGGATCAGGCTGCAGGATGCAGATGTAGCACACAGGTCTAGCAAAGGGAAGAACAGAGTGTTACCTTAATCTGCTGCAGGAGATTGAGGGCAAACGACACGGTGGTGCAAGATCAGAGGCTCGCAACACCTGAACTGTGGAGAGAGAAGCGCCATGTGTCACCGTTCTGCGTTTAAAGGGGACATATTATGCAAAATCAACTTTTAATATCATTTTAATACTTAGATTTGGGAATCTGGAGGTCCTATGAGGAGACAAAGTGTGAAAAACGATGACTGAGTCATGTTTTTGTGGTCCGCCTCAGTCTTAGTACAGGAGACAAAACATGTGATGTTTACTTCCGCGCTCATTTCTAAGTCACAATGAGACATTCCTGGAATTGTTGTCTCGTGAAGCTCCACTTTGTCCCTAAATAACTTGAGAGTGCAGGTGAGGGCAATAGTATCCGGAAGAGCGGAAGTCCTCAAAGAGTTCTATTCTTGGCTGCACAGTGCAGCACAGAGTTCTACACAAACTTCCAGCCTCAGAAGATTTACGTGTCCAGTGGATACTTTTTTATATATGACGGCAATGTGCCGGCTAGAGTCGGCAAATGATGGCTTTTCCAAACGCTAACTGCTGTTAGCTGCCGGAGCCTCAGTGACGCTGACGTAGTTTCCTGTGTCTCATTTGCATTTAAAGAGACAGACACTCAAAAGTGGTGCTTCATCCTTAAAGTCCTTAAAATATTATGCTAAATCAACTTTTTGATCATTTAAATCCTTATATTTGGGACTCTGGAGGCCCTATCAGTCGGCAAAGTGTGAAAAAAGACACACTCATGCGACTTCTGCACTCATTTAGGACGTCACAATGCGCTAAATTCCTGGAATTGTTGTCTTGCGGAGCTCCGCTTTGTCCGTAAACACGCGAGAGTGCTGGCGAGGGCAATGGTGTCCGAAAACCGGAAGTCTGCGAAGTGTTCTATTCTTGTTTCCGTAGTGCAGCACAGAGTCCTACACAAACTTCCATCCTCAGAGGATTTATCTGTCCAGTGGATACATGTTATATATGACGGCAATGTGCCGGCTAGAGCCTGCAAATGATCACTTATCCAAATGCTACCTGCTGTTAGCTCCCATTAGCCTCTGTGCAGGATGTCATTTCCTGTCCCTTAAGTTTCATTTTAGTTTTTTTTATTATGGTGGACCTAAAGAGATACTACTAAACCGAGCTTTAACTAGGTTAACTTGGAGAAACAGGATATAATATGAGTCCTTTAAGATGCATGCTAAAATGGAACGACTGAAGGCAGAACCGTAAGGATGCTCATGCCACATTATGTGAAAGTTTTCCACCAGATAAGCAAACATTAAATGAATAACGTGCTGTTTTATATATAAAAATGTGTCTCATAGCCAGGGAAACATGTCCTCTGGTGCCAGCTCAGGGTGCCAAAGCGGAAAACGTTGGCAAAACACTTGTTTTTTCTCGCTAAAACAAAAACTCGGGGCTCAGCTTTCGCTTTCGGTACAAACATGACATCATCCGTCGCAGCACAGGACAATCACATATACATGCAGGAGAACGTTCCTGGTGGTGCGTGACCGTGCGACGTGGACGCTGTGTTTCAGGTTCAATAGTTGTTTCTGTGACAACTCTCCATTGTTCTGCCCTGTGTTCAGAGGCAGAATCTGTCACCGACTAGATTTGATAGATTGTATTTTATTAAGTCACGGCCACCTCGATGCTCATCTGTTGTTATAGTGGAAGTGAAAGGAAATAACATCAGTGTGTGCAAAAACACAGACTGTGCTCGTTGTTAAACTGATGTCAGATATGTGGAATATCACCAGACGTGACCACTCCTGCTGATTTGTGATGCTTTTATATCACGTCTGCACTTGATGACTAAGGCTAAACATATATATGGGCTGATGTTTACTTAGTGCTGCTACAGAGACAGCTCATAAATATGTAAGCTTCTTCTTTTTCTTTTTTTTTTTCCTCTTTATCTCCCGAGTGTGGAGGAGAATCCACAACAGTCACAAAGCTGACACGTTTTATTTCAATAAAGAAGACAAATCTGCAGGATCTCGCGTGCGACAGCGCCGCAGGACGACATCTTGCTCGACTTTAAGTCACTATTTTTGTATCGTATACACTTTCATGTCTTCTACTCTCTACAGGCAGTGCCTTCAAGGTGTAATTTCATCCTGAAAATCTGAAATAAGCTCCTTAAATACAGAGCAGTTTATAGATCAATCTGCCGATTATTTGCCTGATTAATCACTTCTTCACTTGGTTGTGCTTAAACACATTTGCCATTTAAATGTTATCAGTCTGTAGCCTTTGTCGCAAATAAACCCACATTTATCAGATCTGGGTGGAAATGATTCATTTGGAAGTAAAAATCAATGTTATTTCACAGTTTGCCACAAGGCAGTTTAACAGCAAAAGAGTAATTACTTGATTTTTTTTTTTTTGCAGCACCAAATGTATCGCGAGTCCCGCTAATTGCAACAAAAGTGTGAATGTGCAAACATCTTGTGGGCCAATTCAATCCTTCCTTTTCTTTCTGAACGCTTGTTTGTTTTTTATCTTGAACAGGGCCTGCGGAGGTCTGCAATTAATTTCAATATTTGCTCTCTGCAAACAGCCCCAGAGAATAAAGGCAACCTGGCACGCTGGAAGCTGTGTGACAGAGATAGGGCGCCTGGTCAACAGGCAGGTTAATTGTGTGATAGGACCAGATGCTAATAGTGGACTGAACTCAACACCACCTCGTGGGAGCTCCCCCCACCCCAGGGCTCTTGAGTGGCTCCAGAGCACAGCGCGTTTCTTGTCAAATTATATTGGACATGAAGGGGAGTGTGCTTCGAGCCAAATGCACCTGACTGTTGAAATTCGTTTTAAAGGTCCCATATTATGCAAAATCAACTTTTTAATCATTTAAATCCTTATATTTGGGATTCTGGAGGTCTTATCAGTCGCCAAAGTGTGAAAA
Source organism: Microchirus variegatus (assembly GCF_963457635.1). Taxonomy (NCBI): domain Eukaryota; kingdom Metazoa; phylum Chordata; class Actinopteri; order Pleuronectiformes; family Soleidae; genus Microchirus; species Microchirus variegatus. Next base: position 25,656,555 of record NC_139810.1, read on the forward strand.
AAAGATGACTCGCTCATGTTTTTGTGGTCCTCCTCAGTCTAAGTACTAGAGATAAAACACGTGATGTTCTGCACACATGGAGACGTCACAAGACGCTAAATTTCTGGAATTGTTGTCTCGCAGAGCTCTTCCTGTCCGTTAAACACGCGAGAGTGCTGGCGAGGGCAACGGTATCTGAAAACCGTAAGTCCGCGAAAAGTTCTATTCTTGGCTCCACAGTGCAGCACAGAGTTCTACACAAACAGCCTCAGAGGATTTATCTGTCCAGTGGATACATGTTATATATGACGGCAATGTGCCTGCTAGAGCCTGCAAATTATCACTTTTCCAAATGCTAACTGCTGTTAGCTCCCAGTAGCCTCTGTAGCTGATGTCATTTCCTGTCCCCAAGTTGAGTTTTCCCTTTTTTTTTTTTAAGAGATACTACTAAACAGAGCGTTCTGAACAGGGCTGTTTTGGCAGAGTGATTGAACTGCTGTGGTGCTTCATCCTTATTTGGTATTTTGACCAAAGCATGTCACAGACATGTTCATTAGGACACCAGGGAACTAGGTTAACTTGGAGAAATAGGGTATAATATGGGAGCTTTAAGATTTCTTTTTTTTTTTTAACATCAGACGACAACATTTGGACCTTTTTGAGGATTTGAAGAAGTTGTGGAGGAGGGATGGGAGAATCCACTTTGATTAAGTTCACACTTGTGGAGGAGATAACAGCTTTCTGAGAGTCTCTCCGAGGTGGATTGTTATAGAGTGTGAGTGCTGGCACATTGCGTGAACCCTCTGAAGCCCATTAGCAGACTCACAAGTCATTAAGTTGTGAGACACAGACTGTACGAGGCTTTAGGCCGACTGGAAATGTATTTAAGTGAAGTTGGTGTTAAAAACTTTGATATAAATCAATCTAAATGCTAATCGTCATCATCATCAGTGCTGTGGAGGATTTGACTGATGCATAAAGATGTTCTTATCAAAAGGAAAGTCTTCTCAAAGTTGGACTTTGATATAAATCAATCGTGAGTGCTGTGGAAAGATGGTCTTACCTTATGTCAGTGTTTGATACTTTTCTCTCATCAAGCTCTGTGTATTTGTGTATATTTTCAATGCCCAATTATGGAAACAAATGTCACATTTAATCAATCACTCTTTCTCTCAATTCATCCACCACATGAGAGCTATGTGTAACACATACTTCTCTGTTACCCAGTGCCTGATGAATGAAAGTAGAGATGCAACTAACAACTATTTGCACAATCGATTAATCTGTCGATTATTTTCACGATAAATCGAGTACTCGTTAGATCCATGAAATATCAGAAAATGTTTATGTTAAAAAAAAAATGTTGGAAATTATGTTCTCGAATGTCTCCTTTTGTCCACAACCCCAAAATTATTCACTTTTAATGATTTATTTGTTATACGGAGCAAAGAAAAGAAGAATATATTCACATTTTTAAGAAGCTGAAACAAATCAGAAATCTTGTTTTATTCATGAAACTCAAACAAATGTTTGTTTGAAATATGTTGTATACTGTTCACATCAAGTTTAGCACGCAAAAAACACGTTTTTCTTCATTTTAAGCCAGATATGGAACGTTATTCTGGAAAAAAATGAGCAAAAGGATGTTTTCTGGCCCTTTTATGGTTAAAGGTGCCATATGTAAGAATGTGGCCAAAAACGGTTACTACATTCAAATTCAAAATACAGAGGTCTTTTAGGTTTCGTTTTTTGACCTAACTGGCAACCCGTGGTTGTTCGGCTGCTGAGACTCTACCGACTGCAATGATTGGTAGATGGCGGTAGGTGGCGCCACATGCCAAAACATGATTTCAAAACATAAACATGATTTGCAGTCTGCAAAATATATTTTTTAATGCAAATATTTTGTCTGTACTGTTGTTGTTGGTGAGTTCAGTTTGTTATATGAACATTATTCCTGAGTCTCTGTGACATATTAGGAGGATTTTATGGCCAGTTGATTTAGATTTATTACATAATGCACCTTTAAGGTGGACATTTTTGGGGTTCAGTGTTAAAGGGTTAAGAGCGAACAATGGTACAGAATTGGCATAATAACCCAAATGTCATCACATATAAATAGCACATGTTAAGAATCAGGACATTGTGGCAATAGAACTATTTACGCCACTCAAATATACAAAAATGACTCTTGAGATTTTAGCTCTTGTAAAGTAGAGAAGTTGTATATTATATCTATAAAACGGGGAGTAGGGTAACCCATTTTCTACAGGAAAAGGACAGTGAAATGGAAAAGTGTTTTGAAAAAAGCATGAACTTCAGGTATCGGCTCCGATAAAAGCGATGCTCTAACAGAATCTACGTCAAGGTTCGTTATTTTCTCAAACTTTTAAGATGAGAAACATTCAGCAGCAGACTTCAACAAAAAAAAAAAACGGATCCTCAAATTGTCAGCAGCCTGAAGAGTTTGAACATTTTCACCGTGACACTCTGCTGGACAAGACGTCCGTGTCACAGAAACACCCTGCTCTAAAATATTCAAACGTATTTCCCTCCTGACAGCATATCTTAGCCTCGCAGGTTGGAACTGTCAGCGACACTGTCACTGAGTGACTGAGCTGACAAAACCAGGGCAAATGGTTCTCAGTGGATATCGCAGAGAAGGTGCATTCCCCCAAAAAAATCTTTTGTCTGCACTTCTGCGTTTGAAGTCGTATCTGAGAGAATATGTTGTGGGTCTTTTAAAGGTTCTGTCCCCTTTTATCTTTATTGCCGAGACCGCTGTGTTGCACTAAGTGGAGGCCGACTCTAATGTGCACTATTTCTGGTAATAGTTTAATACAAATTGAAGCAACGGGTAATAGCGTCAAAGTATGTTGTCTAATTACTAAGGCACTTCATTAACGCTCATTTGGAGAATTCAGCCATAAACACATGTTCTCATCTTGGTGAAGTGTAAAAAGCAGAATTTTACACAGCTTCAAACTCCTCTGGCTGGTTTTGCTCAGGGAGGTTTAAACTCCTCCTCACGTGTGGTGGGGATTACGGATGCGGGGATCTGGGGGGGGGGGGGGGGATTTAAAGGCTTTTCTGATTGTTCTGCAAAAGACACCATGCGATACAGAGATCCAGAAACGGCTGAGGTGCCCACATCAAGATTAGAGCGTATTATTTTCCACCCTCGGGGGGCAAAAAAAAGACAAGACAACGACCACGGACAGATTTGTGCCAAGTGCATTCAGGAGACATTTAACATTTATGGAGATTTAACAACTCTGAAGCATGTATTTATTTATTTATTTTTGCTGAAATTGGCGGCGTAAAGTTGACGCACTTCTCCAATTTCCCCGAGACACGGTTCCCTGCTGATTAAAGTATACCCCACCCATTCTCCACAACTAGTTCAATTTCATTTAAATATCATTACCGCAAGAAACACTTAAACTGTATGCAATCCACTTACACACATATATTCCCACTGAAAGTACTTTTAAATTCGCTGCATTTCCTTCAATACCAACATTGCAGTGATTTGCAAAAACTAGAAAATCCAGGAGGAAAATGATGGTGGTGAAATCTGAGAAAATTAGTTTTATGGAAAATATATATAAAGATGGAAATTTCATCTCATCTTTTTTTTTTTTTTTTTTACTACTTTTTCACAGGATCAGGGCTTAACTTACTGTTATTAATCACAGGGTTAGGTTGTAGAAATTTTCTCTGAAGTTAAACTTAATCACCCAGGTCTACTTTCTTGAGGATATTCACATTAAAAGCACTTGAAAATCTGGTATTTACTAAAATGTATGTTATGGAAAAAGAGCAGGAAAGTATCATCAAATACGGAAAATGGCGGTAGCTCTGTGGTAGAGAGCGAGTGCTCTTTCAAATGGAAGGTTGTGGATTAAATTCCCGACTCTCTGCTCGTCTACATGCTGACGCGTCCGTGGTTAAGACCCCACGTTATTCCTGACAGCCGTCATGTTCTGTGACAGGGAATGCTCTGCACATAGACGCGCCGTGTGGATGAGTGAATGACAAAAGTCACGATAGCACTATATAAATACAGAGCATTTTAAGATGCAGAGAACAGCTTCAGCTCATGCATTTTGTACGATGAAGAAAACATTCCGGATTAAAATGAGTAAGTATACGAGTAGAACAGTAATCTAAATATCCCTTTACCCATCATTCAGTCTAGGGCTGTTCGATTTTGAAAAAGATTTTCGAAAATAAAATCCAGATTTTCTTGTCTCAAAACCAGATTACGATTTTTTTTGTGAAATGAAAAAAAGGCAAAGAAAATTATTCAAATATGCTATTTTTTAGCATGAGAGTGACAAGAGTGCAAATCTGGCTCCTTATGAGACAAACAAAAAATCCCTCAAGGGATTAATATAAAGAACTAGAAAAGCACTTGGAGAGTGCAGACCTCCGCCAAGGAAGCTCAGTGCCTACAAAATACACCCTGCAGGCGCGCCTGGGTCAGACGGCGAGTGTTGTAACCAGTGATAGCATCTACGGATCACGCCCAAAATTTAATCACCTGTTCCCGGTCCCATTGCGGACATTTCCTGAAAATTTCATCCAAATACGTCCTTGACTTTTCCAGTTATGCTGCTAACAGACAGACTTGGCGGAGGTTAAAAACGAATGAACTTTTGCCATGTGGCTGTGCCCCATGCTATCTTCTTATAGACCTCTTGTAAACATGTAAACAAAACAAAAAACAATCCCTTTGGGATTAAGGGAAAAACCTCACTTTCACATTTAACTTAGGGTTAGGGTTATTTTCAAGGTTTCAACATCGTCCTAACTAAATAATTTTAAAAACGATGAATCCAACAGGCCTGATTCAGTCTTCTGGTGACTTCTATGTAGACCTTTTCCACAGCAGACATGTTGACATGTCACTGCAGGAAAACCACACGTGTAAATAAAAAAACCAAATGATGGCAGAATTCCATTTAGCCGGTTATTGTTGGTGCCGGCGGCTTGCCGTCAACACAGGTGTCTCGTGCTGGGACGCGAGAACTGAAAAGAGCTATTGTTAATGTTATCAGTAATACCTGTTGTGCTAACCCCCCCCCCCCCTCCCTTCTATGACATGTCAAAATGTCTGCTGTGAAAAAGGCCAATTTGTGATGCATTTTGCAAAGAAGCCTCACAAAGGCAGCCAGTGTGCAGCGTTCACCTGCTGCCAATAACAGCTGGTTTGTTTTCTGTAGAACTGTAATGTAACTTTACAGCATGGATTATGCAGCTTGATTTGTTACCACTGGTGGAGGAAAAAAAAACAACAAAAAAAACCCAAGCATGACAGAGTTCAGATCAAATGGAGATTCAGCTCAAACAAGGCCAAGAAATCCAATAAGCGGCAGACAGCAATCCAAAAGGTCAAAACGTGAAACAGGTCATGTAGAAAAAAATCAAAATAAGAACGCAGGAGAGCTTGGCCAAAAAAAAAAAAAACACGAGACAATCTGGCAGAGGTCAGGTGAGAGTGAGCTGGTAAATGAAATAAAGCAATGTTCAAATAATGAGGCACTGTTCAAGTGAAATAATGAAACCAACCACAGCTAATCCAAATAATTAAAATTAAACAGTCAACGAACACTCGGCAATTAGGAGAAACTACGCAAACAGACACTTGAAAGGACATTTGGCACCTCTCATTACCACAACTCATAGAGTGTTTGCGATATCGAGATAATTCAAAAGCTACGGACTGGGTTTGACCTGGGTTTTCGCGATACGTCTGCTGAGATTGTCACTGCAACCCCTGTGACCCTCATGTGGAGGATAAAGCGGTATAAGATGGACGGATGGATAACAGAAACCAGAGGAATAGAGCTTTACGCCCATATACTTGTCATTAAGGTCACCCCTCAGGACTTCCACGGAACGACCGTCCAATCACAGACGAGATTCACCAGCGCTCATGTTTGTGACAAAAGTGAAAGTTATCTTGGATAAAAATAGAAGCATGCACTGAACATTTTTTGACAATTCTACAGCCATAAAATCTAGATAAATCCAGACGGCCTGAATATCATCAGGGTCAGAGTATTAAAGGTGACAGAGTGGTCCAGTTGCACATAAATGTTAGTTATGGAGGTCAAAAACCTCCTAGTTGCTGTAAACGAACCGATAGAAATCCTCTTTTCTGACGGTGTTTTTCTGCTGCGAGATTTCAGAATGAACTTTCATCCCCAGAAGACAGAGTCTTGTGATTGGCCAGTACTATCCAGCACATCCGTTCTCAGAAGCGCAGCGCCCCCCTCTGGAACGGTGGATGCACTGCTCCTCATTATCAAAACATTGTTTTAACAGTGTTTAAAAATAGCTTCTTCACGACTCCCCGCCGCAGTCCCTTTTATGACTTTGACCCAGAGTCAGAAGACACTGTTGCTCGTGAAACACCTCCACAACGGACGTTATTCTTCTTCTGCGGTTCAATGTACGCAACCGGATGTGCCCGGACTACCGCCCTGAGCAGGACAATCGGTTGTTCAGGAGAACCGCTGCTCACGTAACTATTACGGGATTTTCAGTGATCTCGTTGAGCCCCGAGATTACAATAAAACACAACGTTCTCAGCAGTGGCTGAACTGTTTGTTTCGAACCGTCAGGGCTTCATAAACAAGGTAATGACGCAGATACACACCAAAAAAACAGCGTTAATAGGAACTTCCGGTCTAGTTCCGCTTTAAGGCAGGCATGTCCAAGGACTGAAATACATGTGGATCTCTATACAGACACTAAACATACACTAAGAGGGCATTAAATGAGTTTTACATTTTTTTTAAAAAGGTACAGAACGAGAAGTTTATCCCATTATGGCACCTGCTGAACACCACATTTCCCACATTCACACACTGGTATACGGGGACAGCATCACTTTCTATCACAGAGATGGGCATTTTCTATACGGCACTGAATATCATTTCCTCTAAGGACACCCTCCGGGACAGTGTCATGTAGGGGCAGTAGAGAACTTCATAAAGGCAGCCTTTTCCGATTGGAAGGGCACCCGCAGGAAAAGAAGATGCAAGGGCGTCTTATAGGGCACTGCATCACTGTTCTCCACCACAAAGACACTCCATTAGAAATAGCACATTTTTGACTCTGGAGGGCACTTTGGTGTGCGTCTTGTGACTCAAGAGGGCATATTAACGCACAGCCTTTTTATCCATTAGGGCACCAGGGGGGGCGATTGTGAAGCAAAGCTCATTTAAATTGACAACAAAATAATATACTAAAGCCAAATTAATGGCAAAATTTAAAAGGATTTGCATACATGTATGAGGCCGGCGCTCCCAACCGACACTCTTGAGCTACATGTTTGCTCTCATGTGATGTTTGCAAAATGATGCAACCACGAAGAAAATGTCTAACACTTGAAGTAAACCTGAAGAAAAGTGAGTTTCATAACCTTCCAAAGCACAGAGTGCATATAAAGATGGGTCAACGGATGGCTCCCAAAACCAAAATAAAACCATCTCAATCGCCCCCCCCCCCCCCGGTGGCTGACTGTGACTGCGGTGAATGTCATATTCTGAGCCTCTTCAATGTCAGAGAAAGAGACGTTGGCCAAACCCCACTTTTTTTGCGAGGATTAAAAAAAAAAAAAAAAAAAAAAAAAAAAGCTGATGCACTGTTTGTCCAAGTGTTAACCAGATCAGCCAGATGTTGATACTGCAGCATCACTCCATGATCACTACACTGTCCAGTCTGTGGTCAGCGAAAAAGATGTGAGCATCAGCTTTATTTTTGTGCAGTTTGGTGCCTTGTTATCAATATATATGTATGCAGTACATTCAATATACTATATTATTATTATGAAACATATAGTGCTGCATCTGTGGATACCTCAAGTCAGTGATGTTTCACTGTGGTGTCTTTAGTGCGAGTGGACATTTCCCTGCTCAAGACCCTTCGTTATACAGCATATAGATTGCATAATGCGCTCTAATCGCCTGGTTACTATGGAAACCAGGTTAGATTTGAAAAGCCCTTGATGGTGACAGAAAAAAAAGGGGTCCCAAGGTTTCACTTTGCACTCTGATTTAATTTATTCGCCCTCAGAAACACCTGATGAAATCTAGACTCTGACTTAATGACAGAATCAAACAAACTCTGCATAAAATCTGCAAGACAGAGGTCGGTGTGTGCTTCAGCTTGTTGCGAAACTTTTTTTTTTTCTCCGTGCACTGACTGTGGAGCTGCTGTTGCAACCACCTTAGAAGGCATTAGCTGGTAACTCCAATGTTTTTTCTTTCACACAGCGATTCTCTGCCCTGCCCTTTGGCTCTTCCCGCTGAAAGACTCCTGAAAGAGCTCTACGTGGAGATTGATTCAGCCGCTAAAGTGTTGGCTGTGATTTTGTTTCTCAGCTCGGGAAGAACCTGGGAAGAGGGGTTTTGATTCACTGCAGGATAGTGATAGTCCACACCTCCGTGGCATGGGTGTAATCACTAATGGGGGGGCACTAAACCCTGAGGTCATCCAAGTCCCATGCTGTCAGGGGGAGGTGGTGTCCGCGGGGCGTAATATGTTCACAAAGCTCTGCCCCATTACCCGTCTGTCTGGAGAGGAAGAGCGATGGCTTTTATATCACTCTCTCTTTCTTTAACGTTCACTCCCGGCCTTCTGTCAATGTCTCACTATCACTGCATCATTAGCTCTCTGCATACGCTGCAAGGTACGGAGAAGTTAGAGGCATTGCAGCTTCAGCCCGTCTGCTTTTTCAGTCATTGTGATAGAAATAACTTTTTTTTTTCTTTTCCTGAAGGCAACGTAGAGGCGCGGAGGTCTCTCATTAACCTTATCACACCGCACCGAGGTGGATGACAGCTGCGTGGTTCACATCCAGCTGCTTTGATTATAATAGAAACATCACAAGTGTAAAATAAAGAAAAGAGAGAAAAAAAAAAAACATAGCTCAAAGCTTCTGTGATGTTCAAAAAGAGACAATGATGAAGATGGTAATTGTTATTAAATGTTCCTGATTCATAAAATACAGAGGTGGAAAAGAGTACAAGTAAAAGTACCACTGTTTTGATGATGTTTTACTTAAGTATAAGTAAAAAATACTGGTCTGAAAAAGGACCAGAAAGTTTAAGTAAAATTTACTGCGTAAAACTTTACAAAATAAAATACTGCCAAAATAAAATATGCAAACACATAATGTATCAGTCAACATGGGTCAAAGGTCACAAATGCCTCAACTTTCTTACTCACTCATTCCCGTTCTCGTCGTTCACCTGTCCTCATCGTTATTCACCTGTCCACATCTATATTAACCTGTCCTCAACGTTATTCACCTGTCCTCATCGTTATTAACCTGTCCTCATCGTTATTCACCTGTCCTCATCGTTATTCACCTGTCCTCATCGTTATTCACCTGTCCTCATCGTTATTCACCTGTCCTCATCGTTATTCACCTGTCCTCATCGTTATTCACCTGGCCTCATCGTTATGCAACTGTCCTCCTGTCCTCATCGTTATTCACCTGTCCTCATCGTTATTCATCTGTCCTCATCGTTGTTCACCTGTCCTCATCACTCCCCTGTCCCCTATCTTTTTGTGTTTGTTTTTCTAAATTAAGGCCAACCTTTTTTTTTTTTTAACTCAGTAACAGATACAATTTAAAATGTAGAGTAGTAAAATCCTTCACAAAAAAAAAATCATACTTAAGTAAAAGTACAAGTGCACGGAAAACCTACTCAATGTCAGTAATATGAGTAAATGTAATTCATTACTTTCCACCTCTGCTAAAATACACCTGTTACCTTCCTGGTCTCTCTCTCTGCTCCATTCTCTTCTTTTCATCCACCTCTCCTTCACTAACCTCCTTCATTTCCTCTTTCCTAACCCACCGTTCGTACATTCTCTCAGAGAGATTTCTTCCTGTTCAAATGTAGCTCTTTCCTCTCAACAGTTTCCAAGTGCTTGCTCGTTGTGTTCCTTCCTCTTCCTCCACACAATAACAGTAAGGTCTTCTTCACCTGACCATGTAAAGTGCTTTCAGATAATGTATATACAAATCAAATTGAACTGACTTGAATTGAAGTGGAGCAGTGATGTGCTCCACCTTTGCAGCCGTGTTGTGAACAACATCATTTCTGTCCAACTAAGTGTAGGTGGTTTTACCTGTGAAGCACACTTCACATAAAAAAAATACATAAAGCCTCACTCAGACCTGATATTAAAGGGATAGTTCATAGATAGCTCATACCGACTCCACAGTGCACCCGAGGCAAATCGATTGTAACGGCAGACTATCGATGTACATATGTGTGTTGATAGAATAATATTTGAAACAAAACTAATGTCGCATCGCATGAATTTTTGAGGGACTACTTTCTCAGCACTATACTTCCGGCAGTGGAATCAGTCCGCCGCTGCCGGAAGTATGACGCGCTGCTGCTGCTGCTGAGACATAAATCCTTCAAATTGCAAGGTTGGTTTTATTTCAAACACACTATCAACACAGATATGTACATCGATAGTCTGACGTTACAATCGATTTGCCTCGGGTGCACTGTGGAGTCGCTATGAGTGTTTTTAATGCCATGCTAACTTGTACCATTGACTTGCGCTAGCCATAGCATCAGCGAACTCGGCAACTAGAAGAACTGAATGAAATTCCTTGAAAACGTCTCCAGACGTCTCCATCACACCGGCTGAGTTGGAAAATAGGTCTTATGTTCAAAATTCCGAACTATCACTTTAACATCCACACAGAGTGATCCAATCATATGCAGGCACAGTGAAGTACAACTGTTCACACCTGGCATTCAGGTGTTGTCCTGGATGTGTCTGATAGGACCTGGCGTCTCCATCCTGTATAAACATACACAATGATGTTTATAAGAGATGTGTCTACTGTAGTGAATCAAAGCTTTTCTTGTGCTGTTGTAACATGAAATATGATTTGGTGGCAGATACGAATACATTTAGTGTAAAAAACAATGCAAATACAGTTGTGAGGACAGATTGAGGTCATGCGGGATCAGGAAAGTAGCTACATGTGTCCTAGGTTTGTGTGATCAGATCGGAGGATGCTTCCAAGTTCAAATTCAACTTCATCATTATTATCCCACAGGGTCAGTGTGTTATACAGCAGCAGAAACACCACAAACGCAGCTGTATGTCCTTGTCATCTTGGCAGAAGGAGTGCACAGCCAGACGGTAATAACATGTACGGTCAGATCAGTCAGGACTAATGTTAACACCAGGCTCTTAACAAAGGTTTACCAGCAGGCTTCATGGTCAGCACAATAGAGGCTGTGAGATGCAGCTCAAGGGGGCCATTAAAGCGATTAAATTTTATTTGTATTTTATTCCCAAATCTGCATGTTTTCCTCGCCATATGCCAGGATTCCAATTCGGCTTTCTTAAAAACGGTCCTAATTTGACCAAATGTACAGTAAATATAGGCTAAACTGACCAGACTTAATTTGAGACAAACTTCCTCGAACTTAATGAATCCATAGTAATATTATCCCCCCCTGAGTTAATGCAATCATAACTTCATAAAAGGTAGGGCACAGTCCATCAAATATAATTAAGTCTAATAATAATTAGCTTGGCATCAACCCATTAATAATCAGTGGGGAGTCCCTTCTGTCAGACAATGAAAACAGTCCTCATTTTGAAGCCTCTGCGTGACGAGGGAAACAAGCCAGCCGCTGTGCCCAAATACAAACTTCTTACCTGTCAACTCCCTCTGTTGTGACAGACTTTCACCACGGGGCGTTTGCTGGAGTGTTTCAGAGCACAGTGCAGGGTTGGCGTCGGCAACAGTCCAGTCGAGATGAGGCTTTGTGGAGAGCTGTGTGAAATCCGAGATGACATGGAGAGGCTATAGGGCCGAGGACAGCTGAGAAATCCTCTTCAGGCATAAATCCTCTATACTGGAAATCCCGTCGAACCGCTTGGCTGAGCTCTAAATTTGCCTTTTGTGGACGCTCACATTTACATTTTTGATCATGAAATCACATCTATTTGTGCAATTTCATGAGAATATTTTTTTTTTTTTTTAAATAGGATCTAAAAAAGTATCTGAAAAGTATTAAGTACTTTCTTTAAATTTACATACAGAGCCAAAACAAATGAGTCGACAACTATTTTGATAATCGCTTAATCGGTTTAAAGCTTTTTCATTATTACAAAACAAGATTTCTCGTCGTTTTAGCTCCTTAAATATGAACATTTCCTTCATTTCTTTGCTCCACATAACAAAGAAATCATTAAAAACGAGTCATTTTGGTTTGTGGCCAAAACAAGACATTCGAGAACATCTTCATTTCCAGGTTTGACAAACACTGATCAACATACTTTGGACCAAACGATTAATCGGCTAATCGAGAAAATAATCAACGGATTAATCGATGATGAAAATAACCGTTAGTTGCAGCTCTAATACTACAATAATACAAACCTAAGCCTGAATAATCAGATGTGCTCTTGTAGGACTTTGTTGTTGCTTGTGTTTTACATCAGAGGGTGAAAAAAAAGGGTAAATATTTGAAAAGTGCTCATTCAGTGTGCATTGAAGCAGCTTCCTGTTATCTCTGGAGTGTTTTGTGGAGACCCGTGGGGGGGAGGGGAGGCACGGATCCTCCGAGAGGCCACTGAGACGTTCCTCAGCACCGAGTTATTATAGATAAATCAAAGCAATCGCAGTGGGGGAAAAATAACTCTCCAGCGAAATTTACAGAATTGAATCCAATCCCTGTGCGAGAGAAACACTACCGAGTTGAAATATACTCAAGAATGGAGCGAGTCTGGCAAGCGTCCCCAAAGGCCAAAGAGATGCAGTGCTGTATGTTTCCTGTGTTTGTTCTTTCTTCTTTCTTTCTTTCTTTTTTTAAGCCGCTGGTCCACATGAATCTTTGCAGAGTGCTCGTCAGCATTCCTGCTGCGTCTCCAGGTCTTTGTGTGCTTCTGGTTTTTTTTCTTCCCCGGGACGCGTTTTCAAAACACAGGGAAATGAACGAGGTTGACTTCTTTTTATCCGTTTCACGTTCGAGAAACAACAGAGGAAACCTTCAGACACCTTAATTCCCGAGAGTCTTTTTTTTTTTTTCTTCTTCTTTTTAAATTAGATAGATTTTATTGATTTTCAAACATTCGTCTACAGTGAGAAAATTATCTGTGTGTGTTTACATTACTAGGCTCCTTTTCTTATCCCTTGGCTGAACTGAAAAGACTAATGGAGGTTACTTTAATATTTATGAAGCACATCTCCCCATGTTCTTGGCTCGCTGTCACAGTCTTATATAAAAAGCACAAGACAATTTGAAAAATCATGCGCTAATCGACTCTCTCTCTCTCTCTCTCTCTCTGTGTCCTCTCTCTCACTCTTGTCATCACCATCTGTTTGTCCATATTGCGTGAACCTTTGTTTTTTCCGTCCCGTGGCTCACCCAGACGCTACTTTTGGCCTCCTGCTCGGTGTGTTTGTGGTCTGTGGCCTGGCTCTGGTGGGCCTTCTCACGTTCATCTCCTGGAAGCTGTGCTGGGTGCCTCGGCGGACGAAGGCCCATTTCCCCAGTCCGTCCTTCACCCCAGAGCACTGCCCGCTGCCGTCGCCCCTCCCGCCGCCCAGTCCCCAGCATACGCCGGTCACCATGGCGACAGAGAAGGTGAAGGACCCCGTGGGCTCCATGGGCTTCCTGGAGGCAGCGGTGAAGATAAGCCATACATCTCCTGACATCCCCACTGATGTGCAGCTCTCCATGAGGGAGCACTTCCTGCGCCGCACACAACGCATGCAGAGACAAACCACTGAGCCAGCTTCCTCCACTCGGTTAGTCACGTATATATACTCTCTCTCTGTGTGTGAGTATGTGTGATGTGAGCATCCATGTGGAAATGAATGCTCTGGGCGTGCAGGCACACTAAAGCAGAATCCGAGACACAGCATCATGTGGCATATTTGCCTGAAATCCTTTAAATGTATCACTAATGAGGGGTAGATATTTCCTATCTCAGCAATTTGGCGTCTACAAAGTTAATTATAATAAACACCGTTGCTCTCTGCCTCAGAGGCGTCTCTCTGCAGCTCATTATGGTAAAGCTAATTATATGTGATGGCTTCTTCATGAGTATTAATGAAATATAAAGGAGAAAGTGCTTTCGCATGAAAAAGCAGGACTGTGTGTTTTGTTGCGTTGATAGGGAAACATAACAAGGGTAGTCTGTGTGTATATAGACTAAAAACAGATGTAGCGTTTCCTGAAAAATACATTATCAGTGACAGGTGCATCCATATTCTTAATTCATAATCTGAGCAAATTACACGATTGGCATTGGCCCGAAACAGGTACACTTCCCCGACTGATGGTTTTCATCAAAAACAATCTCGACGACAACCAAATCTCAAGACGTTTGTTCAGTCGTTGCCTTCCTCTGATAAAATGCGTCTTTAACAGATGTGAGAACGCGTGAGGCGACAGAAACTGCTTAGTCTGTGCTCATTCTTACAAGTCGGCTTCAAATATCGTTTCCCTGGTCAATTGTACTTCAGCGCCTCAACGCTAACCGCACCCGTTTTCTCTCGCCTTCCTCCTTTTCTCGTCTCTGTAGGCACAATTCGTTCAAAAGACACCTGCCCAGGCAGATGCAGGTCGGCAGTCTCGACCTGGGGAACGACTACATGGTCGAGAAAGACGAAAAGCCCACCAGCATTGGTCGCATCCAGCCAGAGCTCTACCAACAGAAGACCCTGGAATCGGACGACTCGTCCAAGAACGACAGCAAAAACTGTGGCAGGATTAACTTCTCTCTCAAGTACGACTACGAAAACGAGGCCCTCTTAGTCAACATCCTCAGGGCTCTGGATCTGCCCGCCAAAGACTTATGCGGCACGTCTGACCCGTACGTGAAGGTCTACCTGCTGCCCGACCGCAAGAAGTTCCAGACTCGCGTCCACCGGAAGACTCTCAACCCTACATTCAGCGAGAGCTTCCAGTTCCCCGTGCCTTATGACGAGCTGGCGGCCAGGAAGCTCCACATGAGCGTCTTTGACTTTGACCGGTTTTCCCGGCACGATATGATCGGAGAGGTGGTGCTCGACAACTTGTTTGAGACGTCAGACCTCTCCAGGGAGACGAACATATGGAGGGACATCCAATATGCCACCAGTGTAAGTGTCTGGATTTCCCTTTATATTCAGTACCACAGAACAAAGAGAGATACTGTACTGTACATCATGCAGAGCAGAAAAACCCAACAAAAAAAACTCCCTTTTAACAGGAAGATATCTCTGACAGTACCAGATTCCAGATGTGCAGCCATCTGCCTCGGCCGGTTGGGGTGAAAGGAAAAGGCTCTACTGTATCAGTTACTTTATTTTATTTAGTACAGTAACTACCACTGAACATACTGCTGAAGTGCCCTACATAACAATGCTGGATGCGTTACAACTCAGACATTAGACTTTATTGTTGAATCAACACATCTTTTAGGTCCATTTAAATCAAGTTTGCCGACTTCCTTTCATTAGTAACTTAAGTCATGAAATAAGGACTTTCTCAAATCGATCAGCTGTCCCCAAAGTGTCCAGGACAATTGTCCAATCATGATGTTTGAGGCTGATCCCAAAACATGGTCACTTTGTATTCTTGTCGTCTACCCAGTGTTTAAGACGTACAATTATTCAAAGTCGATCAATAATAAAAGTATCTGGCGGAATGTTGCCATAACAACATTACCACAACTATTTATTTATCCTATCTCATTACAATAGGACTGCAATCAAACTAGATATCACATGTTCAGTGATTAAGTGTTTAAAAACCACAAAATGCACAGGTAGTATAATTTATTATTGGACAGAGGAATTAAAAACCAATCGACGAGACAGGGTCATTTATTTGGGGGAAAGCTAATGTGAGGGAATTAAAATCCTTCCTTCATTGGAAAAGCATCACTCAGCAAAGGTGTTTAGATCCTTACTTCCTTTTTTTTTTTATATTGAAAACATAACTAGATGCAAATATACAAAGATATTTCTGTCTCACAGCTCACTCATATAATTGCTTTTTTTTTCTTTTCTTTTGGCATTGTTACTTGCTGGAGTCCAGGGACCCGTTTTAGAGCCTCAGCTCGCGGCTGTATTTGGCAGCATGTTTGGCGCCTCACAGCGCTCATCACTCTATCGCCTCCTCGGTGCCCTCACATCAGAGGGTTTCACCCCCTCCGGTTGTTGAACTTGAGCTCCTTCAAGGATTGTTCAATAATCTCAGCCTTATTGCTTAGGAGAGCAGAAATGCCGGGGCGCTCTCTTTGGCACGCAAAACTTTATTGAACCTCCAAATGATTTTATGACAAAATCCCTTGCTCACATTAAATGCAAGATTGGCAACATAAAGAAAGCACAGATGGTGGGATTTTAGTAACAAAAAGCAAACATGAATTAGTGCATAATGAAAGTCTCGGGTAATGTACAGGCAGATCTTAAGAACAGTGCAGCTTAATGAGCAGACAGGGGAGAGAGAACAGCCAGCAGTTTTCTGCAGCTCGTAGATCAAACGGAGATATTTGTCGATAACATTGACCTCAGGTAATGATTCTGTAGGAGAGCGGCTGGTTCTCACGAGTGTGTTCAAGCTCAGCAAAACTATTTTGTCTTCTCGACTGCGATATAGTGAAAGTGATCACTAAATAAGAGGAAATTATCTTAGGAATATAAGAGAGTGGAATTTTGAAGTGGACTGTTCTTGTATATAATTATAATGGAAAGTAGTTTTACCCTTAGAACACAGAGAGGCTGTAAGGATGTGCAATATAAGGCGTCTTATAGCCTTTTCTTTTTTAGCACAACCGAGGCAATCTGATGAAATGTCTTTCTATATAAACACACCTGAGCAAAACTACTCAAAATTTGTAAAACATAACTTTGCCTCAACAACACAAAAAAATGCATTTTGTAAAGCCTTAGGAAGTGACCTATAAACACACACAGCCCCAGGACGTCCATACAAGGAGTAGTGATTTATTCCCATGGCAATTTAAATCCAATCTATCCATCTTTTACCACTTTATCCTCCACATGAGGGTCACGCTGGTGCCAATCCCAGCTGACATTGGGCAATAGGCGTGGTCACACCCCGGACAGGTTGCCAGTCCATCACAGGGACACACGATGATAAACAACCATCCACTCTCACATGCACACCTACGATCAATTTACAGTGTCTACTTTACCAAATCCCAAAATCAAAAAATGTTTTTGGACTGTGGGAGAAAACCGGAGACCTAGGGAAAACCCACACACACACACGAGGAGAACATGCTAACTCCATGCAGAAAGACCCTTGTTTCGACCGGGTCGCAAACCCCGGGTCTTCTTGCCAACCACTACAATCCAATCCAACTTTATTTATAAAGCGCTTTAAAAACAGTGCTGTACATCAGAGATAAATAAAAAACAAATTAAATATAGAAACATGAGACCCAATAGACCTATAAACAAACATACAATAAATTACTGTAGGAAGTATAAAAACAACACAAATAAACACGTCATACCACAAAAACAATAAAAAAAAAAGAAAACAAATGTCTCAAATCCAATGATTAAGAATGGGTTTTAAGGGGTAGTTATAGAATTGTGAAAATGTGGCCTAAACATTGTCACATTAACGTTGGTTCCAAATGTCATCAAAGGTCTGTTAGCAGATACAGTTAGAAACTTTTGACCTGGTGATGACGACATATGATGAAATATCCTCCTGATCTCCTGAATATATGAGCCTAATTTAACGCCACCCAATTTAATATTTCAGTGGAAGACAAAAATGTTTATGTAATGGGTGTGCTATAAGTCAGAGGCCCCATCGAGTCAGGAAAGATCCATACTGTGGGACAATGAATGTCTTCTAAATTTCCTGCTGATTAATTGTCATACCATATATTCTGGTCAACTTCCTCCCAAAAAAAAAACCCACTGTTCCAGCTGCAGCGGCGGTGACGGCGACGAGCCAACTCGTGTTTCCACGAGGTTAATTAAAGTGTCACTTCGTGCTCTAACAACGGCGGGTGCATTTTCTGCTGCGCTCTCACATTACGCCTGTGCCTCCACACACTTCAAGTGAAATCCCTGCCTTCCACAGAAAAGAGAGACAAATCGCAGCGTTAACATACGAGGAGACGTCGAGACCGCTGCGCTCGCACACAGTTGTTGGGATTTGTGGATCAGCAAAGCTCCCTCACCAAACTCATTCAGAGTGATTAGAGGTCGGCGCAACCTTAATACTGTTTTTTAGGGACGGGTCTAAGAACTCACATGGGACCGATAAGAGAACACGGGAGAGTACTATCTCAGAGGAGACTCCTACACCACTGTTCCTATAGGGCCTATGTTCTCTTCTTTAAAGTCATTTAGAATAATATATAGTCTACACAAGGGATGGTAATAATGTAAACATCCACACGAAACAAATAACAAACAAGTGGTTTACACTGAGCTTTGATCTGTTCTTTTAAGCGGAAGAAAAAAAACCATTATGATGATGTAATGAAAACTGCATTGAGAACAAGGACGTTTGGTGAATACAGACAGAAGACTAGCCTTGACTTTAGAATAAACCCAATTCCTGCAGTAAAATACTGATGTCTGGATAACATGAAGAGTTTTTTCTCTCACTTGAGAGGTTCTAATCTCTACTAGAGATTTTTTTTTGCTGGGAGCAGCTGGGAAACAGCCAGTTTAATATATTCACATAAGAAACCTCTAACATACGGTGCTTAACAGATTTTTTATTTGACCGTCCACCACCCAAAGCCACAGCTGCCTTAAATTAACAGCATTGGTAATTATCTAAAATCATTTTTTTATGTTTCTCTAATGGTTAATACTGCAGTATTATAGAATGTAGATTTGCAAGATGTACTGTTCAACTTTTACATCTGTGTTAAAGAGACAACAGACACATTTAGTTTCCCTCGTGTGCTCCTGTGTGGTCACTGTTTGTAAAGACACAGCAGTAGCATGGACACGAGTGCTTTTCCTGGGAGCCAGTGTTTTATCGTGTAATAATAGAAGTATATTTAGCAAAAAAATGGTTAAAGTAATGTCCAGACCAGTATCAATACAGATAGTATTGTTTTTCCATCACCATTGTACATTCTGTGGCTTCTTATTGGCTCATTAATGCATGTTTAATGCACGAATAAGCTCCAATCAACTAGTGTGCTAGTCTCAATAGTAATTGTTTTGACTGTTATACGTACAAAAGTGTGGGGTCACCTATACAATGTGTTTGTGTTTTCAATTCAAAGTCACTCTTTTATTCATCAAAAGAGTTGCAAAATGAATTGAAAATATAGTCAAGACATTGAAAAGATTAGAAATAATGTTTTTTATTCAAAATAATGAGTTTGCCCTTTTGTCAAAGAACCAGTAAAACTGTTTTCAGCTGTGCTAACATCATTGCACAAGGGTTTTCAACATCCAATAGCCTTCTAACGCGATTAGCAAACACAATGTACCATTAGAACACTGGAGAGATGGTTGCTGGAAATGGGCCTCTATACACCTATGTACATATTCCATTAAAAACCAGACGTTTGCAGCTAGAATAGTCGTTTACCACATTAACAATGTATAGAGTGTATTTCTGATTCATTTACTGTTATATTCATTGAAAAAAAAGTGTCTTTCCTTCAAAAAAAAGAACATTTCTAAGTGACCCCAAACTTTTGAACGGTAGTGTATATCATTCAAATCACACATCAATAATCCAGTCTCTCGCTCAGCTTAATTCCATCCCTCTCATTCAGCTGCACAACCGGTACCAAAACTCTGCAGCATGCATCCGTAAATGACATAACACCCTGTTCTCCAGCAACTCCCCTGGCTCCCTGTTAAACATCGCATCACATACAAGACTCTGCTCCTCACCTTCCAAGACCACCAACAACCTCGCTGACCTCGTCCACATTAACTCACCGACACTTCCAATGCCACCCGCCCGTTTCACCACCATGGGGTCGAGAGCCTTGAGCCAACAAATGACCACATGACATCAGAAACTCTGATTCTCTCTCCATCTTCAACTCTTCCTCCTCGACAGACACTTTCATAATATACTTTACTTTACATTCTCATCTTGAACATTTTGGTGTGCTTTTATTGTCGTATTCTTGTATTTGTACGGTGACCTTGTGTCCTGTACGGCGCCTATAAAAATAACGTGAAAGTGGAAGACACTTCAATAGTCCATTCAGAGACGAGACAATACAAGATTATCTCCCAGAAAGACCTTGAGCAAGACACTTATTGCACAACTTGTGCTGAATATCAACATGAAACTAAAACATAATTTCTCTGTGTGTGTGTGTGTACATATATATTCCTACAGGAAAGCGTTGACCTTGGAGAGATCATGTTTTCACTTTGCTACCTGCCAACTGCAGGTAGACTCACTCTTACTGTCATCAAGTGCAGGAACCTCAAAGCCATGGACATCACTGGATACTCAGGTAAAAATGTGTGTAGCTGTGTGTGTGTGTGTGTGTGTGTGTGTGTGTGTGTGTGTGTGTGTGTGTGTGTGTGTGTGTGTGTGTGTGTGTGTGTGTGTGTGTGTGTGTGTGTGTGTGTGTGTGTGTGTGTGTGTGTTCTTGTACTTGCGCCATACTGAGGACCAGTGAGGGTTTTTAACCAACAAACTGAGGACATTTTTACGGAGTGAGGACATTTTGGTCGGTCCTCACTTTGTTTTCATTGAAATCACTTCCTTAGGTTGCTATAACATGCTATACTCAATTTGTCAAAAAAAAATTTTGGACGACATAGTATATAGTATGACTTTTTTTTGTCAAATTTTGGACCAAACATTTTGCGGCAATTTTTTTTTCAAATTTTGGACCAAAACATTTTCGTCCAATTTTTTCTAATTTTTGACCAAACATTTTGGGTCAAATTTTTTGGTCAAATTTTGGACCAAACATTTTGCGTCAATTTTTTTTTCAAATTTTGGACCAAAACATTTTCGTCCAATTTTTTTTCAAATTTTGGGTCCAATTTTTTTTTTAAATTTTTGACCAAAAATTTTGCATCAACTTTTTTTTTCAAATTTTGGACCAAACATTTTGGGTCCACTTTTTTTCTTCAAATTTCAGACCAAAAATTTTCCGTCCAATATTTTTTAAAATTTTTAACCCCACATTTTGGGTCCAATTTTTTTTTTCAAATTTCAAAAATTTTGCATAAATTTTTTTTTCAAATTTTGGACCAAACATTTTGGGTCAAATTTTAGTAGATGTCATTCATGAAGTAGATATTTGTAATTGTGTTGATTTATAAAGTGGAAATGCTGGTCCTCACTTTGTCAGCAACCCAGTCCTCAGTATGCAGCAAGTACAAGAATGTGTGTGTGTGTGTGTGTGTGTGATTCACTTTAATAATTGCAGATGAGTCAAAAGAGATGACGCACAGCCTCTGCCCGTGACGGTCCAATTGTAAACTGTGACAGATAAAATGAACAAGTTCTCCCAAGTCTTGTTTATTCCAGCAGTTATTAATATTCAGCACTTGCAATATTACGAGACTGTAGCAAATAGTTGCCGGCGGTTTTGTTTAATTTTATACGCTGCTGTTCCACTCCTTAATACTCTATTATATCACTTGTAAAATGTGACATTTATTGTTTCTGAAATGCCAGGGTTCAGATGTGAACATGATGGTTTTCCTTCCCGGTTTAATGACATTTTATAATTTTTTTTATATATATATATATTTATTTATTTTAAAGTGAGTCACAATTTTAATCCGCAGAGTTCTTAGGGATTTTCGCTGTATGCAATCATAAAAATTGTACAGCTACCAGAATTGTGCCTTCAAGCATACTGGGTTGTAAAAGCGCCTCGCTCTCGTTTGCTGTTCTGGATTCAGGGCAGCTTACATCTGACTGAAACGCGGCATAATGGATCACACCAAGCGATTTGTCACTGGCTGATGAAGATTGAAATCGGCATTCATCAGGAAGCTTTCACAGTCGTGCTATTTATGCCATCGAAGGCCTTGTTTCTTTTGTTTTTCCCCCTCGTACTTGGCGTCGTCGACTCATCCACATTTATTGCACATTACAGACACCAGGCTTCCTCTCATGCTTAAGTAAAAACAAAACACTTAGACTAACACATCTAGCCGCTCCCTCTTGACAAACATCTTTGAACCCTGTTGTTCATACATTTTCGTTTATTACACCAGAGGCCTTATCGTTGTGCTAATTATCGCCCAGGCAGACGTCTAAGCCGCTGAACGTAAACAATCTTTTTCTTTGCCGTTTTGAAAAAAGGTTCCCCCCCCCCGTAAAGACGACAACGTTTCAAGAAATAATCTCCGTTCGCGCGGCTCAAAAACGCTGCAGTACATACGCCAGGACTGTAAGTTGCGCTGTAACGTTACAACAAAAACGTTCGTTTGTTTACTAGCGACATATCTACCGACTTTGTCATAAATACTTTTACGAGAAGGAAAACACAATTCTGCCACACGGGTGAAATCCACCTAACTGCATTTACCACACACACACAGATTCACAGACGAGAGCGAGCTGTAGATCTGTGTGTGGAACAGTCGCTGATCCGCTTTGTTTATTCAAGTAAAAATAGGTTTTGTCGTCCTCTCTTCTGTCATCTCTAAAGACAGGACGTGTTCTTGTGATATCTAGTGTCTTTTCAGACTGACGTTAGTTAGTTTTCGTTGACAGTAGTTGGTAAAACTGTCAACAATCTCCAAACACGAGACAATGAATGACAAGAGATGCGCAAGAGAGAGCTGAGAATATGAAGTCATCGTTTTTTCCTAAAGTAGCGTATTTGCCGTCTACACGGAAAAACGCAAGACCGCCGTTTTGAGATTGTCCCACTTCCAAGTCCCCTAAAACGCCGTGAAAAAGAACCTGGTGAATGTCCAAACGTGACAAGAGAGTGACCTTTTCTTCCTCCGTTCATCAGATCCTTACGTCAAAGTGTCACTCATATGTGACGGGAGACGTTTGAAAAAGAAGAAGACGAGTATAAAGAAGAACACGCTCAATCCAACCTACAATGAGGCCATCATCTTTGACATCCCACCGGACAGTATGGATCACGTCAGCCTGCACATCTCGGTCATGGACTACGATCTGTACGTACAAACTACAAATGAAACCATTTGTCTTAGAAAGTGGCAGCTGTGAGTGATGGGCTTTCAGTTTGACAGGCAGTGTTTTCATGGTTTAACAATCAATAGATTACATGGTTAAGTACGGAGGAGCATTAGGGCCTTATGCTACATTTAATCTGCTAATACTTTTTGTGCTCAACTACAGAAGGGTATTAAGGCCATGTAAAAAAATTTTTTTAAATAAAGTATTAAAAAAAAAAGTAAAACAGCATGAATTATCAGATGAGGGGGGAGAGAAGTGTGGGATTAAAGTCAGAATTCTTAGAAAAAGTTGGAATTCTGAGGAAAAAAGAGAATTTTGAGTTTAAATTCTAGAAAGTCAGAATTCTGAGAGAAAACGTGTAATTCTGAGATAAAAATTTGAATTCTGCAAAAAAGTCAGAATTCTGAGGAAAAAGTCAGAATTCTGCGAATAAGTCAGAATTCATAGTGTGATTTTTTTCACAGAGAAAAGACAGAATTTAATTCTGACTTTCTCAGAATTCATGCAGTTTTATTTATTTTTCGTCTTTTAAAAAAAACAAACAATACTCTTCCGTAGTTACGCACACAAAGTATTAGCAGATAAAATGTAGAATAAGCGCTACATTTTTTTAGTTGCAGCCCAACTTTAAGTGTAGTCGTTGAAATCTAATGAAGCCTAGAGTTCACAATACATAAAATATAAAAGCTTCTCCCTCCTTTATCCGAAAATACGTTAAACTTCATAAGACTTGGATGTTAAAGCTTTTCTGCAGAATGAGTATCAGTGTAATACATGATTTTTATACATTGGAACCAATTTAGTGGCCAGTCACAGATGGGTTATCAGATCAATGAAAGAATCAGTAACAGCTAAAGGTGAATAGAAACATATTTGTTCCATTTTCACATTCTTTAACAAGGTGTTTTAAGCAGCATTTAGAAGCACAAAGTCTTGAGGATCATGTAAAAGTTGCGGGAAATTAATCTCAAATTTTACAGGATTGAAATTACTCCTGGTGCTCAAATTAGAGCGACTTTAATTTTCTACCTTTTTATTACGAGACATAAAGCAGTAACAGGAGAGGGAAAAAAAAGTGGCTGCAGTGTAGAGAGCAAACAGAAAGTGAACACGCATGTTAAAGGTCAGACTTGAAAGGTCAGACTAAACTGTGTTCTGTTAAAAAAAAAAAAAAAAGGTGGCCCCTCCCTAGACTAGAAACCTAGTTTCTCTTCTCTTATGGTGAAGATTAAATCAGTTTAAACAAATAATATTGGGATTTTCTACGTAGTCTACTTCAGACATTGTTAATAGGACACAGATCTGCTTTGTTGTCCAGAGATGAGTCAATTCGAGTGTCACAGGGAAAAAGTCAGCAGTAGATTCACCACATCAATCAAGAGGACATCCAGACTCGGATCTGTGTCTCCTCCCCGTTACAGAATGTTCTTCATGCCACTACACAACAACAACGTGATGTATGGGATGTCACGTCAGGTTAAATCTGATGTATTTATATACGTATTGTCTTTGGTGCATTTGTCCCCACAGGGTAGGTCATAATGAGATCATTGGCGTGATGAGGGTTGGATGCCATGCTGACGGACTTGGCAGGGATCACTGGAACGAGATGCTGGCGTATCCACGTAAGCCCATTGCACACTGGCACCCCCTGCTGGAGTCTAAGAAATCTGAGAAGGAGGTGGGTTTGAGACCTTGAGTCATCACAAGGGATTTTTTATACCTATTTGCATGATTTTGTGACAAGGAAGTGATGGTTTTTACATGTTACATGAGTCAGGATGTAGGGCTTAACGATAATGGCGGAAAACATGAGTACAACAATGTGTCGTCAAAGCAGACGAATTCGACAATAATCATGATACATGTCAGAAAATCAAAAATCTGACAAAGACAAAACTGTGATTTAAAAAAAAACAAAAAAAAAAACATCTGGTGACACTTTAGATTAGGGAACGCATATTCACCATTAACTCGGTGCTTACTAACGTGCATATAAGTCGCATACTAGCCCTTTATGAGTAAATATTAAGCACTTAACACCTTATGTAGAAAAAATCTTAATTCATTTTGTAATACAGGTGGAATAAGGTTATGTAGAATAATATGTGCTTAATGATTATAAAGGGCTAGTATGCTACTTATACATGTTAGTAAGCACCTAGTTAACGGTGAATATGTGTTCACTAATCTAAAGTGTTACCAAACGTCTTAATGGAAAGAAAACAAACACTTGTTAAAAAAAACAAGAAACATTTTACACATCTGAGGCATAACATTCATAGGAATAATAAAAATTATTGCCCAGCCTCACTCTGGGCCAGGTATTTTTTTTTGAATGAATGGATTTTTTATTTTGGTTTATCTATCTCTTAAAATCAGTGAGTGAAAAAAAAAAAGCAATCGGCTGAAGCTCAAGGCTTATTTTGGCCTAGTGGGGCTTTACTGAACTGATGCAACAATCTGGTTTTCTGTTTACAATCTCCAAAGCATGTTGAAATTGTGGTTTTAAAGCTTAGAGGTGAAAGGAAGGAAGGATAATGATCCAATAAACACGCTTTAAAGTATTAGTGTAATGATACAAAACACAACTGTTGAGAATGTGTGATATCAATTATTTTGTGTTTTTATAGGTCGACACCACCCGCATGTTTTTCTCATTAAAGATCTATTTTTGTCATGACATGTTTTGTTTTTTTGGAATAAGCATCCGTTTTCTCTATTCCTCGAGAGCGGTTAAATAAATTGGTCACCGCTAAAACCATCAATATTGCTCTCGTAACGACGGAACACCAACGCTCTACCTCTGTTCAGCTATGTTGTGACCCAACGGTGACAGCGCTGTAAAAATAAACAGCGTGTGCCCTATGAATCATTGCCGTGTGCCTCTGTGTCCTGCAGTGGAAGGCGAGGACGGCCAGCTTTGACAGCCAAGGCTCCTGCCCCTCACCGCGGCCCCCTGCCAGTCCCTGAGCAGAGCCACCTGCGACCCAGAAGCCCAGAAGGGGGTTTTCCTCCCTCCTGCTGATCCACTTCCTGTCTGTCTGATTGAGGAGAAACACAACCCCACTGTCTCTCTCTATCTTTCTATTTCCTCCCCGTCCTCAAGTCTAGCCCTGAGAGAACCAATCTAAGGACCACTACCAGTCCCGCTAGTTGTGTGAAGCGCATCGTCTTTTCAGGTTAACAGTTTTAGGCTCTCTGATTTGAAATGTGGGCAGTGTGATGATGATGATCCAGAGCCGCCCCTTGTTGTCCTCAGAGGAGACCGGCTGGACAAATATTTAATGTTGGGTTGTCCAGGCCGAGGCAAACAGATCTCTTTTCCCTGACAGGAGACTGCAGCTGTGTGCTACAGAGACTCTTTGATGTGGTGGGGGGAAAAAATAACTGAAAGCTGCAGAAGTTTCACGTGGGGAAGTGGAGGACGTGTTTGAAGAAGAGAATCTGAAGAAATCTGCAGCTCTCATTGAATTTTACAGCGGTGTGTTCATATAAAACAACACTGAACAATACTGTGGCATTTTGGAACTATTAGATGTTAAAAAAAACGCTCCATCAGTCATTGTTTGAGAATAACAAAGCTGAAATGAATTTTAAGGCTCCAGCTGAGCTCGATATACTTCCAGGTTTTTCAATGACTGGAGGAAACTAACCGAGTTTCTGTGTTATTGAGGATCAGGCTGGAAATAAAAAATTGTCATCTTGACAATTTTGAAGCTTAAAGAGGTTTCACGAGCACCTGTGGCAAAGAGTTTAACGTAACGATGAAGCGGGAGGGAACAGCAGGATCACTGCGTCTGCGGCGTCATTAGCGGTTTCAATCTCAATTCTCAGCACAACGAATAGATGGATAAACTGCCCCGTTAAAGGCACAAATGCGTGATAGTAAACGACGCCAAAAAAAAGGTAAGATGCATTTGTAAACGATAAAAAAAAAAAGTTTATTCGATAGAGGTTAGAGGGAAATTGTGAGCACACTTTACGCACATTTACCTTACTTTCAAAATGCAAAGTCATAAACACTCATGTTTTCCTTCAGAAGAACACACTTTGAAGACTCCAGGTTTTTGGTGGCTGTGTGTAGGTTCATGTAGTCGTCTGCCTTTTACTGTATGTGAATTTAATTTTGTCCAAACAGAAAAGATATGATGATGGGTATAGATTAAAAAAAAATAAGAAAAGAAAATAATATCTAGCCTTGTTGGGGGTAATGACTGAGAAAATCATCGACTTAGACACATGCAACTTTCTTGATATGTATCCTGCCATTAATCATACCGTTATACAGGGATCATGTGTACGTAAATATGCCATTCATACTTGTTATGGTGAGAAAAAGCCTGCAGCACTGCTGTTACATGACTTTTCTTGGCATTAGCGGAATTACTATATGGCTCCTGTATTATGATACATTGGAATAAGACCTGGATTACTGTTGTATAACTGATTCAGGGGGTACAAGTTAATTAAGTTATGTTTGCATACAATATAGATATCTATACATCTATAGATATTTGAAATATTAAATATCCCACAGATGAAAAATGTCAGATCATAAGAAAACATCTTTACGGTTTTATGAATTCTGTAGTTATTTGTCAGGCAACATGATCAACGCTGTAGCTGATGACTGTAAAGTGCATTAAGAGTTACTTTGTGGGACTTGGTGAGGGCTAATGCAGGAGAAACAATAGACTAATGTCTTTTGAGATGGAAAAACGCATCATTATGTCAAACTTATTTGATGATGATTTTACCACAGAAAAGAAGAAGAAAAAAACAATCACACGGCTGGGATGTGGCTGATGAATCTTGGTATGTTTTTCATTCATTTATGTATTTATTTATTAATTAATTAATTATAACGAATGAAGCTTTGCCTGTACACCGCAGCTCATACGCAGACTTGCGCTCGTGTAACACATCTGGCACACGCTATATCTACGTCTAGTAAATTTTATTGTTAAAAGGACAAGATTTCAAACTCAGTCGTTATTTTGTAATCGTTTTGTTGTCGTTTTGTTACTCGTGATATCTCCAAATACCATCCATCGTACGTTTATTTACCACCTCTGTTGTATGAAGTCTGAGTGATAAAAGACCACAGGTGAATGTGTCAATTTATGTTACGATGTTGTCGCCCTGCATTTGTGATCTCCATGTTGATTTCGAAGTATATTCCAAAAATAAAAAAAATGGTACAATGTGAGCCAATAAATAGTAGTAGAAAAATGTGAGTACTTTGTCCCAACTGCCAAATTTGGATGCGATACCATTCACATTTTTTGGAATATACAGTATTTGCAGATTATTTTTGGTTTGGCACTCCACTGAGAAGCCCACTGTGCAGCCTTGCATGTTTACTGTAAGTCATGTTCATTATGTCAGGTTCCACATGTCATGTTTCGATTTGTCAATACAACAACCTCCTCACTGAAAAATGAAATTGTTCCACAATGTTCTGATTTTTACAGCATTTCCACTTTGTTTCTTATTGCAAATTGAAATCCAACACGGTTGGAATCTCCCTAATTTACAGTGGCCCTTAACGCTTAATGCAGTGCAAGCAAGTAGAAAACAAGTAGGAAATAAATAAGTCCCAATGAGTGGCTTCAACCAAATGGATAAATGCACCAGAAATACAAATAGCATAAGACAAATTTCCCTCAGGACGATAAAAACAAAATACAGAAACATAAAGCACAGCACACAAGTGGCACAGATGGGGGAAGAGAAAAAAAAGCAAGCTGGGAATGAAATGAGAGTAATTTCTGGAATAGAATTTGGTTTAGTTTTATTTCAGCAGCTGCCGATAAGCTGCTGATAATTTAAATCAGATATGTAGCAGCGTTCGTTACTGCTGGCATTGACTTGTTCAGATTGCCGGTGCCTAATTCAGAAACCGAGGACGAGCATTGCTACAATCCTACAAAGTGTCTGCAGCCGGAGAACAGTGCAGTACAGTGAACGCACTATATCATCATTGGCCAGACACCAAGACGAGAGCAGATGCATACAGCAGACCTAGCAGGGTCTGTTTTAGTCATTTCCTCCATAAGTTCACCCAGAGCGAGCTGTTTATTGCCGCCGTGTGGGTGCAAAGCTGAGACGACAAGGCGGGGGCAGCGGATGGGTGGACAGGTCAGCATCTACAGAGCAGTGGCATTTCTCTAATTGGCGCTTGTTATAGCGAGAATGAGTCAGTTCATTATTGTTTGTGCTCGGCGTAATCCATCACGACATCAACACCTCCCCCCCCCCCCCCCCCCCCCCCCCCCCCCCACAGATGTGACACTTTGAAACTTGCTCTCATTCACGCCGTCATTGTCACGGTATATTTCCTCTCTAGACTAGTGGCATTATCCATAGATTCATAATACCTTATTTGAGTGTGAAATTTGAAACGTGGTTGAATACTTAAGTACTTTCTGTTCCTTTTTGTTGGAAAACATGTGCTTTATGATGGTCATATATTTCTCTGATAATGTGGTGTGTTTCCATAGTAGATGAAACCTGTTAAATCAATTGCCTCAGTTTATGGACCGTCTCAATTCCTCTAGCTTTGCCTACTATTGTACCGTTTCTTGTTATGATCTTGTATCCCTTCTAACTGTTATGATAGCACTGAATTTCCAATTTTTTTAAAATCGAGCATTTTGTATTTGTAAGTACAGAAATGTTTGAGAAAATGTGCTGGTGACTGACGCCTACAGTTGGTAGCGCAGACGAAAGTCTATCATGAATTCATCCATTCATTCATTTTCAGGACTCGCGACGAGTGACCCAGTGTGTAATAAAGTAAACCCTAAATTTCACACAGCCACAAATTGTCCTCCTTCTGTTCCAACAAGTCTGATAATCAACATCAGAAAATAGCTTGTTCTATTTTCTCCCATGGGGTGTGATGTGTTACCAGTTCTCTTTCCTTTGATTAAAAGACTTATGCAAAATGGCTTCAGCGTTGTTACTTTTGCAATAAACACACCACATAATAATAACAACACACAGCCAGTGGCTTAACAAGCAGGGAGAGGTGGCAGACGAGTGCAACAAGATTACTATTGAGTCAATACATGGATTAAATGAGGAGAGTACACATAACACTCTAATATACTGAATGGAATTTTCATGGCATTTATATTGGTTTGTCTGGTATTTTACACAATCAAAATATGTAAAATGCATCAATAATTATCTCAAAAAGGTACATTTATACATACAGTTGTTTTTGTTTTTTAAATGTGTACGTTATCTGTGATCCATATAAAACATACTAGGTAAATACAGTCTAAAAGTGGTGACAAAGATCTTTGTATTCACCCAATTACTGCAGCCTGACTATAGTAGCTTGCATCAATAATTAGTGGGACTTACTTTCACTGAGCCAGTGTCTACATGAGTTCTGTCGAGTTGCACTGGGCGTAACAAAAGAGAGGCATTACAGCTGATTACATTCATCCACAGCATTGACAAGTCTGTTGGAATCATTTTGAAAGACCTTACGATCTGACACCATGGTTGGACACCACTTCAGTGGTTCAATGTAGGCATCCCAAAGGTACCTAAAGTCTCTTAAAATGCACAAGGCAAGGTTCCACACTGCCAGCAGGTGGCACTTTACTCTTGACTCAGTTTTGATGTGCTGATGTTCCAAGCAGATACAGCAAAGTTAAAGGTACAGGTGGCCAACATCCTGTTGCAAGGTCATAGCTTGCACATATTGTACCTGTCAGGTCAAGGTCAATTTTGTAGACGTGTTCAGGGTCGGTCTCTGGTCCCACGTATGAAGTTTCGAGCGGATCAGTCAATGTATGGCAAAGTTGCAGGTCACTTCTTGTTCTGTTGCCAAACAGCGGCTAAATTCAAAATGCCTGACTTCCTGTTGGGTCAAGTTCATGTTCGTGAACATGTTCAGCATCCGTCTCCTGTGTCAAATATGAAGTTCCGAGTCAATGTGTTAATGTACGGAGAAGTTACAAGTCTCTTCCTGTTTTGAGACTAATGGTTGAAATTGACCAAAAATTCCAATGGTTACCGTGGCCACGCCCTTTAGAATCTGCAAGATCATTTGAGAGCTTTTCAACATTGATGCGTCTATTACAGATTGACACAGTTTTTATGTTCGGTATGATTAACATTCTCAAAAGACTTTGTTCATTGACGAAACATGCCAAATTCAAAATGGCCGACTTTCTGTTTAATCGAGGTCATTGCAATTGCAACCCAATAGACTGTTTTGTTTGCCTTGGGCTGTGACATGTTCCCAACAAGTTTCGTGAAATTTGGTGCAACTCAGTTTTGGCTTTGTACCGAGCCATTTTGCATCACTTATAAATATTTTATAAAATGTTGCGTGACAATTAGAGTTTGTTTTCACAAACATTAATAGCCTCAAAAATTTGATCCTTTGGGGAATTGTTCCTCGCATCACAGAGTGAGTGCTCGGGCCCTGCATACAAAAGTTCAGAACATGTAAGTAATTAAACAATAGCATTTTAGTTACTTTACTGACACTTCCTCATCCCTGATGATCACTTGCATTGGAAGAAATTCAAGCCCACTTTAAATAAGGTAGAGCAGAACTTTGTTTATCTGAAAAGTATAAATAGATACAAAATACCATTGACTGGCACATTAATGTAAAGGTAACATGGTTTGAAAACCTCTGATCCAACAGTAAAAAGGAGATATGATCACATCATGCTGTTTTAAGTAAAAGTTTGACTTATTTATGCCCAGTGTTTGATTGACAACAATATCCTGTTCACGATCTGCAGCCAGCTAAGTTAGACATGCTTTATATTCACTTCTGCAGATGCTTCTTCAGTGAAAGTGGAAGTCCCATAATTCAATGCAAGGGACTAAATCATGGGAGGGCGGATCACATGTACAAGTTTACCTTTGATTTGAAAACACGACACCACTTCCCTGCTGTCAAACCAGGAGTTTCCTCTTCGTGGTCAGTCTGTAAATGATTTGGTAGCCATCGTCCCAGCCGTAGAGCTGTTTTTCCTCGGGATTGTATTTCAGACTGGCATGGGCTCCGTACCTTCTAGGGAAGTAGAGAAGCGGAGCCTCCTCGCTGATCACCATGTCGTTGACATCAAACACACACTGAACCCGTGACCGGCTGGCCAGGCGCGTGTTGTAAACAACATAGACAGTGCCGCAGACCACAAAAGCCGCCTCTGCATGTTCCCTTGGGCACCTGGTGTCCCATATTTCCTCTATATCAAGTGTGGCAGGGTCCATTTTTGCAAGGTTGATGTTAGGCTCACTGTCACTATTGGCATACAGCAGCCAGAGGCCCTCATCGTCTACCGCCAGGTCTGCAACAATCTCAGGGTTGAGGTTGTAAACGGTAGCATGGCTGTCCACAGGGAACATGGCAGTATCCGTCACTGAGCCACTAAGCAGGTCGTATTTGACCACCTGCATGTCTGCACCAGCCTCCTGTTTTAAAAAGTACAAACAGCCGTTATAAACAGCACTGCCAGGACCACTCCACGAATAGGGCAGCTGGATCTGTTTGCTGCTCCCAACTCCCGAAGAGCGTGAAAAGTCCTGCACAGAGTCAAATTGATAGAAAACATCTCCTGATGTCCCGTTAAAGACATATACTCTGGACGACCTGGGGTCTCTGGTCCACATCCCCTTGGGACTGCCAAGTCTTTTTAGGATCTTCACTGATCTGATGCCAGAGATTATTTCAACACAGTCTGCAGAAAAAACAGGGGACACACACACACTTTAAGCAGCAAACTTTAAGCAGCCTGCAGCAGTCAATATATGGCTTTTCAAATTAAAGCAAATTCAAGCCCTTGGGGGAGAAGTTGGACACACAACTCATAAATAGAGGAAACAGGAGTGCAGCACACGGACAGAATAAAGATGCTCTCTGTAAGAGAGGTAAGACTAATAACGCGCTGTCACTAAAATACACAAACAAAGGCTCACGTCCCTGATGTGTCCCAGGGCAAAATTATTGTGATGCTCAAACATCTGAAGATGTGTCTGTGCAACGCAGTGCAGTACAGAGTATTTTGGGTCACAAATTAGGCTTTCACAATGATTCACTGTGTTCAAATCTCACTCGTGCGAACATGAGCTTGGGAGTACAACGCAGACGACCTCAGGGCAGTTTCCTTTCCTCTGCAGAGTCAGAGCTCCAGATTTCACAGGAGGTCTGACCCAGAAAAAAGTAAATGAAACTTTTTTTTTTCCTGGATCATCATTATCTACTATCATCCAAATCTGAATGACAGAAATGCACCTTAATTATTATAATTCTGAACAAAGGTTTGGCTTTTACTGCATTATTGAATGTATGGTACCTGAGGAATTTGGTAAAACATGGAATCAAAATTCACAACATTTCACATCATGCTGAAACCGTTTTTTTTTTTTGTATTTCCTGAGTAATTGTGGCTCATTGTGCTTGTTTTACACCAGTGTTGTCTGTAGCACCATGCATTTGGATGTGAGCTCATGAAGACGAAATGCTCAAACATCAAAACCTGTGGCGTAGCTCTGTCTCCTGGAAAACATGACCGACTTCATGAGATGACTTGTAACAACTCTGTGATTGTTTCATATTTTCCAGTGGCATGGCCTTTCCAAGACAGCGACTCGGGGAAAGCGTTGGTGCAGATGTGTTATGATAAATGTAACTCCACTCCTGTGTCATCACGATTGAAAACAAGAAAAAAAGATCGAAAGCAGCTACTCTGCAGGGGGGAAATTTGGCTAAAGTGTGTTTTTATTTCGCTACAACTCACCAGACACTTTGGACGGCAGCTCCTCCCAGTCTTCCTCCCCTTCTTCCTCCTCCAGCCCCCAGACTCCCTGCTCCACCACCTTGTCTGCCCTATTCACACAGGCCCGAGGTGAAGTCTGGGTCTCCACGTTGTCCATCTCTCGCTCCACCCGGTCCATCTGAAGTGCAGCTCCTTCCAGATCCTTGAACAGCACGCTGTGCTCGGTCCTCAGCCCATCCATGGTCTCAGTGGTTAACTTTTTGAAATCTTTGAGCTCTGTGTGGTAGCGACGAGATTCTTCATGCCAAAACTGCATGCGGTCCTACAAGACAGAAGGGGAACAAATCAAGTCCCATCACCAGGAAGATGTCATTTCCCTAATGAGCAGCAGAGATACGGTTGCAGATCCTGGAAAAACTGTTTGAGCAGGCTATATTTTTGCCAAGCCTCTTTCTTCAGACTTACCTCCGAAGCTGCACCTCCAGAGAAACTGGAACTCGCAACAAACACAGATTCACAAGAACTGCGCAGCATCGGTAACTTTCGATACTTTTCAGTGATGCAATTTTTTTTTGGGGGATACTCTGGTCAAAAAACAACAAATACTCTCAAAAGACCACAAAGTTAATCTACCTTTCCCCCAAAACGTCTTTCTTTTGCGAACAACACCTGTTGTTGTTGTTGTGGCACCTTTTCTGCCATAACTTTGCTGCACCTCATTAGATTTAGCAAGCTAGCATTAGCTCTGCCATTGTCCTCTCAGCAGATGGCAGTTTGATTGATGCATCACGATCCAATTAATTTCTTGAGGGCAATTCATTATGATTGGTCGGTGTTTTTACAGGCCCGTTGTTCCACTGGTGACCGACATTTTTCATTTTTGTGCATTAATTCATTGGTTACAATCAGGATGTGAAGAGGATTTTAAGTAATACAATAAAAAAAAATGCTCCAGAAAATGATCTCTTTTAACAAGCAACTTCGACGTGTAAACATTGAATTTGGGGAAATGATCCAACCAACAAAAGAATGACTGCACTATTAAACTATAGTGTGACATATGTGACAACGTTCATAGCGGGAAATGCATGTTGACACACTTTCAATATGTGATCAACCACAGTGAGCAAATAAGGATTATGTCAAGAAACTGATTTCAGGAGCTTTACATGGAGGGCTTATATTGACAAAACATACCTTACACATGTTCTACAATTTGCTGTTGTACTGCATTATATTGTATACAACATAATGATGAACAATGAAGTAGAAACATGAAATGTATCCTCCAACTAGAATTCAAGAAATAACAACACTGCTTCCATTACTGTGAGGTGGAAGATGGGACATTGAAAGTTTTTTTTTTCCCCTGGTGTTCTATACTCCATTTACAGCATATTATGTCATTCATTTATCATTGCAACCACATATACAGCAATGCAGGACTCCTTGCATTATTGTGCACTGTGCCTTAAAAGGGTTATCCAAAGTATTTTGTTGTACTTCGTAAATAAATGCTATATATGTCACTATCAAAACAAGGTAATCTAGCCTGTTTATCTGATGTAACCACTGTGGGATAACTTTCCAAACTTGGAGTAAATGAGTATCTTTTTTTTCCTTCCCATTATGCCAAAGTTGGCATCACTGCATCATTACGTGCACTAAATATCAACCTGCTAGCACTGTCATTAAGAGGATGTCAGTATGCAAACGTTTGCATTTTTACCTGAAAGCACCTTTGTGCCTTGGCTCAGCCTCAGATGTAAAAAGCTGCTGTTTTTTTTGTTGCCGACCACAATTTTTCACATGAAAATAAATATGCCTGTTTCAATCAAAGCATCTTCACCAAACGGCAAACAGTGCTGCGTTTCCCAGTGCTACGACCGACACAGTCGGAGTGAAGGGTGAATCATTCAGCGGCAGATGTAATAACTGACGGCTGCTTCACCGTCTCATCTGCCTCCATTTCATTTTCTCCCCTTTGCTTGGTTTAGGCCTCTGGTCAAATGGAAATAAGAGTTCAATAAGAACTCGCTGATGAATTGCTGTGTTCATATCAGAGCTGAAGTTGAGCCAGCATATTGAAATACAAACTGGAGGGGAGCCACAGGGGGGCAAAGTGAGCAAAGCTTAGCTGTAAATAGATACTTAATTTCATGCAAATTACAGTTTTATGATTGTCATTTTTGCATCAGAGCCACACACTGTTGATGGAAAAGAAAATTAAGACTGAAGCTGTCGTGTACTTAAATTCGAGTTCACTTAAATTACTCCCCGAGGCATCCAAACATGTAATCTCCTTGCTTTTCCTAACGCATTCACCTTAAGCCAACATTAAAAAATGAGCGTGCTGTCTTGTCGTGAAACACACACTGCTTTGTACTGCTTTGCTTCTTTTTTTCCCAACACACAATACTGAACACTTTCCCTAAGGCATTTAGCAGTGATACAGATTTGTTCTACCTTTGCAAAAAAAAAAGCACCTTCCTATTAGTCTTTCAGGATGTTTGATGCCAAGGCAGCAAAGGTTAAGCTTGTACTCATTACTAGTGTGCCACTGTCTTACATGCTGAAGAAATTACAATGTTGTTGAACAGAAGTTGCATGTTGCATGAGGAGGAGAGCTCTGCATGCACCAGCTGGTATTCTGCCACAGGCCTCTGTGGAGTTGATGAGCTGAACACATATTGCATTAATTTGACTGGATTAGTTAAGAAATTAAATTCAAATCAAAGGAGGAGGCGGCAGCAACCACAAACTCAAAAGCATCAACTTGCATTTCTAATTAGCTAGATCAGAGAGATGTGTGATGCATGGGAAAGGCAGTATACTGATCAGATAGTCATTTAAAGGAAGGTTTCTTCTTACCTCAATAGCTAATAACCTGTTCTCCAGATAATCCATCAGGCCCTGGTAATAATACTGGGCTTCCGTGCAGGTCACGGCTGTGGAAACAAGGAGGACTAACACCAGCTTCATTGTGAGCTGATTAATGCAACAGCAGAGTTTCTTTGTCTATCCAGAATTTAGAGAACTCTCCAGAGGACCCTCCAGCCGTATTGTACCCAACACTTTACACAACCTACAAACACTGGTATACAGTGCAACTAGGTGCAAAGAGGTGAGGGGGATCGAGGAGTAAGCGGCCGCCCAGAGTTTCCAATTCTTTGACTGCTCTCAGTTTGCTGGAATGTTTTCACAAACTCTCAGGGAGGAGCCTCAAACCTCTTGCCACTTGCTTTCTAGAAAAAAATGAATGAATGCACTCCCCAAAGTCTCCGTGTAGGTTTGGTGAACGTTTTGGTACACACTGCTTCAGTCGTGTTAGCAGACATTATGGCATAAATCAAATATTAAAGACTTTTATGAGAGGACACATTTGCTCAGCATTTCTGTCTCCAACATTCAAAAATTACAAATTCAATAATTATTCAAACACGCTCTACCCTTGTTTGTGTGTACACTGATATAGAATGAGCAGCAGTAATTGCATACAGTAGTACGTCTTACAAATGATATGTTTCATTACCCATGCTACTGAACTGGGGCAGTGGCACATTGACAACGATTGCCGCTGATGCACAACAAAAAAGGCATCCCAAAAAGTTTTTCTACAATTACAACGTCCTATTCAAAGTAGAATATAAGACAGATATAGAGAGTGGGTCTGGACCCAAAAACCTCAGGTTTTACTCAAGATTCACATGAATATGTTTCAAATAACATTAAACTTAAAACAAAGTTGTGATACATTTATTATGCGTTTCTTTAAAATCTCTGAATTACCCATTCAAAATAATATTAGGTGCTGCCATAACGGCAGTAAAATACATGTATTACTAAAACATTTGCTCCGTAACATTGCGAGAGTAAAGCAAGACGGGTGCAAACAGGTTGTAGTTTGACTCTTTTTAAAAAAGCACCCACAAAACTTTTCAGAAGTAAATATTAGTGCTCAAAAACCTGGTCACTCAGTAGTTTGACGGGATAAATATTTCTTGCCAAACCCTGCCACTGTATATACACAAATGTTCCCTCAGTCAGGTCTGGTAGTATTTTTCAGCATACAAATTATGCTGCGAATAATAATTGTATGCTCCCATTGGTATACAACATCAACAATAATCAACAACATTGATTTGCAACTAAGACCAACAGCGCTAAAACCAACATAATACACAATAGACAGGCGTAAATAATAATAATACACGTAATGTTCATAAATAATCTAAAAGCATACAGGAACATCTAAGTGAGAACATGTCTGTTGGTCTGAAGTATCTCAACAATAGTTGAATAGGTTCCAATGATATTTGGCTCAGACACACACGTGCCCCACTAAGGACGAGCTATGGGTAAAATGAAGAGCGATGCTTGCAATCTAGTTCAGAGAGTTAACTCTAACCAGCTCTGCTACACTCATGCGACACACCTCACATACTCCACAATCCTCTATCTGCTCAAGCTGCACAGATTTCCCTTCTCTCCCTGTGTGGTCATTGCCTCTGCTGCCCTACACGAGCAACCACCTGCTGGCTTCGACACCGTGGGTATAAAAAAAAACACTTCATTTTGGGGACAGTTTAAGCTCCATCTGACAATCTTGATATTAGCAGTCAAACAATGTAGATGCAAGATAGAATGAATGTTGACGTGTGAAACAAGAAATCGAATGTCTTTCCCTTTGAACTGTGATTTAAAACTAATGTTTACCAACCTCTTAAAACGAAAAGCATGTAAGATTTGTTTACCGTTACTGCAATTACAGCAGTACGGTTTTGACTTAAAGGAACTTTCAAATTGCATGGACAATAATAAAAGGAATCTGTGGAGTTTAAACAACACAGTGGGGGGGGGGGGATGGGGGACAAGCTGCTCCATTTTACCAGAACAACATTACACAACAAGGTATGCACGAGGCCAACAAATAAAAACGAGTAAATGACGATGCCAGAAGGTCTGGGCTAGTTTAGTTTCGTGTTTAAACGGAGACCGTTTCAGCAGAACTAATAAGACTCTATAAAGAAACAAACAAACTGCTGTTGTTTAGAAGTTAAAATGCAGTGTTGCATCTGCTTTATTTGCCACATTAAACAAGAGTCAGACAATCATGGCTTCACTGGTCCCCAATTAGTCAAAATCACTCTGTTGTTACCTCGACTGAGATCGCATTGCTCTAATAATGTGAGCAATCCAAGTGGCAGCAGCAGTGTAAGATGTAGGTTTTCCTTGTTGCAGGGGAAGCTCGACACATGAGGGTTTTATTAAACTGGAAATAAATCATACTGACTGACAACTAGTGACCTTTCATCTCAGAAATGGATTTAGAAACTGGTTCCCGGCTGAGGTACAATCTAAAAGGAGAAGGGGAAACGTTTTTGTGAAATTATCCAGAGTAATGACGGAACAACAGATAATAGCACAAAATATAAACTTCATATCTGCTGTTACAGCAAACATAACATTGAAAAAAAAACCGATATAAACTCATCTTAAAATTATTATTTAGCTTCCAAATTTTACACAAACACAATAGTATTTGATGATGTTTTTGTATTTTATTAAATTTTTTAACCTGACCTAGTTGCTGAGTTGCATCAGTTTTTACTTGTTTGCATTGCTCTGGTCATATTGCATCTATTTATAGTGATGTTGCATTTTCTTTGTGGTTTATTGAATTGCATTTTTACTTACTTTTGCACCACTGTGACCACATTGTGTTTCTTTATAGTCATTTTGTGTTTATTTTGTGGTTGTTCTGCCTCTCGGTTTGATTCATTTCCATTGTTGTAGTTGTGTAGTGTCTCTGGTTCATTTGTGTCTTTTGTGTGTGCCTTTGTTTGTCATCACGGTTGTTTTGCATTTCAGGGGACACAACTCTGTCCACACTCGCTCACACAGTGGACTGTGGCAGCTGAAGACCATGTGAAGCACCAACCATGAAGTTAGAAACACTCGAGCTGGAGCTGTGCAGCTTGCTGCTGTATCATCAGAGTGATCAAGGACTGATGCCAAATCCTCTAGCAGGCTAATAGCCATGCAATCATGCTCTTTTTCTGATTGTCTCTTGCCCACTATAATCTCAGTGAGTCCTGAAGTGAACTGACTCACAACCACTGTCTATTTGTATGCCTATAAACATTGAACCAGACTGTGAGTGTCGTCATGGTAACCAAGTGCCGTATGGCTGCTTTTGGAATTGAAATGGGCAACCTAGAGTTTGATCTAATCTGGAACACATTGCCTGTCTGGAACCAGAAGGCGAGGGCACCGACAGGCCAATGGCTGTAAATTCGCCTGTGTTCATGCGAGTGTGTATTTTTATGCCCGAGAGGCAATCATATTCTGACTGCAGTGTGTAATTACGGCTTCACCCCCCCACCCCCCCTATTTCGTCAATTTTGCTAAATCAATTGTAAGCCTATGCTGTCTGCCACTCAATGTGGATTTTGAATCTATTATTAATCATTGGCTTGATTAGCACCATCGAGTGGTGCAATGTGATCACAGGACAAAGCAATATCCAGGATTCATCCATGTTCCTAGTGTTTAACTGCAAGGCCGAAAGAGTTTAACTGACATTCAGATATGTTTTTGGGGGTGGGAATGAGAAATTCAACTTAATCGGGGGATGAAAATCCTGTGGTAAAGCATTAACCCACTTTAGTGCAAGTCTCTCTGTAGTTGTCCACAAGATGGCAGCATCGGTCTTCATGTAACTATGTTACTAGCAGTACAACTGCACTCAATATCAAGAAAAGGTCTTCTGTACAGAATCTTTTCAAGTAAAATGTACTTGCATACATTATATTACTCAATCTTCTTAAATTTGGACGATGTGTACGCAGTGTTTTTGTGCTGTTGCAAGAGCTACTTTTGACTATTTTGTTTTCAGACCAGTATTTCTAACCATGAAGATGAAGCCAATTAAATGAAACTGAAGGGTGAGGCGAGTGATGAAAGGGAAAAAATGAAGAAACATCAAAGTTCTGGTACACACTTGTGTTGTAAGTTTTGAGGAGTGTCTCTGATCTTTGATTCTTGTGGTGAAATATTTCATATTTTTACCTCTTTGGACCACAATCACTTAAATGAAAACTTCTGAGCTGAGGTTTAGAAGGAACATTTCTCTGTGGTAGAAGTGCCAAGAACATGAAAACTAAACCCGAGATGTTGCGTTTTTGTCAAAAGGGTTGGGAGGCACTAAGGTTATTCTGAAAAGCAACAGCCGTAAAATCAGCGCCGCGGAGGAAAAATTAACTGCTTATACTGAAAGCATTAACTGCTTAAACTGAAAGCATTAACTGCTTATAATTAAGGTTAGGAATAATGTTTTCTTTAAGCTGTGTCCAATTCATTAGCTAGGAATTTTGCATTTTGCATTTTGACCTTGTGAGGGATGTTTGAGGTGACCTGGTTTCAAGGTTAGGGTTAGAATTACTGCATTAGGTCTATGGGTGTCCTCACAAAAAGTGCTGCACAAACGTGTTTGTGTGTGTGTGAATGACAGAGTGCAGAGGATCTCATGTAATCTCAACTGTTTGCCTTCACACCAGGCATCGGGAGCCACCTATAAAAACTTCATTACCCTGCAACTAAACACAAACGCCAAACACCCATAAAGGCAACATTGTTTATTACGCCTTTGTATTGATTGAGAGGGTCAGAAACGCAGCAGCCCAGTGCCAGGTCACATAAAAATCGCAGACCCAATGGGTGAAACAACGTAAATCCTTAAGTCGCTTGTAAATAGCTTTAATACACTTGAGGCGCCAAATCACTTGACCTACGTTAGCCCTGCCATTTGGGGGGTTTCTGGCTGAGTGAACTGAGTGGAGCCAGCCCCTCTCCTCCCATTCTTTGGCTGTCAGTCCAGGTAAAAGTCAAGGCCTTATTAGTGACACACATGCTTCTGCCTGACTCCAAATCTTTGCAGCATCTCCTGTATTCAATCAGCCACTGAAGGCCATGTTTGTGTGTATACAACTTACTACAAACTCCTGATGTAACAGTGTCAATCTACGAATCAGCTTATCAGAATATCTACAGCCAGTTATGAGCAAAGACTGAAAAAAGTCCTCGAGTTTGTAAAATGGAGCTCAGGAAGTAAGACAGAAGCAGCAGTTAGCCACAAGACAGGGCTGACTTTGCTAGTTGCAAAGAAAAAATTAGTTTGAATGGAAATCTATGGGATAATGATAATGATTTATAACATAAGTAAATATCTTCCTGATGAGTTTAATGGTCTCAAATATGATATCAATTTTGTAAAATATTTTTCCACTTAAGGAAAATAGACCATAGTAAAGATACATGAGTGGACACCAGTGCGATTGACAGTTAGTATTGTCCAATACCGTCAGAATGTGAGGCATAAGATTTTTGTAAAGTAATTCTATTTTTTTACATTTTACCATATTTCCTTATCTTACAATAAAAGGGGCTTCAAAAATATGAATACTTGGAATGCTGCCATTTCAGAAAACCTCTGTTATGTCTTAAAAAAGTTATTGACAATAAAAATGATCATCCTAATTCTGTTGTCAGATGACTGCAGCATCTCTCTTCATTGCTTACCAGATGCGTGAACTTGTGCTGTGCTTCACTACAATATCACTACAGCAGCCTAGAAGGGACACACAAACAGCAGCCATCGAACCAAATACATTTTGTAAGATTCTGCAGTGAAATTTTATTTAATTTTACACTATTTTAGGTCAAACTAATGCTGGATTTCAGTTTGTGTTGTTGGCAACATAATGGTCGGAAAGATATCAGCTCAGTGTGACTACAAACCATCTTTGGAAACATCCACACAGCGTCAGTGAGTCATGCATCTACCAGGAATTGTGAAATTGTTTTAGGTGTGAATTCAATGATTACACACATCAGAAAACCACGGTACATTGGAGTGTTAGAGCGAGTTGTTGCATATAGAAGATCTTTTTGAGTAGAATATTTTTTTCCAACATCTCAAGTAGATTGAGCTCCGTGATTAAAATTGTCACGTCAATAACGTTAGTTTCTTGCTGCCCTGAGAACCGTCATGCCTTCGCTTGGATTGTGGTGCAGAAAGCTGCCCGAGGGGCTGCAAACAGCTGCTCAGTGGGGAAAAAAAAAAACTCCTGACAAAGCTGCATTTATCCATGGTGGGTATACTGCAAGCAAGCTTGACCACTGGAAATAAAGACACAGTATGTGAGAGAATAACCAAGGAAATGCTGCCACAGCAAGTTGTCCCTGGACAGGACAGCACAGCTGTTAGCCATACTCCAGCTCAGTCTAGACGGTGCTCTCTGTTGGCCTGTTGCTGCTTGATATTAACACACAAATACATGACTTAGCATCCACAAAGAATCACTGTCAGGTCTGCCTTAAAACCCAAGTCTGCCAAGTCTGTCTCCAAACAATACTCACATGCCCAGAGGTGCTTTAAAAAGGTTTGTTGTAATAATTCCTCCTGCTTGTAGTGGGCATTAAATTAATGTTTTCAGAGACAAAATCCACAGAAAATGTTTCAATGTTAATCTCAAAGTGGCTGCGATTAATATTTCTATGATGACAGTGTATACAAAAAGGTTCTTAAGACAAAACTGGCAGTGGTTTCCAGCAAAAAAGGCTTAAAACTAACTGTATATAGTATTTATTAGTACTAGTACTATCTGCTCAGAACAGCAGAGGAGATTTAGATGCCAGAAAATACCCTCAAGTGAGG
Source organism: Microchirus variegatus (assembly GCF_963457635.1). Classification (NCBI taxonomy): domain Eukaryota; kingdom Metazoa; phylum Chordata; class Actinopteri; order Pleuronectiformes; family Soleidae; genus Microchirus; species Microchirus variegatus. The sequence goes on from NC_139810.1 coordinate 25,700,183, forward strand.
GTGAAGACTTAAAAACACACACGCTCAGTATAATGATCATGTTGTTCTGAAGTGCTGGATCTGCTTATTAGCAACCTACAAGGTGATTATTTGTATGTGAGGGCTGCATTTGCTTGTTACTTGTTTCCAATTTAACAGGAAAATACTGTAACTTTGACTTGATACAAGGTTGTAAAAGTCAATGTGATGACAACGTCTATACGAAAAGGGAAATAATGAGTTTTCAAAGGTTACGATAACAAATTTGTTCTTAAGTGAAATAATTGACAAGGTCTGTGGCATTAACTAATTTCCTTGTAGGTACAAATGTAATTTGGTACTGATCATTTCATTGTTTATATGTATATGAGCTAATTCTGACAACTTTTACACAAACAAGGTTGACAAATAGTTTCGTATTGCAGTTTCTGAACCACGATTAAGACCATGATGAAATCCCTCTGCACTTCATAAATCTGAGACAAACAATTTAAGACAGAACTGTGCAGTATGCAGATTTTGGTGAGATAGAGAGTAAACAATAAGAAAGAGATAACACTTTAGGCCAGAAGATTTCTAGCTCAGCTGCAGCAGACTATGTTAAAGTGTACAAAACTCACTAGATCCGTCAAATATAGACCTTGAAGCCCTAAAGTGTGGCCCAGCCACTCAATTCAGTGTTACCACAGGACAGTAATGGCACATACCATTAGTCTTACATTGAAGTTGAATTAGTTAATGCTATGAACATATAATGAAGGGATATGCATACAGTTGTAGAAATATTATCTCACTTAAGCGCAACAAGACCAAGTTAGCTGAATATAGCTCCCGTGATACAGATTCATTATCACATCCAATGTATTTATAAAGCACATTTAAAAAAAAGTTGATCAAAGTGCTGTACAGTAAGAAAGCAAACATTTAAAAACAAAGAACACAAGAGTGTACCTACAGTTACAGGTGAGAGACAATAACATACACAGCACAAACTCACACCCCCAAATCATGGCCACGAAGCACAACATCAATAAAATCAAACTCTAATAAATATCAATATTCACATTTCCACACTTTGCAGTGTCCATACTCACTCAGAGACTTGGTAGAAACCGTGCTTCCCACATGCGTGTACTCCAGTTGGTTCCTTTAGCAGCGTAAGCTAGCAAGCTGAAAATAAGCTAGCACGTACTTCACGTTCCTCGGAAGGGAAAAGTCCTTTAAACAATGCTCGTTTACACAACTTCGCGGTACACAAACTCAAAAGACTCACTGGATAATAGCTTTTTTAAACAAATAAAGTAACGGAATAAACTATTTTAAACATAATTAACCTTTTCTCTCTCTCACTCGTCTCCTGTCAACTTTGCCGACCGCCCGCTGTGTTCACGTCCACTCCCTTAGATTCCTATTGGCTAACGGCTTGACTCCACCTGTGCTCTGATTGACTGCTAATGACAAGATTGACACCTGGTTCAGCCAATACACACGCACTTCTCACTGAGAGGTTCAAGGCCAATTCAAAACATAGTAAATGTCATGTACACTTTGCGAAAAGTGAACATAATATGCTAAGTATCTCAAGGTTTACTAGAGTTTATCTTTTTTTTCGTTCACTGGAAGCATGATCTTGGAATGTTCAGTATGAACAGATATTGTTATTATAACAACATAGCAATACATTTCTAAAAAATAAAAAAGTAATACCACAAACCTGTGGTTCTCAAACACCATTAGTAACACCATTATCGCCAATGTTGAAATACAGTGGCGCAAAAAGGCCAAGCAAAGTCAGCTAGTGTGGCAGATTTAATTAAAAAAATTATTTATTTCTCATTATTTCTTTATTATTTGTTTCATTATCTACGCATTCCGGTCAAAATTCCTCAGCTCCACTACAATCACATACACGTTATTGAAGTTTGTGAACTTGGATCATTGTCTTCTTCCTGCCATTACTCCGGGACTTTTGTTTTGAAATTGATCCTAAAGGTGCCATATGTAAGAATGTGGCCAAAAACGGTTACTCCATTCAAATTCAAAATACCGAGGTCTTTTAGGTTTCGGTTTTCTGACGTAAATGGCAACCCGTGGTTGCTCGGCAGCTGAGACTCTACCGACTGCAATGATCGGTAGACGGCGGTGGGTGGCGCCACATGCCAAAACACGATTTCAAAACATAAACATGATTTGCAGTCTGCAAAATGTTTTTTTTTAATGCAAATATTTTGGCTGTACTGTTGTTGTTGGTGAGTTCGGTTTGTTATATGAACATTATTCCTGAGTCTCTGTGACATATTAGGAGGATTTTATGACCAGTTGCTTGAGATTTATTACATAATGCACCTTAATGCTCGCAAATTAAAGCCACTTTATTGATAAAGTTGTACTGTTTTTTTTGGATATTTACTAATTTTTTTTGAGCATATTATTCAGTGCCCCGTCGTCATCATGTACCACGCGGGAATCAGATTATTTAGCCAGCACGTCCTGCCAACCACTCCTAAAGCTCTACCTGCCTGCATGTGCGTCCCGAGCTCGTCTGCGTGACATGTTTCAGCATCGTTCTTGTTGTTTCTGCCTGTGAAGCCGAGTGAGAAAACATAGCAGAGGGCGGGCTCGTGCATACCATTATCTCACAAAGCACTCATTACAGGAGTATCTCCCATATCCTCTATAACAGCGAAACATGTCACCTCACGCTCTCTGCCTCACTCTGAACACCGCGGCGCTCAAACCCAACACCTCTCTGGCACACGGCTCCGCTCTTAACCATGACTCACTTGAGTGAAATGCCTCAAACATTACAGTTGCCAAATTGAACAGAAATGTATGCCCTCTCTTCCTGTAAGCAGGGAGGGGGGGGGGGGGGGGGGGATGGGGATCGCACAAGCACTTGCAGCCCACCTGCAAAAACTGCCTTTTTCATCAAAAACACGACCTCATATTTTGCACATATCTCATTTACTGTAAACACCAGCGCAATAAACGTGAGGTAACAGTCTGCGGTCAAGAACATTAAATCACAGCTCCTGTAATTGCTCAAGTTCATTATGTCGGCACCGGCACAATCCGCTTCGCACTGATAAGTGCATAAACACCACCAGATCTGAGTACTTATCCGTGTGAAAATAACCACATTATCTGCTCCGACATTTCGAAATGATCTGAGCGCATGTAAAAGGGCGCATGCTTCTTTTATTAAGGTAATTGCATGTTTCGAGGCTCCATGTCTGGATCAGTGAAAGTATGAACGCATCCTACCCTGAGATTTATTCATGGTTGCTCTGTAATTACAGTGTGTCTCGGGCAGAAAAATCCCTACAGTGACATCCATTGCATCACGTTAAGGTTTAAAACCTGTGATCACGCTGATAAGCAGCGAGTCTGCAATTAGCCACCGTACGGTAATGCAAGATGGAAACAATTTAAGAGAGTTCCTGGACATGCATTCGAACAAAATGTCGCAAGAAAGCCCCGTTAGGTGTTTTGTTTGTGCGTCGCTGTTATCTGGAAATCTAGTGTCATCACAGCAGACCTGAAGGAGCAGGACTCTGAAGAGAGGAGCTTGTCAGCAGCTGTTTCAGTCTGTTCTGTCCAGTGAGGACCTAATGGTAATTGTTTGGAGTGGTGATGGCCCTCTGTCCTGTCAATCCTCTGGTATCTCAGGGGTTTGGAGTGGGAGGGGAAGGTTTGTCTGTGTATGTAGTAAGACGATGAGGACATTTTGGCTCCTCACTACTTTAAAGTGCTGTTTGAGGGTCAAGACTTGGGTTGAGCTTAAGAACTTTTAAGGTTATATTTAATTACCTTGACATGTTTAGACCACTTCCTGATGAGTTTCTTTTGTTGATACGTGTACGTCTTCAATGTATGTTTTATTGCACTATGTTTCCCAACCCTGGTCCTCAGGGAACACTGCCCTGCCATGTTTTAGATGTTGCCCTGCTCCAAAAACACCTGATTCAGATGAAACGTTACATTTTTGAAGAACATTTTTTAACAAAAGTTTTTTTTTTGTTTTTTTTAATGAACTGTTTCATTTAAAAAGAAAAAAAAGTGGGTTTTTTTCGTTTTTGTTTTTTTTACAGAAGTTGAAATATGAAATTATTTTAAAAAACAGGGCAACATCTAAAACATGGCAGGGCAGTGTTCCCTGAGGACCAGGGTTGGGAAACACTGTTTCATTGTGTGATAGGCAGGGTGTTTCTTAAAGGGACACTGTGTAGTATTTATGGGTTTATATAACCCAAAATCCACTTTTTTATACATATTATGTGCTCCTGCATTGTCTAGTCACTGTATAATAGTTTTTGTTTCATTTTCGTAGAGTTTCAAAAAGTCATGTAAAATAACATGGTCGCGGGCCGCGGTTGCATAGCCACTGTTAGCAGCGAGACGCCATGTTTCTACCAGAGCCTGTAAGGACAAACGCGAGAGAACAAATCAAGCGTCTCTTTACTTGTAGCGGAAGTCCCGCCTCCTCTCTCTCTGCTTCGTCTGCTACGGCCGCGGTAGCTCGCCCTCTCCCTCGCCTCACGAACCTCATCTGCTGACACGGAGAAAGACGACGAGGACGACATTTGACCGGCTGAGGATACCGTAGCGCTCAGGGAAGGGAGGGGGTGAGCAGAGGAGCAGTTCTTTGTTGTAAATTTCAGCCTCTCCTCTAGATGGCACTATAAACTACTTACTTCACCTTTAAATGACTTGACTTTTTCTTTCCATTTTGTGGTGCTTTCACTGGTGCGTTGATGAAATGTGTCTTCATTGTTCTCTGGACACGTTCTGTGTTTTCCTCTGCTGTACGGTAGCATTTAGCTGTGAGTAGTTGAGTAAGGGACTAGGAAATCCATCGTGTTCTTCCAGATTTTGCTTTGAGAAAAACATATTTATGAAACACACTGTTGATACTGTCGGGGATGCACGTCAGTATTATATTTAGAAGGAGGCGAAATAAAGGACTGAAGGAAAATTATTAGGGAGGTTGAGGTCAAAGAAAGGGGGATTGTTATGAAAGTTTGGGGTTTTTTGTTAATGGAAGGGTGGTCTACGTTTTTTCGGGGTGAAGCCAGGGAGGGTTTTTTTTGTTTTGTTTTTTCACCTCAGATTTTCCATTGTTGCATAAGTAAGACATTCCACAGACATTCATAACAATGTCAATAATAAATAATTGAACTTAATCCTTTTCAGCCTACTGTGGATTATATTCTGTATCGTTTTTTTTGTGACCCGTGGTGAAAGACGAGTAAATTATGATGTTTAATGTCTAAATTAATTGCTCTTTTTAGTTGTTTGGCACATGGAAAAGACAGGACTTTGGCTCTCACCGTGCAGATGAGTCAGTTGGTAACTACTCCATTATTTTGCAGGAGGAAAAAAAACCCACAAGATTGTGGATTTTATGAGCGTAAGTGAAGTGTTCACGGGTCAAGATCTGTGTCACTTTTATACAGATATTAGACATGCACTTTGACAAGTTGGCAGCATTTAAAGAAATATAATTCTAAAAAGAAAAAATCCCAAATCAACATGATCATCTCCTTTCTTTCACACCCCTGTCTTGCAGTCATGGAGGCAAGAGGAGAAGTGGAAGATAGAGAGAAAGAGAGGGAGGAAAAGTGTCAGGAAGAGAGAGGGAGATGGCATCTCAGACAGACTGTCTGGCTGCAGCGGGATCTCCAGCACTCAGCGTCATATGATTCTGGGGTCAGAGGTTATCCCCACTGATGAATATCGGGCCGAGCCTCGTCTCCCTCACAAAAGAAAGGGAGTTGTTTTCACTGCCCCGGCTCTGGAAAGTTTATTTCAGGAATCCATCCTGCCAGCACGAGACTGTAAACCTGTCTCGCGGCAGAAGAGTTACGTCCACGAATATTACTCTTACTTTTTTTTTTTTTTGAAGGTTTTATCAGTCGGCCCAAAACATCCACTGATACTCATTCTCATTCAAATGCATTCAAGGATGTAATTATTACACAAACGTTGGGAGACGGAGGGAACATGCAGCGAGTGTGTATACATTCAGGGAAACATACATCCCCGAGATTGGACAGGATTTGGAAGATTATAGTGCGCAGACTGTGTGAAAGAACATCTCATCCTATAGTCTATCTCATTATACCCCAGCATATTAAAGTGCTTATACACATATTTTTATAAAGGAAATACACTCTTAGAAATAAGGGTTCCAACAGGGTCCTTCTACAAGGGCTGAGGTTCTACCTGGAACCATTTGCTTCTGAAAAACCCTTTCCCGAAGAAAGGGTTCTTGGTAACACTAATGGTTCCAGTAAGAACCATTTTGATCCAGAGAACCCTTTAGAACCCCTTTTCTGAATAAAGGGTGGAACACTCCAAAAGGGTTACACCAAGAACCCTTTTTGGCACCCTGGTGCCATAAAGGGTTCTCCTATGAGGACAAGCCGAAGAACCTTATATGGTTCTACTTAGCACTTTTATTCCTAACAGCGTATAGAGGAGAAAACTATTCATTAACTTTAAAGTTTGTTCTGCGTGTCTTCATCTACACAGAGATCTTCCCACACATGTGTGTAAGCTTTACAAAGGATAATAATGAGGCATTTCAAATAACACCGTCGACAGGAGTTCTACTAAAAGCTTCTGGGAGATTTTAGTTCCCCGGGAGTGACAAGTGTGATATATGAGATCACACATGTGAACAAATGGATGGCAGGAGCCGGGAACATTTATGAGCCTCTAGGATCAGTCTCCACTGGGATATACACAGTCGTTTGACAGTCGTGATTTGAGTAATGAAAAACCACACGTCTCTCCATGCAGACAGAGAGAGAGAGACAGAGAGAGAGACAGAGAGAGAGACTGGTCTGACACTCACAGAGGTGTTTCACAGGGTCAAGCTGCACAACAGAGACAGGAGACAGTGGGCTGCAGAGAGAAAGCAGGAAAGGAAAGGAAAGGAACGAAAAGGAAAGGAAAGGAAAGGAAAGGAAAGGAAAGGAAAGGAAAGGAACGAAAAGGAAAGGAAAGGAAAGGAAGGGATGGAACGGAACAGAAAGGAAAGGAACAGAACAGAAAGGAAAGGAACGAAAGGGACGGAAAGGAACATAAGGAAAGGAACAGAACAGAAAGGAACAGAACAGAAAGGAACAGAAAGGAAAGGAACGGAACAGAAGGAAAGGAACAGAACAGAAAGGAACAAAAAGAGAAGGAACGGAACAGAAGGAAAGGAACAGAACAGAAAGGAAAGGAACGGAACAAAAACGGAAAGGAACATAAGGAAAGGAACAGAAAGGAAAGGAACGGAACAGAAAGGAACAGAACAGAAAGGAACAGAAAGGAAAGGAACGGAACAGAAGGAAAGGAACAGAACAGAAAGGAACAAAAAGGAACGGAACGGAAAGGAACGAAAAGAGAAGGAACGGAACAGAAGGAAAGGAACAGAACAGAAAGGAAAGGAACGGAACAAAAACGGAAAGGAACATAAGGAAAGGAACAGAAAGGAAAGGAACGGAACAGAAAGGAACGGAACGAAAAGGAAAGGAACAGAAGGAAAGGAACAGAAAGGAAAGGAAGTGAAAGGAACGAAAAGAAAAGGAATGGAAGGGATGGAACAGAACAGAAGGAAAGGAACAGAACAGAACAGAAAGGAAAGGAAAGGAAAGGAATGGAACGGAACGAAAAGGAAAGGAACAGAAAGGAAAGGAACAGAACAGAACAGAAAGGAAAGGAATGGAATGGAACGGAAGGAACGGAAAGGAACAGAAACAGACAGGAACAGTTTCTGTTCCTTTAGACGGAATGGAAAGGAACGAAAAGGAACAAAACAGAAGGAAAGGAACGGAACAGAAGGAAAGGAAAGGAGGCAGTAACATTACAGATGTAGACTTATGTTGCCTCACGTACAAGTACTACTTCCTACGATCATGTGCAGACCACTTCATCACTCTGAGCGCCTTCCGTCATCCGTACATCAGTCTCAGGACTCGCTGTCATCGCTGCAAAGTCTTATCTTATCCACACTATACCGACCTCAGACTCACCACAGCATCAGACATGATGACTACACGACTATAGCCCATGGACCCAGAGCAGCTGATCTGCAGTTTTATTCCCAGGCACCTGAGACCGAGTCCTAATGCCCCCCCCCCCCCCCCCCCCTGCTCCCATCTTCTGCTATCAAGATAATAAGGGATATTTACCCTTATTAGCATCAATAGGGCTATTTAAGGTCTAATCATCTGAGCTATGGAGACAAGCATACTGCGCTGGATGTCAACTTTTCAAGTAACAGAAATGCAACTTTGACATTTTATTATCGCTACGACATTGTATCTACAGCCCAATGCAATAGGCATAAAGCATGAAGACACGAGAAACATTCAAACAGGATCTGCATTATTCACTTCCTCACTCATCGGGGTAAAGTTTGATGTTCCCGGACAAAAAGTGGTCAATAGTTTAATAAGCTGAAAATAAACATGTGAAAGAAACACCTACTGCAAAAACCACAGCAGGAAACGGGTTGAAATGTGTGAATCAGACATTGCTGGAACATTGAGCTTCTATAAATGCAGCGGGATGATGAGGCAAAACTGTCAGACTTTTCCTTTAGCACACTCACAAAACACAGAGGTGCACACACACACACACACACACACACACACACACACACAGACGAGACAGATTCCAAATGAGCACAACAGACCTTGGATCTGTGTGTACAATTGTCCCTAATTATGACAATGATTCAATGGAGTCCACATTCCAGTGCCTCTTATGCTTTTGCTGCTATGTATCTTGGAGCCTGTGGAGCCATTAACACGATACCAATCTCTCCAATGGCTCCAGTTTGGGCCTCCCATGGGCTGCTGAATACAACTGTCCAACTCAAGGGGAGCTGCTGCAGTCTCCTCTGACACACACACACACACACACACACACACACACACACACACACACACACACACACACACACACCCTGGAGGAGGTGGGCATCAGGACAAACAATCAGTGCCAATGACAGATCCACGTCAGACTGAGGATAATTATGGGAATGTTGTTCTGAAAGATACTGTGTCATTAAAACCCACCGTCTCCACTCCAACTATGACAGACTTCTTTCCTGCTACCTGTGTGTGTGTGTGTGTGTGTGTTGTGTGTGTGTCGTTTTTATGACCTCTTTAGGACTGACTTTTTTTTTTCTAGGACCAGTTGTTTCTCATGGAGACCAAAGTCTGGTCCCAATGAGGCAGAACCTCTTTTTCGAGGCTCATGGTTAAAGCAACACAATGAAGGAGTTCAACCTTCAAATAATGTCTCCGAGGTTATTTTTTTCGACGGTTCATCAACTCACAACAGGGCAGAATGGCTCTCCTGTCGCAGCCTGAGAGGGTCCGCATCACCTGCATCGGCATGATGTCACTTCAGGTTTCTGGTCCATGTCATAAAACAAGAGAACAAAAAACAAAGATGTTTGAGGAAAAGGGAGGAAAAGGGATTGGTCCGGTTTTAACTAACTTGTGTTCACTTTCACTCTGGTTACTGTTGGACTAGTAAGAGTAGTTGCTTGTCATCTATATTACTGTGTCAGACAGTGTTATTGAAGTCATCTCGTCCTCTCGTTCATAAATCAAGTGATTCAAACAATGAGCAATAGGTTATTCGCAAACTACAGCGCTTTGAATTTCAAAATAAAACCGTACCTGGTCTGAAAACATGGTTGTTTGCAGATTAGTCATATACTAGCGCTGCCGGCTTGGCAACAAGTGCACATGTTACATATTTGTAACAACTTTGGCATTGTTGTACTTACGGGACGTTTTGTACGATCGGAAACATTCCAACCGTTACTGAAAGCTCAACGGTCAAAGCCAACGTGTGGTTATTACGGTAATTTCACTCACGCTGATTCAGGAAGCCGGAGAATCAGCGTCTTTGTTGTCGCCAGAGAGGAGAGAGTGGGAAGAACGCCTGTAACGTGGTGTCCTTTTTTTTTTGTCCTGTTTTTCCACATTGACAAAGAAACATTGAGAGACTGAAAAAAGTGTTAGTGTAAACATGTTTCAAACTGAATTAAATTTCAAAATTTAACACACAGAATCTGTTGTTCGTGGACAACTGTGGTGTTTTTCTGAATAAACCTTTTTTGCAACGTGCAGTAAATTGTAGACAGCTGCGAGATATTGGACTTTATTCTGGAAAAATGGCCAAAAGATACGGTGGCCCTGAGGTGCAAAACACAAACGCAAATCACAAAACACAGACGCAAATCACAAAACACAAACGCAAATCACAAAACACAAAACAAATAAAAAACACAAACGCAAATCAGAAACACAAACGCAAATCACAAACACAAACACAAACACAAACACAAACACAAACACAAACACAAACACAAACACAAATCACAAAACAAATCAAAAACACAAACGCAAATCAGAAACACAAACACAAATCTCAAACGCAAATCACAAACACAAACACAAACACAAACACAAACACAAACACAAACACAAATCACAAAACAAATCAAAAACACAAAAACATGAACTCAAAACGGAAACGCAAATCACACAACGCAAACACAAAAGCAGAAAGTATGTTTTCGAGTATGTTGCCGAGTTAATGTTTTCGTGTTTTCTGCTTTGGTGTTTGCGTTGTGTGATTTGCGTTTCTGTTTTGAGTAAATGTTTTTGTGTTTTTTGAATTGCGTTTGTGTTTTTGATTTGCGTTTGTTTTTTTTGATTTGCGTTTGTGATTTGTGTTTGTGTTTTTGATTTGCGTTGTGTTTAGTGGTTTGTGTTTTGCACCTGCAGGGCCACCGTAAAAAGCACTTAGTTACAGGACATTCTCTGGTCCTTTTATGGATAAATTAAGCAAAAAAAGGTGGTCTAAGTGGACAATTTGAGGGTTAGGTGTTAAAGGGTTCAAATAGTTGACGAACAATACCGTTTGCCAACAGCAAAATCTACATTGTGTTACTTTAAAGTTAGGGGTAAGATGTGAATTGTGGTTATAGGGTCAGGGTTAGTGTTAGGTATTAACTGGATATAGTTAGGGAATGAAGTCAATGCAGAGTCATAAAAGGAATAGCTACACAAACTCTCTCTCTTTCTGTGTGTGTGTGTGTGTGTGTGTGTGTGTGTGTGTGTGTGTGTGTGTGTGTGTGTGTGTGTGTGTGTGTGTGTGTGTGTGTGTGTGTGTGTGTGTGTGTGTGTGTGTGTGTGTGTGCGCGTGTGAGTGTGTGTCTCCCTTGTCCTGACACAACTTTTTGTGTGTAATTGCACTATGGGCTGCTGAGTGAACCTGTAAAGGTGCAGACATGTAGACATGACAGATACATGAGACACAATCTGAGGGGGCCATGCATGACCGAGGGAAGTCTAAACTGCACTTGACAGCCACAATTTGAGAGCTAAATTGCCGAGAATACTTACACAGCGGCTGTGGATACAAGACAATTCAGATGCATGACACATTCCATTCGCTCCGGCTTGCAGGAAAGTGGTCATGGCGTTTCATTTGCACAGGTATATTGCGATATCCTGCAGGCACTGTATAAGGACACGACGTGTGCTCGTGCTTCTCTTCTTCTTCTTCTTCCTCCTCTAGCCAGTAATTAAGTTGCCGAGAGACAATAAATCACACGGAGCTGCAACAACATCCCAAAAGAAAAAAAGTACACCTGATTAAAAAATATGTCTCTTTCAGTTTAAAACACAGCAACAAGGAGTGAGATTTTTCGAGATCTGAACAATAAGAAGCCATCTCTCTCACTGGCCACTTTATTATGGACAGAGGACGTCTAAATAAAGTAATAAAGGAGTTCTTCAGCTGATCTGCTTCAAAGTTTCAATGTGAAGTCTGTCATACGGAAAGAATAACATTTAAATCCAATTATTAACGTGTTAATATGTGTGTACACTCTTAGAAACAGAAGTGCTAAGTAGACCCATACAAGGTTCTTCGGCTTGTCCTCATAGGAGAACCCTTTTTGGCTCCAGGTAGAAAACTTTATATGAAGGTTCCACCTGGAACCCTTTTGGAGGGTTCCACCAAGAACCATTTTTTCATTCAGGAGAGGGGTTTTAAAGGGTTCTCTGGATCAAAATGGTTCTTAATGGAACTAATTAGTGTCACCAAGATCCAGCAAATGGTTCCAGGTAGAACCTCAGCCCTTGTAGAAGGACCATTTTGGAACCCTTATTTCTCAGAGTGTAGCATGTGCTAATACCATTATCATGACCAGTTAGAGCCAACAAATATGCTGTATCACAGCAACAGGTTTTTAATAAGTTTAACAAACGTTTTTCTCATCATTATGTATGATTATGAATGCACTAAACTTAAAAAACTGCTCCGTCGCCTACGATGGCCTGTAGACGGATTTATGTGCAAAAAATGTGAAATTTCGCGTGCTCCCGTCAGCCTCAGGTAAACATCCGTGGCTGACTTTACACCCACTGTTACCAAAACAGTGAGGAGCGATCGAGCGAGCGAGCCGTGGACGTTTGCGGAGCAATGGCGTGAGTTAACGTCAACAAACCGTGCTCTGAGCAGCAGCAGCAGCACAACACAGACTCCGACAGAAAGCCAACAAAGTACAGCCTGTCAGGCCAAACAACAACGTGACTGATGGTGAGCGACGACTGAAAAAAAAAAAAGAGTGTTGCTTCAGTGACCTCATCAGCGTGCATCTTGTCCGTGAGGCAAAAAACACTGCAGTCACGATCACAGCGATGAGGCTGCACTTCAGCTACATGTGTGACCTAGTTCCCTGGTGTCCGAATTAACATTTAAAGTGCAAGAGGGACATGCTTTGGTCACATAGAGTGGTCCTGTTGCACATAAATGTTAGTTATGGAGGTCTACTTACATATATTAACTTGTTTTTATGGTCAAAAACCTCCTAGTTGCTGTAAACTAGCCGATAGAAATCCTCTTTTCTGACAGTGTTTCTTTGCTGCGAGATTTCAGAGTGAACTTTCACCCCCAGAAGACAGAGTCTTGTGATTGGCCAGTACTATCCAGCACATCCGTTCTCAGAAGCGCAGCGCCCCCCTCTGGAATGGCGGATGCACTGCTCCTCATTATCAAAACATTGTTTTAACAGTGTTTAAAAATAGCTTCGTCACGACTCCCCGCCGCAGTCCCTTTTATGACTTTAAACCGGAGTCAGACCCAGAGTCAGAAGACACTGTTGCTCGTGAAACACCTCCACAACGGACGTTATTCTTCTTCTGCGGTTCAATGTACGTAACCGGATGTGCCCGGACTAGTGCCCGGAGCAGGACGATCGGTTGTTCAGGAGAACCGCTGCTTACGTAACTATTACGGGATTTTCAGTGATCTCGTTGAGCCCCGAGATTACAATAAAACACAACGTTCTCAGCAATGACTGAACTGTTTGTTTCGAACCGTCAGGGCTTCATAAACAAGGTAATGACGCAGATACACACCAAAAAAACAGCGATAATAGGAACTTCCGGTTTAGTTCCGCTTTAAGGATGAAGCACCACAGCAGTTCAATCACCTATGTGCCAACAGCCCTGTTCAGAACGCTCGCTTTTGAGTGCCTGTCTCTTTAAATGCAAACGAGACACAGGAAACTACGTCAGCGTCACTGAGGCTCCTGCAGCTAACAGCAGTTAGCATTTGGAAAAGACATCATTTTCCGACTCGAGCAGGCACATTGCCATCACATATAAAATGTATCCACTGGCCACGTAAATCCTCTGAGGCTGGAAGTTTGTGTAGAACTCTGTGCTGCACTGTGCAGCCAAGAATAGAGAATAGAACAGAACACTCCGTGGACTTCTGCTCTTCCGGATACTATGGCCCTCGTCTGCACTCTCACGTTTCGCAGGAACAAAGTGGAGCTCCACAGGACAACAATTCTAGGAATGTGTCATTGTGACGTAGCAATGAGTGCGGAAGTCGACATCACTTGTTTTATCTCCTGTACTTAGACAGAGGCGGACCACAAAAACATGAGTGAGTCATCTTTTTTCACACTCTGCCAACTCACAGGGCCTCCAGAGTCCCAAATATAAGGATTAAAATGATTAAAAAAGTTGATTGCATTCTTTAAATGCAATAAAGCCATCAGTTTTGCTTATTAAAACTGTGTTATTAGAAAGCGGTAGCCCACCAGGAGAGCGCTGCCTATTATCTGCATCTATCTTTCATCTGCTCAGAGGACCATGGGGACAGGAGCCGTATCACAGCAACAGGTTTGTTTTTGGCGGCCGTCTCGGTATCAGCAGGACTTGGACGGCTCAACTCTTGTTTGGAGTAACACGGGCTGCTGTGAAAAAATCCGAGGCATGCTAAAAACATAATATACAGGAGCCTGGCATCCCTACGAGCGAGTGTCTCGCCGTCTGTTCCTCTCTCCGCAGGTAGCCATGTTTGGAAGTGCCGACAAACAGAGAAGAAAGACAGAATGCACGGGGTCCAGGCTGGTGGACTGGCTCTTTGCCAAAAATGTCACGTCCTCCTCATATTTGGGCTCCAACTATGGTCACCTTTTCATAACCGTGCGGGGTTTGTATACATCTGGGGTAAATGTCAAATCTTTAACAAGCAATCTGGATTGATCTCCCTGTTTACACGAAACTCCGCAGAGCGTCTGCTATGAAAAAATGTGCGGTGGACGCGTTGTTTTTGTGTGTGTGTGTGTGTGTGTGTGTTGTTTTAAAGACGCCTGAACAAACGGGGGATTTGCTTAAAGCCATCACCCAGTGAGTCAGCCGCTGAGGTGGAGGAGTCTCATAATCAAGGCCTCATTAAAGCCACACAGCTCAACTATGTTGGTTTACAGGCAGAGCGAAAACCCTCGCAGATTCACAATGGGGCCATTCATAATAGCTCACGTCTCACGAGGGAACAGAGGAAAAAGCAGTTGCTCTTAGCATTTGGGCAGATGTAATTGCAATCACTCAGCTTGTCTGATGCTGATAATGGGGTGATGGGAAATTCCTGTCAGAGTCGCAGCGCGGGGCGGTTTCACAACAACTTTGGCAGACGCCGCGTTCCACTGCAGGGCAGCGAATGCGTTATGGCACGCTCGCATAGCTGTCATTAGACACATTTGGAAAAAGAAAAAGAAAAAGAAAAAAGCACAAGACAATCAAAACTCACAAGTATGTGCCATTCTCTGGCTTCTTGAGCAACGAAAAGGCAAATATTATTTGAAATGTGTCGTCTTTCATCCCTGCACCGTTAAACATGTTGAAAGACACTTTAAAGGGGGGGGGGTTGAGAAGGTGAATACACTTTAAACAAAATAGAAGCATAAAAATTGTCGAATTCAAAACAAGACGTTACCTAAAATGTCATTTAAAAATAAAAATATGATGTTTGTTTTTCTAGATTTTGGGAGTGCTTTTCAGCAAGAGAGAGTGGTGCTACAGTACGCTGCAGGGCGGCTGAAATAGCACATGGGTGCAACGTTCTTGTGGTTGTTCCTTGGGTACAGTATGTGACACTTGGCATCTCAGCAATGCTTCAGTGAGAAGCTACTGTTATATTATATCCATGCAATGATCCCGACTAATAAAGACCTTATTAGAGCCTTGCTATTGAAGCCTCAGATACCACAAACTAATATTGAAGAATAGCAAATAAGGTCTGATTTCACGTAACAGTGAATGATTTCAATTAATCAGTATTTTTGTACAGGTCAATTAAGTCATGCATTGGATGTTTTGACGAATCCAACGTAGGAATCCGATGAATCCGAATAACCATTGCTATTATGTGCAAAGACCAAAAAATGGTGATGTTATTTAATAGTTTAATTTTGAAAGTACAGAATATTATGGGTAATAATAAGTAAAAACATAATAGTTTTATTCTTGTAATAATGTGTGCTTTTCAGCAGTCCACAAGAGTGATACACTTTCTCATAAATACCACATGAAATGTCACTCCTTTTCCAATGTTACTGGTGACTCAGCGATGATAAATTACAAACATTTAAACGTCGGGAGGAGGAGAAGGACGTACAGAAAAGTCAACAAGATAATAAGTGAGAGCACAAAGGGACTGTAAAAAAATAAACTTGCGTCTCCCCCCGCAAAAAACGGTCCTTTAAAGCCATCGTGAGAAGGTGTACGCGGACGTGTTTCAGACATATTCACATAAACATGGATAAACAGCTTTTGCACAAATGTCCACAGTGATCTCTGTAGAGAGTGGGTTTAACAAAAGTCCAAACACGTCATCAGCTGCGTCATCTTTACATATTATAATAATAATGCATTATATTTGGAGGCGCCTTTCATGACGCTCAGGGTCATATATGTATATGTATATATGTATATGTATGTATATATACATACATATATACATATACACATCTATGTATGTGTCTATATCTATGTATGTATATATGTATGTGTGTATATATGTATGTATATATACATATATACACACATACGTACATATATTTATATATATGTATATGTATGTATATATATACACATACATACATATATGTACATATGTGTCTATATCTATGCATGTGTGTATATATGTATATATATACATATATATGTATATACATATATACATACATACATATACAAACATACATCAATTATGTGTATATACATATATACACACATACGTACATATATTTATATATAATATATATAAATATATGTACGTATGTGTGTATCCACAAATATGGAGGTGTATGGAGGTGTATGTTTGTATATGTATGTATGTATATATATGTATATATACACATACATACATATATATACACATATATGTACATATATGTGTCTATATCTGTGTGTATATATGTATATATATACATATATATACATATATACATACATATACAAACATACATACATCGATTATGTGTATATACATATATACACACACATACGTACATATATTTATATATATGTATGTATATATATATACACATATATGTACATATATGTGTATATATCTATGTATGTGTGTATATATGTATATATATACATATATGTATATACATATATACATACATACATCGATTATGTGTATATATATATACACACACACACACACACACACACACACACACACATACGTATATATATAAACTGTATGTCATGTGGAGATGCAGCTATCGGTTGTAGTTACAAAAACAGGTTGTCTCTTCTTAAAGCAACATTAGCACTGTAACCATCGCACGACACACACACAATACTATACTGTAGCAGACACGTTTATTCACTGTAGTGTGAGTACGCCATACACGCTCAACTCGGCTAGCAGCCACACGCGGCTGTACTTTGACCTTACTGTTGGTGGAGCATATTTCCATTGTCCAGTGTACTCACAGAGTCTATGTACCATATAATTTAAATGTAAGATTGAATAAAAACAATAGCTACAAACCATGAGTGTGTATACAAGAGATCATGGAGACAATAAAAAAAAAAAAAAAAAAAAAAAAACTCTTTCATGTTCCCCACGTCTTACAACAGCGACACATAGAACATAAAAAAATATTTGATATTTTAGTCAAGGCTAACACGGCGCTCAACGACCACAAATCATGAGGAAAATATACAGTAAAACACGTATTCACTGCGTTTCGTACAGGTTATTTTATTGGTGAAGCCACAGGCAACCAGGTTCCTCGGGGGAAGTCGTGGTGCACTGTAGAAAACTTTTGTTTTTCCACATTGTCCTTCACCATCTGACAAGCCGTCAAGTCAATGTCAGCCTTCCTTTTCCTTCCTTCAAAATCCCCCCTGCGATTGTTTGGTTCTGTGTGATGGTGCTGGAAAAGCAAAAAAAAAAAACGGCAGCAGTGAACTGTTTGAAGCCTCGCTCTCAGTGAGAGGCTATACGCCAAGCAGCATGCCCATGAAATCTGAGCCGTTCTGTATTGTTACGGAAGCACCGGCTGCGTTATCCACAAATATGGAGGTGTACTGCCCAGCCTGCGGGGAGAAATATGCAAAACACAGATGAAGCACAGATTTGAATGAAATCCAGATTATTTTTGTTTGTTTTTGTCCGTCCGTGTGTTGCTCACCTGTAGCTCCAGCAGTCCGTGCACACTGACCGTGAATATCTTACTGTTACTCTCTAATCCAACAATCATCTCCAGTGACCTGAAATCAGAATAAAAGAACTTAATGAATACAGTATTTTTTCACCATTTGTGTCAATTTGTTGTCAAATTTAACTCTCTCTTAATACATTTGATGAAATACGTTATTGACCACAAATTTTGAAGTTTGAAAAAGTAAGAATTGCTACAAAGATGAATGCTAATGGCTATGCTAACGTCAAACTTGGCATGTTTACCGACAGTATGTTTTCACTTTGCAGTCATTTAAACATATTCCCACTGGTGAAAAACCCAGTTAAATGGTTTTACTGACCAGTTAACTTAAACAGATTGTCATCATTATTGGAAAAACATCAATTTGCTCTGGTGAGAAAATTCTTTATTCTATGCAGACAGTCTTTGACTGTGATATTTAAAGGAGCCACATGTAAGAATGTGGCCAAAAACGGTTACTACATTCAAATTCAAAATACCTTTTAGGTTTCGTTTTCTGACTTAACTGGCAACCTGTGGTTGCTCGGCAGCTGAGACTCTACTGACTGCAATGATTGGTAGACGGCGGTAGGTGGCGCCACATGCCAAAACATGATTTCAAAACATAAACATGATTTGCAGTCTGAAAATGATTATTTTTAATGCAAATATTTTGGCTGTACTGTTGTTGTTGGTGAGTTCAGTTTGTAATATGAACATTATTCCTGAGTCTCTGTGACATATTAGGAGGATTTTATGGCCAGTTGCTTTAGATTTATTACATAATGCACCTTTAAAAAAGATTCCCACACTTCTGCAATTTGATGGAATTGTAAGTGGCTTTGATTTGTAACAACAACAAGGATGCTAATTGATTAGCGGATAGCTTCAGGTTGACCTTAGATGTTGGACATCAGACTTCACAAACACAGATCGATGAAGTCTAACTAATATAGAGCTGTGGACGTCACACGGTGTCCGTTGGCAGGAAAAAGATTCTGAAAAATGAGCAACACCAGTGCCAATTTCAAGCTACGCACTTTAAACCCACGGCTATCGAGCAATACATCACAGAACCTTGACACAGACAGAACACATCTGATTCTTAAAATACCCCTGGATTCTTCGCACGAGTATGGAAACAGTCAGAGTGAAACATTATTCCAGACCTTCTACGACGGAGAATGTTTACTCACCTCAATAAAACCATGTAAAACAACCAGATATTTAAGTTATTTACCACTGGAGAAGTTGGAATCTGGATACACAACTTAAGGGGCAACTTAAGGGAAACTTAACTTATAGTGATCCTGTCCTTAAATGTGTCAAATAAAATAAAGGTTTGATAAATGCCATAGTTCAGTAAAGCTTTACTTTTTAGTCCACTGCACTTTCACATCAGTAACACATACTTTTAAGTTGTAAGTTTCCCTTGAGTTTCACCTTAAATGCAGAACGGGAAGCTGCAAATTGCAAACTTCAGCGTTGTGACTTAGTACCTGATATAAAGTGATCACTCCATCTTCTACACTGTGTTTCACAAGATGGTGTTTTGGCATTCTGGCACACATATACATATGCTATTGGACATAATGTGTTTGGATGTAAACAGCACCCGCTTCCTGCCAAAATGGCATTGTTTTGGTTCCGATGAAGGGATTTCTGTGACATCAGCAATAAGAGCTCCGATAGGTGAATTTTGATGTATAGTTTTTCAAACTACGGACAGGAGCACTTTTCAGTATGTGATATATGCTAAATTACTGGCAGCAGCTTCATACTAAGTGTACATATTATGTTGAAATGGTATCAATCAAGTATGAACCTTTCCTCTAGCAACTCTGTGCCCTCAGAGGCTCAGCAAACGGTTGTAACATCACCGCAGCCTTTAACCACACAGGGAGACCACTGGCTCCTGTTAAGTGGAAAAGCAAAAAAAAATTTATGGCAAATCAGTCCTGTTTGTCTTTGGTGTAACTGCCATCACAATGAGCCTCATTTCACATTCTCCGCATTTTCATGTGTCAGAGAGGGAGACTGGCTGAGGCTATGAATTAAAAAAAAGAAAAGAGGCATTCTTGGTTAGGTAACCTATCAAAATAATATTATTTATATGTTCTCCTTATTGTACCATACTAGAAGGGAGGCTGTGGAGCACTGCACTGTCTGGGGGAGACATTAGGGAGCAATTCATTTCAGCAATTTTCACTGACTTTATGAAAACAGAAATTTGGAAATGTTGGAAAGAACGCAGAGCTGTTCCCAAATGCGTCTTTTTTTAAGTTCTTTTTTTTTCACCACCCATTTTTTTTTACCAGATATTTTATTATCTGCAGCCTAAATAAACGACTTTCACCTCTGTGCTACTGAATATCACAAGCTGCGTACAAATGTCAAAGGTGAGTCTATAAAGGTTAGGTTGGCGACAGGGACGAGGACACTAAACGAGAAGACGTTTCCTGCTTTCCTTTTACACAGGAAATGCCAAACTGGCTCTATACAAACTGTAACAGACACTGACATAATATCACCGTTACATAGGAAAAGTGGGCCCACGGTTGGTGTAGTGGTTAGCACTAAGACCCGGGTTCCTGGGTTCGAGGCCCGTTTGGGACAACTTCGGAACAAGGGCCTTTCTGCAAGGAGTTTGCATGTTCTCCCCGTGTGTGCGTGGGTTTTCTCCGGGTTCTCCGGCTTCCTCCCACAGTCCAAAAACATGCGATATGGGGATTAGGTGAATTGGTCACTAGGTGTAAGAGTGTGAGTGAATGGTTGTTTGTCTCTATATGTGGCCCTGCGATGTCCAGGGTGTACCCCGCCTATCGCCCAATGGCAGCTGAGATAGGCACAGCACCCCCCGCGACCCTCTGGTGGAGGATAAAGCGGTAGATAATGGATGGATGGATGGATGGATGGACATAGGAAAAGTCAACAACTGTCTAAACAAGAATGCAATAAAAGTGCGGCAAATGTTATTAAATTTCACTGTTGATAGGTGGCGTTTATTAGTGACCAACGTGCATTACAGGCACAACAGAATTAAAGATATAACATGGCAACCGAGGTGTCAGGTGTGTAGTTAATATGGATTCAGGGAAAGATGATACTGAATACCTACGTGTATCTGTGGCAGAGAGATTCGATGCAGATCAACACCCGCACATTGTCTCTGGCCTTCAGCTGACTCTTGCTCTTCTTCACTTCGTTGTGGTCTGATGACAATCACAAAAAAAACAAATGTAATGCAAAATTATTACCATCCCCACACGCACAGTTCTTATGTCATTTTGATCTTGATTCTTGCGGTTACTGTCAAATACGTTCTGTTTTGTTTTAAACCTATACAGCTTAAATAAGTTGCTATTGGTAAATCAATCCATTACCACCCACTCTGAAAACATTCAGTTGAAAGAAAGCCAAACAACCCAGTCACCAGGATCATAACGCCAACCGCACGTTCCAGCAAACCGCAGACGCATGTGCGCTCACGTTTCTGAACCAAAATTGCGTTACTTATTTACACGTCTACAAATCAGTGCGATGGTTGCTTTAATTGCTTGTGGTGCTTTTGAAGAAACGAGTACGATGATAACAATTTCCTGAGTGAGTAACCTGTGAGTAACCTGTGAGTAACCTGTGGTTTACGGGGTAGGGTTAGGGATATGTTGTCGATAACTGGTTCCTCTCTGGTCGCGACAGAAGTACCAGTAAACATCACTGCCGCGATCTAATGATGACAAAGTAGCCAGTGTCGGGTTAGGGTTAGGGTTGGTGTCAGTTTTTCCCCAAATCAGTTTGGGCTCACTTTGCTAAAATTTAGCAAAGACAACAGTGACTTGTATTTTCCAACCAAAGAAGCAAATAATCAGTAAAACAGGGGTCGTACCTATGTTCCCCGGGTCCTATGTTCCCCGTTTTTCCCAAAAAAGGTCCACTTTGTATGTGACAGGGGAACATAGGACCCTTTTTTTGTATGTTCCCCGGTCACATACAAAGCGGGGAACATTGGACCCGGGGAACATAGATACGGTCCCGTAAAACATTAGCCCCGTAAAATCATGAGAAACTGGCCCCAATGGTCAGTAAAATCCATTTCACTGGGTTTTTTCACCAATGGGAATAGGTTTAAATGACTGCAAAGTGAAAACATAGCTAATGTAGGTAAACATGCTAACTTTGACGTTAGCGTAGCCATTAGCATTCATCTTTGTAGCAATCCTTACTATTTAAAACTTTAAAACTTGACGGACAGCGGTCAATAACATGTATTTCAAGTGGTGACATCAGACAGTGACATCACAATTCACCCAAGTCTGGAGTGTAGGTGAAAACTTGACTAACATCCCAAGTATGCTCAATAATGTAGTGTGAAAAAGGCTTCAAAACCATTGTTTGGTGTTTCTGCTGCTGCTAACAGAACTCCATCGGCTCCAATTCTGACAGAAACACCTCTCGTTTTGGTTTGTTGTGTAGCTACAGTCTAAGGACGCTGTTGGCATCACGTTTTAGAACTTCTAATTCGTGGAATAAGTCATCTCAGAGACAATGCGATCAAGCAGCTGCCACAGAAGGTCAGTCCAACCCGAGGGTACGTGACAAAGTTTAATGTAAACAATCCCTGGACTCTGGTGGAGATGTAACAGCTCTCCATCACGCACCTCTGTGCTCAGGCGTCCTCAACAACAAATTATAGCACACCAGTAAGAATATTGGTTTCAATAAACAGTACTGGTGTCAGTAACATCCTAACGATTCCCATTCAAAGTTAGTTTTAGGTTCACAAATGCCTCTCCATAATAAAAACACTCCACGTTGCAAGTTTGCAGTAAAAACACAAAGGAATTTCCTTATTACACCACAACAATCTGCAACAAATCCTCTGACATTTGGCTCGACAACTGGCCTCGGGTTGTGGTCTGGTGCTTGGCGGACGTCTCTCGGACATTACTGCAACGCTATCTCAAAACCCCTCCTCCGTTTGCATTTGGTCAAAACGTCACACTCGAACATTTCATTCTGAGCAGAATGTCAAACGTAAACATTTCCCATGGTTTGCAGAAAAGTCGTGACACTTTAATGGAACATTAATGCGATTTACCAATGTGGACGTTAGCAGAGAACTGGTAGATTCCTGTGACAGGAGCTGTGAATCTCCCAGTAGACTGGTCCATTCCTGACCCTCTAAGGAAGGCTCCTTTAGCAGGCGGCTGAAAGAAAAAGGAAAGAAATCTGAATAAATGTTTAAAATTCAGTGCAACAATGCATTCGTTTTCCATTACAGGCCACTTTTGGGAACTTTTGGGTGAATTCCAATTCCTTGCTTAACCCTCAATCTTAAAAATGCGCGCTCCCGCAAGTGCAAGTGCTGTCCCGATTCTCAGAAAAATGAAGTTGAGGGGCAAGTTTAAGGGCTGTATCGCCCTCAATATTGAGATTTTCACCCTTGGGAGCAAGGGCTACCCAGAATGCATTGCGTGTTTTGACATAACAAAGATGGCGGCCAACGCAGCGAAACGAGTACGCTACAAATTAAGTATTTTCTTTGTTAATCTTATAACTAATAAGTGAATATTACAGTTATTACAGTATATAATTACCCAACCTAATAACTTGACTGACAGACGGATCGTAATAAATAATCGTGACGTAAATATGTTCTTCTTCTTCTTCTTTTTTGGAGTTGACAGACTGGACGCAGCTTTCGCGTTATTCTGCCCCCCACAGTCTGAAGACTTATCTGCATTTAAGGGGTGTCCCATTTCTAAGTGACAAAATAACCCTCAACACTTGGTTTTCAGGGCCAGTTAAGATTAAGGGTTGAGCTTGAGGGTTAAGATGGGAATTGGAATTGGCCCGTAAAGTCATCAGGACATGAATCTGCGGCTACAACGCAGCGCGACAACGTTGTCAAACATGAACAGCCTACACTCCGTTACGGTGAACAGCCAAAAAGGAATCTGTGAGCGACAATTCTGGAGGATAAAGGAGATGAGAAGGAACTTTTTTAAGAAACACAGGCTCATCCCTACACGAAAGAGTGGATGCATACGAGCGTTAAGTTGGGTTGAGGGCGGCACGGTGATTCATTGGATCGAAATCGAGCACAAGACGAGTTATCATCATTATCATCCTACATAAATATGCAGAAGCCGCGAGCGTTCAGACATCCGTGCCATAAAGATTTTAATCAACCGCTCCAGCCACGGAAAACACTATGAGGTAATCAGTGCAGGGACTCGAGAGTATTTCAGTAGGACGCCTTCTCTAAAGACAACTTGTGTTTTCGATGTTGACTTTTAAGGGTGAATTAAACCCTGACAAATGTTTTATTTAAGGACACAAACTGAGGTTTCTAAGGTGGTCCCATAGTGCGAATATGGGAGGGGAGAAAAAGGTGTATAAGTAGTTCACCAACTCCCCCCATAGAACACACACACACACACACACACACACACACACGTATATATATTATGCAGATGTGTGGATTCATTTTGCCGGCCCCACTTTCTGATCCGTGCCAACGTCAAGGCTACCGAGGGCCTAATTTTCAAGCGCCTGCCTCCTTGTTTCCTCCTCCTTATTACCCCTGACTCTGCTAAAAATTATATTCAAGTTTCACTCGACATAGTAACACGTATTTACAACATAGTGCTTAGTCAACATGTTTAATAGTCCAGCAGAAAAGCCTAATACTCCCCCCCCCCCCCCCTCCTCCTCCTCCAGCCCTGACAGCCCATCCCAACAGGGCATAGTTCTTCCACTACAGCATGCCGTTTCAAACAGTGTCTATTTCTGTCCTCTCCACACTTTATTCCAAGTCCGAGACAGAGTGCCTTTTGTATGCCGCCCAGAGAGTGATGTGTAGAATTGAAGAAGAAGAAAAAAAAAAAAAGAGAGATCTTTTTTTTGACCAAAGAGCTAGTTTGAGTCTCGGAGTGGCAACTGCACACGTTGCCAGTGCCAGTTAACAGTGAGGGGATGATCTACTCATAATCTGCCCACATGCAAACTGAGCTGGTGGTTACCAAACATTCGCTCTTTCACGCACAGTTTAGTACAGAGAAGCAAATGGGTCAGAAACAAACAGAGGAAGATAAGCCAAAACTTTACTTTTTCAGCTACGAGCAGCGAGCGTAGCAGAACCGGTTCATAAACATTTACTTGGTTTCAAACAAACATACTGTCTGAAAGTTCTGGAGCTCCACCAGAGTCTTCTTATCCACCACCACAGGCCCCTTGAGCTTGCAGTGGAAAGCCTCCTCTATTCGCCTGTAGGAGGTCATCCCCTCCAGGGTGAGCAGAGCCGTTGGTAGCTGGCTGGGACTGGCTTGTCTCTCCAGCGCTGCTGTTCTCCGCTCTGTAGCCTCTGAAAGAAACAAACCCAGGTTGTTACTGTGCAGATGGACTCCATCATCGCCCCACATAGCAACATAAAATTGCTATGTGGGGCGTAAAATGTGTGCATAGTCTTTTTGTTTTTTTAACCTTTGATCATCTCTTTGAACTCCTGAAGAAGAACTTCCTGAGTCACTTCAGCCCCAGGAGAGCCAGGAGGTCCCTGTGGGCCAGGAGGACCTGGAGGACCAGGTGGGCCCGGCTAGTGGACGAGAGAACACACAGGACATCGTCATGCATCAATCTGGATCTAAAAGTCATTTAATCTAAAATGGACCAATCATAGCACATATATAAAAAAAGATATACCAATGGACGCTTGCGTTTGCGACACTTTCCAGGGAAGTTGCCGACGGGTCTTTTGACAAAGTCCATCCATGATCCCAGCGGGTCGACTCTCTGGTTGTCTGAAGCCTGCATCACAAATGAAATTACAGAGGGGAACGAAATTAAGAGCCGTGTCAAAGTCAAGGGCCAGACCAGGTCAAATAATACAAATTCAGCACAAAACAAGCTTACAGATTAAACAAGTAAACAAATCAGGGATTAAACTTTAAACTAAAGATACATGAACGCAATGGACACTTTTTTCATAAATTTAGATGAATTGATTTACCCACGGATGAGCCTCAGAAGGGCTAAATATCAACTGTCAA
Source organism: Microchirus variegatus (assembly GCF_963457635.1). NCBI lineage: Eukaryota > Metazoa > Chordata > Actinopteri > Pleuronectiformes > Soleidae > Microchirus > Microchirus variegatus. The sequence continues at coordinate 25,726,259 of NC_139810.1, forward strand.
TTAGAACACAGTTTCAAAGTTATATACACATTAGTTGGAGTAGAAGAGTGGTAAATATTGGTTGAACTGTATGAATGATTTTCCATTGAAATCTGCAGTACATTAATGCAGTTTGTTCAAATAGATTTCCTCTGCTGTATTTCAGTAGAACAGCACAAAAAGGCCTGTAGTCTTATGTATCTTAGAAGCCTTTTTTAATGCTTTTTCATGATACTTTTTTAGTATCTTGCTCAGGCAAGGTTCCAAACAAGCTGAGTCAAATTCTAAAACGTGTCGTCGACAGACTGCCGGCCACCGATTTGGTCAAAGGGTGTCGTCACGGGAAGAGTCAAGAATCAAACCGAACAATGTCGAACTGTAGATCTGTTAAAAAGACATACAAATCCTGCCATATCGCCAACATTTAGCAAGGAAATGAAAAACATTTAACAGAGGAGTCTGGCGTATTTTAGCGACAGCACTGCTGATCAGCCGCAGATCGTGAGCCGGATCACAACCCGTTTCAGGCGTATTTTAGTTCACAGTGACTCTGGTCATGAAGGAAGTACTGAACTGAACTAATCCCTTTAATTTAACCGATTCTCATGATTCAGTTACACCCAAAACAACTGCTTTGCTCGTCGCTAATTTTGTGCGGCTGCTATGATGACTCCGCCCACATTGAGTCGGTACTAAAGTAATGGAAAATTACCAAACTGTGCAGAGTGGAGCCGAGCCGAACTGTACTGTACAGTGGAAAAGCACCAACCTGTACAGACGGTGATAAAGACCAAGGAGGGACTGACCTCGCTTTTTACCTCCCCCTCTGGTTCCAGCTCAATTCTCATATAATTAGTTAATCTTTTTACAGGGGAGGCAACTTGATGTATGGTACTAAGTAGTAAGTGTGTCAATAGAGGAGCAGGAAAGACAACATATTATCACGTGGGTGAAATACAAGTGTATGGCAGGCTGGATGTAGCCCGCAGGCCTTGAGTTTGACACGTGAATTAAATGGTGCCAGAGCCCAAGGAAGGAGAAACAGGGAAACCTCTTTATTTTTTTACTTTTGCTGCAGAGCAGTAACTATTTGTTTTTCAACTTGCCATCATCTGGATAAAGTCACCATTCTGCTCAGAAGGCTTTACTTCATGCGTCTTTTCTTTTATCCACAATAATCCACTCAGGTGCCGTGTCACTTCTCATTTGCCCGGTACGCTTAAAATCAATGTAAACACACCATGTCATGGGATTTTTTTCTTCTTTTTTTTTTCTTTCAGCACATGAAAATTTCCATGAGCGTGCCGATGAAAAATGAGCGGTGTGATGTCGATTTCTGTGGATCGCAGACCTCAATTACTGTAGTTTGTAACAACATGTCAAACTGGCCCAGAACTTTCCCCTCCGTCCACAGACACACTGGTATTTCTCCTTTTTATTAATAATATCAGCGTGAGCAGTGTTATGATGGGGAATTTTAATAAACAAGATAGCAGAAGTATACACAGTGTGTACACGAGAGCGGGTTATGATTTAAGATTGTTTTGTCAAAGCTGTACTGTACGTGCGCTCCAATTGCCTTATCGGAGATAACTCATTTATAATAAATGACTGTAGACGAGACTGGGGTCTGTCAAGAGAGATAAGAAACAAAACTCGCGAGATAAACCCGCAGAAGCAACATTCGAACGCGTCCTGCCATTTTCGTAAAAACGTGCGACTGAATGGATTCCGATTACAGTGAGCTCCGATTCTACTTCCCTCAACGTCAAGTGCCTTCGTTTCAGATAGAAGAGAAGATAAAGACGGGCTGTGGAGGTGAGCTGTCTGAAACGGAATTTGTTTACGTTTGGCAGTGGGACACGGATCACTTATCTTGCAGAACCAACATGGCCCTGCCTTTGTTCACTGTTAAAGACTCCCCCCCCCCCCTCTTGTTCCACCACAGCAGAGTCACTCCTCGTTTGTCTTTTCAATATACCAAAAATAAAAGAGCGTGTTTTTTCTTCTCCCGTGTGGAATTTGCAGGAATCTCACTCTCCGTCTGCGACTTTCTCTTCTGTCTGACAGCAGGAAAAATAAACACGTTAACAAGCGCTGCGCCTACTGCATGTTGGAGCGCTCCTCTTGTTTTTGTTGTGATTTTGAGGCTTGGAAACAGATAAAAGGGAAGACAAGAAAACTCGCACACTACTCTGCGCTGTTTCCACAAGACCGAGCGAGAGCCATGGTGGATAAAGTGCTTTTTCCGTTGCCGTTTAAAAGTTTCATCTTCATTAACACGGTTCAGCTTTGGCAACGCGGGGGCAGTTTGTTTATAGGATTACAACACGTTTAAGTTGACATGGTCTCGTTGGTTATTTACACATCCAGTTAAAGGTGCATTATGTAATAAATCTAAATCAACTGGCCGTAAAATCCTCCGAATATGTCACAGAGACTCAGGAATAATGTTCATATAACAAACTGAACTCACCAACAACAACAGTACAGACAAAATATTTGCATTAAAAAAAATATTTTGCAAATCATGTTTATGTTTTGAAATCATGTTTCAAAGCCACCTACCGCCGTCTACCAATCATTGCGGTCAGTAGAGTCTCAGCTGCCGAAGCTGAGAAAACGAAACCTAAAAGACCCGAGTAGTTTGAATTTGAGTGTAGTAACCGTTGTTGGCCACATTCTTACATATAGCGCCTTTAAATTAGCACCATTTTCTTGACATGATTATTTGTTCAATGTGTGAATCTTAAAAAGCGACATTTAAATGCGTAATAAATACACTGAACAAAAATATAAACGCAAAACACTTTTGTGCTCATTTTTCATGAGAGGAACTCAAAGATCTTAAAAAAAATGTATGCACACAATAGAACCATTTCTCGCAAATATTTTTAGACAAAATATTTTATCGGAAGTGCCTTTTCGTTTAGACGGTGACGGCGTTTTCTGAAACAACCCTCCAGAGAGGAAAACTTGAATAGGCTCCGCCGTAGCGTTTCCGTCCACACGGCCAAGACGCAAAACTCTGCTCGGATCTGCTCACGTCGCGTACGTGTTTACATCACATACATGCGCCGGAACAGGGAAATAAACAAACATGTCGGATTATTATTTCCATCAACGGACCTTCAAGCTGCTCTGGCAGCTCTAATAAACTTCTCCTTTTTAGCAGATAAGAGAAGAAGGAAGATTCTACGCATGCGCTCAGACATGGCGGTGTTGTGTGATAGTGTATCACAGCACCACCTAGCTGCCTGGCATGTACATACCCAATCGAATTCCACACACTTTTTTGCGTCGCCGTATGCACGCAGGTTTCGCTTGCGTCGTAAACCTGGAATAAAATGTGAAGACGCGACGCCACTTTTGCGCCTTCTGTTCATAACCGTCATCATGTAAACGTAGCCTTACGGTGGCCTTTTATTGAGGCCAGTCTAACGCACAACTGTGCAATATTCATGCTGTCTAATCAGCATCTCGATATGAGGTGGGATGGACTATCTCCGCTCACTAGCACAGATTTAGATATGTGAGAGAAATGGTTCTATCGTGAAGTAGACCTGGGTTCCTGGGTTCGAGCCCCGGTTGGAACAACTTCGGAACAAGGGCCTTTCTGCAAGGAGTTTGCATGTTCTCCTCGCGTGTGCATGGGTTTTCTCCGGGTTCTCCGGCTTCCTCCCACAGTCCAAAAACATGCAATGTGGGGATTAAGTGAATTGGTTACTCTAAATTGACCGTAGGTGTGAGTGAATGGTTGTTTGTCTCTATGTGTGGCCCTGCGATGGACTGGCGAACTGTTCAGGGTGTCGCCCTATGTCAGCTGAGATAGGACGACAGCACCCCCCACGACCGTCCGGTGGAGGATAAAGTGGTAGATAACGGATGGATGGATGGGTTCTATTGTGTAGACAGAAAATGTTTTCTGTCTTTGAGTTCAGCTCGTGAAAAATGGGAACAAAAACAAAAGTGTTTTGCGTTTATATCTTTATGTTCCGACAGCTGTCTGGACTGATGGAGAGTGTTTGGACACCGACGTGAGCCTCTCAGTTTCGGTGGTGTGCAAGTAAATCTGGGAGAAATGTTTAGAGTATCTCACGGCACTTTATCTCGTCTCATCAGGGAATACATGCTCCTGCTTATAGAACGCATAGACACTCGACGCTACATCATTGACACGAATGACATTCGGGATTTATGTGTATATGGTGATAGTGAAAGTGCTAATATGTCTAAATAATGACGACGACAGTGACATGATAGCCGTACACACGTTTGAACATGTATAATTTGTCATTTATATTTCATATCAGGGGCCTCAAACTCAAAATGACCTGGGGGCCAGTGAACTTCTAGGCTGGTCAGAGGGAAAAAAAAAAGTTCAACAGTTTGGATAAATCTTGATAATTCATCATGACACTGCAAATTTAAAATATCCAGGATGATATTGCTCACCCTTTCAAAGTAAAAGTCTCTCATCGGTTAACATGTGCGCCTCAATAAAAAGCGAGATGTTCTGCGATGCAGATGCAACACATTGCTGCAGGAAGGTCGGGAATAACACAGTTTGTGTGACATCTCCAGAGTGATGTAAACAGATTTATCTCATTAAAACTGAAGTGTGAAGATTACATCAGATTTCATGTGGGCTTTGTGCCACCTCAGTTCTCATCATTCTTTCAGACTGCGTTCCTGCCAACATCCAAAGTCAAAACTACAACGCGGAAACTTACTATAAGAGCTGTGAGCCAAAAGTGCATCGTTTAATGCAATTTAACCCTTAAAACACCCCCAGACACATTTTTATGTTTTTGGGCTTTTAATTTCTAGACTATTTGATCCTTTTTTCCAGGCATATTGTTAAAAAAATGTATGCCAGGTTGTGTATTTAATTTTTTCATGCATTTATTTGTAGTCTAAACAACGTGAACTAAAATACTCACACTAACACACCTACGCACAAAAATGTGCTAATTGAAACTCATTCAAATCACTTTTCTTTATGCATCATAACAAAAACTTGGCAATTTAAGTAAAAATGCATTAATGTTTGATCTATGATGAGGACGGATGGTGGTTTGAATTTTTTTTTTTTTTTAAATAATTTATAAAAATGTTTCATGAGCACATTTTGGTGCTCTATGTGTGTTAAGGTGAGAATTGTATGATAAATAAATACAAATAAACAATGCATATAAACAAATGTTTCTGCTAATCTTTCACCATATACCAGGCGACAAAAATCTAATAAAAATGAATCCAGTTTGCATGAAGTACATTGAATATAATTCATCTATTGTGGGTTTTTTTAGACAAAAAAGTGATGAAAAAAATTTGGCAATTTAAGGGTTAAAAATGACATTCATTAATATTGCGGACTGATGTCTGTTTAGAACACGTTTTTGAAGGCGCATCTAAGGGTTAACTCAAAATTGATGCTTACAGTGTTATACACAGGATCCTCCATCTATTCCACCTTATTCTACAAATACACACGTTTGTGTCAATCTTCTCGATTAAGTCAAAGAAGCATATCTTCAGTGTCAGTTTTGACCTCCAAGTTCATAAGCTTGAAAAAAAAAAAAAAAAAAAAAAACCTCTCATGTAGATGAAAGAGGTTTGTGTTTTGGGTTTTACTACAGCGCCAAGCCTGTGGCATTTTGAATTTGAATTATTTCCACTGGGAATAAAAGCAACTGAATCATCCGCTCTGACAGCTTACTATGATTCAGAAGAAATGATTATGACAGCCAGTGGCAAAAAGTAAAAAAAAAAAAAAAAAAACTTAACATTTATCTCTCTGTTTATGTTGAAGATCATCGTGCTAATGTTCCAGAGATATAAAGTGAGCAGTTCAGCCCACACATATGGCTTATAATTACACAGCACTGAGCTCTGCATAATAATAATAAAAAAAAGAAATATTGAATTTTTGTTGCCAGAACATTGAGAGTGTTATCCTCTTTAACTCACAGCGTTGTAATTAAAACCTTGCCCTCAAGGATCTTCTGTGCTCAAGAGAGAAAAGGTTATAACTGAGGTAATTATTAACTTCATTTGAGAGCGAAAAAAATAATAACAATAACCGACTGCGTAAATAATTTCAGCTTATAAAAATGTTCCGCTCTTTGTGCTGCAGGGATGGTTCACACAACACGCCAAAAAAAAAAGATTCATTGCATGCAGGTGAGTCTCCGTCTCCACAGAGAACTTCAAAGACTGTGCACATGCGCTCATGAAAACCATATTGCCTGATGACACAGATAACCTGTCAGGAGCGTTCAATCGCTCACTCGCTGCCATCGACTGTTGGCGTAGAGTAAACTTTGGATTCCCTCGCCCGTATAGCTGTGTATCAGCATGTACAAGTCATGGACAAAGTGGGGAGGGAGTGGATCCAGGTATCAAGTCTGAGAGAGAGAGAGAGAGAGAGAGAGAGAGAGAGCTGATGAAGAACACCGGGGTCTTCTGGCTTTGATCACTGCTGATGTACGAGATCCTCGCAAGTGGCCTCATCTGTCAGCGGGCGAGCACGTGTTGTTTCAGCGCTCTCTGTGTCGGAGCGTCTGTCAAAGGTGGTGTGGGTGGGGGGGGGGGGGCGAGACACTTGGAAATCTTCAAGACAGTGTTTATCTTCAGTGACAGCGCTCTAATCATCACACATGTGAAGCTGAGGCCATAGCATGCATTTTGGCCACTGGTGGACAAGTGGAATCCTTCCCTTCAGTCAAGGTACAGATACAACGTCCAACGGCACTGGTTTTTTGGCAGATAATAAATATCTTATTATAAACTTAATCTAATAATTCCTTAATCATTACTCTGTACTGTTGCCAAAAGTAGACAAACTTTTCTTCCAGGCTGAAAGGGATAGTTCAGGTGGATGCACGAGGTTTTGACTCGTATTCAATGCTGTCTTTGCCACGTGTGGCCCCCACAAACTGGCTGGTTTTCTGGGGGGCACTAGAGAGCCGAGACTCCATTAAAAAAAGCGTCTGGTTAAGACGACTTAAAGGTGAAGTAAGTAGTTTATAGTGCCATCTAGAGGAGAGGCTGAAATTTACAACAAAGAACTGCTCCTCTGCTCACCCCCTCCCTTCCCTGAGCGCTACGGTATCCGAGGGAGAGGGCGAGCTACCGCGGCCGTAGCAGACGAAGCGGAGAGAGAGGAGGCGGGACTTCCGCTACAAGTAAAGAGACGATTGATTTGTTCTCTCGCGTTTGTCCTTACAGGCTACGGTAGAAACATGGCGTCTTGCTGCTAACAGTGGCTATGCAACCACGGCCCGCGACCATGTTATTTTACATGACTTTTTGAAACACTAAGAAAATGAGTTTAGCAAGGGCACATGAAACCAGAGCAACAGATGGGATTGAAATGTGACGTAAATTACCGAAAAAACGACAACACAGAGACTAAATAACAAGACACGGGTGAGACGCATGAGGGCGGGGCATGTCAATCAGGGAAGACGGGACAGGAAGTAAAACTGGACAAGGTAGATACTTCAAAATAAAACAGGAAACAAGGAACTGAGAACCACATCGAGAACTACAAACCCAGTCTAAGTAAAACAGAACAACAAAAAGTACAAACAGAATAATAGAGCTGAGAAGATCCAGGGATTGTGACATTTTTTCTTGTGCTACAGCACACAAGAGCTGTTGATTCATTCTGGCATCATCAGTAAATATAAATGTGTAAGTTACTGCAGAATTGATATGAAAAATATAGCAAACATTTATATATAGCCTTGGAATAAATGCTCAATTTTAGAAGGCCTATATTACTTTTTACTCGATTGTGGCACTGACACATGAACAGACTTTTCTCTGATTTTGTAGTTGCTTTGAATGAAATTTGGAGTGCATACATTAACTTAATTAATGTTGGTTACCAGTGCTGGTCAAGCTCATCATTGCCATGGTAAATCACTCTGTATCAGTAGTGACAAAAGTAGGCTGTAGCAGCTACTGGGGTTATGGTGAAAACTACAGTACAGTGTAAAAAACACCTGGGAAGACTCCAAGAAAAGGTTTCTGACGTTCCAGAAAGAAACTCGGTATTCCCAGGAAGAATTACAGTTTAAAAAACGAAAGCAAACACTGGCAAGGGCAAATGGGGATTACAATTGGTTTGGCTTTTCCCCACTAAAGCGTGGTGAAAGAAGAGAAGAGGCTGAAGACAGACACGGTGTTTGCATGATATCTAAATAAAGACATTTGGACTATTTATTTGTATAATTAAGAGGGAGACTGTAGCCAGATACCAGCTGTCAATCACACCGATGTCCACTCACATATAGTTATTATAATTGATCGTGTCATTGTGGTTCATCGTGTCTTTTAAGCAGCATCTCATCTCAGCCCTGAAACCTCCTCTTTGTATAAAAAGCAGAACTATAAAGTAATATAATCGCTCAAAGTTGTACTAAGCACACCATTTGGGTAAATAATACTTCATTACATAGCGCCACGTGTGTATTTTATACCCATGGCACACACTGAAAGTGAACTGGGAATGTTTTATTAACCTACAGCACAGTATGTGGTTAGAGGGGCTGGATCAATTACTGGATCACTGGTGATCCATTCCCCAGGAGTGCAGGAGATTTTATTACCCTCCAAAGATGAATTTGGGTTTTTTTTATGTTCACTGCTTTAACCGTGTTTGTCATGTAGTTTGGTGAAAATTAGGTTGAATTTATTTGAGGCAATAAAATGGGAAACTATTTCCCTGGGGCACCGTGCCACCAACAACACAAACACAACTGTTAAAACATGTCTCTGGGGCTGCAACCAGACACCGAAACTCTACTCCACTGCTGAATTCCTCCATACATGCGGTTGGAACTTAACTTATTTTCTTTTTCATGTCATCTGTTTTTCAAACAGCGCACGCATAAAAAGATAACATGAAACATTTTGCTCTTGATCAAACTGTTGCACAGACAGGTTTAAGGTTGGCCGGGATGACAGAAAGCCTCCCATAATCCCTTGTTTTTACATCCCCATGTACTGCTCCCTGTGCAGTCATCCATGCATGGGTGGACTGGCCCAATGTTGGGCCCATCCCACCCCTGCAGGGGAGGCAGGATTCCCCAGGTTGTGTGGGCCAAGGGGATCCTGGGTAACCTGCGTGCATCACGTCTCCATGCATCCGTAACTGTTTTTCCTGCACGTTTCTGCAGAAACAAAGTGCACCGTGGTGCAAACACAGCGAGGCGTGCAATGTTGACTCTGTTGTCAGTGTCATTTCTCAGTTGGCAAGCAAAAGTGTACAAATCGTAATTGCCCCGACTCGCTATTAGTTCAGCGTTTTCGTTTGAAAGTGCGGATGACATTAAAATTTCATATATAATGATATAGTTGGGCTTGATTTTAAGTTGTGTTCAAAGCGTTGCCCAAACGTATCATGTGTGTGGGAGAAAGCTAAACAATTAAGGTTTGAAATAAGTTTGTTTTTCTGTACGAGACGGTGTTGAGCTTCAGACAATAAAGCTGATTGGCTTTGATGGCTGCGTCACATCTGTTTTGTGAACAAATTATAGCTTTAAAATTGGAGCGAGTGCTCATTTTCACTGTGGTAGGTAAAATGAGCTGTTGAAAAGCACCAGTTCCATCTCAGGTACAGGTTTGCCCCATGACTTCAGGCACAATAACATTTTAGGAGGGGGGAAAAAAAATAATTAGATCCTCCTCATTCACCTCTAATTCCATTAAAAAGGGAGCAGTTCAACATTTGTTTGTTGTGATTTCATTAAATATGAAGATGATCGCCTTCGCTTAGCACAAAGACCAGAAAATGGGGGAAAACCGCAACAGAGCTACAAAACAACACATTTAACATAAGTAAGTCACATGAAAACATGAACATAACGTGCAGATAGGCTGTTAAAACTATAGTATGTAACTTTCACATATGCACATACATGTTGGTTAGATTCATGCCAAGGTCAAAATGCTGATTAAGCCCTCATGACTCCGTATTAGCGGCATTTGGGTCACCTGGTGACATCGCACCAGGTACTGCACACAGGAAGTGATGAGTGTTATGTAACGAAAGAGACGGAGGCTCCAAACAGGTTATAGTCGGACTGCAAACACACTAACACCCCCCCCCCCCCCCCCACACACACACACACTCCCCCTATATTTCAATATTTCAGCAGTTTGGTGGGATAAATGGTCCTTAGCCCCCATCCACCCCTGCACTGCTGCTGTATACACACCAACGCTCCCTCAGCCAGGTCTGATAGCATTGCGTGACAGAGTCTGTTTTCAGACGAAAGACACGCCGTTCAAATAATGGCACAACATTTCTGTTCTAACCACAACAGCAGAATAAAAAAATATATATATATATATATTTTTTTTTTACGTCATCAAAGCTTACTCCTAATAAGTGGCTTTTAAGTAGGCAGATATTGTTAGCCAGGCTTTGTTCTTGAATAATCTTAATCTGCTGAGACCTGAAGGTACTAATAAGAGTCTTTACATGCTAATGCTATTGCTTTTAACTGACTGGAAGTTAAAAGCAGAACTTTGCAGTTGTAACCCCAACGATTTAGAGATGGAATAAACTACTTTTTTGGCCGAGTACGATGTTGAAACTGATTGCACAGTTGTTGTAGTAATAGTAGAAGAAACACCACACCATTTTGTGTTACTATTGATCCCCCATTAAAGGTGAAGTAAGTAGTTTATAGTGCCATCTAGAGGAGAGGCTGAAATTTACAACAAAGAACTGCTCCTCTGCTCACCCCCTCCCTTCGTCTTTCTCCGTGTCAGCAGATGAGGTTCGTGAGGCGAGGGAGAGGGCGAGCTACCGCGGCTGTAGCAGATGAAGCGGAGAGAGAGGAGGCGGGACTTCCGCTACAAGTAAAGCGACGTTTGATTTGTTCTCTCGCGTTTGTCCTTACAGGCTCCGGTAGAAACATGGCGTCTCGCTGCTAACAGTGGCTATGCAACCGCGGCCCGCGACCATGTTATTTTACATGACTTTTTGAAACACTACGAAAATGAAACAAAGAATATTATACAGCGACTAGACAATGCAGGAGCACATAATATGTATACAAAAGTGGATTTTTCGGTCATATAAACCCATAAATAATACACAGTGTCCCTTTAAGCCTCGCAAAGACTCCATTGACAGGACCAAGGAACAGCATTATTCCACGTCCAAAAAAAACACTGACGCGAACGGAGTTCACCCGAAATCCATTTGTGTTTTTCATCAGCGACGATTATTATGACAACACTCTGGTTCTGACGAAAGCATATTTTGTCTCGCTACTGCTGCCTCTCTTTACAACAGACCAAATAATAATACACCTGGAGCCAGTGGGGACATCAAAGTTGTCTGTTGGCTCTTTAACAAATTTCCAGACTCGCGCAAACATCATTATTGTGATTTTATTACAGCTATAAGAAAAAAAAAAGCAGATCATTTGGATTAATGTGCAAATTGTAAATTTTCTACTGATTATGCCTGTATAGTCGTTTTTTACTTGACTCACCAGTGGACCCGATTTATTTATTGGAGTAATAATTCTGAGATTCTAGCTTCAGCAGCACATGAAGGGATTTTTTTGTAAATCTGGCATCAGCTTTAGGGCTATTACAAATGAAACCTAATCCAAATGAAACAGTCGGTGAAGTGAAACTCACACACAGCGCAGTTTATTTTACTTGCAAATTTCTGCTGTAATGACATAAGACCGCTGATTATTGACTCTCTTCTCTGCTCCATCTCTCTCTCTCTCTCTCAGATGACTTCATTAGGCCATTTTGCAACGTAAAATAAGCGGAACCTTTTTTTTTTTTTAAGGGGTGCGACGCGCTGAAAGCACAGTTCATTATCGCGCAGCACAAAGTGATGGTCGTTGGCCCTGTTTCCTACGGGACTTGCTCTTGTCTCGTGTGTGTGTGTGTGTGTGTGTGTGGGTTGATCCAAAAAGGTCCCACACACTGCTGCATTAATCATCACTGGGAATGAGAGAGAGGAAACAAAAACCCTCGCCTCGGGCTAAACCCAACCATTACTCAACACGCCAGGCGCGATGTTTGACTCGACTCCCCCCCAATTACAGCCATCGCGGATCCCTCGCCGCGCTCAACTATGACAGATCCCCTCTCATCTTAAAGAGCGGCGAGCAAATACGTCTTAGAAGCTTGCACCTCCGACATGTCGCTCCAGAATGTACGACAACGACGTCGTAGACGCTTCACTGAGATTGTTGAAAACGTCTCTCGGTTATCGTCTCGTTAAAAGAATTCCACTCGCGCAAACGCCATACCTCGCCATTGTGATCACTTTCAAAATGGAAAAATCTCCCAAGGAATGCATGTGTGTACGACTGCGAGCTGCCAGCAGCCCACACACACACACACACACGCACAGGCACACACACGATTGGTCAGATAGAAAGCAAATGCCATCATAAGAACTGTTTCGACTGTTTCCACTGGGCACAAGGGGGGAAAAAAATGTAAATGCGGAGTGTAAATGTTTGGCTTGTTTGAGAACACATAATTGCCTGCCAGGACAGCTCCAGCGGACGTGTTGTTTTCTCTGGGAGCTAACAAGAGGTGTAATAGGATCAACTCAGAAACTGTACTGACTCACGTTTGCTAATTTCCAACAGTTTGTGTTTCATGTTCAAGTGGCACCAACAAAAGGATATAAGTGAACGCAACCGCTTGCACGCACGTCGAGCTCAAATCTCAGGTTCTCGTCAGAGGTGACAATGTTTGGCAAAGACGCTATCTGGCATAACACCGTGTCTTAAGGGTGATTATGTCATTACTCTCCGATTGTGGGAGATGAGATGAAAAGAATGTCAGAGAGGGAGGCGCTGGGGGCTAATCCTCACCGAGGTGTTCTCTTTCAGGACCCTTTCTATGGGGCTTTGTGAGGGGTTTATACGGCACGCTGCCCCAGTTTTTCGGGGCCGCACCGCCCCTATCGGATGTCCCAGACACAGCGGAGTCAGGCTAGGCCTGTGAATGACAGAATCAATAGGCTGGGAACAACATCACCGTAAGTCTTTAAATATCCGTCTACCTAACTTTCCCAGGAGTTACATCACGGCTCTTGGCCTATAAGGGTCTTTAAGTGAGAGAGAGAGAGGGGGGGGGCTGTGTTTGTGAAGACACAACGGGATGAGACAGAGAAGTGAAGTCCCGACGGGGGCGCAATCCTCAGCAGGCTTCATAGTTGACACAAGGTCATTCTTCATAGCTTGTGCTTTTACAGGGCAAAGCAAGTCAAATAAACACAACCAGGCCACAGCCACCTACAACGTGTTCTTTAAAAGATACAAAAGGAGACCTCACTGCTTGGTTTCACAGGGGAGGGGAGGGGAGGGGAGGAGGGGGGAAGGTGGCGAAGGTTACGGTTCGCAATCCACAGACTCGCTACTGGTAGAGGCTGAAAGTGAAGGCTGATATAAAAAAAAAAAAAAGGGCAGAGAGAGAGGGTTACATGAGAATGCCAACATAATGGGTGGGCTGAAAGCAAAAAAAAACAAATAGCCTGTTGGAAAACCCTTGCAAATATACAAGACCCGCAATAAACCAATAAATAACAAGAGTCCAGGGCCAAGTCCAGCTCCTGAAAATGATGCATCACTCTAACCCTGTGGAATACATTTCTGTTTCTACCTAGATTCACTGCTGCTACACTTATCTTATTGTCTAATATTGACAGATGGAACTTATTTGCATCGTGATTTGTTGCCACGGCCTGGTAAATTGGCAGCAGACGCCCGCACAGCGCTCACGACTTGATGCATCGATCGGCCTTCAGATGTCCACATTCCTGACATACTTATGGAAGTCATCCATTCAGCGTTTCACGCATTTCGGTCCATCTCACCGTCTCAGGCTTGACCCTAAAAGGGCACATCTGCCCCTGTCCCGTTTTTTTTTTTTTTTTTACCTTCGCCACGCTTAATTTTCTGCATATTGCCCTGGACACATCTGCAGGTTGAGTTCAAAAACCTAATTCGACACTCTTGTAGAGAGCAGCTAGAGAATAAAATCAGACGTCTAAAACATCAACAAAACATGTTCCTTAAACAATTTAGAGCATTTTAAGTCACTACCTTGATGCCTCCGCCAACCTCTTCGCTGTTGGAGAGAGTGGAATTGTACGCCTCCGTGTGTTGCGGGGTGGTCTCCTTTAGCCTCTTCCTCTCCTTCTTGGCGTCCACCCCATCCAGTAGGACACACTGAGTCCAAAACACTGCAGCCACCACGGCCAGAGGCCCAGCCCCACACCACATCTTCACACTCCTTTGATCCGCAAACTGAATCCCCGGGAATAAACTGGACCCTTATGTGATGGACTAGTTGTGTGATTGGACAGAAGCTGAGGATGCTTACAAGGCGCTCTCTCACACACACACACACACACACACACACTGGAGTCCCAACAGGGGTGAAGGAGACCAGAGGAATGCAGCTTCAGGGACTCCCTGTCCAAGAGACTGTCAGACTGACTGGTACCGCCGTTGCTCCCCTCTTGATGAGCTCTCAGTCAGCACGACGTTGCAGGGGCACTGGTAAAGCTCTCCACACAGTGCCAGGAGGCTTACTCAACTATGAAATTTGTCAAGCAGAACGGCCCAAGAGAATGACAGATCGGCACAGATCTGACAGCAAATAAACCCATTAGTGAGATTTTTCACGCTTTCTGCTCTGTTGGGGGGGGTGAGGTGTAGAGGAGAGGAGGTAGAGGGGTGGGGGGAGACAAGTGGGCAAAAGGAAGAGGCGGAGAGGAGGGGCGTCCAAAGCTGAGGGTGGGCTGTGGGAGTTTGAGAGATGGATGGCAAATATTCTCCTTCTTCACCCCCCTGTTCTCTCCCCGCTTCTCTCTGACAGTGAGCGCTGGATCCAGCCAAAGTGGTGTTGTTTTGCGAAGAAAAAGCCCAAACTTTCACAAAAGTTGGGACACTCGTGGAAAGATCAATCTGTCAATTTGGAACGCCAACCCCGCTGCAGGGATGCAGAGCGGACAAAGGTCTGGAGGAGATGGATGATCTCCACTTCAGATCCTCCTCCTTCTTCTTCTTCTTCTTCTTCTTCTTGAAGTATTAACACTTGTTACACAAAACACAGCCAAACATTTACTTGTTCTCCTGCCTCTGGATGACTTGACTCAGGTGCTGTCAACCGATTGTCCCGACAAAATGAACAAGTCCAAGGCCACGTGCTGAGATTTGATGTGTGGCAGGTCTCTTCTCGCCTGCTCCGCTGCAATCCCAGTCTCTTCTGGTCTCGGTTGCTCCCTTGCCATCTGACTGAGCTAACAGGAGGGATCACAGTGGAGTTTTATCATCACCCTTTCTCCCTCCCGCTACTCTTTCTCGCCGTCTCCCACTCCCTCTCCCTGTTTCTTCTCTCTAGCTCTCGCCAGCTCTCACTCCCTTCCCTCTCACTATTGGCAGCCTCACAAGCTTATTCAGCTCTGCTTTATCTCATAGATGAAATGCTGCGACTGAGGAGGTTCTCTGGCAGACAATTTGAATGTGTGTGTGATATGTATAAAGTTGTGAATCTGTTTTGAGAGAGTTTGTCAAGATAGCTCGATATTAACCTACTCTACCAAAGCCCCGTGTTTAAATCAAAGCTAAGAAATGGAAACAAATCCCTGCACCTTTTTTATTTTGAATAATCTTAATGCATTATCTTGTGTAATCTACCGCTTGGAAACCAGCCATAGATGATCAACTGTGCTCTATATAGCAAAAACGGTGCATACCTTGGTTTATTCTGTGTTGCTGTTCAGTGTTAGGTCTTGCTTCTCCTAATGCACTAATAAGAACTATTGAAGTAACACTCACACATTGCTTACACTGCAAAATGACTGTCATTTCTGTCTGAAAACAAATCACTCTTGTAAGGATAAATAGCATGTTCACTCATGAGGGCAAACCTCAAGACCTCTCACATTTTGAGACGACTGCTTCAACTGTAGAATTACATTTTATTATAGCGCCCCCCAGAGGCAGCAGCCTGAAGTACAAACAACTAAGCACCACCCAAACTATTGAATTAGTTTAGATTCCAGCAAATCTGTGATATTTGAACATTCATCACATAACTATTTACATTTGTATTACTACTTTTAGTATAAATTCAGCTAATAGTGGCTATCCATTTTCACAAATTTAACAATAACTTATCTTACTTATAGCTATTGATATTAGTATTTTACCCATTCAATAGTTCATCTATTAATCTACATAACCTCTTTATCTGTTACCATTCTTTTTGATTTGATTTATATCTATTTTAGTCAAGTACAAGTATTTTCAGCAACTATATTCATTACATTTGCTAATCCATTTCATACTTTTTTTGGCAAGTGTGTACCAACGAGACAAGCATGGTGATCGTAGTATATAAAACAGTGCATAACTAAACAACAAAAACAACAACAAATAGGACCGTGGTTTAAATAAAAAATAGTAGTAATGAGGACAAGAAAGATGGCAGAACAAACAAGAAACCATTTTGTTTCAGTCGCTGAGTTTAGTTTAGTATTTTTCATAATAATAATAATAATAATAATAATAACAACAATAATAGTTGTTGTTATTATTATTATTAGCAACTGAATTCAGTGAGTTGCTGCCATATGACAGACTGATTAGCTGCCCGTGTTAAGCAGTTGAGCAGGTGTGCCTAATAAAACGGCCGCCAAGTGTATATTAGTGGGAGAAATATTTTATTCTGAAAGTGCTCAACGGAAGTGACGCGTAGCATTGCACCTACCTTAACGAAACTGATCGGTCGATGGCTAACGGCTAGCAAGAAGCCTCCCTCTTCTGACAGCTTGAGTGAATACGCGCTAACTGGAACATTAGCACGGGGCTTCCAAATCTCGAAAGAGTCCTTTTAGCCCGAGTCGTCCCACATTTGAGGCGGGGGTGTCCTTGGGGAGCCACGCGTACAGGAACCGGACCCTGACAGCTCCGACTGACTGGACCCACCAGCGCAGGTCTGTCTAACATGCTACCTGGGTATTATTTACTCCGCAGCTAGCCAGGCGTTACCCCCAACCAACTTTAACTTTACCGCAGTGTCGCATTTAGTTGTACAGTTTTTTTCTTTTACTGCTTCTTTCTGACGCTGGGCAACTTACGAACAGACTTTAGACGTTTAGAGTCCATGTCCGTGTTAGCCGTTTAGCTTAAATACGTTGTTGAATGATTGAAATGACGTGGCGAGGCTAATTCGTTAATGACGGACTTCCGCCTTTAGAAAAGCAGGTTTATTCAAGGGAACCTGGTTAAATGCCGCTTGTTAAATATTATATATATATAAAGTGACAGTGCTTGTAAAATTACACACAAAACATATTGTGTTCTTCGTCATGTCATCTCTGTATATAAAAAAGTTTAAATTATTTAATTTAAAGGGTTGACTACGTCACTTCTTTTTTTCTTTTTTTTTAACTATTTGTTGAGTCTTGCACATAATCCGTTTGAATGCAATTTAATGATGTGTACACTAATCTTACTAGTAAAAAGTTTTTACTTGTATTACTTTTTATTGTTTTATTTTATATCTTTATTGACCAAGAAAGATGTGCCTTCTCTAACATCTTGCATAGCTTATTCTGACCTGGATGGAGAATAATTTACATTTTTCATTATTGTATTACCAATAACAATAATAATAATAATAATAATAATAATAATAACCACATTTTTGTATTAATTAATCCACCAAATCCAGAGAAGCAGTCTGTTTTTCAACTAATGCTCAGCTCTCTGGTCAAACTAAGCTACTCCAACTTTTCAAAATGAAAAGGAAAATGGTCATGCATTGGAATTCAAGAAAGTGCAGCAGGCTCGACCAGCCCGCACACCTCACTAACTCCTTGCTTTGAAATGTGTCCTTCCACAGACAATCATGACGGACCTGTGGTGCAGAAGTGTTGTCACTGCAGCTCTGCTTCTCTGCATTCTGCTCCTTATCGTCGATGTACGTGCACGGCCTGCCAACATGTCAGCCATCAGAGAAAAGCCTGCGGTCAGTAAGGATGAGAATGAGATTCTTCCTCCAGACCACCTGAATGGAGTGAAGCTGGAAATGGACGGACACCTCAATAAGGACTTCCATCAGGAAGTTTTCCTGGGGAAAGATATGGAGGAGTTTGACGAGGACTCGGAGCCGAGGAGGAACAGGAAGAAGCTTATTGACATTTTCAACAAGTAAGACATGCTTTTCATTCTTTGACCCTTGACTTTTCTGGACGCACAGATTATGTTGCTCGTCACGTTCTTCAGGACTCACCAGCATGAAGTCAGGAAATATTTGCGCCATGTGCAAACACAGGCTAAGTCAGCACTGCACTGACCTATGAAACAGTTGTGAGTTTAAGAGACAGACGGATGATATCCTCCTCCATTGACGCTCCATTGAGCTTGAAGTTCTAAAGCGCAGAGCCTGATGAACAAATAAATCCAAATTCTCAAAATCTCATCAATCTCTGTCCAGACTGGACACAAGCCAGACAGACGATGAATTATTACAATAATTACTAATGGTCAGTAACTGGATATTTCACCTTTCAAATTCACCCTCTTTCCTTAACTTTACAGAGTTGATTTCAACAAAGATAAAAGTGTCAGCGCCAAAGAGATGCAGCGATGGATCATGGAGAAGACGGAGGAACACTTTCAGGAAGCCACCAACGAGAACAAGAACAGTTTCCGTGCTGTTGACCCAGATAAAGATGGTAAAATAATCAACATATCTTCTGTGATGGTCGTGTTACATGTAACTCTGTGTCCTAAAATTATGAATATTCTGTGCTCACCCAAAATGTGAATTCATGCTTCGTCCACAGGTACTGTGACATGGGATGAATACCGAATCAAATTCCTGGCCAGTAAAGGTTTTAATGAAAAAGAAGTTGCTGAGAAAATAAAGAATAATGAAGATTTGAAACTGGATGAGGAAAGTAAGTAATGGCATTGATTTTTAAGAATTACTAAATTGTATTTATAATGCTCTGGAAGAAACTCTAACCTGGTGCTTTATCTAAAAATTGAAGAGACTTTATTTAATATGTCCAACGTGCCAAAAAGCTGTTAATTTCTAAATCAAATCACCGGAGTAAAATAAAAACATAATATAATAACCATAGGAAATGTTAGTCTCTAAATCAGTGAACAGTTGATTCGGATATCTGTTGTTTATCTGACTGAGTTTTAAATGTATATATTGTATATATTATTATTCATCATTACAGCTCAGGAGGTTCTGGAAAGCCTGAAGGACCGCTGGTTTCAGGCAGACAGCCCTCCAGCAGACCAGGTTCTGAATGAACAGGAGTTCCTGTCTTTCCTCCACCCAGAGCACAGCAGAGGAATGCTCCAATACATGGTCAAGGAGATCGTCAGGGACCTAGGTACGATGTACCCTGAATACCTGAATCTCGAGCTTTGGTGTCTAAAATGTTGAAAACTGCTGCCCTGTTTCACAGAACACACATTTTTTTCTTCACCTCGTTTACTTTCTGTATCTAAATATTATACATAGTTACCTTGTGTGTTTTCTATGATGCGCTCCTCGCAGATCAAGACGGCGATAAGAAGCTGACCCTGTCAGAGTTCATCTCTTTACCCGTGGGCACCGTGGAGAACCAGCATGCGCAGGATATCGATGATGACTGGGTTAGAGAGAGGAAGAAGGAGTTTCAGGAAGTCATTGATTCAGACCGTAACGGCATCATTACCATGGAGGAACTTGAGGTGAGTAATATACATTCTGTATAAAGAAAATAGTTTTGATTTAAAAGTATTATTACCTCTCCAGGAGATGGATGTTTTCACCCACTTATCTATTTGGGTTTCTGCATCTTCCAGGAGTACATGGACCCCATGAATGAGCACAACGCCTTGAACGAGGCCAAGCAGATGATTGCCGTTGCAGATGAGAATGAGAATCATAATTTGGAGCTGGAAGAGATTCTCAAATATAGCGAGTACTTCACCGGGAGCAAGCTCATGGATTATGCCAGAAATGTTCACGAGGAGTTCTAAAGACACGTTCACTTTTCCCCCCTCTGGTTTGCTCAGCAAGGCACGGCGGCATCCTTCATCTGCTTCAGGGACAACCTAATGATAGGATGTTGTAGTGTGCAATTCTTGTGTTTTTAAAAGCCTAGGTTCTAGGTTCAGCTGCCTCTTTTACTGCTGGCTCCAGTTAATACTCTCCTCCTCTATCTGCTCCCGCCTGCCATCCATCAGAGTTAACGTCGTCAGCCTTCTGTGTGCCACTGTGTGGACTCTTTGACCATCAAATGTTGAGGCACAGCATCAACTCGACATTGGTTTTGTGTTAATATTATGAAATGTGTGTGTATATGAGGAAATTTAGCCCCCCCCCCCCCCCCCCCCCAAGTAGATTTTCTGGTGTAGTGGTTGAGGGAGACTTTGCAGCCAGGTGAGCTCTTTGTGCTGCAGTGTAAATATTCATTTGTCATACTTAGGAACCAATGCAAAAAAAAATATTTATATATAAAATGCTGCTGAAAGTAAACCACACATCTAGAGATTACATTTTTGCTATAGGACACATACAAAAACTAGGTGCTGTCACACACACCAAAAGTGTGCACTTTTCACCGGTTTCCACCATCTGTCCTTCAGGACGTATTTACAGGGTATTGGTCATGTAAAAGAAATGTTACAAAAACTGCTTTAATAATATACAGTGATTCTTTACAGCACAGGCTTTAATCAATGTTTAATTGTCTTAAGAGAATGGAAAATAGATTAATATATTATACAGATGGTGACTTTCACAGCAGACATTTGGACTAATTGAGGGAAAAGTACGTGTTGTGTCCTCAATGAGAGCTTTTGTTATGTTAACATTAGTTTTGTGCGAGTGTGTTCACACCATAGCAAAGATGTGTGTTCTTCACTACAAAGTTAAACTGTTAAAATCATGCCTTGTTTAAATGTGGACGAAGACCGATCTGTGTATTTGGCTTGTGTCCTTTTAGATCACCCGCATCTTTGTTCTTTGATGCTAGTCTTCACGTTTGTCTTGACACACAGGATTAAAGGTCGACTCCTCAGTATACTTAACCGATATAATTCCACATGTCCCATGGTTATACATGCATGCACAAATAATGGAATTGTATTCCTCAGTTTTTGTTGAGCTTTTCAATAAGCTGTGGATCCTACTCTAGTCCCTCTGTCCCGTTTCAATTGTAAAATAAGATTTAACAGAATGTTCAGATTTATTAAAAATGTACCACAAACATACTGTTAAACAATAAACGTTTCTTATGAAGAGCGCCTGATTTGTTTTTATGGAAAGTTAAACACCTGGTTACAGGGTGTTGTTTGCGCAGGTCTTTAAAGTCCTAAAGTAAGGAATTTTGCGATGTTTTCTAGACCTTGAACGTCTGGAATTTTGTGTGAAATCTTGGAAAAAAGTAGTAGAAAGGGCAAGAACCCTGTGGTTAGTTTTTCACCTTGCACCTGTGATTTATCTCTATTAAGCAGTGTCTTGGTATACGTAATATGATATAAAAACATGGTACAGTGAGGCTGAAAAAAGTCAATAGTATAGTAAAACATAAGAACACCAATGTATGTTAACATTAAGTCAGTAGTTGAGTTAGAAAACTACACTGAGTATTTATTAGCTTAAGTCACGCTAGTACATCTGAATCACCACGGAGTCTTTTTGTTTGAGCAAGATTTTATTGCGTATATACGGGTTAAGGTTGGTCGTGTGTTCTTTGTCATGTAGCACTTCACAACACAGCAGGATTTCACCAAATCAATGATTTTCTTTAGAAGTTTGATCCAAATGGCTTCACGTTTCGCTAAGTATGACACCGACCTGATTTTAGGTGCACGCTTCACTTCACAGACATCACTTCACGAGACAAAGAGCTTTTACTTTTTTTTTTTTTTTAACCAATATCATTAAATCACGTTTTTTTTGTCGTATGAATCGAACATGACTAATCGTTGTGAGCAGCTCTCTTGATTGCTACTTCATGTCTCAAGACACATGCAATAACTCAGCAATAACTTAAAAAAAAAAAAAAAAAAACGGCAATTCCCTCCGATTACCAGACTGCATCGTTCAACACATTAGATAAATAAATATGATCGAGTCCACGGTCAGTACTAAAAGAGAACTCACGTGGAAAACACTCAACGTTGACACATTATACTTAACACAGGTACAATACATAACTTACCTTCTCCAATTCTTTATGTAGCACAGATTACAGTCACACACACACACAGGACATCGATAAAGCAAACACAACACGTTTCAGTTCCTCCTCAACACAGATTTCTCAAATAAAATTCATATTTTGGGTTCTACATAGGGTGACCAGGTGTCCCCGCATCCTACTAACTGAGACAATGTCCCACATCCATGCGTTTCTTAAAGCATTCATCTGATTCAAAGGCTGTGTCGTCGTGGTTGTCAATCAAGATGACAAACACAGGGCACTGTCTCCATCCAGTCCTCAACTTTGAGTCAACATACAGTATTTTTTAAACACTTTTGGGGAAAAATAAAAAGTAGACGCATAAATTACAAATACTAATTTAGTTATTAATCTCTTATATGTTTTTTATACATTTTAAATGATGCTAAGTGCTTGGTTTTCTTCTGTTTTTAAGGTAAATAGACAGTCTATCAACATTTTACACTATCGATCTGGTCACCCTATTTTTCCATGATTTATACTGAGAATAAAAACACAGTGCAGTCTTAGGATTAATCCTATTAATTTGGGCACTATGTAAAAAAGGAGGCAACAATTAATGTCTGGTTTATCTACCATGGATTCATATGCTTTGATATTTAAGCAGAAAGAGTCCACAGGACTGTTGTAAATACTTGTGGACTGCACTTGTTAAAGCACACAACACTAACTCCAAAGGAAGGAATAGCTAAAAAAAAAAAAAAAAAAAAACTGAACGTGATTAAAATATTAATACATTCCACGATTATTTTATCCACCAGCGAAAGCTCTGAAAACAAAAAAGTTTGACGGTAAAGGGAAATTAAAAGTCAATTCACACCTGCCTGTAACGATCTTGTGCTCCTCTCTAGTCTTGGTCTTCATTTGGTCTTCACGCAGAGCATCATCCGTCAGTGTTTACAGGAAGGGATACTGGTTGAGCTTTCGTTGATAAGCTGCACTGGAGCGATGGAACGGCTGCTCCCCCAGATGCTGCTGCAGCTGGTGCTGTTGGTGGTGATGGTGCTGTTGGTGATGGTGGTTGGTGAACTGCCCCGGAGCAGAACCTCCCAGGGCCAAGTTGCTGCTGTTCTTCTGCAGCAGCGCCAGTGAGGGGTACGCTCCGCCCGCTCTGCTGTGGCGCGACGGACCGCCGTGCATTTGGTCCACAGCCTGAGACACGGAGGCCAACGCGGCTGACGCCGGGTAGGCGTACAGGTTGGGGGTCGAGGTGAAAAGGGTGCTCTCGTGGGGGCGGTACGACGAAGCCGGAGGGGGATATGTGGGCTGACGCCTCAGCGAACCAATGGGTACTGTTTGTTCATGGGACGATGACATCACTGACTGCTGTACCTGTAAGAACAGAAAGTTACTTTAGCAGATGTAACAAATGTCTATTTACTTTCATTTTAGTGCCTTATTTTACCTTAAGTTCCTGTCCTACATCGACCTCTGACTGTCGATCTGGGCTTTTTATGTGCAACATATTGAATTGACCCTCCTGAAATCAAGTTAATCTAAATCTGAGAGTGAAATATACCCACTGTTTCACCAGATGAGGCATCATTGTAGATGTTTATATGCTTTGCTGTGCTCTGTTTTCCAGAGAAATCAGAATGTACAGAACTACACAGAATTAGCATGGCAATATTGGAGGTGATTATCATGTGATTACAGCTAAGACCGTGGCAAAAATCATAATGTGAGACCCTTAAAGCTTGAGTCCACAATTTATTTCTGATTGTAGACTAATTATTTGTCGAAATCCTCTTCACTTCTGGACAGCAATCAATAAACACATTTATCAGCGTCAGTGCGTTTACAGGCATGTTAAAAGTGCGATTTTAGTCGGACTAAGACAATAATTTGGTTAGTCCGACTAAAATCTAACGTATACGCATATTAGAGTCGGACTTGGCTTTCTGAACATTAGC
Organism: Microchirus variegatus; assembly: GCF_963457635.1. Lineage (NCBI taxonomy): Eukaryota > Metazoa > Chordata > Actinopteri > Pleuronectiformes > Soleidae > Microchirus > Microchirus variegatus. Next base: position 25,750,427 of record NC_139810.1, read on the forward strand.
CAAAATGTTGACCCGGAAGTAGGAGACAACATATAAACTGCGGTACTGTTTCCCAGAAATGATATGGATGCGGCTTCATTCTTCAGACAACAGAGCAACCACAAGAGCCACTGACCTCACTCTTCACATTGACCATTACATACTGTATATCTTGCAGTCTTAATGAGCACTGTAGCAATTACAGGAAACAGACCATAGTTGCAGTGGTGTCAAACTCTTCACCTCAGGGACAGACATCAGCTGTATTTGAAAAAACGTTACCTGACTCAGGTTAAGAGGCTGAGATCTGCTGGAAGCCGCCCGCTGATGCCGATCAGTGTTGGATTCTCCGGGACGACTGGACTGAACTGTCGATCCCTTCTTTGACTTCACAAAGCCACTTACAGCTTGAACTAGCAGAAAAAAAACAAATAATTGAGCACAAATAACAGTATAAATTCGATCATCATCATGTTTTTGAGTATGTAAAGTTTCTGTAGAGACGACACAAAATGAATAACACTGATGACGTGGATTGTGGACCGGATTTCTGCACTAATGGACCTGGAGCTGCTGGAGCTTTGTGTGTTGTACCCTCTCCTGGCTGGCTCTTCACAGAGGGCAGGATGACGGCCAGAGATTTGCTGGGCTGTGCGCTGGTCTTGGGGCTGAGGGGGCTGCTGGTGGAGGAGTCAGAGTCATGAGAGTCATGTACTGTCACACAACTGATCACGTTGGTCCTCTGGCTCGTTCCAGAGCTGAGAGTATGAAGAAGAAGAAGAAGAAGAAGAAGAGTGCATTACCGTATCTGTTGATTTTACACAAATATTTTCAACTAACGAGGAAAAGAGCTCACCATGCGGCGGGGAACTTCCTGTCATCATCATCGTCCGAGTCACTGTGGATGGTGATGATGCTGACGGCAGGGCTGGGCGTGTCAGAGATGACAATGGGCTGAGTCTGGTCGCCAGCAAACGTCGAGGTGTTGTTCACCACAGCGGTGGCCGAATGCACCGACGACACAGACCTGAAGGAAAGCACGAGATCCAGCCAGTGTTTAAGAACAAACCACACATCTCTACAGTTCATGGATAACCTGCTTCTTAACATAATACTTGATGTCACTGTATGACAGTTTGATACCTGGCTCTGCGCTCAGCATGTCGAGCCTTTGACCTCTTGCCCTGTTGGGCTCTCGGGTGAGTGGCCCCTGAGTTTTGGTTTTGGAGACGGCCAGCACCAGAGTCCTGCTGGGTGACACCGTCATACTGGCTGCCATGACGACCCCTTTGACAAAGTAGAGAAAAGTTAACTTGCTAAGAGTTAAGTTAAGAGTATGGCTGTGTGTGTAGGAGTGGGGATTAGGGATTAATATATCTATATAGCATTTATACTATAACTAAATATACCACGATATGACTTTTTGTCATGAAAAACAAACTTACCTCCAGCCAGAAGCTTGTTGACTGTCAGAGACAGACGCTCCCATGGGTGAGTCGGGCACTAAGGTCTGCCCGGGGTTGTGTATGGCCATGCCTGGCATCTGCTGCCAGGTGGACGGGATGAGTATCTGCTGAGTGCCTGCTGGCCAGGCCTGCTGTATACACACACACACACGCATGCACAAATAAGCAAGAGTTTGAAAAACTGCACCGATGTCAGTAAAGACCCCAAACAGTGACGTCTATAGAGGAAAAGAAGTCCAAAATGAAAGACATGCAGCCTGCAGAGAGACACAAAGGTTCCCATCGCTGTCCCACACCAAGCCACAAAGCAAACGTCTCAATAAAAGAAAACAAGCTCAAGAGAAGGGAAGATGACGTCGCCATCAGCAGACTTATACCTAAACAGAGAGAGAACTACAGTACATATGTTATAGTTGAGGAGAAACTGTGCTACAGGAGAACATCAGGAGTAAGACAGTGTCTAATGTGAAGCATGCATGCATGCATGTGCCATAAAGAGTCCAGTGGAAAGGCAGCAAACCTGGAACTGAAAGAAATGTGTTAGGAGATGGAGAAGGTGTGTGGTCTCGTCGCCATATAGACAACAAAATTGTCCTCCTTTAATAACTGAATAAAAAGGACCACTAACACAAAATCGTTGCTTGCTGTTTGTCACCCGTTTCTATTTTTTTTAAATCCTCACATATTGTCACACTGTTGTGTGCAAACATCGGCCAAAATGAACAGGGAAATGTGTTGGGGAATTACAGCAACAAAGACATTCATATGCACGTGGACTTTAAACACTGAGAACTAAAGAGGAAAACCAGAAGCTGCGAGCTACAGCACGAGCCAGACTGGTGAGTTGCAAATGCGTCCCATGCTTGGCTACACACCACCAACAAACATGTGCTACGATGGAAAGATAGATTTAAAAAAAAAAAAGAAAAAAGAAAGGAGTTGGCAGCAGTTTATGATTATGGTGTTTTACCAGCATGGAGGCATTCTGATCCAGACAGCTGCAGAGGTTTCCACCTCTACAGCCAACTGGCGGCTGGAACGAGCCTAAATGTGGCATTGCTGCCACTGAGGCGTACGGGCCGCCAAACAGCAGGGGGTCGAGGAGGGAGGCCTGGCAGGAGGTGTGAGGACCAGAGGGTGGAAGGAAGGAAGGGAGACACCAAATTTGAGACACCAAAGCAGACAATAGAGAAGACACACATTTGGAACAGAGGAGGGAGATTTGCATCCGTCATCTGTCACGACCGATGAGTTCTGCAAAGGACAACCACCGGCTTTGTTGTTCTTCTGATCTCTGGCAAGCTGTCAATGAGCTTAACTCGTGTGTATGTAATGCTCAAGCATGTCTTCAATAAACCACTATAACAGATATTTTTCAACCTGAAATAGTAGCAAACACAGGTTTTAATATCATTAGGGTTCCACTGCATATTCCGATCATGCATCTGTGGTGTCTTATTTAGGCATCAAGTCACATTTTATATTAAATGTAATACTAATAAAAAAAGAAATACATGGAACAAACACAAAATTGCATATCTATACATGTCTCTTTCACAAGTAACGTAGTACCGATGGAGCGGTCAGTTTCAGTGACTTTAACCTCAGTAGCATGTACTTGAGTGCAGCATTTATACGACTGCTGCCGCTCATTTGTTTGGTTCATTGCATTCAGAATCATTAAATTGTCGGGGGGGGGGGGGGGGGGGTCGTACCTGTGTCAGCATGCCAGGCTGGATGTGAAGAGACTGCGACGACTGGTTCTGAGGAACTAAGGGCACGGAGTTGTCCATCCTCACAGGATAACCAGAGGGCTTATTGGATGTTTGAAGACCTAGAAGATGAATGGAGGCAGGTTATGTTTTCAATAACGACACACCCATAAGACATGGAGATGAAAGGAAGTTAGCAGCATGAGAGAAAAAGATCAAAACATGCTTTGCTTGATTTTTGGTAAAAAAAATAAAAAAGTCAAATGAATGCACAGTGTCAGTTGCTGCTTTATCACATTATTGTGTCAACTAAGACGTCTTTTCTTCTCGTCTGTCACGAATATCCGTTACTCTCACCCTGGATGGTGGGGGGGCAGACTATGAGTGTTTGCTGGAAGGGTTCGGTCTGCGCACAGAGCTGGGCGGGTCTGGTCTGCAGGGGAACGCTCTGCTGGGTCAGGCCCGGGATGTTGATGGTGGCCTGCTGGTAGAGGCCAGGCTGGTAGTTCAGCAGTGGGACGTTACTGCTGAGAGACAGAGACTGGCCTCCTGTGGAGGACATCTGGAAGACACAGCAGCACACAGACAGCTCTGAGAAGACGTTCTTTAAAAGAAACCCAGGGGTCTCGTTTGTCAGAATAATGATTACATCTCATCTGCTCCACATCTGTCTGCTCGTACAACACTCACTTACGTAGAGAAACACCTCCAGAATGACAGACAAGCGTCATGCTTAAATCATTCATGATGCGCAAAAGGAAGGAACCAAGACAGTTGAAGTTAAAAAGCAGTACAGACGAAGATATTAAAAGACTGTCGCATTATTTCAAGCTTTTATTTGTGATGTGTAACAGAAGGATAGCGGCAAAAACACAGGGTCGATGGTAGTGAGACCTGCTATGATGTATGGCTTAGACACAGTGGCAGTGTCTAAAAGACAGGAGATGGAGCTGGAGGAAGCAGAGCTGAAGACGCTGAGATTTTTGTTTGGTGTGACCAGGACGGACGGGATTAGAAAGGAGCTTTTGAGGGACAACTCATGACGAATGGTCTGGAAATAAAGTGAGAGAGGCAAGGTTGAGATGTTTTGGTGACAAAGGATGTTGGAAAATGGAGCTGCTGGGCAGAAGGAAAAGAGGAAGACCACAGAGAAGGTTCAGGGATGTTGTGAAGGAGGACAGTTGGTGTGACAGAAGAGGACAAAGAATAGGGCAAGATGGAGGCAGATGATGCAGCGTGGTGACCCCTAAAGGGAGAAGGGAGAATATTCACACAGGCCTTGTGTTGGGCACAATTTGGCTAATTCTGCCTACTGTGCAAAAAGCCTTCTTTTATTGTAGCCATCTGTGGTTCAAACATCAGCCGGCTAATTTGGCGAATCTCCCCTAGCCATTAGAGCCATATTAGGGTCATATTTTCCACATCTTGCATGTTTCCACATCCCCGAGGGTCTGCGTGTGACGTATATTTCATCATCCACCGATTTCCACGGTGGTCCACAGAGAAACCTACGCAGACGACCGCAAGCACAGTGTTATTCCACAGAAACCGTACACGATGTCGTTCGCGTGCTCCTTGTAGCACAATATTTTCCAGTCCAGTTGAGAGCACGCTGTTGTTTTGGTCAAAAGAGACGATAAAGAAAATGGGACCCATGGAAACTTGAGGTTATATGAGATTTTCTGTCAGTGTGCAACTCATACAAAGACACACAGAAGTAGGTGCACTTCTGTTGAGAAATCGCCGCTTCTAAAGTGGAACGCGAGATCAAGTACGCGTGCATGTAACACTAGAGTGACATGGACACTCATTTTAGTAACAGAACTAATGACCCAACTGTAAGACTGAGTCGGAAACTCGGTCTGCAGAACCAACACAAGGATTCAAATAGTTTTCCCAGAACACAATGTGCGTAGAAATTGACAAACTCATGTTTTAGGTACAAAACTGTATTTACACACAGCTGATAAATGAGTGCCATCACTTAAAAGCTGCTGGATCGATGTGTAAAAATCCCTGAGTCCCAATTTTGATAATCAATTAATCGGTTTGAAGCTTTTTTCATGATTAAAACGAGATTTCTGATTGTTTTAGCTTCTTAAATGTGAATGTTTTCTTCATTTCTTTGCTCCACATAACAAAGAAATCATTTAAAGTGAATCATTTTGGTTTGTGGACGAAACAAGACAGTCGAGAACATCATCACTTCCAGGTTTAACAAAGACTGATCAACGTTTTATAGCGTTTTCTGATATTTTATGGACCAAACGATTAATCGAGAAAACATATTATTATAAAAATAATCGTTAGTTGCAGCTCTAATGATGTCCTCACCTGGTTGTGCTGGTTCAGTTGGCTACTAAAGGTGACGGTGAGGTTGGTGGCTGCACTTGGGGTGTTGTTGTTGGCAAACATGTTCTTTCCGTTCTCAAAGGCGCTGCATCTGCGTTTGCATATGTCCATATTTTGGAAGCAGGACTTCACACTGTCATAAATAAACACAAAAAGACCGTGAAATAAAACAGCAACGATAGACAACAGACACCGCTACAGCTGATCACACAAGTAAATAACGTACTGTGAGCTGTGAGGGAAGTGCAGCAGGTGCGTCATGGTAACAAACGGGTGGTTCAGGGTTTTCATGGGCGTGATGCGTTTGTCCGCGTCCAGCGTCAGCATCTTCTTCAGCAGGTCTATAAACTCCCTTCTGTCGGCCTTCTCTGCCAGAATGTCTGTCCCCTCCAGGTTTGTCATGTTCACCTGGCGGAGGAGAGGAAGTTAGACGTTGGTTCCATTAAATTGTTAAAGCATACAAGTCAAACATTTACATCCCAACAGGAGGAACGAAGAAAACATTTACTGTTTCACTTTAAAGCTGTAGTTCGTAATTCTTTGATACAAACAAAATGCCTGTTACGTTAAGTGCTGGGCGCTAACGGCGTCGACGTTAACGCATGAGCCTGTTCCGTGACGAATACCCGGAAAAAGAGGCGCGTGACATGTTTACGTAACTCCCGATTGTTAAAAAGAGTCTCTAAAGTAACGCTAAACTTTAAAAACAGAGGCACACATACGCAGTACACAGGTACGCTGGATATTTGTAGCGCTGCTCTTTTCATTTAATAAACAGACAGCTCCAGTTCGACTGTAGGCGCGCTAACGGCGCTAAAGGAGCTAACGGAGCTAACTGGTTAACGGTGCCTGGACTCCGGCGTCGCGGCACGTAAACATGACATCACGCGCTTTCTTATTCCGGTCAGTCGTCATGGAAAAGCGTCATGCGTTAATGTGCGCTAACGTTGACGCCATTAACGCCATTAACCACCGTTAGCGTGCCCAACACTACATTCAAACCACTGTGAAATAATTAAACTTGTCCGCTCCACACAAGTCCTGTTTTTCACTATAGCTGTGTTCAGATCTTGTGTCACCCACTGCAAACAGTTTCAGAATATTATATTGTACTGGTCAAAAACGGTCTTGTCTGATAGTATTACTTGACAGAGCTACTGCGTCTTTAAGACGGAGTGTTTAGAATGTTAATGAATCACTATTTACAGGATCTGTCTTCTACCCTGTGTCTTGTTTTGTGCTGACAGTCTTACAGCGCACTGATTGAATATTAGCTGTAGCATCTTTATTCCCCACAAAACAATATGCCTTAATAACTCGCCCCCTCACCTGCATCATGTCATCAAGACAGTTGAAGATGTATTTACGCGCCTCCTTTGATTTGATCCCCATCTCTGTCTCGTGCTCCGAGGGCGTCTGCAGAAAAACAATCGCAGTGAGAGATTAGAGCATGCTCTGTTCGCACACTCGTGCAGGGATGCGTTTGCCAGAAACGCCTACCTTCAGTCTCCAGAGTGGGTAGCTGGAGTCGGGTCCTCTGTTGAAAAAGCGGCAAGTCTTGGTTCCGGCGCTCAGCAGGTACTCTGCTGGAAGACCCTGGGTCTGGGAAATGTAACGTATCTGGAAGAGAGTTTCAGAATTGTTTGTGTAAGACAAACATATCAACACCTTTTCTGAAACATGTTCAGTCATACTGTATACAGAACAAGTGAAATTCTGCTAAACACACAGGTTTGGAATCAAACAGATTTTCCTCTCATGTCTAAAACGCTGACAATGCTGCGGTGACAAACAGCAGTAAACACCCTTTTCTGGAAGCAATATTATAGTTTCTTTATGTCAAATAATTAGATTTTAAAGGGTAGTCTTGTAATAAACTGGATCATAACATCTTACCTCTACTTTGTATTCGTGTTTTGATGTTTTTGGCTGGATTTGCGTTACTAGTTTGTTTTATTTCATTTTACAATAATGACATTATAATGTACCTTTTGATCAAAACACATGAATTAGAACAGCAGAACAGATCAATCAAAACAATCGGCAAATAGTAGAGGAGCTTTTCTTCACACTTTGTGGCTGCAAATGATGAATGTAAAGACAATTTTGTTTCTAAAGTACTGCTTATACTAACATGTAATGTACAGTATGTTTTAGGGCTGAATAATTTCGAATAAATATCTAATATCATCAATAATTTTTGACTGAAAATATGATTCGCTGTATCACATTTCTCATTTTCATCTGTTAAATGGTTACTGTGCGGTATTTGTGCAGATCTGTAAGAAACAAAGATGTTTTCTTTGGTCTGAAGAATAATATGACAAAATATTTAATCTAAAACGGTAATTTGACACACATTTTGGCTTTAAGAAATATCCTGTGATTTGAAAATTGAAGCAAAATTGTAATTTTGATAACATTTTAACAAACTAGTATGGTCTATGGTACAGCACATCAAAAATACATAAAACAAAACTTGTTCCCTGTGTTTTTAGTATTTATTTTTACCTGTAGCTCAAATGCCATCAGAAAGACGGCAAATAAGACCCACAAAGAATCTGAATCTTTTAAAAACAATGTGCAGGTAAATGTGTTGGTTCACAACAGCTAAAGCATTCACATGAGCGAGAGCTGCAGCTGACCTGATCATACTCTGATGCACCAGGATAAAGGGGCCATCCCAAAAACAGCTCAGCAATGACGCATCCTAAAGACCACATGTCGATTGCTTCACAGAAAGGAAGGCCCAGAATGATCTCTGGAGCTCTGCGACAAAGTCACACATGACATTTAATGACAAAACCACAACCGGCCGTTCACAGAATTAATATAACACAAGGAATAATAATACACTCACCTGTAATACCGCGACTGCAGGTAGGTGGAGCAAACGGCTTTAGACACGTGGCTGGCGGAGCCAAAGTCGATCACTTTCACTCGGTACGGCTGCCTCAGAGGATCGACCAGCATGATGTTTTCGGGTTTCAGGTCGGCGTGGATCAGCCCCAGGCTCTTCAGCTTCATCAGCGCCGTGGCCACCTGCTGCAGAATGGGCCGAATGCATTTGAGCAGCAGCGGGCTGAACTTGCTGTGCTTCAGGAAGTCGTACAGGTTCTGCTCCAGCATCTCGAACACGAGGCACGTGTGGTTCTTGTGCTGGAAACACTCGTACGAGCGGACAAAGTTGAACTCGTCGGCGTTCTCTGTGCTCAGTCTGCTCAGGATGCTCACCTGAACAGAGGAGAGACAGGGGGAGATGAGAGTGAGTCCTTTTTATGATGAGTAGCATCCTAGCATATTATTTGTCAATCACTTGCTCGAGGTTAAGCACAGAATGGGCCCTTTACACAGCAGCCATTTTGACCGGTCATAGTAGGACTCAGGGTCTTCAGGGTGCATGTGGCTTCACTGTCACCCTATCCTGACTTTCATGAACAGAGCCATTGTTAATGTGATCAGTAACACCTGTGCCTACCCGTGAAATATGTCAAAATGGCGACAGCAAAGGGCCTACAGCTTTTGAGCCACTGATCCTGAACTCCTTCACAGCATCATACTCACTTCTATTTGTCCTTGCCGAGCATAAGAGGGGTGATTCTTCAAGATCTTGATGGCCACGATCTCATTTGTGCCGCGCTTCCAGCATTTGGCTACCTGTCCGAAAGTGCCGCGCCCGAGGAACTCGAGCACCTCGTAACTGTTTGACATCGAGCACAGGATCTCGTGCTGGACCAGCTGGTAGTCGCCCTCGCTGTGGGAGTTGCTGCTCTTCGTGGTCGAAGTGGAATGTGCTATGGATTGCGCGGTGGTGGTCCCTGCTCCGCCGCCTGTGCGGTTTGAGACGACAGGTGCCGAGAGCTCCTCCAGTATCTGGACGCTGTCACTGCTGTCCACCTCCTCGCTTTTCCGCTTCAAGCTGTACTGCTTGGGGTAGAGGTCGCACGGCTGCGAGGATGACGTGGCGTCCTTGACGCGGCGGCTGGAGGAGGTGGACGAGGTGGACGAGGGGGGTCCGCGAAGGCTGCCTGTGCTGTCCGCTGCCCGCACCACCGTCTGCTCCCGTGAACCGGCAGCAGGCAGATGGACCTGGTTGAGGTTGTACACTGGGTTGAAGTTAGAGCCAGAGGTGGAGGGTGCAGCTCCCTGGCTGGGACTCTGCTGGTAGTAAGCATTGTCTCCGAGCTGGCTGGACACATCCCAGGCAGGGTTCTCTACTTTGAGCCTCTTTGAACGAGAATAGGCACTGGAGGACACCGAGGGGGAGGAGAACACCTGAAGCTGTGACGCCATGTCTGCGGATGAGAGGAACAACTGGTTGTAATCAAAAACTGGACACGTCAACACCAGTGTAGTTTACACTGTTTAGAGATGAAACAATGAATGATTAATCGATTACTAAACGAATTGTCAACTATTTTGATAATCGATGAATCGGTTTGAAGCTTTTTTCATGATTAAAACAGGATTTCTGATTGTTTTAGCTTCTTAAAGGTGCATTATGTAATAAATCTAAAGCAACTGGCCATAAAATCCTCCTAATATGTCACAGAGACTCAGGAATAATGTTCATATAACAAACTGAACTCACCAACAACAACAGTACAGACAAAATATTTGCATTTAAAAAAATTATTTTTGCAGAATGCAAATCATGTTTATGTTTTGAAATCATGTTTTGGCATGTGGCGCCACCTACCGTCATTTACCAAAAATTGCAGTCAGTAGAGTCTCAGCTGCCGAGCAACCACGGGTTGGCAGTTACGTCAGAAAACGAAACCTAAAAGACCTCTGTATTTTGAATTTGAATGTAGTAACCGTTTTCGGCCACATTCTTACATATGGCACTTTTAAATGTGACTATTTTATTAATTTCCTTTCAAAGAAATCATTCAAACTGAATCATCGTCATTTCCAGGTTTGACAAACACCGATCAATGTTTTGTTTTTTTTCATTTTATGGAACAATTGATTAATCAAGAAAATAATAGACAGATTAATTGATTACAAAATAATCTTTAGTTGCTGCTCCAACACTGTTAAATTAAATAACAGCAAAGCCAAACGCATTTACAAATAGTCCACATAATTATTTTTTAAATACTTTGTTCCCAATTTCACTCTGAGAAAATGAAAATGCTACAAACCTCTGTAAATATGTACAGATGTGTGTCCACACGTTCAGATTGAGAGCATCATCACTCATTCATGTCACAAAATCACGGGGTTCCTCCTCTTTTCATCCCACCTGGATGTTGTTGTTGTTGTTGTTTTTTTTGGTTTACGCCCCTGTCGTAAAATCGCTCGTACAGAACAGACAGTAAACCACACGTACCTGTATTTGATGACCGAACACACCGTCGCAGATTAAGGTCTCTTCCTCTTCTTCATCATCATCGTCATCATCAGCAGCAGCATCAGCAGCAGCGGTAGCAGCAGCTCTGTGACTGAGCTAACAGTTAGCTTCACGCGTCGCGAGCGTCCGACTCACGTCGCATGTGCGCGGACTGTGTCGTCACATGACATGTTCACGGTGACGCGGCACGAGGCATAATGTCGCCGCGAGTGTCCGCAATTTATCATAACGAGCGCAGTTTCTCAGGCAGACGCAGCTCCATCGTCATCGTCGTCCGTCAAGTAGTAGAGAGAAGCCGTGAAAGGCGCTTCCTGACGTAGCGACGTCACGTAGCTGACGTCAGAGCTCGAGGATGTCGGCACGTGCCTGTGGCTGCTAAAACGTTGGTGTCCCTTGGTTAATAAATGATAAATAAATGCCAAAGACATTTTTTTAATGAATGTCATAATTTTCTTCAGTCCTTACTATACATAACAAATATTAATATATATTGTTTTAATAATTTGAACCAGTTTTTATGAGTACTTTTTTAAGGCATTTTTAAAGCAAAAAAACACACAAAAAGTTAAATATTTTCCATCCCATATATGCAAATTGTATTTATTTTTATAGGGAGATTATCCGAGCCAGGGAGTGTCAAAAAATAAATTTTAAAAAATTGCCATATTAAAGACTACCATAGATTTTTCCTCTTTTTTTATGAATCCTTATCTTCTACAGTGGCGCATTGCAGTCACATGATAAAACAAAACTGGTTACCTCGTAATTATGACATAACGATCTCGTAATTATGAGAACAAGATCTTTATGTCATAATTACGAGATAACAATTTTTTTTTTATTATGTGAATGTAATGCTCCACCATAAACTTCAGTCCTTACCATACATTATTATTGTATTTTCTGATTTTAACCCCTTAACCCCCCTTTTGTCTGTAAACTGATATTTTTATTAAAAAAATATATAAAATAAACAACAAAAAGAAGCTGTTGTTTTTTGCTGCAAAAGTTGAAGACACAAAAAACGCTCTCTTAAAGACTGCCATAGAAAACTTTTAGTCCTCAATATTAATATTTAAAATAATCCTGTCTATTCTGTTGCATGACATAAAAAAAATAAAAAAATTTTGAAGGGATTTCAACACTATATTGCACAATAGACACAATAGATCGCCTCTTTTTGTTTGCACGGTGAATTAAAGACTCAAAATTCATCCCAAAATACTCAAATTTGAAGCAATTTGCATCAACACAGCCAACGACGTCCACAAAGAAGAAGTCATAGACATCTATAACGTCATTATCACTCGCCATAATTCAAGATATCTTTGATTATCCTCAATATACACTGTCCTTTAAAAAAAAATATGTATTGATAGTATTTTCACATCAGATTAAATTCATGGGAGGAGTTCTATCAGCAGTCTCGCATTTCAACACAAGAGGGCGCTGATGTCTTTTATATAGACTGACTGCATGTCAGGTTGAGACAAAAACCCTTGAGTGCACATACAGTATGAAAACAGACTTTTATTTCATTCCAACTTAAGATCAGGTTTCCTGTCCATTCAGATATATTATCTTTTTTTTTTTTTGCTTCGACAGCATTTACACACTGTAACACAATCACTGCCGTTCATAGTGGTGCTGCCACATACACTTGAATACAATACTACAAAGTCTACACCAGCGTAGTCCATGCAGAAATACAACATTTACATTATTACAAAATGATTTGCTCAGAAACAGAGAAAGTAAGATGGTGGATCGGTCGCTGAACAACAATGTATACCCTTACAATGGCAGAATTCAAGTTCAGGTAATGGATGATATACAGTATAACTGGAGTAAATTGCATGCATTACATATAAAGACAAAGTAGTGATGGATTTCCTTCAATAAACGCAGAGGAAACAACAAAACAAGTGCTTGACATTTTATCAAAAATCCAATCTAACATTGTGTAAACCAAAAAAAAAAATGCTTTATTTAAGAGGAAAATGACCAGCAAATCCTCACGAAGCGAAAACCTATCGACATAAAAGACTGATCTCCGAACAGCAAAGGACACACGTCTAATGCAGATGTAATGCAGCTTATTCAACACAAACAACAGCATTCTTATGTTTCACTTTAAATATGACAAAATGTGTACATTTCTCTGGGTGATACATGGTGATATAATGAGACGCTTGGGTCTGTGTTTCTCGTCAGGATCACACGTCGATGGTGTTTAACATACAGTTCATCCATCATTGTAGACTTGTAAGTAGAGTCTGGAAAGTGGCTGTTGCACTTTTCAAGTACGTGATCTTGTTCCTGTCCCTGTCCAGGGACACGGCAGCCTACTATCTGAAGGAGTGTCGGAAGTGCACGCTCCTCCGTTTCAGCTTCTCCGGGTTGTGCGATGCCATGTGGGAAAATTCTCGGAAGATGTCGAGGTACGTGGCGTCGCCTGATGAGGAAACAACAATGGTGAAAATAATGATGAAAATGATGGTTCATCACAAACTGGAAAGATTTTTTTTTGCGTAGTTTACATGACAGTACAGTAACAGCACATGGTATGGTCATAATTATGTACAATATGGAGTAATATTATGCTAATTCTACCAATAACAACAGGCAGTGTGTGTGGTACATAAGCTAGGATTAAATTTGTTTATTTTAGTTCAGTTTTAGGTTTAGTTTAGTTTAAGTTCAGTTTTAGTTTAGTTTAAGTATAGTATAGTATATTATAGTTTAGTTTAATTTGGTTTAGTTTAGTTATTGTATAGGTTAAGTTTAAGATTAGTTTCAGTTTAGTTTGGTTTGGTTTAGTTTAAGTTCAGTTTTAGTTTAGTTTACTTTAAGTTCAGTTTTAGTTCAGTTTTAGTATAGTATAAGATTAGTTTCAGTTTGATTTGGTTTGGTTTAGTTTAGTTTTAGTTTAAGTTCAGTTTTAGTATAGTATAGTTTATTTTAATGTGGTTTAGTTTAGTTGTAGTATAGTTTAAGTTTAAGATTAGTTTCAGTTTCAATTTCAGTTTAGTTTACTTTAGTATAGTATAGTACAGTTTTAGTTTAGTTTAGTTTAGTTGTAGTATAGTCTAGGTATAGTTTTAGTTTAGTTTTAGATAAGTTTTAGTTTAGTTTTAGATAAGTTTTGAGTTTATTATAGTTTTGGTTTGGTTTAGTTTTTAGTTTACAAGCAGAAGTTTAAACTATTACAATTATTATTTACATTTTCATTTGAAGGTCTTGCACTGACAATAAACTAAACTAATTCTAATTAACAAACTATTACCTGACTTTTAAACTAATATTATCTCATAACCATTTTATAATGTACTGTAACATACAATGTTTCCAGTTTAGCATGTAAATGTATTGATACACTAACACTGAATGTGAGTCACTGGATACGTGCAGATTATTATGGTTTTTTACTTCTTTCTCAGTCAGTCCTCTTATGTTATTTTTGTAAATGTGGTTTTCGACAGGGAGAGAAATCTCTAGACTTTAGGCTGTGAACAGTCACAACATCTTTTATATCAAAGTTACAAACACACGCCACGAGCAGAACAGAAAGCAAGAGGAGCCATGGAGGAAGAAACGTCTGATGAATGGAGAGGCAGAAACAGACTGAGGCACCATGACGCTTCCCCTCTTTCAACTCTGCAGATACTGAGCCTTTACTTCTCCTGTGTCCATGACAACAGCTGAGTCTTCAGGCGCAACAAAAGCAGTTCAACTCTTTTGTGTCCCATGAGAGCTCCCAGACTCGGCTAATTAAAAAGAGGAATGAACATTCCTGGTTTCTCTCTCTTAGTGTGTGTGTGTGTGTGTGGGAAAAAGTTCAAGTTATTTTAAACCCTGGTGTTTTTTTGTTTTGTTTTTTTTAAAAAGGGTTAGTGCAGGGGTCTCTAACTCAAATGACCCAGGGGCCACTCGTCAAGTAAAAAAAAAGATGTAAGATTAGTTTTGGTTTCAGTTTCAGTTTCAGTTTGGTTTAGTTTAAGTTTAATTTGAGTTTTAGTTTAGTTTAGTTTTAGTTTAAGTTCAGTTTTAGTATAGTTTAGTTTAAGATTAGTTTCAGTTTCAGTTTAGTTTGGTTTAGTTTAAGTTAAGTTTTAGTATGGTTTAGTTTTAGTTCAGTTTTAGTATGGTATAGCATAGTTTAGTTTAATTTGGTTTAGTTTAGTTGTAGAATAGTTTAAGTTTAAGATTAGTTGCAATTTCAGTTTAGTTTAGTTGTAGTATAGTTGTAATATAGTTTAGTTGTAGTATAGTTGTAATATAGTTTTACTTTAGTTATTTTAAACCCTGTTGTTTTTTTAGTTTTTTTTTTAAAAAAGGGTTAGTGCAGGGGTCTCTAACTCAAATGACCCAGGGGCCACTCGTCAAGTAAAGAAAGGTTTAAGATTACTTTCAGTGTCAGTTTCAGTTTAGTTTGGTTTAGTTTTAGTTTAATTTGAGTTTTAGTTTAGTTTAGTTTTAGTTTAAGTTAAGTTTTAGTTTAAGTTAAGTTTTAGTATAGTTTAGTTTAAGATTAGCTTCAGTTTCAGTTTAGTTTGATTTAGTTTAAGTTCAGTTTTAATATAGTTTAGTTTAAGATTAGTTTCAGTTTCAGTTTCAGTTTAGTTTGGTTTAGTTTTAGTTTAATTTGAGTTTTAGTTTAGTTTAGTTTAGTTTTAGTTTAAGTTCAGTTTTAGTATAGTTTAGTTTAGGGTCACTCAGGGTCAGTCAGGGGCCACTCGTCAAGTAAAAAAAAAAAGTTACATTTTTGAGAAAAATACATTAAAATAATAATATTGATGATGACATTTCACATCATTTCAAAATAAAAGTGTACATTTTGATATGGAACCATGAATAGTTCACAAAATAAATGTAGTTATGATGCAAAAAAAACTACAGAAATAACTTTATATTTAGTGGTGGGCCACATGAAATTGATTTGGGGGCCACATTTTGCTTGCCGCTAATCTTAATATGGAAAAAACAAACAGAAATAACTTGATATTAAGTGGCGGGCCGCATGAAATCAATTGGAGGGCCGCATGTGGCCCCGGGGCCGCGAGTTTGAGACCTCTGGGTTAGAGTATGGAGGGGAAAAAGAGATGATCAATTAGTTGATTAGTTGATAAAGTCAAAGAATGAAGTTCAGATTTGCAGCTGAAATGTTGTATCATCGAGTTTTCATGTGTGATTTAATTTGTACGCCGAGTTTTTGAAGTTTCTAAAATGTAAGAATCTGATGTTTTTTCCAGTTTCACATTAACATAACCAAGAAATAATTAGATATCAACTGCTAATTGGGGAAAAAAAAACAACTTTATATTTCAACTTTTATGTATTTTATGACAGTTGGCTTTAGAAATGGGTCAAATAGGAAACACTGTAAGGATTTAGACTTGAGAAATAATTTAATGAACTTTTTTTTGTCATTTATTTAAGTTTATAAACCATGTATTACTTCTCAAGTACTTGTGAGGGTTATTTTAGCTATGTTTGTGCGTATAGTATGAAGTTTGGCAAGATTTTGTATTTTTGTTTGATCTTGTTATTTCCAGTACAAACAAATTGTCACACTCACACCCTTAAGAGCCAAAAATGTCCCATTGAAGCCCATTGAAACTGCAGTGTTTGTTCTCACTTCCATTAAAGCATAATACTATCTGCATGTCAATCTGGACTTTTGCCTTGGAGTTGATACTTTTTACTACTTCACACAGTAAATACCCTATAGTATTGCAAATACTTAATCCACCACCAGCAGCACATCATGTTAGATGTTTGTCGTTTTTCTGTTAGATGTAGT
Organism: Microchirus variegatus; assembly: GCF_963457635.1. Lineage (NCBI taxonomy): Eukaryota > Metazoa > Chordata > Actinopteri > Pleuronectiformes > Soleidae > Microchirus > Microchirus variegatus. The sequence continues at coordinate 25,767,095 of NC_139810.1, forward strand.
AAAAAAGCCAGGAAAAAATAGAAATGGAGCAAAGAAGCAAAGGTAGAGGTTAGTTTTTCGTCACGTTGTCCATTTATTTTCAGTATCGTTTGAGAAAGACACTGGTAGGACTGGTTAAACAAAGACAAACGAACATAGGTAGCAGTTAAGTGTTAATATAGACACGTACTGTTCACTTAAAGACACACGTTCTCTCACACCGTTGTACAGAAAACAGTCAGAGACAGAAAAAACACAACAATGTTAAAAATTGCATGTTAAGAAGCAGGCAGTTAAAGTGTTAATAGTTGTTTTTGTTTTTTGTTTTGTTTATATACACAACAGTCAACTTGTTGAAGTACTATACGCTGTAGACGGGAACAGTAATCATTCAGTGGCACGATGTCAAGGACTGGTCAACGTTGACATAATTCTAGTAAAAACTGCTCCCTGTGAACTTTAGTAAAAAAATACTGCACAAAAATAAGATAACGCTGGATGAAGAGAGAGCGTGCGAGTGTTTCAAGGTGCATTGAATCCATCGCCGACAACAAAACAAACGAGGGAAAGAAGGAAATGAGATGAAATTGACTTTGTTGAACGCTTTAGTGCTAAATCAATGCATGTTAAGATGGTTTTTTCTAGAAAGAGTAATGAGTTATCGACACAAACAGCCTCGTTCAGATCGCAGGAAGCTTTTCTTTGACCACTGTTGTCATCCTTTTAACTACTAAATGAAAATTGGGGATCACTTTTTTTGTGAGGCTGACACCGATATCAGTCCAAAATATCCTTTTAATGACTTTCAAGAAAAAAATAGCTGAACTGTGAGACATTTGTGCTGATGTAATCAAGTCCTGCACGACTCTCTGTGCTTAATGATGCATTAATGTGTTACGTAAGATTTACAGATTGAATGAGATTACACTTTTCTTTTTTACTATGCTGATTCTACCACAGAGAATTAGGGCCAAACTGATAATATTTTTTTTTTAAATCTTTTGAGAATTAAGTCGTAACACTGCGAGAATAAAGTCGCAAAATTCAGAGAATAAAGTTGTAACATGATGAGAATAAAGTCGTAACGTTACATGAATAAAGTTGTAACCGTTAGGAGAATAAAGTCGTAACGTTAAGAGAATAAAGTCACAACATTACGAGAATAAAGTCGTACCGTGATGAGAATAAAGTAACATTATGAGAATAAAGTCGTAACATCACAAGAATAAAGTCAATATTCCGTCTTTATCCCCGTGATGTTACGACTTTATTCTCGAAAGATTCTATTTTTTTTTCTTTGTTGTTTGGCCCTAATACTCCATCGTATGATTCAGCCATTTTGACTTATTCCTAATAAAAATGCAGTAGTTGTTAACGTTGTTTCTCTTACTCACAACTAACACAGAAAAAGCTGCCTATTCCGAGCCTGTGATACAAACTAATAATTGTTAAAAGCACCATGTGTGTAATATAATAACTGACTAACGATAACTGACAACATTCCTAATTGCCAAAGAGGGGTATTTATTTAGAAATAACTGATTCACTGAGTTATTAAATAAGTGCGGTGAGATTTAGAAGCTGCTCCTTCTCCCTGCCACAATAACGTATGTACAGTCTCTTAAAGGTAGGTTTAAAAAAAACTGTTCGAAAAACCTGTCTCTGGTCTTTAACCAACAGTTGCCTCCAGCACATTCTGGATTACTGTCATTTATAGTGAGCTATCAAAGAGGGGGGGGGGGGGGGGGTCAAATAAATCATTTAAGACCATAAAAACGTCACGTTCATTGTCATGGAGCTTTTTGCACATACGTGAAACCGGCCGATGGAAGACAGCGGGAAATGAGTGTCGAGTCTCATGATTTCTGTATTGAATGTCATTTTGTTGCACTGTTGCCATGATTGAGCAGTAAATATCATACAAGTTTTAACATTAATCAACAATACTAAATATCAAAGAGTCACATACACTGGGTACAGAAGTAAACAAAAGCAACAAGGCTTAGGGAAACCTGAGCAACAGCCACCTACAGTATGCACTATAAACAAAAAACATATCTAATATTGGCCCGAAAAATCATGAAACATTGAATTACCATAACATACTGTATATAGAGTAATACACGTTTGTGCAATTGTACACTGCAATTAGTCCACATGGTTCTGTATAAAGAAAGTGTACTGGCTCTCTGTCTCATCATGAGAATAATATAATACTGGTGCTCGAGTATGAGAGAGTGCTCAGCAAAGTCAAATCTAACAAAATAGATCCAGCCTAAAAAAATACCATCTGCATTGAATACAAAAAAAAAAAAAATTAAAAATACAGATTATCTGTACCAGACAAAAAAAAAATTATAATTGCACTATTGCTCTGGGCAAAGGGAAGCATTCAAATATAGGGGAAAAAAAATAAAAATGTTAAAAAGGTTATTTATCCAAGAAGAAAAACGAAACCCTGGGTAAGAAAAAAAGTGCATATGTTCGCTTTTACTCGCTCTTCGTCACAGTTATCACAGCCTTTGCAGTGTAAAATAAAGAGCTCTGTCACCACTGATAACAAGTTCCTTAAAATACTTCATAATATATGTAATACCTAAACAGTAGGAGGGCTGATTCTGGTGGTTTTTTTCTGTGTATTTCCATTAAAACTATCTTTACCCAGGTATAAAATACTTTTCTGGTTAAGGTAAGGTAAGTTTATGTTATGACCACAGGTTTTGATCTCAACACACCTCATCGTTACTGTTAGAAATGGCACACGATTTTTATGAGTCCATCCTTAATTGACCAGATTGTTAAAAGCGGCGATGCGTCCATTTTGGTTGCTATTATTCTGCCTCTGTTTAAGGCCACATTATACTTCTCCGACTGCGTAATGTGTTATCCGACTGCGTCACCACGGAGACGCCTCGAGCCTTTATACTTCTGCGTCGTGGTGACGGATACGCGCTGTAATTTCCCGCTCGATCAGTAGGGGTCGCTGCACAAGGTTGTTGTGCTTCTGACTACAGTGAGCAACGGTGTCCGAGAGAGAAAGAGAGAGAAAGACTGTTGTTGTTGAAACAGTGGCCGTTTCTCACTTATCTGTGTCACGGAACGCAGTTTTAAGATAATTTGAGTCCATTTAGAGTCTAAACATGTGCTGTGTGTGTTAAGATATGACGTATTTATAGTTTGGCAGCGGCGTTATCGGCGGGGATCAGCTCCGCCTCTGTGGACGCTCGTCACAGAGCAGCGCTATCTCGGCCTGTCCTGAGGACCAATCGCAGCTCTTGCCGTCTCCGTTGTCCCTTGACGGAGTGACGGACACTTAAAAAATATTTCGTGCAGTCGGAGACGACGCAGAGGCTCTTCGACAGGCTCTGCGTCGACGCAGAGGACTCTGCGTAACCTACGCAGAGCACTTTACGCAGAAGTATAAATTGGGCTTTAGTCTGCGTAAACAGGAAACATTGTGATATTATTTATATGCAGTGTCCTTCATCTGAAAATGCTCTCTGTCACGCAATACTATCAGACCTGAGTCAGCAGTGGGCGGGGCAAGAAGCGTTTATCCTGTCAAACTGCTGAGGACCAGGTTTTTTTTTTTTTTGTATTTCGTTGTGTTTTCAGTCAGACTACGACCTGCCCCCCAGTGCAGTATGGGAGAGCATAGACTTAACCAATTTTCTAGGCTAGACGATCCAGTTAGTCAAGACGCAGGATCTCACACTTTTACACGCCGTTTAATCAAACCATTTCAGGGATGAGATTCCAGGGACGTGGTATCTCACAGAAACTCGTGCGTGATTTAACGTGACTTCAGAATATAAACAGACGTGAAGGCGGACGTCAGTTAATAGCTGTTAGCTGTGTGCGCGATGTTTTGCGCTGAGAAGTGCAAAAAAAAAAAACTGTGGATGAAGTTAATCAACTTGGCGTTTACAAGTTACGGTTCTAAACAAAAGTATGCAATAAAAAAATTCTAATTTGGTTATTGCGGGGTTCTGCTCACGCCCCCATCGCGGTTTAAAACTTATGATTTTTGGGAATTGGGAAGACTCTGACACATCCACTAACATTAAAATCGTGTGTGTTAACCCTCACACTGCAGGATAATCTGGCCAGATAATCTGTTCAAATCAGCCTATAATCAGAGGACACACACGACTGTTGGAAGGGCTAAATCTGACCGTTTATCCTCTAGTGAGGAGCCGTTTTGAACAAGCACAATGTTGTTGCTGTTGTTATGAACTAATTTTACAATTGTTTGCTTTATGTTCTAGGAGAGAACATAACATTTCTCCAAAATAAGACTTTGTTATAATCATTTTCTCATACACGCTTCTGCAAAACTAACTTTCCTCGTCATCCACGCTACAACCGTGAGTCACATGACACCGTCTGTGAGAAAACGGATGCTTCCACAACTGGGACGTCCAAAACATCTCCTCCCACTTCACACACCACGTCACAACAAATGATTTAAATTAAACCGAGAATGGTTCAAGCGAACGAGCTGCTGCAGGTTCTTTGGTTCAGAGCTCGCTGTTAAACCGCTAAAGCCTGAAACGAAAGGCTAAATAAATGTCTCCCTCTCTCCTGGCAGTGAAAAGACTGACTGGACACCCCTGCCCTGTTTTGGCAAAGTCAGTCAGCTCAAATCTGACATCATTTTTAAGGAGGTTAACACTGATTGTTTTTGTGATCCTGAGAGGAAGAGGAGGAGCTGACTGCTGCTGCTGCTGCTGGTGGACTCTGGACTTAAGATGACAAGACGAGTGCTGGAGAGAAGAACTAGTCTGGATATGTGTGATGTAGAGATGTTAGGAGTTAATGTAGTGGTGAAAAGTCCCCTTTTCGAGGAACACTGCGTTTTTTTAAACCCGACTGTGGTCGTTTCTAACACTCCGCTATAGTGAGACAGATAAACTCCTGAATGCATTTCTTATACTGCTGCTCAGTGGGACTGCTGATCGGGTATTGACCTGGTTGTCCGAAGGGTCCCTCCGACTCCCGCATCTCCTCGTTCATCCTGGCCAAACGCAAACTAAAGAGAAGGACGAAAGGAAAGAAAAATAAGAGCAGTAAGAGTGTTAGAAAAACATCAAAGCTGGAGGGAAACAACAAAAAATCTCTCAAAGAAAATACAACCACAGGACGTGGTTATGTGAACATACAGCGTGACTATATCTGCATTGGCTTGCTGCACCGCTATACTCAGGGGATCCTGGCCGTCCTCGTCGCCGTCGTTCTGCGTCGCTCCTCTTTTCAGGAACAAACACACCTGCCTGGAAACACAAAGCAAAATCAGATCAGTCATTAGAGCTGCGGCTAACAGGGATGTGAATCTTTGGGTGGATCACGATTCGATTCCGATTCTTAGGGTCACGATTCTCGATTCAAAATCGATTCTCGATTTAAAAACTGATACAATGCATAGTGTGTTAAGGCAAATTACGGCATCAAAACAATACAGTTTGTATAAGATAACGTGATCACAAGAAGGCAAACTTAAGACAAAAGTTCACATTCATTCAAAACGAATAAAAACTTACTTCCTGTACAAAATAATAACATGCATAAATAAAAGCTTAGGCTAGCTGCCTTTTTCTCCCAGAAGTTACAAAAATAAACTGTACACAAATAACACAAAATGTTATTTTCAAAAATCGATTTTTTGAAGTTTATGAATCGATTCAGAATCGTGGATGATTAGAATCGCGATTCCTATGTGATTCGATTTTTTTCCTCCCACCCCTAACAACTGAGGATTATTTTTGTAATCGATTCATCTGTCGATTCTTTTCTCGATGAATCGTTTGGTCCATAAAACCGTTTTAAAACCGTTGATCGGTGTTTGTCAAACCTGGAAATGACGATGTTCTCGAAATGTCTTGTTTTTGTCCACAGACCAAAATGATTCAGTTTGAACGATTTCTTTGTTTATGTGAAGCAAAGAAACAAAGAACATGTTCCCATTTGAGAAGCTAAAACTATCAGAAATCTCGATTAATCGATTAAATGTTTCAGCTCTATCAGTCATCGAAAATATTTTGCACACTGCTGTCATCAAGATAACAATTATAGCAGCTTTAAATTTAACGTTAGAGTCTCTTATCTCTCATTTTTAATTTTATTGAATTTTCTACACTAATAGAGAATTTCACAATTTCAATTTTCATAAATTCACAGGCAGTCTTTGCTTTTCTCTGAGACAGCAGTGAATCCCCACAGATTCTTTTGATTCACTCACTTAAGTCAAGTCAATTTTATTTATAGCACAGCCCAACAACACAAACACAATTAGCCTCGAAGGGCTTCACAGTCTGTGAAAGTCTATCCTTAGACCCTCACATCGAGTGAGGGGTAAAACTCAACAAAAACTCCTGTAGAGGGGGGGGGGGAATGTTAGAAACCCCGGGAAGAGCCTCAGAGGAGTTCCAGGTGTCACAACAGACAAGTGGTTCTTGTATGAAGCCTGTTTTGCTTCATCCCATCAACAAAAAGGTGTGTGTGTGTGTGTGTGTGTGTTTGTGTGTGTGTGTGAAGTGGTTACAAATGACCCTAATGATGCAGCCTGGAGTAAACAGTCATATTTTTTTCCTCTCCCGTGACTCACCCCGTGTGTCCCAGATACGTGGCGTGATGCAGGGGACGCCTCCCCCTCGCGTCTCTTTGGTTGACGTCAGCGGCGTTCTGGAGCAGGAACTCGCACGCGATCAGTGAGCCCTGAAATAAAGGATTATTTGTTGAAAACTAATGAATGAGTATTGAGAGTGTAAAGACTATTTTTAAAGCGATATTCAACTCATTTGCAGCTGACAGTTTTTGTCAACATGGATATTTTCATTGGTCATTATTTTGGTGCAGTCAATGATCGAGTAAGAGCTGAAGTTGAAATCCTTCATTCATTCATTCATTCATCTTCTAGCAACATTATGCACACTGGTGATGGCCACTCACCCCGATCACTGCCTGTATGAGCGGCGTCTTCCCTTCGTCCTCGTCGCTCACCAAATTGACATCGGCTCCGTGAGCTAGAGCTTCGGCCATGACGGGCAGGTTGCGAGCCTTCGAGGCTTTGTAGAGCAGCGCTCCGGGACGAAGGTTACATACGTCTTCCGGGTCGGACGTCTCCGGCTCCGCCTCCAGCTCGGCGTCTCCGCTCGAGTCGTCAGACACTTCGCACTCTGAGGACGAGGAAAGGAGACGGATTATTTATAACACAGCAGCATAAGCTACATCACACATAACACATGCGTTACAAGCAAAGTCATTTCACTACATTTACATAACATTGTACACCTTTCCTTGGCTTCATATATACGTTTGAAACAAAAAAAAGTTTCAATAACTCAATACTGAAAATATTTTTTAAATTTCTTAATGATAAAATAACCATTCACCATAATTTAACAAAAACATATTTTCTGTTAAATAAGTGCTGTTGTTTGACCGAGGGGAGACCACACAGCACAAGAGGTCAATTTTTGAATACAATTATAAATAAAAATTCGACCAAAATGAAAGAAAAACGTATTTTTCTTAACTTCAGTGTTGTAGTATGCCGAGAAGTTGATTAGTCTTATGTAAAATTAATTTTGTGACACTAACATTTGTCAGTGCACGCTGTGTAAAGTAACTGGTTGCAATACTATCAGCGCAACATTTGCTGAAAAAATGCCAATACAAAACATGTGAAACTTAATTTAACCCTTAGAAGACAGAGCATTTAGGCTGCTTTTTTACCCCTGACTATATTAAAACGGATATACAGATGCTATAAGAATGTGCAATATAAAGTGTCTTATAGCCTTTATTTCAGCATAACCTATAGGCAATTTATTTTTTGTTCATTTTAACCAATTATATCAAAATCTTTAAAAACGGATTGCATTTGTGAAATTTGGAAATATGTCACAGTTGACTTCTGCCCAGTTATTACTACTCCATATTTTTTTTTAAATATGTGATACAAAATGAATCATAACACATTCAAAGATGGATACATGCTTTTTGTAAAGCCTGAAGATGTGACCTATAAACACACTACCCCAGGATGTCCATATAAGGAGTTGTGTTTTATTTCCACAGTAATTTACCAAGTGTGCTAGCGCGGGAGCACTAAAGGTTAAGAGGGACGTTACTGGATATAATTGGCAATAAACATGTACTAGAATTCAAATCTACTGAATATTTGAGTTGTACACAGGACTGGACTGGACCCTGTACACCTCCTACCTATGTGTTACAAACAGTCCATCTGCTTAACCTTCCCCATATGGACTCACCCTCCTCTGTGACGCTGTCCACCACCGAGCCAAACACCAGGATGTCCGTGCTGCCGTCTGTGCTTCCTCCCAACCCGCTGTCACTGCTCAGACCTGCCGGACCAGGAGATGCCACAACATGGACACATTAGATACTTGGTATTACCCGCATTAGCTGCCTCCTCTAAATAAGATTCAAGCCTCTCATCCACATCCTGTCTTTAATCTGCACGACAAGACTGTTAAATGTGAACAGAAGGAGTTGCTTACTTCGAGGCCCAGATCCTGTATCAAAGTAGGAGAAGAGCGTGTCCAACTCGTCAGGGCAAAACAGGGATTCTCGTCTGAATTTAGCAGCAGCTGTGAGACGAACACAATTTAAAGCGAGAGGTTAAGTAGAACGGTGGAAAGAAAATGTACATTGACACAAGAGAGGGAAAGCGTTTGCTCTTCGAGGACACAAAATGAGTGTTAAAGGGTTAAACTACCTGCAGAGAGTGTAGAAGGGGACGTGCTGCCGAGCTCTTGTCGGTATCTCCGCCGTGTTTTGGGTACGGTGGTGGCGCTGTTGTGTCTCCGACACTTCTTCACACTCCACCGCCGCTCCGGCTTCCTCTCCCCGTTGATGAGAATCTCTGTGCAGCCGAGCTTCTTCAGGAACTTCTTCTCCACGTACTTTGCCTTAATCCAAGCCTCTTTTTCCTGCCTGCAGACGACCGAACCATGTGTGACATCGATTTAGTGGGAATAGTGGAATTTTGAAGTCGTTTTCCTACAATTTTAACATCGACTTTGAGGCCTCGCCTTTTGAGGTAGCGAAAATCCTTTCATAAATGTTCATCATCAACTTGTCTAGAACATAATGTACCAAGTTTGTCGGGGCTAGCTCAAACATGCTAGGACGAGTTCGTTCAAATGCATAGACTAGCCACTTTTGTTTTTCCAAAATGGCCGACTACTGGGTGGGCGGAGCTAATGGAAGTAAATTAGAAATTTGTTTGGAATCATGAGAGCAACAAGTGTACCAAGTTTGGTTCAAATCGGAACAACTATGTCCGACTTAGACACAAAACAAAGAATCTAATATTTAGCACTTGACGCAATTTTGACCACTTATTCTCAAAAATTCCCCAAAAATTCCTTAAGAGAATTTGGTGTAAGACCGACACACTCACAAGTGTCGTTCGCCCCGATCCAAGGACTTTTATCTGACCATGAACCGAGTTCTGGGGGCGCTATACAGCCCTGGGGCTACAAACGAGTTCTTGCCCTATGCCACTATCGCATTTTCTCCGACCCAACCTCCGTGCCAAATTTGTAGAGTTTTTATTCCCATTAAACCCCTCAAAATTGAGCTCAACATCGGAGAAAAAAATTATCAACTCAACAGGAACAACAGGTTCCTAGCACTTCGTGCCAGAAGCTTTGGCCCTAATAATGAATGAGATGGTGTATTTACCTTGAACTGGAGGGCAAAGGTTTCTTCACACCTTGTCCTTGGTACGAGCCTTCATAAATGTGGTTGATGACACTGTTTCCAAGCTCACACATCAACTACAGGGAAAGACAAGAGACGTGACATTAATGTGGTCCAAACCAACGCTGGATTTTAAATAGAAATACAAAGTCTGTTCACAGAATATAAAGTTAGAGAAGAGTAAAAACACGTGGAAACAACTCTTCTCACTATGTTTTAAACACACACACACACAAAATAAAACACTTATCAGCACTTCTAAAGCTGAGATTATCGCATATAGTATTAATTAAATGAATTAAATAAGGACCTAAAGAGGCAAACTTTACCTTCAGTAACTCTGGTTCCCATGAGTCCAGTGTGAGTGAGCGAACCTTTGAACAGTGAACCCCGAGACTCCTGCAACAGAAACGTCTCAGGTTAAAAAAAAATATATGCTGTTTCCATGAGGTGATGATTTGAGGGCTTTATATTCCACTTTATAGAAAAGAGATGTTTTTACAAATGAGTCATAAACTGTGGCCATAGGTGATCTATCCCAAATCTCTATTAAAAATAACTTGTAAGCAGCAGAGTTCAATTATGAGACGATATGAACGCGAAGAGATTCAAAGGTGTGTGTTATTTTCTGCCAAAAAAGTTGTTTAAAACCAAAATGAAGTGTTTTTTTTTAACTTTTGCTGAAGGGTAATCATGAAAATGATCAATATCAAGTGATTTAAAGATTTTATCACGTTGTCCATGTAACAGCAGATGGACAAAAACAACAACAAGAGAGACAGAAATCAAGGAATTTTAAAACGTACTTAAAACTAACAAAAGAACTACACAGAGATACACTTTCTGTTCCACTCAGTTTGGTTCTATTTGGTGACTTTTTTAGTGTTTGATGCTGACAGGTTTGTAAAGCTGCAAGAACCTAAAATTATCCTTTTGGAGAAATTAGAGAAGCCGCACCTAATGTCATGCAAATCACTGAGTTCCTGCAATGATGCTGTCTGGTATCCTGGCAACAGAGACACAGCAGAAGAAGAAGAAGAAGAAGAAGAAGAAGAAAAAGAAAAAGAAGCTGATAGTGTTTCTCCCCTTCGTTTACCCCGCCACACTAAGGCCAAGTCTGCTCTCACTGTGTTAAACCGTAGCCAAAGAGGGAACATGAATATTCATACACGCAGCAGGGTCTGTGATTACATAAACACTGATAATGCAATTTAAAATAACACACACACACACACACACACACACATAAATCAAGAGGGGATTGTTCCAAGTCAAGTCAGTGAAGCAGCACTGTGATGTAACACGTGACCTCAGTATGAGAGCAGTGCATTGATCTGGACGAGGAGGAAATGTTATTACCTGCAGCAGGAAACTTCATTCAACAGCGTTACGTCACGTTCACTGAGATCCCGCTGTGAAGTGAACTAAGGACTTTTTTTTTCCCCTCTTTAACTTCTCACTTCCCCTCCCGTATATAAAACCTCTAAATCAAAGCCAAACTGATCCAATAGTCCCTTCGGAAGTGTGTGCTGGAACCACACCGAGCCCCTTTAGCAGCACAAGGAAAACACTTCCTGTTATCAGAGCCATTAACCTCACAGCACTGGACGCTGTTCTCATCTAACAGTGTTAGATGTTTGACCTTCAGTACTCTGTGCTCCAGGAAGTGAGGATAACGTCCTCACTCACCCTGAGTGATAAAAGTCGACAAAACAACTGACAGCGTTAAAGCGCCTGTTAGATTTTCTTTTTCTACCTGTGGATGCCCGAGCACTCGATACACAGCAGGATGCCCAGGTTGATGGAGGCCCAGCGCGGGTCGGCCTGGCCGCAGTCACAGCACTGCTCGTTGCCTGGCAGACTCTGAATCCGCTGCAGGATGGTCTCGCTCCGGGCACTGCGGTCCCGGGGCTCGCTGGCCGAGTCGATGCTGCTGGTCGACGGGGACGCAGTTCTGTCCAGGTGCTGAATGTCAACAGAAAAACAGGGTCAATAAACCTCAGAACCAAGCCAAAATCAAAACGAGTACTGTGACATACCTCTATATATTAAGATTCTTACCTCTATATAATAAGAATCTTACCTTTATATAATAGGAACCTTACCTCTATATAATAAGAATCTTACCTCTATATAATAAGAACCTTACCTCTATATAATAAGAATCTTACCTCTATATAATAAGAATCTTACCTCTATATAATAAGAATCTTACCTCTACTTCTATATAATAAAAATCTTACCTCTATTTCTATATAATAAGAATCTTACCTCTATTTCTATATAACAAGAATCTTACCTCTATATAATAAGAATCTTACCTCTATATAATAAGAATCTTACCACTATGTCTATATAATAAGAACATTACCGCTATATAATACGAATCTTACCCCTATCTCTATATAATAAGAATCTTACCTCTATCTCTATATAATAAGAATCTTACCTCTATATAATAAGAATCTTACCTCTATATAATAAGAATCTTACCTCTATCTCAATATAATAAGAATATTACCTCTATCTCTATATAATAAGAATCTAACCTCTATGTCTATATAATAAGAATCTTACCTCTATATAATAAGAATCTTACCTATATCTCTATATAATAAGAATCTTACCTATATCTCTATATAATAAGAATCTTACCTCTATCTCTATATAATAAGAATCTTACCTCTATATAATAAGAATCGTATCTCTATATAATAAGAATCTTACCTCTATCTCTATATAATAAGAATCTTACCTCTATATAATAAGAATCCGGGCTCTCTCTGTAGGCTGAAGCGATGCTCGCTTGAACTGCCTGAATCCATGCTTGTCTTAGTTTCTCAGATTCAGCCTGAAGCATACAACTCCTGCAAGACAAACCATCACAGTGGTTCAAATCAAAGTGCACTGCCTTATATACATTATAATATAGTAAGAGGGTGATGCCTATTAGTATAGAAAAGTTCAAGTCATTTCAAGTTACTTTTTATTTTTTTTAATAAAGTCAGCTCACTATCAAAGTGCATCAGGGCAAATGGGATAATTTCCCTCAATTTCAAAAATTCATTAAAATTATTATTTAAGAGGTTTGCAAATAGTTTCAATGGATCCTTGTTCAGGATGATGCTGACTTTAATTATAAAAACTGTCAAAGTGCATCATACCATGCTAATGTTGAGCTGTTTTCAGAAACTGAGATATTCGATGTGATAAAAGAGTATGTTTTAATCAAATGTAATGATGATTTCAGTACGAGGTAGAGTGAATATGTGACTATTTTTATGGCAGTGCGAGTGTGTGTCTTACTTGGACGGGGACACGACTTCAAAGCAGAACCTCCTCTCAATGTCCTCGCATGGTTTAACGGAGCACAGTCGGAGGTCTTCCACCACCACCGTCAGAGAGTCCTGCTGACGCAAAATCACCTTCTCATTACGTATTAAACTACAAAAAAAAGGGTCAAAATAATGTGAAAAACACACATGTTGAGCCTCTGACTGAATCCACGGATAAAAGCAGAAAGCTCTCGACTCTGTGAGTGAAAAACATGCCACATTCCCCTGCACTAACGCTGCACTTAACCTCTTTAGCCCTGGGGAAAACTGATAGGTAGAAGATAAATGGACTTGCCTTGAGCTTCTTCTGATAGACCAGCTGACTGTTCTGTATGGAGAACCAGCGTCTGAAGAGAGGGAGGTAAATAAAACATGTGTTAGATGGATTATCCTTTGGATGTGTAAACGTTCAGTGTGCAAAGGTAGAGCCACTGTGGACACTCGACACGAGGACAGGCTACGGTTTACAGCACTTTTAGTTGAAAGTTCTGGAGTCACAAGGAAAATCTTTTTTCGTATGAGCACTGATAGAAATCACTTTTTGCGGAACGTAGATCGAGGTTAAAACTCCTTTATTTAAATCTCGACTAAAATTCTATTTAGAATTCCCTCATGATAAGAGTTGGCAGTTGTTGCATTTTATACTTTTATTGCTCTTTATATTCTGCCTGTTTTATGTATTTATGCTATGTGCAGCACATTGGTCAACTCAAATGTGCAATAGAAATACATTTGGATTGGGGGAAAAAGGACGTATGTAAAAAATTTAATAGATGTATCAGTAATAATGTGACAGATGTATCACTAAAAATCTCAAAAAATAAAAATTTCACCCCTAAAATAACTTCAATAGTAGGTAAAAATTGTAAAAGAAAGGTTAAAAAGACTGAAATCTATGTCAGTCTGGATTCAGAAATATGTGTAGAATGTCTGTGTTCTTACTATACAGAAAAATATATGGAAAAATAATAATCACCATCTATCTTCCTATTTTAAGAACTCCAGCCAGCAGCAAGCCCCCTCATTTAATTAAACATACAGTATGGGTAAAATCTTACATATCACCTATTATAAACAAGATAATGGCATGACAAACAAACACACAAACAAAAACATACAGATTAAATCCAACGTGAACCATAAACGTGCAGAAATACAAACGAATTATGAACGACGTATAAAACAAAAACAATGCTGCACGTTATTCATGCTTTTAAAACACATAACCCTTTGTTGGCGTCGTACAAATGTACCTGTTCCAGGTCTTAAAGGCATTGCTGGCCCTCTTGAACAGGTAACCCTCCATCACCACACCATTAGGAGCATCCACGTTGAACTCCACCTTAGTGTCGTCATATGCAAAGTCCTGAGAGACAGGAAAAAAAGAAGAGAGAGAGAGAGACACACAGGAAGCGGAAAATTAATCCTACGGTCACCACCACAGCTGATCCCTGTCAGGATGCTGTTCTGTCCTTCAACCGGTCAAACAGGAAACACACACACACTCTCTTTTTCCTTTTTACGTCATGAAGAGGTTCGCATGTGTTGCTGTTCCTGGAATCGCAGTCATTTTAATGTACACGGAGTCCACGAACCCTGACAAATCGGCAGAAATCGTGCGATCATGTAGAAACGCACACCACGTGCGAGCGTATGTGCGCGACGGGAGTGGAGTCGTGCCGTCTTCTTCCTGTGCGGCACACGGAGGGCATTTCATAACCCAACAGATGCGAGTGTGACGCAAATTATTACATAAAACCGAGGGGGTGATTTTCACGTGAAAATTACCATCCGACCTTTTCATGACCTTCAGCTACATCATGACACCGAGCATTTTAATGAAACCCAACAGAGGGTCGTTAATGGATACAGGAAGCACCGAAAATCACCACGTAAACATGAGTGTTTTTGATGTTTTGCCGTAACGTAAGAGGAATATGGAACATTATCTCCACAGACGACTGAAAAAATGTCAGTAGAAAAACCTTTTAAGTTAGGGTTAGGGTTCACAAAGTGTCCCCGAATATACGAAAAGAAAAACTCTGGCTCGGTTGCACGATAAGAAGAATGTGTGCACTCGCAGCAGCACTGAGAACATTCACTACTCACGACATGACTGAAGAACAGCAAGACTTACTGTTGTTTAAATGTGCAAACAAAGGGAATAAAGGCCAAGTTCACACACACACACACACACAGAGTGAGAGCACATTTCTGTCAAACACTTAAACACTAGAACTGCAGGTTATTTGCAGTTGAATACAAGTTAAGATAGAACATAATCATATTTTACACTATATATATTTTTAGATGGACAGTTTGGCTAAGCAATAAGACAGCAGACGCAATACCCTGTCAAAATTCCATAATTAAACAAAAAGTTAAAAAATCTTTCATCATAAATTGGGTTTGAAATTTGGTCATTATTACACCCTTTATAAAGGACATTAAATTCACCACTAAGAATCACATTTGCTGAGACAAAAAAAACCAAAAACAAATAAGACAAATAAAACAACCTGCAGTCAAAGTCTGAGATCGCAACCTTCTATCGCTCAAGCAAGAACGGCATTAAACTGCCTGTGTAATGCAAATAAAACCCACCAAACCGCTGTTCCACCGGCAAAAGATCTTCATTTTCAGACGCTTGGTGTGTTCCAACAACATGGAAAAGCAGCAACAAAAATAAAATAAACTATTAGGTCCAAAAAAAAAAAAAAGGTAAGTGTCTCAGAGTAGAAACATGGTTCTTCTTCACTCTCTCACAGCGCACTGTGCTGCTGCTGCTGCTGCTGCTGCTGCTGCTGCTGCTGCTGCTGCTGCTGCATCGCGCTGAGTAATTCCAACACTGACATGTGTGCCCTTCCACTTCATCCACCTGCCTGCTGCCCCGTGAGCCTCTGGATTATCTCTAATTACCATACAGCTGCCAATCTCTCCATAACAGGACGCTGTGAGGGAGAACTGCGCCGTACTTTACTGTAGCTGCTTTTGAAGCCAAAGACAAAACAGGCTGCTCTGACACTTCAGAGTCTAAACGCACCTCCCTCCCTGGAGAAGGTGGGAGTTACAGTCTTTCTATGGTCACCAAACCAAAAGGGCTACTACTGAAGACTGCACATCTACACCAGGGGTTCTCAAAGTGTTGATACCTGAGGGCCAATTTAGGAACCCAACATTGGACTGAGGGCCGCCAAAGGAAAAAAAACAGAAAGAAATCCCATTTGTAATCATTTTAATGACCAGATTGCAGTTCTACACTTTAGCGTTTAAGTAATATAAGCGTTAATATAATGTAATTTAAGCATTAATATAATAAAGCTTTATAATTTACTGGGTGATTACCCAGTATTTTGGCCATTGTTCTTATCTTCTAATTACAGGTTAATACCAAGTAACACATTTCTGTTACCATATATTTACTGGGTAAATCGCTAGTAATTGGGGGCTGTAGCTACCTGCTTATTACCAGCTTATAACACAATAATACACTAAAATTCACCATATAGAAACCAGGTAAATACCCAGTATTTTTGTTCACACTTATTGGTCTGTATCCAGTAATGTCCAATTACCATTTAACAAGCCTAGTAGCTCCTGGATTAAAACTATCAACTGTAATTCATTGCGGGCCGCCAGAAATGTTTCTGTGGGCCGCCATTGGCCCCCGGGCCGCACCTTGAGAACCAATGGTCTACACGAACAAAAGCTGAAACGTGCACTGCAACTTCAAAAAGACGATGAAGGGAATCCGTCTTACCTTCAGTTGTCACAATAAGCCTTTGTTTTTTTTTTTAATAAAGCACACATGACACTGAAAAAGATGTGCACTGGGTCATAGTCTGATATGGAGAAACTGTAACAACACAAGTATCCTGATTGTGATAAAGAAGACTAAATAATTCATGACAAATATAATATAGAAAATAACTGGCAAAGTGGTGGTAAAAAATAGCCATAGCCGTATTATTACAGCAGACACTACCGTTCAAAAGTTTGGGGTCACTTAAAAATGTCCTCATTTTTGAAGGAAAAGCACTTTTTTTTTTCAATGAATATAACATTAAATGAATCAGAAATACACTCTATACATTGTTAATGTGGTAAACGACTATTCTAGCTGCAAACGTCTGGTTTTTAATAGAATATGTACATAGGTGTATAGAGGCCCATTTCCAGCAACTATCTCTCGTGTTCTAATGGTACATTGTGTTTGCTAATCGTGTTAGAAGACTATTGGATGATTAGAAAACCCTTGTGCAATGATGTTAGCACAGCTGAAAACAGTTCTGCTGGTTCTTTGACCAAAGCAAAATTATTATGATGAATGGAAATTAATTATTTCTAATCTTGTCAATGTCTTCACTATATTTCCTATTCATTTTGCAACTCTTTTAATGAATAAAAGTGTGACTTTTAATGGAAAACAAAAACAAAATTGTATAAGTGACCCCAAACTTTTGAACGGCAGTGTATACAGTATGTTGTGACTAAATATCATTATTTCATGACATCTCTCCGCAGTATTAGGTGGTAAAAATAGACGCAGGAGACGCATGTAGAGCCGCAGCCACTGATGTAAATGTAGAAATATGGAGCAGCAGCAGCATCATCACATCCGCTGCATCCGACAGGACTTCTCCATTAAATATGTGGTTAAAAATAAATGGCTCTGCCTTCAGATGCGTGTCGCTGATCCGTGCGCTCGTGAGAGTCCACAGGTGGACCACTTCAACTCCCTTTTCTGCTCCCCGTGGTGTTTTCTCTTGTTCTGACCAACGGCTAAAAACCCTTTGTCCTCGTGTTAGTTTACACAAGGCTTAGTACATTAGTGCACGAGCTTGACGTAGTGAGTGAGGAAGGAAAGAAAAAAAGAATATCTTAAGACTCTTTAAGGAGGAAGAACATAATTAAATGTCACACTGCTCTGAAAACAGCGTTTCCATTCGACATCAAGTAAAATAGCACATTTTAAGACAATTGCAAAAGGGGAATTTCTCTACATTTCTTCGCAATTAAGTTCAACTCATTTCTCTTTGTGAATTATTCAGGATGACAGAGTCGAGACTAAAGCCCAAGGAAAACTTCAAAGAGGGTTTCTAATGTTCAGCACTAACGCTGCACTCTGCCAACACGCTGAACCAAAGCTGTGATTCATGGGAACATTATGGGGAAAATAATAAATGGAAGATTTCTCACCTGCATCAGGGTCTGAGAGGAGACGGCAGCAGAGGGAACATGAAGACAGAGGAACAGAGAATTAGAGGCGTTAGAAACACCAAAGGTTTTGTTTGGGAACGCTCTTAGAAATAAGGGTTCCAAAAGGGTTCTTCTACAAGGGCTGAGGTTCTACCTGGAACCATATGCTTCTGAAAAACCCTTTCACAGAAGAAAGGGTTTTTCAAGGGCTCTTGGTAACACTAATGGTTCCAGTAAGAACCATTTTGATCCAAAGGACCCTTTTTTCTGAATAAAGGGTTTTAAAAGGGTTCTTGGTGGAACCCTCCAAAAGGGTTATAAAAAGGTTCTACCTGGAGCCAAAAAGGGTTCTCCTATGAGGACATGCCAAAGAACCTTATATGGCTCTACTTAGCACTTTGATTTCTAAGAGTGAATAACACAATAATCTTTCTTTTAAACCTAAAAAACAAAAACATCGTCCACTTATCATAACAACCTTATTTTTGAAATGTTCTACTGCATGTCTCTTGGTGAAGAGTCTAACAGCTCTGGCAATAACAGATCAATAAGTGGCTCCACACATGACCCAGCCCTTCCCCGTGGCTCTGTCCACGACTACACTGAAGCTGTGTCTGACAGATGGGCCCTGATCCTGGGGGGGGGGGGGGGGCACAGAGGAGCCCCCTGAAAATAAAGAGGTCTGTTTGAATTATTAAAGAAAGGAGGTATCACACAGAGAGATGTACTCTACACGCACGGATGTGATCGCATTAAAAAGTAATACATGATATGATTCCAGGGCCTCTTTGAAAAAAAAAAAAAAGGCAATGAATCAATGAAGATCTGAAAGAAATATGACAGTGTTGTCAATTATATCATGATAGCATATGCTGGACCCACTTGATTTAAGCTGTTTTCGGTTGTGGATTAGCTTAGCATTATCGCTATCTAACGTCCTGGGCACGACGTTATAAACTGCAACCACAGTTGCTGCAGAGAGGAAGAACCTTACCTCAAAAAGGGCTAAGGAACTACTGATAGAGCTGGTTCTCCCTTTATTCAGGAAAGGGGTTTTCAAGGGTTCTCTGGATCAAAATGGTTCTTACTGGAACCATTAGTGTTACCAAGAACCCCTTGAAAAACCCTTTCTTCTGTGAAAGAAAACAGTTTCTTTGACGAAAGGGAAAACTTATTATTTTAAATAAAAATCATTATTTCTAATCTTGTCAATATCTTGACTATATTTTCTATTAATTTTGCAACTCTTTTGATGAATAAAAGCGTGACTTTTAATGGAAAACACAAAATTTTTTTTTACTTTTGAACGGTAGTGTAGACATCTGAAACCATGAATTAATGTGATATAAACAAAGATAATTTACTTACTTAGAAATGCCAGGACTGTCCATGTCTGAATATCATATTTTACGTATACTTTATTTTACTTGTTTACTTAATAGTTACTCACCCTCTGCTGAATAGTGGCATGTTTATGCTCCATTTCCCTCTTCTCCATGGCTGAATCGATCACTAGCTGATCCAGCTGAAGGTCAGTTCAACAGGAGCAAAACAACAACAACAAAGAACAGGAAAAAGAAAAGTTCAGTTAAATTCATTCCTTTAGCAGTAAAAATAATTAGAAAAAGGATTCAGAGTCAGAGCTGCTATGATTCAAACACAGGCTAAGGCTCAGAATGACATGTTTGGGTCAGTTAGTTGTGGAAGGACGAAGCATCGATTCAATAAACCTGCTGTGACAAACGAGTTGGCTCATGAACAACGTCCTACAGCATATACACACATACTGTAATAAAATAATCATAAACCCAATGACCCAACGCGTCGCAATCGTTCGATCTTTTACAGTGAAATTAAATCGACCAATATTACGCAACCGGCTCCTCGTCAATAGACCGCTCGATAACAACGACGCGACTGGGAGGTCGTCGCAGCTCACGCCGAGCGAGGGTTAAAGACGCTGCCGCTCACCTCAGCGGCCAGTTTCTTCATGTACGGGTCGATCTCGTCCAGCAGGTTGTAGCCCTGCTGAAACAGCGAGTACTGGGCGTGCATGAAGGACAGCATCTGAGTGGAGGACAGAAGCAAAATGTGACCTTTTTTTTTCCCACTATGCTGCATTTATGGAACGTGTTATAAAGATTGGAGAAGAAAGCGACTTACAGCATCCAGAATCTCAAACTTCTTCCTCGCCTGCAGGACGTTAATCTACGGTGAAAATACAGATTATTATTATTAACAATGTTTTAAAGAATGAACAATATTAGACTTAACTTCCTCTTGTTGACATCAACTGTGACAACATTATTCATTTGTTTTGTGCTGCATTTAAGAGGTCACATATACATATATAACACATCTTCCTGCAGCTTTGTGACCTTTTCTCGCCTTGAGACATACAGTCGAAATGGAAAGAGGGTCCGGCCTCTCACAGCAATGAACCTGAATCAGTCACTTTGTTCCCACGGGCACTTTCGAGGAAGGAGGTTACGACATGTGGGCAACATAACGCAGCTTATTAACAGAATGTGTCACAAAGGGGAGAAAGAATGGACACAGACGTTGCTGCAGGATAGAAGTCGTATTTTTAGTGAATTCACGCACTGTGTAGGATAAATAAACTGTAACGCAGATATGTTACGAAGTCGCATATTAATCAGTGTTTACTGCGTGAAATATAGACTTCTCACAGCGGCACAAAGACCTTGGAGAACAACAAGGATAAACATTTGTGAATAAAAGATGAAAAGAAATGATCATGTAACACTGAGAAACTTTTAAAATCACCTGTGAAATTTTGAGGCATATACAGTATACATATATACAGTATGTATATACATATACATACTGTATCTATATGTGTATATACATATATACATACATATATATATACACATACATACATACATACATATATATACAGTATATATAAATATATACATACATACATACATATATATACAGTATATATAAATATATATACATACATACATATGTATACACATATACATATATATACACACATATATATATATATATACATACACATATATATATACATACATGTATGTATATATATATACACATACATACAGTATATGCATACATGCATGCATACTTATGTATGTATATATATAATATATAATACAGAATTTGGGTCTAAAAAGATGAATTCCATTTGTTATTTGTCAAATAACTAACATTAATATTTTAATTTTCGACAGGTTTTTGAAAGATTTCTAAAATATTTGTATTTATTAAAAAAATGTATCAAATATGTTTGGGACATACAAGGATTTCGGATGTATTTGAGGTGACACGTTTGTGCTTTCAACCCACTGTGTTTTCCTCCTGGATTACTAAAGCTGCTACTTTTGTTGAAATATGGGTTAAATAGCGCTATAATCCAAAGGTTAAATGTGGGCATAAAGATTACATCAACTGACAGCAGCTGTAAAAGATGCTCTGCTGTAAATTACACTCAAACATGGAAAAAATAATATGTTAGAAACAGAAGAGCTGACCTGTAGCACATAGTCCAGAGCGAGGTGTCTGAAGCACCTGCGGGTGATGCTCAGCGTGCTGGTGGCTTCTTCCACCTCGTGAGGCTTGTTCCTCGGCGCCTGAGCGTTCTTCACCTGAGCGATCTCCATATCCTCTCGCACCCTGTCGAAGTGCTTCTTGGTCTCCTTGAACTTCCGAACATCCCTGACAGACACGGACAACCGAGCGTTAACAAGCTCAAATAATGACATCGACAGAACACGGATATTTACCAGGACCAGGGGTCACCACAAAGTCAACGTGAGGTTTAAAGTAACCGACTTTGTTTGTTAAATTGTTCACATGTCTGTGACAAAATATCTAGGCTGCACTCTGTTTAATATTTCAAGAGACAAAAAAAAGGGTTTTTCAGAGGCAACGAGGGGACGTCTGCGCTATTAAAGTTGTGGTGGTTTTTGTTTTTTTTCTACCTGCGTTGAATTTTTCATACGAGTGAAGTCGGTTTACTCACTCTTTGACAAAGTTGTGCAACTGCTGCTTCACAGACCGCTGAGCTTGATCGAACAGAATCTGAAACACACAGAAAGAAAGAATAAATGAGCACGTCTGAACTCTGAAACTTAAATTTAAGTTGACTTTATACAAGACGCTAGCAAAATATTCATATTTCTAGAGTGCTGAATGAAAGTTATACCAACATATCAATAATTTAGCATTAAAATATGTATTTTTTGGCTCTTTTTTTATTTTTTATTATTAATTACTCATGTAAAACATTCTTTATGTGTTCCATCTACTCCATTTTCATCTAGAATTGTGATTTTAACACCATTAAAGTCACAATTATTAACCTTTTTAACCTTAATTAATAACAATATGTGTATTCTCTGCTAGTTCCATTTGCTGCTTGATGTTTCTTGTGTGCAAAAAAACCCCCCAAACAATATATTTATAACATATATAAGGAAAATACTTGAAGCTTGTTAAGTAACCCATAGCAACCGACATGATTGTACAGTATAATATTGAAACCCATTGATATTATTAACTCAAACTGTGTCAATTTCAACCCATTTAGTTAATTATGACAACAAAAAGGCTGCTTCACTGGTTGTTTCCAGCAACAGAGGGCGACACAACCCAACTTTATGATGCATTCAAATGATGCACATCGGCTCTTCCGGCCTGTTGCAATGAACGCCACTCTGACTCAAACACACCTGCTCTAATGTGATAACGTGCTGCTGCCTTCAATTAGATGCTTTACATCCAAGAACCCTCCCTCCTGTCTGATGACACTCGGAAGTTACACATCGTCTTTGATTTCCCCTGCTGTGCCACTACTGCTGCTGCTGCTGCTAAATAGGTCACTCGGGCAGGAGACGAGGAGCGGGAGAAAGAGAGAGGATGGGCTTTTGCTTCCATGTGACATTACAGGATCTGCATCCAATGCAGGACGCAAACCAACCCTCGTCCTGTCTGAATAATTGGATAAAGAACTGTGTGTGTGTGTGTGTGGATTAGGAGACTTCAGTTCCCTATACGACGAGTCATCCGAGTGCTTTAACTCAGGGATTACAGAAACCGATGATGAAAAAGGAACTTCTCTATTGTTGCAACTGTAGGAGGAAAAGGCAGCGGAACAGTGGGAGCCAGTAACCAGCAGAAACACAATAAATATAGATGGCTTTAATTTTAACCAGACTTGAAAACAAAAAAAATGTGGCTCAGATGGAAGTGGTCAGCTTTATTGTGTTCTTGCCAGCGCCTCCAAAAGAGCAGTGTTTGTTTTGATCATGGGGTTTTTAGGCCTCTTTTTTTTTTTTTTTTACTGCTCCATAAACTCACAACGTCAAATGAATGTGTGAAAGTGGAGGAGCAAAAGAAGCTCAGGCATCCAAGTCATCAATGCACAACGGAACCACTCCAAAACACCAGAAACAAGTCTCGTCAGATAAATGAACTCCCTTTGTTGGCGTTAAAAGACTGCACGTGCGGTCAAGTGCAAGTGAGAAGCGGGAGGTCATCGATCCAGGCCAAAAACACCCAAGTGTAAGCTTAGTTTGGGCATCATCACTCGGATGTTAAAGGTGACATAGAGTGGTCCTGTTGCACATAAATGTTAGTTATGGAGGTCTACTTACATATATTAACTTCGTCAAAAACCTCCTAGTTGCTGTAAACGTGCCAATAGAAATCCTCTTTTCTGACGGTGTTTTTCTGCTGCGAGATTTCAGAGTGAACTTTCACCCCCAGAATACTTCTTGTGAGTGATTGGCCAGTACTATCCAGCACATCCGTTCTCAGAAGCGCAGCGCCCCCCTCTGGAACGGTGGATGCACTGCTCCTCATTATCAAAACATTGTTTTAACAGTGTTTAAATATAGCTTCGTCACGACTCCCCCCCGCAGTCCCTTTTATGACTTTAAACCGGAGTCAGACCCAGAGTCAGAAGACACTGTTGCTCGTGAAACACCTCCACAACGGACGTTATTCTTCTTTTTGGGTTCAATGTACGCAACCGGATGTGCCCGGACTACCGCCCGGAGCAGGACGATCGGTTGTTCAGGAGAACCGCTGCTTATGTTACTATTACGGGATTTTCAGTGATCTTGTTGAGCCCCGAGATTACAATAAAACACAACGTTCTCAGCAATGGCTGAACTGTTTGTTTCGAACCGTCAGGGCTTCATAAACAAGGTAATGACGCAGATACACACCAAAAAAATAGCGATAATAGGAACTTCCGGTCTAGTTCTGCTTTAACCATCTGGAGTCAACAAGTGCACCTCCACATGATGTTTGTGAGTGAGCGGTGGCAGCAAAGCTGTGACGGGGACTTCCTGCGTCTGAGGTTAGAGCAGCCTGTGGCATTCCTGAGCTGCTTTGTGGGAAGCTGACACCCTACTTTCATTGGAGCCAGGTTTCACAAGTCGTGTCTCATGCTCGATCGCGATAGACAGCGAACGAGCCCGACTGCAAAGAGAGGAAAGATGAATAAGCAGTGCACTGCCTAAAGATGCCTGGAAGGATTTTTGTATTTTAATTAGCTCCTTTAAGAAGAAGAAGAAGAAAAAATGCACCGTTTGATGATAAAAGTTGCCGCACGATGTAGTTTTGTAATTCTGCAAGATCTGAAAAGCAGCGTTAAGAAGCCGCTTGCGCTACTAGAAGCCACATTTAGCAGAAAAAAGAAGGAGAACAACATCAACGCCGTCGCCCGACCTCGTCTGACTCCTTACTCTCGCCGCAGTCATCGGCTTGTAAAGAGGCCAACTCCGATAAGACAGAGAAAACACACACTACAACCCACTGGCATGAAACTGCAGCCCGTCACCACAATCACAACACGGAGACGGTGATGTGCTGAAAAGTAACGAGGCAGCAGACCATGAAGTTTTCTAAATATATGATGACCCTCCAAACACATGAGAAAGTCAAAACATTCAATTATTGCACCTCAGATACACATAGTTTTTTTTTGCCGGGAGCTATAATTTGGTTCATGAGAAAAGTCCTCTGAGCGACTTCAGGGCAGCAACAGGACCTCGAGCACGCACTTTGAAAAAAATAAATAAAATAAATACACTACCGTTCAAAAGTTTGGGGTCACCTATACAATTTGTTTTGTGTTTTCCATCAAAAGTCACACTTTTATTCATCAAAAGAGTTGCAAAATGAATAGAAAATAAAGCATTTTATTCCAAATAATAATTTTGCCCTTTCGTCAAAGAACCAGTATAACTGTTTTCAGCTGTGCTAACATCATTGCACAAGGGTTTTCAAGGGTTTTCTAATCATCCAGTAGTCTTATAACATGATTAGCAAACACATTGTGAGCCTCTATACACCTATGTACATTAAAAAAACAGTCGTTTGCAGCTAGAATAGTCGTTTGCCACATTAACAATGTAGAGAGTGTATTTCTGATTCATTTAATGTTATATTCATTGAAAAAAGTGCTTTTCCTTTCAAAAATAAGGAAATTTCTAAGTGACCGCAAACTTTTCAACGGTCGTGTAGGGATCCAAATCCCTCCTTCTTTGTCTCAGAGAGCTGAGAGTATGTGGTTGTTTCTTGATTAAATTTGGTTAAATAAATATTAATACAAGACGCAAATGTGTATTTTACTTGAAGATAATATTTTTGCCATACCTTCAAATAATATACCTTTATAGTCATTTTACCACACTTCTCTGGTTGAAAGGCACAAAACAATCTAATTACTAATCACTAGGTAGACAATGATATAGTGTAGCCTACGACAGCGGTTCTCAAACTTTATATACCTGAGAAAATACTGAGCTCTCAAAAAGTATCGCCAACGTTAAAATACAGTGGTGTAAAAAGGCCGAGCAAAGTCAGCTACGGCCTTTTCACAGGAGGTGACGCTCATTAATATTAATATTAATATTATTATTTAATGTGTTATTATTGTTATTTGTTTCACATACCTTGGTATATAAAAGTAGAACAGTATTTCTGATTTTCCTCCAAGTACCACCAGAGGAAACTTGCGTACCACTGGTGGTACGCACACCACAGTTTGAGAACCAAAGGCATATGACAAACAATCTACATATACAATTATATATTATATAAAGCACTGCCTTTACACTATATTTGCACTCAAACATGTACATTTAACACAGTCTCTAAGTTAAGGTGAAGGTTAAAGTCTTCCTGTCCGATAGTGGCTATAGACGTAAATCAGACTATTATAATATTTACTTTTTTAATCAGAGCTGTGGTAAAAAAAAAAAAACAAGGAAAATGCTGCGTTGTAAGAAAGAAAGGGAAATCTGGCACATCTTCACCGACATGACATCACGGCTCAAGAATGAGACGGCTACAAACGCACACAAACATCACAATGGAGCACTGTCCTCCTGACTGTTGCCTCGCTTTAATTCCCCCCCCCCCCCTCCTCATTTCACTGGCATGTCAGGACACAGACTCATCTAATGACACAAACAAGGCGGTTAACTTTAATCTGAAAAAGAGTAAACACCAAACTCACTATGAGCATCTCTGCTGAGTGTCACAGAGCGTCAAGAAAGACCAAGAAGGCTTGACTGATCATAAATTCTGCTTCGTGTTCCCAGGTCCTCAAGTAAAAATATCCCATACACAGACACTCCGTCTTCTGCTGGAACCTTGGGTAGTGTTAGTGCTCAATTTCAAGCACAACAAAAATGCTGCTCGACTTTTAATATAAACATATTATACGCTATTTCTTCAAGTGAACCTAGTTCCCTGGTGTCCTAATGAACATGTCACCACAGCAGTTCAATCACGCTGCCAAAACAGCCCTGTTCAGAACACTCGCTTTTGAGTGCCTGTCTCTTTAAATGCAAATGAGACACAGGAAACTACGTCAGCGTCACTGAGGCCCCGGCAGCTAACAGCAGTTAGCGTTTGGAAAAGCCATCATATGCCGACTCTAGCCGGCACATTGCCGTCACATATAAAATATATCCACTAGATATGTAAATCCTCTGAGGCTGGAAGTTTGTGTAGAACTCTGTGCTGCACTGTGCAGCCAAGAATAGAACACTTTGCAGACTTCTGCTCTTCTGGGTACTATTGCCCTCGTCTGCAAGTAAACATCGCATGCTTTTTCCACACTTTGCCAACTCATAGTGCCTCCATCGTCACAAATATAAGCATTAAAATGATTAAAAAGTTGATTTTGCATAAAATGGGTCTCCTTTAAGTTTATTCAACATTTATTTTTAATTGTTGCATTACATTTAAGTCTTCTCCAACACATGCTAAGGATGGATTTTCAGCAACTTGCAGCTAATGAATGAAACCTTAAGATTAGGGAACACATATTCAGCATTAACTAGGTGCTTACTAACATGCATATAAGTAGCATACTAGCCCTTTATTAGTAAATATTAAGCACGTATTAACACACCTTATGTAGGAATATCTTAATTCATGTTGTAATAGAGGTAGAATAAGGTTATTATAATAATAATAATACCTTTATTTGTGTAGCACCTTTAAAAACAACAGTTTACACAGTGCTTTTACACACAATACATACACACATATGAACAGTATAAATAAAACAAATTTCCATTGATTTACGGTGCTTAGAAAGAAATGAGATAAAAGGATAAAACAATAAAATCATTAAAAAAAAGAGATAAAGACAGCATCACACAAAGGCCAGTCAATAAAAATAAGTTAAGTTATGTAGAATAAGGTGTTAATATGTGCTTAATGATTACTATTAAAGGGCTAGTATGCGACTTATATGTGTTAGTAAGCACCTAGTTAACGGTGAATATGTGTTCCCTAATGTTAAGTGTTAGCGTTAGAGTATTAAGTTACTTTACACGCAGTAGATGATGTGTTTAGATCTGTGGGACGTTCTGTTGCAAACAAACAAAAGTATTTCTATTGTGTCCTTTGTTTTCCAGTTTGGCTTCTAAATATAAAGAGACACAATGAGAGACACACTGGCATCTCACGGGGGAACTCACTCGTTCACTATGTAGAGCTGAGAAAGCACAAGGACACTCGTAACAATAACCCAAATTCATCCACTCATAACATGTTTTCTGTAAATCCCATCGTTTTCAGTGCGTTGAGAGTTGGCAGCAGCTCATATGTTAGTCTCTAACATTGTCTCTCTGTGTCAGCTTCCCCTCTTATGTCTAATGGATGCTCAGGGAGTCAAACACAGGTCAATAATTTATTGAGTATTCATACGGAGTTTCACGCTTGAATTAAACACAGAACTGTTAAAGCGTTGGCCCGATTCCGCCGATGTCTCTGCTCGTCGGAAAAGTAAACAACTCTCTCTTTGACTGTGAAACCTGAGGGCAAGACTTGCATTTAAGCATTCATTAAAAACAAAGCAGACGCTGTTTGTTCTTTAGTTCTGATAACAGACAATAACAATCGGAAAAGAGAAGGGACAGGAAAGCAAAGGGCCGAGACTCTTGCGCTTCTCTTGGCGTGTTTTGCTCCTCTCAGTAAATGCTTAAACACATGTGCCGTTTGTGTTTCCTTCATGGGCTTTAAACACACTTTGAGAATGCACTCTGACTGAAGGCCACATAATACTTCTCCGACTGCGTATGCGTTATCCGACTGCGTCACCGCGGAGACGCCTCGAGCCTTTATACTTCTGCGTCGTGGTGTCGGACACGTGCTGCAATTTCTCGCTCCGATCAGTAGGGGTCGCTGCGCAAGGTTGTTGTGCTTCTGGCTACTGTGAGCAATGGCGTCGAGAGAGGAAGAGAGAGAAAGACTGTTGTTGTTGAAACAGTGGCCGTTTCTCACTTTTCTGTGTCACGGAACGCAGTTTTAAGATCATTTGAGGCGAGAAATTAGCCATTTAGAGTCTAAATATGTGCTGTGTTTTAGATATGATATTAAGATATGACGTATCTATAGTTTGGCAGTGACGTTCTCGGCGGGGATCAGCTCCGCCTCTGTGGACGCTCGGGTGCGCACTGTGAGCCGGCACAGAGCAGCTTCGCTCGGCCTGTCCTGACGACCAATCGCAGCTCTTGCCGTCTCCGTCGTCCCTTGACGGAGTGACGGACACTTAAAAAATATTCCGTGCAGTCGGAGACGACGCAGAGGTTCTTCGACAGGCTCTGCGTCGACGCAGAGTCTCTGCGTCGACGCAGAGCACTTTACGCAGGAGTATAAATTGGGCTTAAGACGAGGAACACACGGCACCGTCCCATTTCATATTCTTAAAGCGTCTGACACATAGAGTGAGCACACGTGTCACGCGGCACAGCAGAGCATGCACACAGCGGGACATCTGTCAAAAGTATAGC
This sequence comes from Microchirus variegatus, assembly GCF_963457635.1. NCBI lineage: Eukaryota > Metazoa > Chordata > Actinopteri > Pleuronectiformes > Soleidae > Microchirus > Microchirus variegatus. The sequence goes on from NC_139810.1 coordinate 25,796,655, forward strand.
AGACATGACCGTCGTCATGTCTTATTCATTCACCCAGCGCTGCTCGACTCACTCGGATACGCGGAAAGCGGCACAGTTAATCGCTCGTCCCGCCTTTTATTGAAAGACAAACACGATGTCAACAGGAAGACGAGATCACGAGGCTCACGAGGCTGCGTTAAGGTCGCAAGAACATTTCCATTTAATCTTTAACCTCAGGGGAATCTCTCTCATTGCCCGAATCTTGCGCTGTTCTTCTTACGCCGCCTTTGCATCCTCCTCCTCCTCCTCCATTCTGATTTTACATCAAAGCCACAAAGAAAACCTTTGAGGGCCGATCATATTGATGTCCAGTCAGAGTCTTGGCTCTAATGGACTGGAGGGAAGAGGAGAGAGGGGCTAGCAGGAGGCTGAAACCCCAGCTGAGCTTACAGTGGAGGAGGCCAGCTGGTCGCAGGCCAAAGCACGCTGTGTTGTGGTCTCTGTAAAGACTGAAAGGGGAATCTGTCAATGCCGACTCTGATGAAGCTCAGAGACGCACCGTGTAACCCTAAAACTACCAGGATTGTGACTGCGTTAAGACTGTGAAGCATGTTAGTCATACGAATATGAATTAAGGTTATACTGTAAAGGTAAGGTGATAAATAAAGGCTTTAGTTAAAGGTACATTATGTAATAAATGTAAAGCAACTGGTGCTAAAATCCTCCTAATATGTCACAGAGACTCAGGAATAATGTTCATATAACAAACTGAACTCACCAACAACAACAGTACAGCCAAAATATTTGCATTAAAAAAAATCTTTTGCAGACTGCAAATCATGTTTATGTTTTGAAATCATGTTTTGGCATGTGGCGCCACCTACCGCCATCTACCAATCATTGCAGTCAGTAGAGAGCTACAATGGCGGAGAAAACGAAACCTAAAAGACCTAATTATTTTGAACTTGAGTGCAGTAACCACATTCTGGCCACATTCTTACATATGGCGCCTTTAATTTATTAATAATAATAATAAAAAAATTTAGATTTTAGTCTTTAATTGTATTTTTATGAGGGAAAACACCAACAACGAATCAAAAACAACATCACTGGGCCACTGCTAACAGAAAGAATACTTTTGTTGTTTGTTTGTATACAGCAGTTTTGCACCTCTATATAATCAATGCAGATCACATGACAGTCAGTCGGTCTGACAATGAGCTAACCTTGAAGTTAACTGCTATATTTATCTGCCACTGCTAATAAGATAAAATAAAGAAAATAATGTGTTTTTTAACTCTAAATACCAAACCCTAACCCTCATTGAGCTTGTGCTCAAAACAGGACACGGCACAAATAAGAGAAAAATGTATTTTCTAAACCAGATAATTAACAGATCTCCCAATAAGTAAATCAGCAACTGCTACTTTTAGTTGTTTCTGTTCATCAGGCAAGAATCAGTATCTGTATCATATATAAAAGTCACCATTTTATGTCGATTTCTTCCATTTCTTTTCCCCAACCCTTGCGTCAAAGGTTAATAGCTGTTATCCTGCCCGTCTGTGATCGTGTCTATAATTTCAGCTGTGACACATCACAACATGGCTCTTACACGATATCCACTCTAGCTATCAACAGTCACACACATAGATATATATATATACTGTACCCTGCCACGACTGTCCAACAACTCAAGCTAATTCACACTCGCCTGATCAACACCGAGCCACTAAGCTTCCACTTGTGCTGCTAAACTCCTTGTGCCAATAGACTGGGGAGTGAATGGGGAGGAGGTGCAGGCTGATTTGTAAAGACACATCTTTGTTGCAGCTTCAAAAAAAAAAGGAATGTGACCCCCACAGTACACACACACACGCACACACACACTGCATTTAACTGCATCATCAGCATGCGAGGGGTTGAAGCTAATGGGCTTCAAAGGGGTCTTGGAGGAGCACGATGGGGGCAGGGGGGGGCGAGGAGCCTCCGAGGCGGGAAAGGAAATGACACAGATGTGAAACACAAGCTCAGCTGAGTGTCTGGGATGAGGATTTGACCACTGTAAATTACACTAACAACGTCAAACAAAGCTAAAGCATCAACCAAACACAGGATCATTAAAATCCTTCCTTTAGGGCTCGTCAACATGTAGAATTGCAAAACCGACATGTTCACCATTAATAACTTTGTTATTATCTTAAAAAATATCCATGTTTGGCCTTCCTTATACCTTTGTTTTATCTGATTTATAAAGCATTAACAAATAATGTATTAACCATTAGAGAAGCCACAATTTGTAACAGGTGCCTCAGTCGTGTGGCACCATCTTTACTGAACATTCATCTTGTACTAAAGACAGAGTTGACCTATTTTTGTCCTCCTGTCTCAGGCGTGATCCAGCTCAGCCTTTCACCGACAGCTACTAGTGAAACTAATTTGATTATCGATGAATCGGCTTCAGTGTTTTCTATATTTTTCAGCTTCTTAAATGTGAATATTTCCTGGTTTCTTTGCTCTATATATCAAAGAAATCCTTAAAACTCAACCCGATCCTGTACTGAAAAGTTTGTGGACAAAACAAGACATTTGAGAACATCACCATTTCCAGGTTTGAGAAAAACCGATCAACAGTTTTCAACATTTTATGGACCAAATGATCGAGAAACAGACATTTATTGTGAAAATAACTGTTCGTTGCAGCTCTAACAGCTACAGAACCAATGCCTTGTATCCATCGGTTCACCTGCAGCCCAACCTGACCCTCTATATCACACTGTTAGGAGCCCAGAGAGACTTTACATCCCAGTTACTGTTCGTGTTCCAGCAGTGGATGAAATAATTGCGCAGGTGTGTCTCAGTCTAGTGTACGTGGAGCATATGAGGACAACGTATGGTGCAATGCGGGGCTCACTTACCATGTGGTAGTTGATGATCTCCTGGAGGCTTTCACTGCACTTTTCCAGGAACACCTGCACACGAAACAGCATAAAACGTTCTTTAACTGCTTAATAAAAGAAATATGTTTTATTATTACAGCTGCATTAACATTTGACAATAAAAATAGTCACAAAGCAAAACCAAAATCGTAAAAAAAAAAAATGAGGTCAAAGCTGGTTAATGTCACTGAAGTGTACTGACGAGTCTTTTTCCTTTCAAACTTGTAGAGGAAAAGGAACTGTAATTGCAGGGTTTTCAATGGAAACGACAAATATGAACAAGACTTTAATAAGAAACTCACAATTAGTCATGCAGCTCAAGCCAAGAAGGCTTTTAATAGTGTCTGCAGCAAAGAAAAGAGTCTGAGACACTGGTGCTGCAACGCTGAGCCAGAAGTAAGTTTCCAGACGTGAGCTGCTCCTCACTAGCTAATGTGTTCGTAATCAGGTTTACTCACATCATATATATATATATAATATATACACAGTACAGGGGCTCTAAGAGCTAACACCCTGTAAAAACACCCCCCCCCCCCTCCATTAAATGCAATAAAAACCACAGTAAAGGCGACAATGGATCAAACAGAGACTGGGACTCATTCCACACTCATCATTCCAGGCTCATCAGGAAACTCACCGAGATCACCTCGTCCTTCTTGCACTGCTGAGACAGATCCCGGATGCCATTGACGAAGAGTTTGTTGGCGCTCACGTACGCCTTCCCCGCTTCAATCATCCCACTGCATAGCTTCACCAGCTGTGGAGATAGAGGGGGGGGAAAAAAGCGATAAATAGTGGTAATGCAGTATACTGTGGATTTCATAGTAACCATACAGGACTATGTCAATCATGCCTGATATATATATGTTTGTGGGCAGTTAAAGGTGCCATATGTAAGAATGTGGTCAAAAACAGTTACTACATTCAAATTCAAAATGCAGAGGTCTTTTATGTTTCGTTTTCTGACGTAACTGACAACCCGTGGTTGCTCTGCAGCTGAGACTCTACTGACTGCAATGATTGGTAGACGGCGGTAGGTGGCGCCACATGCCAAAACATGATTTCAAAACATAAACATGATTTGCAGTCTGCAAAGTAATTTTTTAATGCAAATATTTTGGCTGCACTGTTGTTGTTGGTGAGTTCAGTTTGTTATATGAACATTATTCCTGAGTCTCTGTGACATATTAGGAGGATTTTATGGCCAGTTGCTTTAGATTTATTACACAATGCACCTTTAAATGCTCAATATTTTAAAATTGTATAAATAAAAATGTCATTGGGAGAAAAAAAGGTTAGTATATTTGCCTATATTTCTTCACGGTTTGTGCTGAATCAGTTGTAAGTAGAGCTGGAACAATTAATCGATTATTAATCGTCAAATATTTTGATAATCGATTAATCGGTTTGAAGCTCGACAGCTTCATTATTAAAACAAGATCATTAACCTGCATAAAAAGTGTTGAAAATTTGCATTGAGGTCAGGTGTGCCGAAAATGCGATATTGGACCCGTGCGTTGCACCACGCCTCTATAGCACCCCCCTAAGGCGAAACGTGTAAGGAGCAAGTCAAGATGAAGTTGCACCGAATTTTACGAAACTTGGTGGGAACTTGTAACAGCCAAAGACGAACAAAAAAGTAAATTGGGACTAAGGCCTCAACTCAACAGGAAGTAGGCCATTTTGAATTTGGCGTGCATCTTGTCATTATTATTTTTTTGTTGTGGAAATGCCTGCGATAGTGATATTGAAACATCATCTCTCAGTCAGAAGATGTTTTGTTAGCATTATTTACCATTTCCTGTTTGGCAACGCAACACAAATTCACTTCCTGTGTTTCCCCCACCATTGTGTGTCCAATTGACTCACAATTGACTCTTCTGTTGTTTGTAGGAATTTAATGATTTTATTTTACCATAGTTTTAATCGCCTGCCTATTTGCACACACCTATTTATTTAATTATTTATAGTGTCATTTTTTTCCCCATATATCTGAGCACTTGACAGTTTTTTTTATAATATCCATATCCATTTCATATTTGTGTGATAAGATCGACTCGGAGAGCGAGTTCAGATTCTCCTGTGGAAACGTTTCCCCCCCCCCCTCTCTTTTGGCTTGGACCTGTGAAATGTCCAAGTCTATTACAAACCACGTCCTGTAATAACTCATAAGTTGAATGAGTTAAAGCAGTGGATATTTCAATCTTAAAAAATATAGTGGAAATACTGCACAAATGGTCCTTTAGACTGAAAAGCACAAAATAAACAAAATAAAACTGCCCATGTTGATTCTGATTATATGTTTTTTTTTTTTCAAACTGTGGTGATTAAAAAAATCTGCTCTCACTTAGCTTTTGTTTTCACATAAAATTCTCAATATTCCTCATAACACGTGGCACACGGACAAGGACGCATGTCTGTTGTCTCGTTACCACCTTTGGTGACATCGCAGTATTCTATGCTACAGTCGTCAGCTGGAGTCCATATGTCGACAACCAGCAAACGTTATTAATGTCACCCTGGACCAGACTGATAACGCGCTGATGATTGAGCATGTTGTGTTTGGTGCCGTGTTGACCACAAACACATTGTTCCACTGCCATTGTCAGCAAAAATGTGCAATATCTGCCATGAAATCTTCTTTGTGTAGCTGCTTCTTTTCTCAAGAGGGAAAAAAGAATAATGGATCTCTGGTTATTTTACATCCTGTGTTCTGCTGCCAGGCTTTTCTGTTCTTCAGTCCCACTTCCACCCATCTGCTAACCAGACGTACTAGTAACAATAGACTCACACGTACGTACTTCTGATCCAAGCTTCTCATTCACTTTGAATGGAGCAGTGTCCAGAGTTGGCGAACCGCATCGTGGGTTGTTCAGCGTCAGCCATCCAAAGGACATTATGCAAATATACCAACACAGATGCTGACCAATCAAATCACATTTATGCCTCAATAGCTCAAATACTATAGAGCTCTGGGCGTTGATATCACATAACTCTGGCAGGAAACAGCAACGTGGGTTCATCCCATTGACAGTAAACGGCACACAAATCAGCCAATATGTCAGAAAACTGGTCTCGTCGCCAGCTGTTTTCATCATAAAAGTAACAGTTGTAGACCAAAGGGTAACGGGGAGAGTATTTTAGAGTATTTTACAGGATTAGGCTTATAATAGGGGTGGGACTCTTTTACTATCTCACAATTTGATTAGATTCAATTCCGATTTTTGGGGCTACGACTTGATTCAAAATCAATTTTCGATTCAAAACTATTTCTGCTTCAATCTATAGGTGTGTAAAGGATGATCTAGTCCAGTGTGCTTTGCAAGACAGAATGACACATCTTTCAGATTTAGTAAGTTTTATCCATGCTTAGAAGAATTGTTGCATAGCCTAACCCCCCGGATTTCCACTGGACGCGTTACAGCCGCGGCACGTCAGCGGTTCTGTTGCAACCTCTGCCCAGCGTCAATCCCCACCGGGCGCGTTACAGCGCAGCGGCGCGGTGCCTTGGGAGCCAGTGGTATTTTACGGAAGCTCACGCGATAATCTCGAACGGACGCGAGTTCGCGAGATCCCGCGATAAACTGTGTGTATAAAGGAAACAACAACACTTCTCTTCACAATGTTTCTCCACTTCAACAATCAATCTCGTACATCATGACTCTCCGAGACGCTCTGATTAATTGACTGTTTACCTGGCAGCACCGGTCACGACGTAATGTTGATGTGAAGTTGTGACAGGCTATATGACCTGCGTATTGTGTTTTATTTTGAAAGGGGGGGCGGAAGTGTTTTACTTTGATTCTGTGTCGGACTTCCTGTCTGTTGCCATCTGCTCTGTTGAAATTTACGCGGTTCAACAGCGGCAACGGCAAAAACTGAACTGCTACCTATCGATATCGCTGCAGGGCGGCGAGCCGCTTCTGGGACGCTGCTGAGACGTGCCGCGGCTGTAACGCGTCCAGTGGAAAAACCCAACAACAAAAGCATTATCACATATTGCACAAGTAAAAAAAATAATAGTGCCTTTTTATAAAAAAATAAATAAATCGAGTCTGGGACATTTTATATCGATTCTGAATCGTAGTAAATGAGAATCGTGATTCTTATGTGAATCGAGTTCTGGGCACACCCCTAGCTAATTAGCTTATTTTTGTGCAATGTGAAAAGTCAACAGATCACGAAGGTGATTCAAATTTGGCCGTTGGTGCACATAGAAATAGCTGAAGGCCATCAATACAAACAAAAATGAATGACGCACATTCAAAAGTTTTCCTTTAAATCCTTCACTTGATAATGAGAACAGTGTGATATCTATATCATACACGCCATAGAAATGTGTTTCTAACTATTTCCTTTTCTCCTTTTGCCATTTTCATGATCTAATTTTAACATGTGAAGCTGGATTTCATCATAATAATCATTCACGCAAAGTGACGCAAACGCTGTTGAACTGGCTTCGCTTCTGCGGTTCAAGAACGCTGCCTGAGAACTATTTGGAATCAGAATTTTGAATATTCCAATTAAAACTGACCAGGATCCTTTTTTTAGAGCAGCATAATGATAGTGCGGGTTTCCAATGTAGATGTCAAGAAGAGAAGAAGAAGAAGAAGATGATGATGAAGAAGAAGAAGTATCCTGTCCCTCCCTGACACGTCAACACTTTTAAAAGTCGGAAGATGGACAGATGGAGACACGAACATTAGAGGGCGAAGCATCTGGCTGTTTCATTACAGAGCGACTAGATGCTCTGAGAGGGCAGTGAATCCACATCGACTGCCACGTCACGTTTTAACAAACCCAGAGCTGAACTGTTCAAACTGAGTGCCAATTAAACGGAGAGTAGACTAATATCATGCTGAGAGCTTCACTGAAGCTGAATGACTTGGAAATCCTAAGGACCAACATAAACGGCGGTGTTTAAAGGCACATCTGTACCTTATAGGTCACACTGTTACATTAACCATACAAATAATCATCCCTGCGCTGCTTTCAGGTGCGTCAGAGTTCTGGCCACAACTCTGTCAGAGATGTCACCAGGTGCCTTAAGGGTGATGAAGTAAGATTTCCTTTCCATGTCAACCAAATCAGCACATTACTCTTCGAGGCTTGTTGAAGAAGATATCAAGCATGCACCAACGACTTGGCCTGGCACAGCTGAACGGTTTTGTCTCTGCCAAAGTGTTACATAGACTTTATGCACTTTGTTCTACATGCTGTGAATAAATCCTGCACTTTTAAATTTCGTTTTCTTCAGTTCAGACAGAAACTATGATGTATCGCTACTTCTTAACTTGATAATCACAGAATCATTGTATCGTGATATCACTGGTATCGTGGACCATGTTTCGCGGGTCGTATTGTGAGATACCCTGTGATTCCTACCCCCAGTTGTTTAAAGGTGACATAGAGTGGTCCTGTTGCACATATATGTTAGTTATGGAGGTCTACTTACATATATTAACTTGTTTTTATGGTCAAAAACCTCCTAGTTGCTGTAAACGAGCCGATAGAAATCCTCTTTTCTGACGGTGTTTTTCTGCTGCGAGATTTCAGAGTGAACTTTCACCCCCAGAAGACAGAGTCTTGTGATTGGCCAGTACTATCCAGCACATCCGTTCTCAGAAGTGCAGCTCCCCCCTATGGAACAGTGGATGCACTGCTCCTTATTATCAAAACATTGTTTTAACAGTGTTTAAAAATAGCTTCTTCACGACTCCCCGCCGCAGTCCCTTTTATGACTTTAAACCAGAGTCAGACCCAGAGTCAGAAGACACTGTCGCTCGTGAAACACCTCCACAACGGACGTTATTCTTCTTCTGCGGTTCAATGTACGCAACCGGATGTGCCCGGACTCCCGCCCGGAGCAGGACGATCGGTTGTTCAGGAGAACCTCCCTTACGTAACTATTACGGGATTTTCAGTGATCTCGTTGAGCCCCGAGATTACAATAAAACACAACGTTCTCAGCAGTGGCTGAACTGTTTGTTTCGAACCGTCAGGGCTTCATAAACAAGGTAATGACGCAGATACACACCAAAAAAACAGCGTTAATAGGAACTTCTGGTCTAGTTCCGCTTTAACAGCACTTAGTTGTAATGTGAGGTGACATAGGGCAAAAGACGAGGTATATCCTAGAGACAGTGTCATTAAAACCGTCCACCCATCCTCTTCCATCCGCTTTATCCTCCACAGGAGGGTCGCGGGAGGGTGCTGTTGTGCCTATCTCAGCTGACATAGGGCAACAGGTGGGGTGCACCCTGGACAGTTCACCAGTCCATCACGAAGCCACACATAATACTGGAACACGGAACTCGGAGAAAACCCACGCACTCACGGAGAGAACATGTAATCTCCATGCAGAAAAGCGCTTGTTCCAACCGGGGCTTGAAGCCAGGTCTTCTTGCTGCAAAGGCAAGAGTGCTAACCACTACACCAACCGTGTGGCATCAATAAAATCTCGTTGTATAGCATTGATTCGGTCACACAGACACAGACACAGACACAGACACAGACACAGAGCCGTCTTACCTTATCTAGCTTTGCCTCAATCTCCACAACCTCGGTTTCCACCTCATCAATATTTGCCCTGGAAAAACAAAAGAAAGAGAAACGTTTAGTGTTGAATTGTGTGGTTTTGAGCAACCTAATGACCGTAAAGACATTCCATTAAAGTCATCCATTCAACTGAAAAAACAGCCACTCAACAGTCTGCTTGTGACTCCCCATGTTTTTTGTTTTTCGAAAGCATGACACTCGTGGTTTTTTTCGCAAAGCCAGCGGCAGATGAGTTAGTGCAGCCGGGACAGACGGGAGTTTGTGTGTGTTCTTTAAGTGGTTGAGACGCCGTCACGGGAGCAGTTCAGCTCTGTCAAAACAATGGTGACAGACGGGGAGTCTGCACGTCGCATCCAGCAGCAAAACCCCCCCCGGTCCACCTACCCACTGACAACACCACCGCCAACGTCACCACCACACCCAGCTGCATGTGGAGCCACAAGCAAGGGCCAGAGGTGTGATTTACACCCAGAGGCTCACAGCTGGATGATGTCACTCCTTAAAAAAAAAACAAAAAAAAAAAACGCCCAGCAGCTTCTCAACAGTTGACATCAGGAGGTTGTGTTTGGATCATGAACGCTCCCCTGATATATTTCCAACAACTATCACACACGTGTCTGCAGACTAAATTTGACAAACGTATAAATTGACGACACACCCTCCCACACTACAATCACATTCTCAATGAAAACTTTTTGCTTTTGCAATTTAGATTTCGGTTAACATAACATAAAAAAGTAGATATAGAAGATACTATTTCTTTGGCAGCTTAGGAAAGAAAATGTGTATTTTTACATATACATATAATAATAATAATTACAGAGATGACTGCATTGGCGGAATAGTTGACCTACATATATGATGCTTCTACAACTTTAGTTTTATTTATTGTTGTACAAATTCTATCTGTTGTTCCATATCATTAATCTGCGCAGAGATAAATTATGCTTGTAAATTATATTCCAGGTTGGTTATAATGAAGAGATTTCAGGGGGAAATATTTGACTTGTCCACGGTTGTTCTACAATTACATTGAAGATGAAATATATTCTGGATGTATTTATTTTATATAAGATATACTCAAATGTATCAGATTTTTTTAGGACGTTTTGGCTGAATCAGCGTTAAACCAGCAGTCGATACTTCGAGGGGCACGGTGACTTCAAACTGTGGAGGACGGCATTTAACGTCTCGCTGTGCAGCCTGCAGGAATATGTTAGGAGAAGAAGAAAGAGAATTGGTGAGTTGGTGTGGGCTAGACCCGGGGTTTTATCTCCTCCAATTTAACAGCCTACCTTTTACACTTGGAGGTTACCTCAGGCAACGTGCAATAGATAGAAGTTTTCTTTTATTCCGAGTGCAATTGATGCACGTAATCAGTTTTCTTTTCAAGCAAACATGTGGGGGTCAATAAAGATGTTGAGGGACAATAAAGGTCTGAGCTGAACTGATCTGATACACACACAAAGGTAGTTTTCCAATTAATATCAAATCACAGCTCTGCACACACACACACACAAACAGAGGAGCTCTGTGATGAGAGTATCTGTGGCATATATCGGCCATGCCTGGCAGGATATAAAACTTGTAACTCATCTCTTCCCGCCCTCCCTGGCCTTGGGTGGATTAGCCGCCTGCTTGCTCGCTCGCTTGCCAGGCTGCAGAGCGCTCATGCTCCTCTCTCCACACACTTTTTTAACCCCCACAACGTCTGCTCTCACATGAGTGTGTGTGTGTGTGGGGGGGGGGGGGGGGGAGATACTCCAGATAGGAAATATCTGTCAAAAGCTCCAACTCATGCAGAATGGAAACATACATTACCTAAATAATCAATGTTATATATTATTCCACCTGTGTACATGTGTTATTGTAACCTCAGCTGATCTCTGACCAGCCTTCGGTCGACCACACCCGCGGATAATCCTGCAGTGAGCGAAGCTGTTTTCATTGCTGATGTCATTTTTTTTCAAACGGCCCTTTTAATGTGATAATGCAGGGCTTAGTGTGCTCTCCTATCATATTTCATACGTCTTTTTAACAAGATAAGCAGGGGCTTTTTAGAAGCTGTCTTTGATTTAAAAAAAAGAAAGAAAAAAGTCTCTTATTGGAAAACCTTGCAAATTATACATTTACTATTAAATGTTTGTCCTTGGTCATAACATTTCTGTTTATTGGACTGTTTGGTGGCTTTGCATAAAATAATCTATGTCATTGGAAGCCAATATGCTGTGTTGAGATACAAGGATCTAAATGAATGTCCCTGTGGTATATGAATACAGTAGATATCTGCTTTATAAGACGATAACAAAGCTCGATGCAAAGTTTGCCAATCATGTTAAACAAAACAAAACTGTTCAGTTACTGTGTTCAGTTCATAGACAAACTGTTGGAAGGGATCCCTAGATTTCACCTGAGTAAAGGATCATATGACCTAAAATGAGCCAGCACTTAATAATTAAAGCACCTTTCTTTTCAGTTTGCCCCAAAATTACTTCCAATGCTCATGCAACAACATCAAAACATAGGAAATCGCATACATCTCTCTTAAATATCGATATATTTGCAGCGAAGCCTGAGGATGGCAGTGGGTCATCTGTCATCCTTCTCCTGAACCAATGAGGCTCAACATGGAGCCAGATGATCCACATGTGCAAACTGTGGCTCATGTTACAGCTGCTCACGTCCAACCCCACGCCCTAAAGCTTCACCCCCACCACTGCCCAGTTTCACTGCACATGCCTCCTTCCCATAATGGATGCACACACAGTGCCCCCAGGCCTGTAGCCACGGCAACCATCGCCTAAGTGGGCCGCAGAGGTCCCCAGTGTGTTTGTGAGTTGACCCCCTCATTCACACCACAGGGAGCAGGGAAGCTAAGTAGATAATGACATGATTCACAACAAGGCTACCAGGACAGCAGATGACCATTGCTGCCTCATTAAAACCTCATCAGGAAACAGCACTGATGAGGTCACATGCTAGTCCATCACTGACTGACTGAAACACACGTGAAGTCATCGGTTGTTGTTGGAGTTTGATTGAAACGTATTTGAGCAGGTTGAGGTTATTCTGCGTGTGTGTGTGCGCCTGTTAATGGGCAGGTTCAGTCTGGAATCATTTATCGGACATGGAACAGTGCAGTAAAAACGCTGGTGTAAAAAATAGAGATTGTGCCGAGTAAGCTGCAGCTCCTGTGGTTTCCTGGCTGCTGACGGTGCTACCAAAACACACATTTAAATGTATTCTTATATTGTCTTAATGAACATCTGTTTTCATCTCCTACCAAACACACTTTGTCGCAACTCCCTGGCACATCACCACGTGTGCGAGTGTAGTTGTATTATTATTTCTTCATGATCATGTTTGGATTAGTGGTGTGCTTTGGTTTTGCCAGTCTCCCTGCATGGATTCCCCTTATTCCTTTCCCCTTCAGCCTACTCAACTGTTCCTCATTGGGATTCAACACACCTGCTCACACCATCGAGCCATCACCGCTACAGAAAGAGTCGTTTGTAAAAACTGACATCCTTTTTCCCCTGTTTTTCAGAGCCTTTAACCCCTTTTGTCAAGACGCCCCCAAACAAACTCAGCTATCACTAAATCTAAGGGTCCATCCACACTGAAACAGGGTTTGGAGAGACCTGAAACTGTATTATTTGGGTCCCAGAAGATTGGGAAAATCTCAAAGTGTTGCCTTGCATTTTCATCTAGACCAGGGTTTTTCAATCCTGGTCCTGGGGACCCATTGCCCTGCATGTTTTAGAAGTTTCCTTGCTCCAACAGACCTGATTGAGATGTTCAGCTTATCAACAAGCTCTGCAGAAGCCTGATCAGTTGAATCAGGTGTGTTGGAGCAAGGAAACTTCTAAAACATGCAGGGCAGTGGGTCTCCAGGACCAGGACTGAAGGACCCTGATCTAGACAGCGAATACGCCACTTTAGGAAAACAATGACGTCATTTGTCCCACCTCTGTATGTCTATGTTTGTATCGACGTCCTTCTCTTGTGTGTCTGGATTGTTCGGCAGTGTTGCCAACTACTTTCAATAAAAAAGTAAATTAAGTAAATTAAGCACGAGTACGTCAGTAGGTAAGTCTTGTCAGAAAGAGATGCAGCTGAACTCATGATAACCTGGAGGGGGAATGAGGCAGGTGGAATGTTGAGGACAGAGCACAACACTAGGTCCAGGTACTGACCCCTAAAGCACATCCACCAGCTGGGGTACGGAGACTAAACCATCAGACAGCAGGCAGCTGGGTACGGGCGAATTAGCTGCTGAGTGATGCAGTGGTGTAAGCACGCTCTGGTGATGATGGTGCCAGGATACGAATGAGCTCAGCTGTTGAGCAGACTGGATGTTAGCTTCAAGTGATCCTCAGTAATCAGCAAGCTGTTTGATATCTGAATCTGCCATTTTGCTCTCTCCTCAGTATCTTTAATGTCATCTTAATTCAAAAACCTTGCAAAGAATGTTTTACTTGTGTGGATGTAGACGTTGGGGCGGGCAGGAGGAAGGGGGGAGGCCAAGTGTTGCAGAAAGGGTGGCCCAGTCTGTCTGAGGGCTCCATTGTGACAAAGCAGCTTCCTGTCTGGAGAAAAGGCTGCATTTTTTTGTCATAATATTGATTGCTTTAGTGTCCCAATTGAGGCTGCATTGCATGCGTGAACGGCTAATTTGAGGTGGGGGGTTGGGGTGGGATCCCCAAGCATATTCCTTTCAGCTATGTTGAGCAGAGCAGCAGCTCGGGTTATTCTTAGTGAATAATGCCCTACCCAGCTCTCCACATCCACATCCCCCTCCTCCTCCTCCTCTAGACCACTATGTGAACTGATTCAGGGTCAGGGAGGAAACCCCGGCTATGCTGTGCCAAATATACCGAGTGCATTTTAAGAGCACAACCTCGTCAGACTCAGAAGAATCTACAACCAGCATTAAAGGCACAGTACCATTCTCCGACTGCGTAATGCATTATCCGACTGCGTAACCACTGAGACCCCTCGAGCCTTCATAGTTCTATGTCGTGATGCCGGATACGCACTGCAATTTTCCGCCCGATCAGTAGGGGTCGCTACGCAAGGTTGTTGTGTTTCTTGCTACAGTGAGCAATGGCGTCCAAGAGAGAAATACTGTTGTGGTTGTTGTTGCAGCTGAATGGCATTGAAACAGTGGCAGTTTCTCACCTGAAATAAATATTTTTCTGTCCCGGAACGCAGTTTTAAGATAATTTGAGGTGAGAAATTGGCCATTTAGAATCTAAACATGTGGTTTGTGTATTAAGATATGACGTATTTATAGTTCGTCAGCTCCGCGTCTGTGGACGCTTGGGGCGCACAGTGGCCGGCACAGAGCAGCTTTATCTCGGCCTGAGGACCAATCGTAGCCATTGTCCCTTGACGGAGTGACACTTAAAAATATTTCATGCAGCCGGAGACGAAGGAGAGGCTCTCCAGCGACGCAGAGGGCTCTGCGTAACCAACACTTTACGCAGGAGCATAAATTGGGCTTAAAAGCCAAGCATGTATACAGGCTGTAATACAAGATACTGAAGAGTTTGGAAAGTGAAGAGTTTTGCAATTTCAAAGGTCAAGATAGACATCAAAATACCTGGATCCTTGGTCAAATTAGCAAACTTCAGCCAGTTTGCTTTGTGAGCTACATTGGTAAACAGCCATCTTCTTCAAAGCCATAGAACAACAGTTGTATTGTAGTTTATTTTCCCCTCTTTTTTCATGGACCACTAACTGCTGAAGATAATGGCTTTAGTGTCAGTCTGTCAGCACAGTACCATGTGGTAGGAAACCATCAAGTTTACTTTTATGATCCCTTTCATTGACGTGTCCAACACGTGTGCACATTTTCTGAGTAGGGTCATAAGACCCAGCCGCTCGTCCTCGACAAAACAAATCTGTTGCCTTTTCTGCATGTCCTGTCTTCACTGTCCAGTAACAACACATCCAAATAATAAAATAAAAAATGCCTGATTCACAGTGTGCATTGAGCACATTCTTAACTTTATGACCTCCAACAAAAAGCCCCTATACTCTTCCAGTTGGCGTCACGTGTACATTGTCATCCTAATAATTTAGGATTTACGACGCCCCGCAATATGTAGTAACCCGATCCTAATGCATTTGAGGTGCAGCGCGAGTTCAAATGTCTGCAATAATACCCTCCCTAACATGTGTTCAGAGCTCTGCCTATTGTTCATAAGCCGAGGCTTTTATTTCCACTCGAGAGCTTAGATGTGTCCCTCTTACTTAAAGCAGCCTGCTTTTTTCTGTTCCGACAGAGGAAAGAGACGCACCGAGCTGCTCTATAAATATTTCTGCAGCAGACTCCACTGAGCTCTCCTCCTCTGACACACACATCTGCACTAATGGCTTCACAGAAGTGACATGATGACTGCAGCAGCAGCAGCAGCGATTACTAATTTATGCTTCAGTTATAACATGCAGAAGGCCAGCACATCACGGCAGAGGTGAATGCATAGACGTAGTAGCGTGGATAGCATCAATGACAGGACAGGTGCTTAAATCAGTGCCGGTACTCTCTCGTATACATATGAGGAGAGAATTATGAAATGTTTCAGTAAATAAAAGATACCAGACGATGTTACTGATGTTCACAACATCCATTTATTAGAATTTTGAGTCCATATTGAAATAACTAAAACCTGAACTTTTCCAACAATGACTTCAAGCACACAGTCCAATTAATGTCCTGTTATGCAGAAGGTCAGTGACTATGACACTTCTGGTAGATATTGTCCTTGTTTAACATTAAAAATAAAGACTCTAGACACTAGAAAGAAGCAATAGAATCTTGCAAGATGGGTGATTGTCACATAGTACCCCTAACCCTAATGCATTGGACAATAAATATCTATTGATTATGACCAGCTCAAAGGTCAGTAGAACTGGAGAAGAGACTTCTTTCACCATTTAATAGAAACAAAAATACTGACATCTGCCAGGATTAGAAGGCGAACCCAGAGCTGGGTTCGACAGGGCTTTCAGTGAGGCAGTGTCTAAATCAGCAGTGACTAGTCATTTGACTGAGCTTGCCCTTGTGGAAAAGACCAAAAAAAATGGGTGTATTTTGGCAGAAGGGCATATGTGAACCCTGGCCACTCACGACGAGAGGCCGACAAAAGAAGGACATGAAGCTGATGCGAGCCAAAAGCAGGAGAGATGTGGATCGTTATATAGAAAAACAACCAAAAAAAAAAGAAGAATTATACGAGACTCAGACATGATTAATCAAACCCAAGACAAAAATAGAATAATCCAACGCAGTGAAAAGAACACAATAGGTTGTGTTGTTGTCGTTGAGACTGGGAGAAGTCTCTGAAATGCAAATTGATTCTGGTGTCTCAAAAATAGAAGCGAATGCATGCTTTGTTTCAGTCCACATTTTAGTCTCCATCTAAACTTCAGTATAACGGGAAGAGCTTAAAGTGTTTGGATCCTGGATGTATTATTATGAGAGGTGCATATGGTGTTGACACGAAGCCCTGTTGCCAGTTTCCTCGAGCGGTTCCTTGCAGTTTTGCAACCAAAATCCACAGCACGTAAAAACAAGCATGTTCCTCACATTACAATGTAAACGACAACCACATTTACATGCACAGCTTAATCAAGCTAAGGCCGTAGTCTGACTATGACAGGCAACCGGATAACTTGACAAGTTCGAGTATGAATGCAGGGGAGAAAAAAATCGATTTATTGGTTGTGCACGTGTCATTCTGCCTCCATAGGTGGCGCTGTATCTAGTATTGATTCAGTTTCCTGCTGACTACAAAAAAAAAAAACGGTTTATCGCGAAAAGACCAAAAGTGGGTCATCTACCTTGCTTCCGTTCTCACCGATGCCATTGTGTTGTTTGTGCTTGTTCTTTTCTAGCAACATCATTGCATAGTGCATATATTGGACTATGAATCGCATTATACGGGTACGATAGTCCAACTAAGACTAGATCGATCAACATGACATTAAGAAAACCAAATGATTGTCTTAGTCAGACTAAAATCAGACTTTAAACATGCATTGTAAACGCTCCGACTTATGTCAGGGGTGAGAAAAAGTTTTTTTCCTTATTCAAGTGAGCAGCAAGTTCCATTTTTCCAACCTCCAATTATGTGACAGAATAAAGTCAGCAGCATCAGTTTCCCAAAACCAACAAGGTTGAGTGAAAAACATACACCAAGTGCTCCTGTGGATTTACAGTAAGGAATCCCCCAAAGCCAGAACTGGAAAAAGGATCTCAGAAAATGTCAGTCTGTGCATGTGGAGCCAGCTGAGCTTTACTCTAACAGACCTGAATCTCAGAGAGCTGTCTGGAAACAATAGGATGGAAAGTTATGAAAGGAGAGTGAAAGAAGATGGGAAAGGTAAAGGAGTCTGGCTGTGGAGAGAATGGGAACTTCAAATATATTCCTATCTCATGAATAGAGTGTACACAAACTGTCCAAAATCAACACTCCTGATGTTTTCTTTAACTGACAGAGATATCTAGTCTGGCGACGGGTTGAGCTCCCCACCTCAGATGACCAGCTTGCCTGCTGTGGGTGAACTTTTGCCTGTCTGCTCCCTACACCTCCTCCTCCTCCTCCTCCTCCACCTCCTCCACCACCTCCCTCCTGCCACACCCCTGCAAACTCCCCCTCTCCTGCACTCTCATGGGTTGGCAGTGTGGTGCGTCTCTCCACACCACAGACCACAGCAAATAAATCCTGAGGGAATAAAAAAAAAAAAACCTGATGTGTCTGCTCAGAAATCAGCCAGAAAAACCAAAGTCAGAAGCACATTTTTGGTGTTCATCATATACACTGAGGCCACATAGAGAAGCAACAGTTGAAATAAATATTAGTGTTTTTTTAAATAAAGGCTTAACTAAGGACTTTTTCAAGGCCCAACACTTTTTCACCAGTAGGCTGATTTATGCCAGTGCCTTTGCCAGTAATTATACATGTTCAGTCTTTCAAATTACTTTTAATATTGAAATACTTTTCATGGGAAAACCAAGAGAAAAAAAAACCTCCACAACAAGTAATCAAGAGATTATATTGTATTGCTGATTTAACAATCTGGTATAACAGTGTTTAAAGAAATCATATACAGATGTGTTTATAATCACACATTTGAATATAACAATGAGATAGGGTGTGCTGGTCTTAAGAGGTGGAGGTTCAGTGTCGTGGAGCTGGGGATCAAACCACCAACCCTGTGATTAGTTGATAACCCACTCTACCTAATACAAATCGTCATCAGTGAATTGATATCATTTGTAAATTGAGTGTAAAACTGGTGGAATCTCCCCATCAGAAAAGATTGCATGAAAGTAAAGGAAGACATTATGGAAGATGAACACATCTGTCCTTTCAGTGTTCCTTCCTGTTGGAAGCTTAAGCAAAATATTATCTGCGCTGATGCAAAATCCATATCCTGCATCAGCCCGTTTATGTCTTGTTGGACCTTGAACAACACGTGTGCATATTTTCTGACCCTCCCTTGGAGAGAGAAATGAGTTCTGGCAGAGTCCAACGACCAACGGTTCCCAGGCAAGTCCCTGAGCACGTCACAGGAATAACATTCCCACTTAAGTTGATGAATACCATCTTCTCAATGTGAAAAGACAGCAGGGAGACGTGTTTTTTTTCTGCAAAAACACTCAAATGAAACAAAACTAGTGCAGCCAAGCTTGTTCCTGCACTAATTCCTGCCAGGGTTGTTCAACGAATCGTCCAAAGGAAAAACACTCACACTTGACAAAATGAAGGTAACATTTGATGTGCTGGGAAATTCCTTCTTCTTGCTTCTTGCCCATTTATACTTGGATGACTGAAACACATAGAGCCTTTCCTCTGTGCTTTGTGTTCATTTTGTCCATCATTGTCCATCATATTATACCACCGGAAATATTGAAAATGCCGCTTATCATGGATCTCTCTCAATGGCAACCCCAACGAGTATTCGAGAAAGTATTGTGTAAACGTCCATACCAACGCAAAAGATGCACAGACATATGTGAGGGTAGTGAAGGAGATAACTTTTGGAGCGGACGGACATACAAAAACTGACAAAAAAGTATAAATGGGCCTTAAGGCTACAACCAGCTGCGCACAGTAGTCAGATTCTGTTGCCTTTGACAGCCCAGTTCCCTCCCATGTTTGGGTTTTAAGCTAAGCTAACCTGCTGCCAGCTGTACATTCATATATCTTGAGGGTAGCACTAATCTTCACATCCAAATTTTCCAAAGCAAATTAAACCGTATTTCGACAACACATCAAACTGCACCTTAGCTGCTACAAAACAAACAGCCATGCTAGCAGTACTGTGAAACTGAGCTAAGGCATAGCGATAGTTTAAGCTAATGGCTAACCCAAACATGGCAACAATGACACTGCTAGCATGAAGATGTTTGGTGTTTGCAATCGTTAAACCAATGTTTTGAATTTTAGCACAAATATGATTTAGTTATCTCTGATAGAGATACAGATATGCTCTGGATTTTAAGCTAAGCTAATTCAATGCTTGCTGTATCTTTATATTCATTGAGAGCAGCATTTATCTTTGTAGCCAACTTTTGGCATTAAAATTGAATAACTATATTTTCCTCAAACATTAAAAAAAACCTTAATGAAAGAAACTAAATCAAGACCGAAAGTGCAGCCATGCTGGCAACACTGAGGCTTAACTACAGCATTGCGTTACTCTTAGATGTTTAATTACAGTGATTAAACAAATGTTTAGCAGGTGTTTTCTTTAGTATTTAAATATTGTAAAAACTGCAAATGGCATCATGATGACAACATGTTTGGTGAATTACCAAAGATGTTATACATTTTACCAGGAGAGGGCAACGAATTATACTCTCACCAATTTTAAAAACGAATCACACAAAACCACCAAAGTTAACCTCAAGGTGGGTCTAAAGGGACTTTCAGGAGGTCTAGTTAGATTTAGTGGAGGATAAAGTGGTAGAAGATGAATGGAAGTTAGATTTATCCTCCGAGGATCATGCTAAAAAAAGCTCATGATGATGCAACAAACACAGCATTTCATTTGACACCAAAGGTTTATGTTCTCACAGCTCTTTCACTCCTCAAGCCCAATTTATACTGCTGCGTAAAGTGCTCTACGTAGGTTACACAGAGCCCTCTGTGTCGGCGAAATATTTTTTAAGTGTCCGTCACTCCGTCAAGGGACAACGGAGACGGCAAGGGCTACGATTGGTCCTCAGGACAGGCCGAGCTAACGCTGCTCTGTGCCGGCTCACAGTGCGCACCGAGCGTCCACAGAGGCGGAGCTGATCACCGCCGACAACGTCGCTGCCAAACTATAAATATGTCATATCTTAATACACACAGCACATGTTTAGACTCTAAATGGCTAAATTCTCGCCTAAAATGATCTTAAAACTGCGTTCCGGGACACAGAAAAGTGAGAAACGGCCACTGTTTCAATGTTATTCAGCTGCAACAACAACAACAGTCTTTCTCTCTCTTTCTCTCTCGGATGCCATTGCTCACTGTAGCCAAAAGCACAACAACCTTGCGTGGCGACCCCTACTGATGGGGCGGGAAATTGCAGCGCGTATCCGTCAACACGACGGAGAAGTATGAAGGCTCGAGGGGTCTCCGTGGTTACGCAGTCGGATAACGCATCACGCAGTCGAGAGAAGTATAATGTGGCCTTTACTGTGTAGACATACAATAGACAGTAGCTGCCAAACCATGACTTCTGACCCTGCAGCGACCTTTCAACAGTGTCCAAACCCCCTATGGAGTGAACAGCTGCACTGAGTGGCCCCCCCACACACTCCAGAATCAGGCAGTACAGGGCTACATAAAGAGGTGGCTTCGCCTGCCAAAAGAAAAACACAACATATTTCTCCTCTTTGCCTCACACAGACTGCTGCTGTCCAACAGCAACAGCTGAAGGAGGCATATCGTCTTTTCAAATTCAAAGCATTGAGCCCAAAGAGACCCACCAGGCCTGTGTGAAGACACCCTTGTTTACCGTGTGAACAAAATCAGCCAAAAAGTAAAGCAAACAATCTCTGCATTAATTTGAAAAAAAAGGGGGGGGCGGGAAGGGAAATCAGCAAATGATAAAAGGCCCTTTCAACTACAAAGTATGCAAATATGACACACACTGCTGCTTTCTTCTCATTGAAGTCACGCACTGAGATTGTTCTAAAACCTCAAATAACATCGTTTCCATTTATAACCTCGTCTGGCTCGGGGATCCATGAATAGCAAAACATCTGCATTATCCAATTTTAGCTTCTGCTGCTCAGGCCGTTTCAGGAGAACATGAATTATTAGCTAAATACTGAGGAAAGAATTGTTCTGCTTACGTCAAAAAAAAAATAAGGACAGAGCAGTCGAAGCACATGCCTGAACTCCACAGTTATAAGCCCGACTTCCTGTCATGTGGCAGTAGCTACTAATCACGAGCTGGATTTGAGAGGGTTTTATTTCCCGTGTCAGCTTTTCCACTAATATTTCAAACCAGTCCGCTTTGAACAGACGTTTTCTGCACAATGTCGTCTGTCATTATGTAGTCAGGCAGCTGGATAGATGTCAAGGCCCGAAGACACGTCAGAATAAGGTTTATTTAAGCATTTAACATTTATAGTCAGACTAAACAGTGAACACAGTAGGACCAAGGAGGTTTATCTGGGAATCTGTGGACTATAAGTAATAGTTTGGCGAGGACAGGTATCCGTGCACTCTTAGAAATAAGGGTTCCAAAAGGGTCCTTCTACAAGAACCTTTCCCGAAGAAAGGGTTTTTCAAGCCTTCTTAGTAACACTAATGGTTCCAGTAAGAACAATTTTGATCCAGAGAACCCTTTAAAACCCTTTTCCTGAATAAAAAGTTTTGAAAGGGTTCTTGGTGGAACCTTTATAAAAGGGTTCTTGGTGGAACCTTTATAAAAAGGTTCTACCTAGAGCCAAAAAGGGTTCTCCTACGAGGACAAGCCGAAGAACCTTATATGGTTCTACTTAGTACTTTTATTTCCAAGAGTGTATTAAAATTCTGAGGATCAAGTTTATAGTTTATGAGGATAATTGTAATAAACCACAATAATCATTTAATCATGACATATGTGAATCACATATAACATTGTTAATTTTCAAGATTTTATGATTTTTACCTGTTAGTGTTAAGCTCC
The DNA here is from genome assembly GCF_963457635.1 of Microchirus variegatus. Lineage (NCBI taxonomy): Eukaryota > Metazoa > Chordata > Actinopteri > Pleuronectiformes > Soleidae > Microchirus > Microchirus variegatus. The sequence continues at coordinate 25,819,292 of NC_139810.1, forward strand.
TCCTCCGACAATTGGTCACGTATGATATTTTATACGCAAAATGAATAGTCATAATCAAGTTAAAATAACTTTAAAGGTGAAGTAAGTAGTTTATAGTGCCATCTAGAGGAGAGGCTGAAATTTACAACAAAGAACTGCTCCTCTGCTCACCCCCTCCCTTCCCTGAGCGCTACGGTGTCCTCAGCCGGTCAAATGTCGCCCTCGCCGTCTTTCTCCGTGTCGGCAGATGAGGTTCGTGAGGCGAGGGAGAGGGAGGAGCTACCGCGGCCGTAGCGGACGAAGCGGAGAGAGTGGAGGCGGGACTTCAGCTACAAGTAAAGAGACGACTGATTTGTTCTCTCGCGTTTGTCCTTACAGGCTCCCGTAGAAACATGGCGTCGTGGCAATGCAGTAGCGGCCCGCGACCATGTTATTTTACATGACTTTTTGAAACACTACGAAAATGAAACAAAAACTATTATACAGCGACTAGACAATGCAGGAGCACATAATATGTATAAAAAAGTGGATTTTGGGTTATATAAACCCATAAATACCACACAGTGTCCCTTTAAGTGCTGCAGCTGTAGCAGCCCTGATCTTAAAAAAGAAATTGGATATTCAAGTACCTCTTATTTGAGGGACACTGTTAAGGTGCCAGAGAAGATATTTTGCACGCCCGTGCTCACTGTGGACACTGTGAGTGACAGCTTGAGGAAAACTTTAGAGAGGTGGCGTCCGACATGAGGATGCACAGACGAGGATGCTCTGTCCTTTTCCATTTAGTCTGAAAAGTTTAGACCGAATGCGGTTTGTTCCTAGAGCAGTTTTCCACACAGCAGCCGTGATCTTAAGCCTCTGAAGCTTTGTGGCTTGAGCAGCATTAGCCACTAATAAATCCCCAGTCTGCACTGAATGCTACAACCATCGGCGCAAGAGATTAAAGGGATCTATTAGCATCAGCTGATGACACTGGGTCCAGGCAAAGAGCTAAAATCGACTGTGTATAATGAGATGATACAGTCAGAGTCTAAGAGTGTAAGGGGATAAGACTTTAAGATTTTGAGAGCAGCTGTGTGCTGCTCACCTCCTGAACTTCCTGCTGACACCACTTTCCTTGGAAGCCAAGGTGGAATGTCGCTCACAAAAAAAAGGGAAGCGAGGCGACAATGAACGGGAAAGTGGCCCACGAGTCCCGAGTGGCCGTACGCTGTCGTGGGCTATCGATGAAGTCATAAACAACGTATAACAGCAAAACTGGAAGAAACAATGATGCTGGTTTCAAGCTTTAAGTGATAAAACCTCAGTGTGTGTGTGTGTGGGGGGGGGGGGGGGGGGCGGCTGTGTGTGATGCAACAGTCTGTAACTGGACTTAACATATTATTATTACATTTAAACAAACGGCCGGATCTTTCTGGTCTTCTTGAGCAACAGAAGGGACAATGTGTAGTATTTATGGGTTTATATAACCCAAAATCCACTTTTTTATACATATTATGTGCTCCTGCATTGTCTAGTCGCTGTATAATATTTTTTGTTTCATTTTCGTAGTGTTTCAAAAAGTCATGTAAAATAACATGGTCGCGGGCCGCGGTTGCATAGTCACTGTTAGCAGCGAGACGCCATGTTTCTACCGGAGCCTGTAAGGACAAACGCGAGAGAACAAATCAAGCGTCTCTTTACTTGTAGAGGAAGTCCCGCCTCCACTCTCTCCGCTTCGTCTGCTACGGCCGCGGTAGCTCCGCCCTCTCCCTCGCCTCACGAACCTCATCTGCTGACACGGAGAAAGACGACGAGGACGACATTTGACCGGCTGAGGACACCGTAGCGCTCAGGGAAGGGAGGGGGTGAGCAGAGGAGCAGGTCTTTGTTGTAAATTTCAGCCTCTCCTCTAAATGGCACTATAAACTACTTACTTCACCTCTAAAGAAACAATCGTCATCTTCAAATCTTACAATTCAGTTAAAGATTTGTTCTTTACTTTAATTTAATTTAACATGTGCACTGAGACATTAAACTACACGTAGTTCAGAAGTGAGAAAAAATTTGCTTTCGATCTGCAGTGTAGTGGATGTGGCAATGAACGATCGTCTCTTCTGGACTTCTGGAAAATCTGAGGACTGTGAGCGTCAGAAATTAATGACATAGTGAAGCATCCATTTTGCAGGCGAATCTGACATAAAAGCCACAGATATTAACTCTGTGATGATCTAGAAACCAATCGGGTGACCTTCTCTTGGCTGCAAGTGAAGCTGACGATAACTCAGTGCTGACTTAAACGAACCTAAACCCCATGTGGACCCCATTTCTCTGACGTGCATAAGCTCTTTGACTGAGGGTCTGATTGTGTATCATGCTCACTTTAAACTTCGAAAGCAACGGCGACTGAGAAGATAATGTGCGCTGACAATGTGCCTCTGGCCTTATGCCAGAGCAAGAGCTTTAATATTAGCTCTATACAGGCCTTGTGATGGACCAGCGGGGTGCAGTGGCCCTGCATAATGCAACGACGGCCCCATCCATCCCTCATCAGCTGTGGTGGTGACTGGGTCATGTGCTGTAATTAGCCCATCACAGCCTATGGGTATATGGCACTTACATACAGGGAGCCAACAACGACAGGTCATGCAAAAGTTACACAAATTAAGCACAACAATGCTCTGGAGCGTTTGCATGTGTTTCCTGTGTATCATCTCAAATTCTGTGTTTGTTATTACTGTGGAGCATAAACTGTATATAAAAACATGGACATTATCTCTTCCCGTAGACAGGAAGCAAAAATATATTGAATTGCCACCAGGGGGCAACTCTGCTGGATGCAAGAAGAAGAACTCAATTTGAATGGATGGCCGTGGGAAAATGAGTCTATTTCTCATTTGATTTACAACGTTTATGATTTGTTTATGCCAAATGATATGAAATGTGTAAATAATGCACCAGTGTGACAGCTGGTGTTGTGCGATAGGCACCTGGGTTAGGTTTTACGTCAGTGAAATTCAGTCAACACGGCACTGGCCAAGTCACTAATCTCGAGGCCTCAGAATGGGAGTTCACATTGGGATGAGATCACGACAACTTTCATTTGCATAGGATGCAAGAGGATGTGTACAACGTAAGTGTATTGTATGAGTGGGAGTGAGGGGTGGGCCGTTTGTTGGTCATTGTGGGGGTGGGGGAGGCTGACGGGGTAAAGAGAGGCCAGGATATGAGAGGTCTCGTCTGGTGTTCGCGGGATTTATATTAACTCAGGGTGGTCCGAGATTACTCCAGCACACAAATATGTCAATGAAGATATTCGGGGCGAAGGAGATGAAAAAAAAAAAAAAAAAAGAAAGAACACACAGATACCAGAGAGAGAGAGAGAAGATTCAGAGGAGGCCCGGAGTGTGAGAACTGGCCTGGACAATATTCCATTCAAGGGAGGAAGACAATAAAGCCTACAGACGCTGCGCTGCCCAAAAACAAAAAAGAAAAATCCCCAGCGCAGAATACAGCAGTGCTCACAGAGAGCCAGTCCTACAGCGTAACACCCTGACATTTCGGTGCAATAACTCAGTGAAATCCCCACACAGGCGCGATGTGTCCAGTCGGAGCTGAGCTGACAGTCTTTCCCGGCATTTTTGTGGGCTAAACATGCAGCTTGGCTTGCACAAGAAAGACATACCAGACCTGTGATGCGTGCAGCTCTTTTCCTGTCTAGAAGCTTGAGAGATGGAGCTCGTAGGAACAACCGCTCAAAAACGACAAGACAGCTTCCATTGGGAATAGCGCTAACATGTGCCTTTCAGTGTAAACTGACTTAAAAGGTCCCATATTATGCAAAATCGACTTTTTAATCATTTAAATCTTTATGTATTTGGGACTCTGGAGGTCCTATCAGTCGCCAAAGTGTGAAAAAAGATGACTCACTCGTCTTTTTGTGGTCCTCCTCAGTCTAAGTACAGGAGATGAAAAACACGTAATGTTGACTTCCGCGCTCATTGGGACGTCACAAGACGCTAAATTCCTGGAATTGCTCCGCGAAGTGCGCGAAAAGTTCTATTCTTGGCTCCACAGTGCAGCACAGAGTTCTACACAAACTTCCAGCCTCAGAGGATTTATTTGTCCAGTGGATACATGTTATATATGACGGCAATGTGCCTGCTAGAGCCTGCAAATGATCACTTTTCCAAATGCTAACTGCTGTTAGCTCCCAGTAGCCTCTGTCGCTGATGTCATTTCCTGTCTCTTAAGTTTTGTTTTACTATTTTTTAAAGAGATACTACTAAACAGAGCGTTCTGAACAGGGCTGTTTTGGCAGGGCGATTGAACTGCTGTGGTGCTTCATTCATTCTTATGGTATTTTGACCAAAGAATGTCACAGACATGTTCATTAGGACACCAGGGAACTAGGTTACCTTGGAGAAATAGGATATAATATGGGACCTTTAAAACAAATGGAAAAGTAAAAGCAAATACCAAACAATACAATTTAATCTCCCTTGGAGACGGAACTCTGAACAGCAACAGATCCACGGTGGTCACCCATCGATCATGTGACAGTGCCAGTGTCAGACCGAAAGACAATCAAAGGCAAGTGAAGAGGCGTTGGCTCCCGTCACTTCCGCCTGGGTTTCCCCCAGGTGTTTCCTCTGGTTTGAAGATCGCAGCACGTCCCTGACGTCAGTCTCTGGCTCGCCGTCAAGATTCCGGGACCTCTTCCCATTAGTCCGTTGACCCGAGTGCCGATGTCACTCCTGTGTCAACCAGCAGACACCTGACCAGACCCTGACACCGACAAACCAGGAAGTTTTGAACTTGCTCTGAGATCTGAGATGGAACATATAGATGCTGTTAAGCCAACATTGCGAATGTGTGAGAAAACCTCAACAACAGTTGAGTATGAGTATGTGCTGAAGTGAAGCTTGGGACAGCTGCATGTCCTTGATTAACTACGTCGAAATCACTCTCCAGAGGATTTCATCTACAGTCGTTCCGCTCGACTCTGAGTGAGGAGAGCAAGAGAGGAAGGAAGGGAAGAAGAAACGAGCAGAATTACTCAGTTCTGTGAGAAAAAGACGAGGCGAGTCATGGCTCATTGGCCCCCGTCACAAAATACCACACTCTGCACAGAAAACCACAACAAACAACAAAAAGCAGTGAGACAACAATGAAAAATTCTGATTAGTATGATACAAGCTCTGGTTTAGAGATGGAACAGAAGGTAAGGAAATATAACAGCGGTAGATGTGACGTAGATGGTTGCTCAGGGAACCATTGGATGTTTCTGATTAATCTGAAAACTGAATATTTATATGAGTGCATGTGAATTATATCTATTCCCTTCAGGACAAACAATCCAGAATTCAAGTATATCTCCTGCAATTTAAGATTTCAGGTCGAGAATCGAATGTATTCAATCTTTGCTCATATAAAACAACAAGAGTCTTAAAACCCTCGACTTTAAAGTACTATAAGTTTTCTTTTTCTTTCAGCTTAGGGATCACCACAGCGGATCAATGTCGCCCTATACCTTGTGTCTTCTTCGGTTACACCGACTGTCCTCACATCTATGAACCTTCCTCTTTTTCCTCCTGCCCGACAGCTCCATCTTCAACATAATAACCATCGCTCTTCTGCACGTGACCAAACCACCTGAACCTCGACTCTCTTGCTTAAACAACACGTGTTTTCACTCTGTGCAAGACATATGACATAAACAAAAGTTACACGTAAATAATCAGTCATCTCTTCGTCAGCGGCGGAACAGTGTCTTTTAAGGGTTGTTCTCCGTTGGTGACTCAGGGCCTGGTGTCGGCAAAGCTCGTCACACACACTCACGCCCTATCGCCCTGGGATTTTACCCTTCACTACAAGCCTGCTTTTAATATCCAGGCAGACTGACGCATTTCCTGACCCATCCCTCGACCCGGTTCTGGCCCAGCCACGACTCAAAGTCTGCCCCCGCACACAGAGGAAGGCAGGGAGGACGGAAAAGAGGAGGGAAAAGGGGGGGGAGAGAGTGAGAGCGACGCAAAAAAAAAAAATCAAAAACAGATGCTTGTACATATGTGATTCAGCATTTCGAAACTGGGCAGAGAAGTCGGGGTCCCGTCACTCCGTCTCCTTTTCACACTTTGAGGATAACGGCTTAGTATTTGTATTGGATGTGGGGGTTACTTCATATTCCCCAGTTGACCACAAACAGCCACAGCTGTGCAGCTGGAATCCCCCCCCCCCCCCCCCCCCCCCCCCCCCCCGACTTCTCTCTATAACTTCATCCCATTTCCTGACCCATAGGACGATAAATATTTAGCATAGGCTGATGTTGACACACCTGGATTCTATCCAGCCACTTTCCCCCATGAGACAGCGGATTTTCAAGCATTTCGGTCATCGGGCGAGACGCTTCAGAGACGTGACATTGAACAGCGAACTGGTTAGTCATAACTCTCTCGTCAGCCTTTCTACGTTAAAGATTCAAATGTACGGGAATGGAGTGCAACAATAAACCAACTTTGTTGTCAAAAATGTATAACAAAATTAGCTGCTGACTAATTTAGCTATTGTTGAACATCGTCTTTTACAGAGTTAGGGTGCTTTCACACCTACAGCATTTGGTGTGCACCAAACGTGTTTGGTCTCTTGCTTTGTTTCATTTGCGTAGGTTTGATGCGCGTTATGGCAGCATGAGCGCTGCCTTGCGAGCCAGCCGTATTCAGTGAGCCATCGATCAGCTCCGGTGACCGCGGCGCTTACGTTCCGTGGCGGTGAAGGCGCCTGGTGGATATCGGGGGTTAGTCTGGTTCCAGCGCCGATGGTCTTCGCGGTCTATTTTGGTTCCTTTAGAACTATGCATGTGTGAAAGCAAACCGTACCCACGTCTGTTTGCTACATTGTAACGTTTTTTCTGACTGGTGCGGACCAAAACAATCGAACTATAGGTGTGAAAGCTCCCCAAGTCATTTCACTCTCCACCTTTCTCTGCTCAGAGCGAGTACTGAGTAACTGTACTGCTAATGGTGCGTTCCAGAGCCCATCCAAACCAGTTGGACGTGGGGCTTACCCTACCTCCAACTAGAAAAATTGCACTGGAATGCCAGTCGAAGTGGGACCTCCTACTCGCGAAGACGGGGCTGATCGACCTACCCCCACGTCACCAAAACTAAGTCGGAGAAAAATGGTGGCGCCCACGGAGTCACATGAATAGGCTATAAACTTTACGTTTCTGCGTGTAGAGTTGTTTTAGACACGGCAATTTTATCACAACTTGTTTTTCATGTTATGGCGTGAAATGATGTCGTCCTTGATATCTGTTAGCATGAAGATATATAGGGTTACGGTAAAAGTATACTCATGACGTTACATATCGATATGTATCGCTTTTACATATACGGCTCGCTTGTGTATGTAAGTAGACTGAATTGCTGACCGTCAAAATGCCTCTTCAAAGATAAAGCGAAAGCGCCGCGATCGTCCATGTTTTCTAACATTCGACTTCAATTGCCTGGAATTTGTTTGGACGGGCTCTGGAACGCACCATTAGCTGTTAGCTCAGCTGGGCTAAAAGCTGAGCCAGCAGATTTCTTTATTCAGCCGTGTTTCCATCACGGTAGAGTTCGGTTTTGGTACAGTATGTTATGGGTTTCGACTGAGAACAGCACCTTCACTTGGTAGGCGAGATACGTAGCGCGTGACATCGTACCGGTTCGGCAGCGATGAACACCGACATTGGACGCGACACAACAGACAACAACAGAGGACGTCCAGCAGATCGTTTGGTTGGTTCGAGGCAGTTTGTCTCCACAAGACATCAAGACTCTGATTCTGTCGCCCAATCAGCTCACTTTACTCCAGTAGTACTCCAAGGGAAGGGCAGTGGAGCGACAAAGTCAGAAGATACATACTTTATTACTTTACAGGGACTTTATATTTATCAATTCACTGTTTCAATAATCCATGACTCGTAGTGGTACAAAAAGGCCAAACACAAGTCATCATGTCTCATAGTCTGCTGACAAATAAAGCACAGTCACTCATGTCATGGATGAGACAGTTCCTCATACAAAAATCTCTTATAGCACAAAGACTTAAAACACAGTGGAGAAATTGGGTTATTTCCAATTAATGTTGTTTTTTTATTTCTTGAATGTAAAACCTGTGCAGGTGAAAAACCCGCCAAAACACCACTAATGAGAAAACCTGATACCGATTAATGTGTTTTTTTTTTTTAAGACCTAAGAGCTTGAACCTCTGTGTTGAGTTTCTAGGTCAAGCACTCAAGAGAGCGGAGGTATTTTAAACAAAACCGAGCTCACACAGCAGTAAAAAAAAAAAAAAAAAAGGTTTCGGGGAAACAGCTTCATTCGCTTCCTGATAAAGTTGTGATCATAGCTTAACATAAAGACTGGAAACTCCTGTCTCCAAGCACTGGTCAGGAGAGAGGACATTTGTGCTACGCTGAACTGGCTCTAGTTTTGTTTTCATTGGATCAGTAGCGATGTTCTCATATAATTGTCTACAACAAAAGGGAAGAAATGTAGTTCCCCAAAATGTCAAGCCATTCCGACAAAAAAAAAAAGAGGAAGACTATAGAGGGGAAAAGAAAAAAAAACCTACTGTGAATCTCCTGTGACAAATGTGACATCTTTACAGTACGAGGAACATTAGCCAGACTTTTTTTTTAACATGCACTCAGAATTATCATCCTTCTCATGCGGCGTGACGAGCTAAAATGCATGGAGTCACATTACAGCCCGAACTTAACTTGCTCCATGAAAGGTCAGGAAATGTTCCCAGTGCCCAGATGAGACGAGAGATTCCAGCTGTTAACTTTGGGACAAACATTTTCAACATTCCTTCCTACATTGAGACATTCACAGGTAAGACACACGTGACCAGCGTCTGATCCCGGGACAAATTGGAGCCCCTCTCTGACATATTAACGGGGGGGAAAGAAAGTGGATTTCCAAACAACATGAGTCATCGGATATCCACGGACAACACAGAATTGAGATCAGATGTTTGGTCCATTACCATAATCCAATCTAGAAAGGGAAAACAAATGCTGAGTTTTTGTTTTTTTTTGTTCCTCCACTCTGTGAAGAAAGACGTGGATTATCCGTATTAAAAGTCTGTGTGTTGTTTCCGTGTGTGTGATGTTGCACTCACTGTCTGGAACAGCGCCTGCTTTCTAACTCCCCTTGCCTTGCATTAGCGATCACTGGTTTGATTCACCCGATGGCTGTTGTAGGAACACCAATGCCAATTTACTACAACTCATCCATCATTTAGGGCTCAAGATGTTGCCATAGTGCCGATTCAATGTCTGAGTCTCAGCCAGGGGCAACCTGTGGCAACAGCGGACGGTTGATTTGAAAGAGAGCGGAGAGGAACTGAGCCTCATCCATTAGATTTCATCGCACACTCTTGCCAGTTGTGCACCGACTTTGTCCAGCTCTTTGCCACTTCTCAGGATGTCCAACAGAAGAAGATTAGTGCAGCGTTCTGCACCCCCCACAGCTCTTTGTGAGTGAAACGTCTCGCTATTCATCAAAATGAAAAAAGAAGGACAGTGGGGGCTCACGCGGCGATTCTCCCCTCCTTTCACAAAAGACTCAGGGATGACATCATCTCCGCACCCCAAAGCATTTCACCAGGGGATTCATCTCCATTTATACAAAGCATTCATTCGCTTCCGGGATATAGAACAGATGGACACAGCACTTTATAAACTGATACACCAAACAGTCTAAAGGACAAGTGTGAGCACTCTGACATTAGCACCAAAAACATTAATATACACTAACGTTCAAAAGTTTGGGGTCAACACGTTTGTGTTTTCCATTAAAAGTCACACTTTTATTCAGCAAAAGAGTTGCAAAATGAATAGAAAATATAGTCAAGACATTGACAAGATTAGAAATAATGATTTTTATTCAAAATAATAATTTTGCCCTTTCGTCAAAGAACCAGCAAAACTGTTTTCAGCTGTGCTAACATCATTGCACAAGGGCTTTCAAGGGTTTTCTAATCATCCAATAGCCTTCTAACGTGATTAGCAAACACAATGTACCATTAGAACACTGGAAATGGGCCTCTATACACCTATGTACATAGATAACAATATATAGAGTGTATTTCTGATTCATTTAATGTTATATTCATTGAAAAAAAGTGCTTTTCCTTCAAAAATAAGGACATTTCTGAGTGACCGCAAACTTTCGAACTGTCGTGTAAGTACGTTCCAGAAGTAGGCAAATTTCTATCCATGCAGCCTTTAAGGCCTAATCACATTTCACCACTTAGGCTTACTTAGCCCCTTTGTTGTTCTGCACATTCACATTTTAGCATGTCCCAATACTTTTTCGAGGGAGAGGATTCGGGAATGAAATGCAAGGACTAAGTATCACCTTCAAACCGAGGATTTTTAGAGGCACACTTCAAACGGTGGGTTATGAGATTTTTCACAAGCTAAACCACATCAAAGGCAAACTTATATTACCATCATAAAGTTAACATGGTTGCGTAACTAGGGAAACCACAACTGAATTTGATCGCAGTCTCTTGTACATACCAAACTGATCCACGAGTATTCATATGAATGTTTATACTATGGTTCCATATACCTACACTACCGTTCAAAAGTTTGGGGTCACTTAGAAATGTCCTTATTTTCATATTATTTCAATGAATATAACAATTAACCAGAAATACACTCTATACATTGTTAATGTGGTAAACGACTATTCTAGCTGCAAACGTCTGGTTTTAATGGAATATGTACATAGGTGTATAGAGGCCCATTTCCAGTGTTCCAATGGTACATTGTGTTTGCTAATAGCGTTAGAAGGCTATTGGATGATTATAAAACCCTTGAAAACCCTTGTGCAATGATGTTAGCACAGCTGAAAACAGTTTTGCTGGTTCTTTGACGAAAGGGCAAAATTATTATTTTCAATAAAAATCATTATTTCTAATCTTGTCAATGTCTTGACTATATTTTCTATTCATTTTGCCACTGGGATGAGTTTTCACATAAAAAAATGTATTGATTTATGGCACAAAGGATCTGTGCTATTCCATGTCCAAAACAAACCAAAAAAACGATGTTTAATTTTCAACATGTGCTGAATATTCACCAGAACATTCACCTTCACCAGAATATTTGCACACCCACAACAAAGCCTTTCACTGAGACTCAATGAACATGGTGATTTATAGCCACGGCTGAAAGTTTGAAGAGGCAACAAACAACTTCCCTCACACATCAACACCACGATACAAAAATGCAGACGTGCCTGCGAGACGTTTCTGGAGGAGTTAAGGCTCCGACAAACAAACAGAAAATCTCAAGAAGAGGAAAACAATGGTTTGCATAATGCTCTCTGGTCGTACAAACAACTTCCAATCCTATCTCATTTTCGCTCTGTGCAGAAGACGCTCTGCAGCAAAATGGGTCATTTCGAAGCTCTGCAAAACACGATGTTTCTTTCTCTGAAAAGGGGCTTTTCCTTATAAACACTCGATCTGCTACACATTGCCTTGTAGTTTGTGTCTGTAGAGAACATGTAGACGCCTTTAAACACTAGGAGGTGGCACTCTGATCGTCTTTTTGTGCGACGACCTTCCGATAGCTGCCCTACATGCTTTGAAGAGCTCGGCGGCTCAAACTGGCACAAGTCCTTCATCTGGTCTCTTTTAAAAAAGATGAAAGCCTTTTCCCAACTAGCGGTGCACGGCCTTTTTAGTAGGAGGGCAACAACACTGTGATTAAGAAATTACACGGCAGCACTGTGTGTATCATTAGATCTATTTGCATTTCCTCACATCAGCATGTCACCAATTGGATGTTAAGCCTCCAGGTGTGACAATTTACCATCCAGGGATTGAGCTGAAGCGAATGTGGGCCAATCCCCGATTAAGACACACTGCACACTGCTGACTTAATCCCTAGTCACTTTCATTACCTGGAATTGTTAGCTGCGGCACATAAGAGCTCACAGATGCCCTAAACAAAATGGTGATAAGCCCACACAGGCCAGCACCACTGAGCTCTCCAGCTCATAAAATCAAGCACATGGATGAAAATTAAAATAGCAGATGAACTCACATGGGTGCACCTCGGGGGGGGTGATAGCAGAGCTGGAGTTTAATGCGTGTAAAGCTGACATCACAAGCAGAGGTCACAGACCAGAACACAGGCTTTGCTTCAGTACTAAACAAACAGAAACAATGCTGTTTGTCAAGCGTGAAGTATTCAAACACAAACACCATCTTAGAAGTGCGATCCATATTAACCTTCATAACACTTTTTCTCGCCAATATCCCATGAATCTTAAATCGGATTTTCTCCACAATCAGCTGCGTTCTTCCTTGGCCTCCAACCAACCAACCAACCAAACAACCAACCAACCAACCAACCAACTCACCATCCAATCAACCAACCAACCAACCAACGAACCAACCAACCAACTCACCATCCAATCAACCAATCAACCAACCAACCAACCAACCAACCAACCAACCAACCAACTCACCATCCAATCAACCAACCAACCAACCAAACAACCAACCAACCAACCAACCAACCAACCAACTCACCATCCAATCAACCAACCAACCAACCAACCAACTCACCATCCAATCAACCAACCAACCAACCAACCAACAACACAAACATAACTTCCATGATGGAGGTTGAACATGTCATCGAGTAAAACTAACTCATAATGTTATGAGTGCATTTATGAATTTATGAATAACAAAGAAGCATTTTAGAGTGAAATCTTAATTTGTAATTTATGTAGTGGATTAAAAAAAAGCATAGGCAGTTTGCCTTAAATTCTTAATTCACTCCTTAACCCACTGAACACATTGTACCTTCATCACAGATAGAAAACAAGTGAACATAAATCCTAAATAAGATCATTATAATTCATAAAGGCCTAGAATGATTATAAAGATGCAGATGCCCCCTTGTGAAGCTTCAAAATAAATCACAAAGAATGCATGTTTTGCGAGCTATACAGCATTTTCAAGAAGATAATTCAATTCCCAATTGTGATCATCATGGAAATTCAACACAATCAACTCATCCTTTCCCGTCTCCAGATTGTACTGACGTACAGGATTTGAACAAATGCAGTTAAAGTCCACCACTGGAGACCAAAGGTCAAAGATAGTCAAAAAACTAACATAAGCTGCGGTGTTTATTCAACCACTATCATAGTGAGTGTGCCCTTCACCGTGAACCAGCCAAAGTCCCAGTGTTGGGTGGAGCATTCTTTGCTCAGATGGAAGAAGGTCAGTCTAAACTAGAGCAGAAGCAACAGGACCACACACAGCACAGCATCACAACCAGCTGCAGCTGGAGATGTAGATCCTCCAGAAACACAAGCAACATCCCCCAAAACTGTGATGTCTCTCTCACACACACACACACGGACTGAGATGAACTTGACACTCGGCTGTTTAATAATTGAATATCTATAGTAGCAATAATGAGGAACAGACTCCACTCTTGGCAGCGAGCTCCTTTCTATAAATATGTATTTGATATGAACTCGGAATGAAATCCAACCATACATGAAACAGATGGGTAGAGTATAGTACATCTTGAAACGTTAAAGCAAATAAATCATGAATGTCGCAGTTCACGAAACGCAGCACAGAGTTTACATGGACGCCTCTAAAGATGGACAAGGTCGACCTGTGAGCGCTGATGCGTAGTTTCATCATAATCCAACAGCTGTTAGAAGATGAAGGCAAACTGAATACATCACAAGGACTTTTCACAGTTTAGTGAAGATATTCTGTGGAAGTTTTGGTCTTTTTTGTGCTGTTTTTGGTGCCGTTGATGGACCGTACCAAACATGGGAGAGACGTTATCTTTAGTGTTGTCTTTGGACAACGTGGTGAGAATTTGGCGCAATTTTCTAACGTTTTATGTTTTCCTTGATCTTCAGTTGACAAAAGCGGGGGTTTTTTTTCCCCTGGCAGCCCTTGGCCAAAAGTAAAGGAATTGGGTTTAAGACAAGGGGGGTCGCTGGTTCAAATCCTATATAGGGTCAGGGTCAGGGCCAGTATTGTTGCCGGTTCATTTACAGTTGATCAAGTAATTATTTTTTACAACATTTTGAGAGAGAACTACCATCGACTAAACATTAATTTGTTAATGTCTGTCTGGTTTTAAACATTTCCAACATTGTGAGATTAATGTGAGAAATGTGCCACAACATTGCATATGATTTCTAACTTACTGCATTTCTTGCTGAACTTTCCTCTCAACAGGCAGAGTAAATCTACCCGTACAAAAGCAAGACGTTAACACCACATGCTCAGCATTCCTTCACACCAGACAATTGCACACATGGAGCCCTCTCCAGCCCTGTCATCTGACTGTCACAAAAATCCATCCATCCACTCATTTTCTCACAGACACTGGATACACACAAGCTGCAAGAGCCACAGGTCATTGGCCTTGAATTCCCCGCCTGCCGGCGCTCTCTGGTCTCTGCCCTGTGACTCAGTGACGAGGCCCATTGCCATGACGGCGGCCCGAGGCACAGCTCTCCTCCCCCAGCTGCTCACAGTAGAGGTGGAGGTATCATGGAGGTCTCTGGCCCCCCGGGCCACTAAGAATCAGGTAAAAAAAAGACTCTCAAAGTCTCTCAGCCACAGCAGAAGTCAAGCTCTGGACAAGACAAAAGTCATATCCTGCTGCAGGACTGTTGGGACGCAAGAAAGAACCAGAAATGTGACACTTACAGTACAGCAACAAAATGCACACAGTAGAGTATTAGTATGGTAATCGTTTGTAATAAAATAAGAATTATCTCATTACTGTGTTAATCACCAGATAATAGTTGGTTATAATGGGAAATGTGTGTTGGACATAGAGGACTTTATATCATGGTAATCACAAATATGTTCATGTGAAAGATGTATTGATCCCATTACCAAGCCACATGGTATTGTTGTCTATTTTCAATGCAAATTGGAAAAACATGCAAGTTGGAGACAGTTCTATCAGATCTAAATCATTCAGCCCTATAGTTAAAATGGAAATTGCATTTCAGATAAGATTGTATTGCTTGAATATCACCTCCCTCCCTACAACAAGGTTATTACCATACTATTACTATACTGTTTAGTGTTACTATACTATACTATTCTGGAGCCATGCATGATGGTTGCTGTAGCAAGGAAGCCAAGACAGCCCTCTCTCCAGCCGGGGGGGGGGGATCCCAAGGTGATCCCAGGCCAGCCGAGAGATATAATCCTTCCAGTGTGTCCTGGGTCGGCCCCAAGGTCTCCTCTCGGAAGTCCAAAACACTTCCACAGGAGACATGTTTGTTGTTGGCATGTCCAGGAGACATCCTAACCAGATGCCCAGACCTCACCCTATCGCTAAGGCTGAGCCCTGCCGCCCTGCGGAGGAAACTCATTTCGGCTGTCTGTATTCACAATATCGTTCTTTCAGTCATTGCACAAACCTCATGACTATAGGTCAGGGTTGGAACGTAGATCGACCGGTAAATCAAGTTATCAAAACTAAACTGAATCATGGTGGACGCTGGGAAAAGATGATGAACATTGTTTTTCGAATGTTCTGGCACTTGAGTGCTGGTGTAATCAATATCATGATTCATTATTTGCAAATGAAAATGATCATTAGTCGCAGCCACGATACATCTAATATAAACTACAACATAAGTGAATGGCTGCCATGTGTGTGAAGCCATTGCGTATATATATTGTGCTCCAACAGTATGTAAGTGTGACCTCAAATTAACATGTCAGTGGTGAGAAAACAGCTCAAACGTCGTGCGTTGCCAATGTTGTGCCGGAGCAAACACAAACACATGAGTTCCTGTGGCCTTGTTATTTGTTACAGACTTTCTCAAAGCAGATGTGCATGAGCATCGCTGCTGGTCGCAGCCTCACATCTGTCTGAGTCAGCGTATCCATGGAAACTAACAGAAAAACACAAATAGTTAGTTCGAGCTCTGAAGTGGACGAGTTATACTTGTGATGTTGTTAGGAAAAGCATACGCAGCAGGCCGCCGTCTCCTGGTTTGTTCACCGTCTTTGTTCAAATGCAGAGTGAGCATCAAGCTAGTAGAGAATATTTGAGAAGTAATAGCACAGAACTGATTCCCTGTCTGATTTTACATGTGTGGGAATCAGTGTGTCGTTCCAATGCTCATTGTGAAAACCCTTGATTTTCCTGTATTCTGGGCCCGCTGCTTCCTTCCAGTCATCCACCTCCGGGCTGGTTACATAACGCTTCATATTTAACTGTAGCGTGTTGCTTTTAGCTTCACAAAAGAGCCATTTGGATGCTCTCTGAAAACACTGTTACGGGGCTACAGTGGCTGCGAGAACTCTTTCTGGTCATTTAAACATCCCGGGCAGCACATAAAAGACTCGTAATATAAACGTAACTGACAATATCTGGAGCAAAACGGGAACGTCTTTCTCCACTTGTACATGTGGTTTAAAGTCATTGATGCAGTTGTATTGGAGACAGTTGAGTGTCCTTCCAAAACCAAACGTTAGCTGGTGGCTGGTTGATAGCATGTCATTCCATGTCTTTCTACCATCCATTAACTTCAAAATAAAGCTGACAGATCACATTTAATGTCCTTAGAAGACCAAAAGTGCACGTCTGGATTTTGCTATGTTTTTGTTCTTGTTCTTTGTCTGTGTACCAGTTTCTTCTCTTATTTCCAGGTCAAAGACAGAGGGTGGGATCTGTGGATTGAGTCCAACTGAATATATACCTACAGTAGTAATTTGAATCCCAATTGCCAGATACGTTAACCCAACTGTGAGAAATTGCATACAGTACAATTTTAGCCGGATCAACATGTTAACATTTGTTTTAAAAAGTCTGGTTTTAGTCAGACTAACATGTTAACATCTATTTTAAAGAGTCTGGTTTCAGCAGGACTAACATGTTAACATCTATTGTAAGAGTCTGGTTATAATCGGACTAACATCTATTTTAAAAAGTCTGGTTTTAGTCAGACTAACATGTCAGCATCTATTTTAAAAGTCTGGTTTTAGTCGGACTAGCATGTTAACATCTTTTTTAAAAGTCTGGTTTTAGTCGGACTAACATTTCATCATCTATTTTAAAAAGTCTGCTTTTTGTCGGACTAACATGTTAACATCCATTTTAAAAGTCTGGTTTTAGTCGGACTAACATCTAATTTTAAAAGTCTGATTTTAGTCAGACTAACATGTTAACATCTGTTTTAAAAAGTCTGGTTTTAGTCGGACTAGCATGTTAACATCTATTTTAAAAGTCTGATTTTAGTCAGACTAACATGTTAACATCTGTTTTAAAAAGTCTGCTTTTAGTCGGACTAGCATGTTAACATCTATTTTAAAAGTCTGGTTTTAGTCGGACTAACATTTCAACATCTATTTTAAAAAGTCTGCTTTTAGTCGGACTAACATCTAATTTAAAAAGTCTGGTTTTAGTCGGACTAACATGTTAACATCTGTTTTAAAAAGTCTGGTTTTAGTCGGACTAACATGTTAACATCTGTTTTAAAAAGTCTGGCTTTAGTCGGACTAACACAATCATTGATTTTCTTTCTAACCCAAATAATGAGGTAGTTGACGCTAACACGCAGCCCCGACTCGCTGCAGCTTCACTGCGCTGTGAAACACAGAAGGAGAAGGTTTGTGCAAACGCCCGTCGCTCACTGAGCAAAGCCTCCTGCGACATGTGCGCCTCTCTGCAGCTCCAGATGACAGTCATTTACGTGCTGCTGTCAAGTCTGGAAGCACAGATTCTCTCTACGTGGGAGCGCGCAAATGAAAGATCACAATGATAAAACTTTTTGCTTGATGTCTTGCCAAAAAAAAGCTGAAAAGCTTTTGTTTTCCAGGTCAAATTATCCAATAATTCACAAAAACAAAACAATAAAAATATTAAGGAATTTGAAACATACATATGATAACGATTATGCACACCATTAATCACACTGCATTAATCAATCCCCTGCACTGTGAACTAATTTGCAACAATACCAAACTAATGCAGCTGCAGATTCTGAAACACATTGATGAATCACAAATAACCCCAACACCAACAGCCAATTTATACTCCATTTTTGTCCGTCCATTTGTTTTCGCGATTAAAAATCAAAATATTCGGTGACGATCACTGAGGACACACACGACTCATGCGTGCTTTTCATTGTATGCCATTTGGAATCCATCAATCCACTGTCTACCTCTTCATCCTCCACATGAGGGCTGCAGGGAGAGCTGGAGCCAATACCAGCCGACATAGAGCGAAAGATGGTCAGTCCATCACAGGAGACAAACACCGTTTACTTTAACCCTGACACCTATAGTCCTTATGGAGCGTCCAATTAACCTAATCCCCAGTTGCAAACTCCACACGGTGATCATCTTGCTGTGAGACAACAATGCTCAATGCCACAATTTGAAATTACTGAAAAATAAATGGAATACTTAATACTCAAATCAGCATTTTAAACCAACTGTGTAAACATACGGTGGATGACTGTAATGTATGTTATTATATATAAGACCTATCCTGGACTTATAGACTTTTACTTATAACCAAGTATCTTCCCATATCATTTCATTGGTACTTCAGCTGCAGTGAAGGATCTTTCCTCCTCTGTACGTGTGAAAGGATTGTGGATTCTCAGACAGTTTGGCAGAGCAGACGACCAGGTTTAGATGTGGGTGTCGAAAAATTCCTGTCTTATTGATGTAACCTCTGGTGCACAGCGGTCACTCAGAGTCTGAGTGGAAACCTTCTGCGATCCAGTGATTAGCGAAACCGTTTGAAGTGACACTGATTGAGCTGCTGCTGAAACAATACTTGAAGCATAAGCCAACAGACAACAGTCACTGTATAGAAATGTACAGTACATGTTGAGAATTAGCCTTTTCTTTTCTGTTGCAGGTGAACAGATGTTTGACAGCATTACGCTTTAAGAAAACATACAAGTGACCTTTTCGCGCTTTTCAGACGAGATGATTGATTGACCGTTGGTTGCAACCCGACTTTGAGACGGATCCTTGGACAGGAGCTTATTAATGACGGGAATCTAAACGTTACGATGGATTTCCGCTGTTAGCACATTGCAGTAAATCACTTTCACTTCTTTCCTTTGGTTCTCCTGGATCGGAAATATGATATATTATTACAGGCGAGTGGCGGTGGAAGTATTCACATCCTAAACTGAGAAGGAGAAGTACTAATATCACAGTGTAAAGCTACAGTGTGTAACCTTTGGTCCTTCGTCAAAAGGCGGGCTCCATCAAGCAATGGTAGCAGACCTGACTGAGGGAGCCTTTGGGTGTATACAGCAGTTGCTCGGGGCACAAGAATATACTTCTTTTTGTGGGCGCTTCTTTTGTGTTTTTTGCAAAAACTCCAAACCGTTTGCAGCTGTCTCAGTCTACTAGCACAATTTGGAACTTTACAGGTCAACTCCACGGCGCTCCCCCTTGGGTCGACCGCCGTTTTGTGCAAATACACATAAATGCGTAGAGAGTTTATCCGAAAGATTCTTACAACTGCAAGAAAAAGCCATTCAAAAAAAGCCAGTCCGATGTTTGCTTCTTGTCTACTGTGATAAACGTCTAAATTTTGACGCCTCCATCTACCTGGCTGGGCGGCGCATGCGTCTTGTGCGATTTCGGGCTGGTTTTCCGCTAAAAGACAGTAGGGGGAATCGGAGACATCGGCCAATCTCCTCGCGGACAAGCCATTTTAACCATCTCAGTGACTCCGAAGTTGTTAAATTAGGGTATTGCATAGTTTGCCCTTTAAACAAGTCACGACGTATGGTTTTAGCGCGGTCAGCAAAGTCAACTTGATCTGCTATGAGAGTGAAAAGCATTATATTGAAAAGGAAATGAGTTGTGCAGGATTTGCAGATTGACTTCATCTGTTCAGATGGAGCCAATTTGACACAGCTGATAAATCACAAATGGCTTGTTATCCTTTTTGTTTACATCTTCTTCACACTTTATCTCTTTTCAATGGCAATCTAAGAGTTTATAAAACTAAGTTGACATTATACATTTCAAATATGGGGACAGTGATGTGTATGTTGCATGAAATGAGAGTCGCGAAACAAAGTTGCCAATTCATTTCTGCTCGTCGTGTACCCCTAACTCTACTTTTTGAGAGAAAATGTATGATATACTAGCTATATTAACTACATTAAAGGCACCATATGTAAGAATGTGGCCAAAAAACGGTTACTACACTCAAATTCAAAATACAGTGGTCTTTTAGGTTTCGTTTTCTCCGCCATTGTAGCTTAGACGTACTGTAACTGGCAACCCGCGGTTGCTCGGGCAGCTGAGACTCCACTGACTGCAATGATTGGTAGACGGCGGTAGGTGGCGCCACATGCCAAAACATGATTTCAAAACATAAACATGATTTGCAGTCTGCAAGAGATTTTTTTTAATGCGAATATTTTGGCTGTACTGTTGTTGTTGGTGAGTTCAGTTTGTTTTATGAACATTATTCCTGAGTCTCTGTGACATATTAGGAGGATTTTCTTTAGAGCTGCAACTAACGATTATTTTAGTAATCGATTAATCTCTCAATTATTTTCTCGATTAATTGATTAATCGGTTGGTCCATAAAATGTTAAAAAAAAACGTTGATCCGTGTTCGTCAAACCTGGAAATGACAACGTTCTTGAATGTCTTGTTTTGTCCACAAACCAAAATGATTTAGTTTTAATGATTTCTTTGTTATGTGGAGCGAAGAAACAAAGAAAATATTCACATTTAAGAAGCTAAAACAATCAGAAATCTTGTTTTAATCATGAAAAAAGCTTCAAACCGATTATCGATTATCAAAATAGTTGCCGATTAATTTAGTCATCGATTAATAATCGATTCATCGATCAATCGTTTCAGCTCTAATTTTTTTTTACGATCAGTTGCTTTAGATTTATTACATAATGCACCTTTAAGTTTTGGTTTTTTTGCTTTCCACCAATTGACTGAACGGCTTTTCAAAGGATGCTAATGGGGGAAAAAAATACTGTGGCAAGTCAAGAATAATCAAGGCTGAGACCTGAACTTATGACTGTATATGAGTTTATGTGCACATGTATGTAAATTTAACTGTATATAATCTATGCTTTTATTTCAGCAGCTCCCAGTGAGGCCATGTGACACCACATAATTATCATGAAATCAAGTGAAATGAATGACACAGGGATGGGCCTGAGGGAACCTCAACACTGTAATTCGAAGTCCATCATTTCCCAGCGACTTTTCAGTGCAACACGTCGCAGTTCACACATGTAAGAGACTCACGCTGCTCAAACCATTCCCCTGTCTATTATAATTACGCAGAAATAACCCGCAAACACAATTTCGCAATTCAACACTTCTGAGACGTTAAATGAACCGGAGAGTTTCGTGTTTCTTACCTAAACCGGGGTGAATCTTTGATGCAGTCTTCAAAATCCACCGTCATTTTCTTAAGTTGGAGTAAAAAAAAAAAAAAAGACTTCAACGTGTTTAAAATGCGGGGTTCATCTCCCAGGTAGTTTTTTTAAAAAAACAGAGTATTTAGTTAGTATCCAGTTACAGTGAGTCTTGTCCCGCGTTGTCCTGCTCCTGCTGCTGCCCACTCTCCCCTCACTCTGCTCGGTCTGATCCGGTCTGAGGAGCCGCTGCACTCCTCCAGCAGCTCTGCACATCGTGCTGCCTTCACGTGCTCCACAGAAATGTCGGAAATTTTAAAACTCCATACGTTCGACTTACAGTAGGACCTGTGAGAGCAGTTCCAGAATCATAGTAAGTATTTAAAGTAATCGTATTGTGGAGTAAATGTTATATTTTCAGTTGTAAATGGAGAAACGGCAAAACTTTAATACAATAAGACATTTTAAGTTAAGCAAAGGAAAATCCATTTGGATTTTGGTGTTTTGGTTCTCAGAAATTATTGTTTATATATATTTTTTTAAATAAATAATTGTTGTTTTTCACTAAAATAGTAATACCAGATCAATATGAGTTAATATGATCAACCAAACACCACCAATTAAATTGTCACTGAAATTTTCTGTTTGCGCATGAATGCAACACATGCTCATCCCTCATCTTGAGTGCTGACGTCATGTTTAAATTCATTTGAATAAATGGAATGGATGTGAGTTAACTATTCTTTATGTTTTTGTACTTAAACAAACAAAAAATTGAGGATTTGAATTTCAGTCAATGCAGATCAAACGTCAAAATATCCATAAAGATTATTGGTGACTTGAACTATAATCCAGTTGTAATTATGAGGCCTTTCAATCCGTTAATCAAGTTCTCTTTCATTTTTAAATTCTCC
This sequence comes from Microchirus variegatus, assembly GCF_963457635.1. Taxonomy (NCBI): domain Eukaryota; kingdom Metazoa; phylum Chordata; class Actinopteri; order Pleuronectiformes; family Soleidae; genus Microchirus; species Microchirus variegatus. The sequence continues at coordinate 25,841,625 of NC_139810.1, forward strand.
ACAGCTTGTATGGATCTTCTCTCTATCCCCACACAGATTCATACCACTTCCATCCATTACTTTCGCTCCTTTGCGTATAGTACGTTTTCAGTCTTATTGACCGTCGCACAAGCTGTGAAATCCATGTAATGTAAAAGCCATTTAATTCACTCACTTACAGTAATTCCCAAACACTTAAAATAAAACCTTTTAAAGGTTTAACACGATTCCAGGATAGCTGTAGTGCACCACTTCCCCCGTGCAGCTGTTAAACAAGAGTATCTTAAGTGCATCCACTGACCCAGAAAGGCTATTATTAATTCACAGGAAATAGGAAAGGCTGGAGAAGGAGCGCCTGCTTGGGATTTCACTGCAGGTTTTCATAGAGCGCCATTGTTCCTTCCCATCCCGGCTTTAAAAAGCCTGCAGCTCAGGACATGAATGAAGATGATCTCATCGACTCTCAGCGGAGGTGACTTGACTAAATGCTACAGTCATTCAAGGGAATCTCAAAGGGAAGACACAGTATAGTGTTTCCTCCTTACATAACAAACAAATACTGTTGAACGTTGATTCTGCTAATAGTCAAAAAAGGGAATATAAAACCAAGCAGGATCATCATAAGCCTGTGGCACTTAAAAGCAAGCGGTCCACCAGAACAGGCCATGTCCATTCTTTTTGGACAAAAAACAGCAGTTTGGTCAGTCACGTGACGCCGTCTCCTCCTCTGCTTCATCCCAAGTTTCTTTTACTAATACGAGATACGAGCTCCAAGAGCTTCTTGGTCAGTGAAACTGCCGAGTCAGCGGCTGGCTTCACTTAAAATCCTGGAGAAACTATTGTTATCTGGCATGACGGTGCAGTATGGTGGCCTGGCAGCTCCGAATCTGCTTTACTTTGTCTAACAAATTATGTAAAAGCTTGAACCTGATGCTGTTTTGGATTTTTTTCGCAGCTGCACAGACACCCGTTGTTTTAAATACTTTTAATATATTGCCAAACAACAATATATGCAACAACAATAATCCCATCCAATAATATCCACCTATAACTGACTTATTCTTAGAGAGTGATGCATCTCTGCACTTTCTATTTATTGTTACTTTATTGTTTGAGTATGTTCTTGTAATGTTTTAATCAGTTTGTACAGGCTGTTTTGGGTATTTTTCATAGTTTTATGTGTTTAATTTTTGGAAAAACTTATTTTATTTATTTGTGGAGATATAAAAACCCTGCATTACACATTGAGAGTGTTTTAACGATGGTCAGCTGACCTAACTGTTGTGAACCAATGTGTAGGATTTAGTGCCATCTAGGGGGCATGTTGCATATTGCATCCTGCTGCTTATTCAAGTGTATTATAAGAAACTGCAGTGGTCTTCACGTCCATTCTGGGCTACTGTACAAACATATTGTTACGACATCCGTCCCCAACATCCAACATACTGGACCTTTAACCCTTAGTGCTCACACAGCACAGGTCAGTGCCGCAGGTGCACCCTCGGGAATAACAACACAACTCCTTATATGGACATCCTGGAGCGTGTGTTTATAGGTCACACCTTCAAGATTCACAAAATGCATATTATTTTCTTTCACGTGTTGTTGAACCAAAGTTATGATTCATTTTATGTCGCATACTTTTTTTTTTTGTAGTGATAATTGTGCAAAAGTCACAAAATAGAGCCTTTTTATTTGATTTTTGTTGCTAAAAACAAGGCAACAGACCTCGGAACTTTTGATTTGTATTTCCAAATATCACAAATTCAGTCCAATTCCAAAAAATTTTTAGTAGTTATTTTATATAGTTGGTGAAAATATAATTTAAAAAAAAAAAGGTTTTCATCCAATTGCCTATAGGTTGTGCTGAAAAAAGGATATACTGGCACTCTATACTGCACATTCTTATAGCCTCTGTATATATTTAAACATAGTTCTGTGTTCTCAGACTTCTTTGTCCTCAGAGGAAAGAACACCAATGTCTTTGCAGTCAGTAAGAGTGTGGCTATCATTATTGTCTATCATATCAATAAGGTTGTGCACGGACCTGTGGCTCCTGTGGCGTCAGACTCGGTCAGAGAGACGACCATGCCCTGTCAAAACACGCGCAGAGAGAAGCTGTCGACTCACATTTCGGCAGCCGCTCTCGTGGCAGACGCACACACACGCACTACGACTGCAGCGTTGAATCACAGGGAGAGAGGAGATGTGTGGGTCTCAGGGAGGGTGACCTACTTTAGCTCCCCTCTTTGGTCTGTTGGAGAGAGAGAGAGAGCAGTGAGAAGCCATGCTGCTGCTGCTGCTGCTGAGCACACAGTATGTAATGGCATCTCTTTTGACTGCAGGTGTGAGGTGCAGAAGCTCAATAATGCTGTGTATTATGTGCGTATGCGTCTTCTCACTACACTACACAATATTAATGGTACCGACACTGTCCTCGAAACATATTATAAAAGAAAAATCCATAAAAACTGGATGGTTCTATGATGTTTTCTTTTGTGCAGATTAAAAAAAATAAGACGTGGGACTTTATGCACCAGGTGTTATTGAACTGTTTTTCATTTTGGATTGAGCCAGACCGTTTCCTCTTTTCATTCTTCTTCTTCTTCTGGGCCTGAGCTTTGTTTCCAGCATGCAGACATACACATGGTACTGATATTCCAATCCAGCTCTTGGCAAGATGGTTGAATAAAAAGTATTTTCCCAAAAGAAACTGAACTATGTTTTTAAAAGCTTTAAAGGGGGTTTAAAAAGTTATAGAACTTAAATAAGTTATACTGTGTGTGCGCCTGTTATTGTCAATGAGCACATCAGCTGTCAAGAACATACTGTACTCATCATGAAGAGGAGCAGCAGCAGCGGGGTCAGTAGATGTTTTGACCTTTGGCTCCACTGTGTCAGAACAGCACCACAGGCCCAGATCCTTATCCGCTGTGCTGGAGAGTTCTTCAAAAGACTACAGAGTTCTGCCAGGGAGACGAGTGGCGGGATCTCATAAAGTGTGGACAAGGGTCAGCGCTGGGTCAGAGCTGGAGGAGAAACAGAGGGAAGTCCTTTCTCCATCAGCTCAAATGATTGATTGAGAGATGATTTTTATGTTGTATTCACAAAAGAACAACAACAATCACAGTTTGAGCACTCGAGTACACAACCGGGACATTCTCCTTAGTTTAAACACAGCACGACAGAAAACGTGTTTTTCCCCTGCGCTTCAATTTTTTGGGGTTGGAAAAGTATGACATGAGCTGCAGGCATGTTTTGTCTCTGTTTGACGGATTCTAAATACAAACTGATAACAACTTCAGAGTAAATACATAACTTTATTACAAGATAAGGGAATTCACTGATGCTTCATAAATTGATAAACATCAAAACAGTCGAAGTGCGTTTGTATTCGTTACCTCTCTTTATGACCTTTTCTGGAATAAACACTGTCCTGGTCCTGATGGAGAAGAAAACCTGGAGGAACTGGTTAAGTTTAGGTATCAGATTTTAATTACAGTTAGGGATTAACTGGTTATGGTTAAGGTTAGGGATATTGCTTTGTTTAGGCTGTCCAGATGAACGGAAGTCAATGTGAGTCCTTAAAAGGGAACAGCAGCATAAACCTGTGTGTCCTTGTGAGAACGCCTCCTCATGTGCTTCAAAGCTGCATCACATCCTGAGGAATCATTGAGGCTGCCGTTGCTAAGCGATGGCTCGGTGCCGCTGATAAAGGTTGGATTAGGGAATCCTGCAGACGATCACAGGAGCCGACTCCTATTTGAGGTGCGAGACCCCAGTGCACCTCCTGTAATCCACACCGAGGCACCTGCACCAAAATAACACAACTATGACACTTATTTCACCCTCTTAAGTCAAGACAAAAGATTCATATTCATTTTCGTTTTCTCTAACACTTTGTACATGTATGGGACCATATTAAATGATATTCACGGGCTGATTAAATTACCGATTTGATAATTGATCATTTTGGATTTAAACTTCAAAATGAAACTTAAAATTTATTTCATTTCATCCATAAAATGAGTCCTTTGTCCAATAATCCAAACTTAAAAGTTTTATGTTATTGAAATAAAAACAGACAAACAGTCATTAACGGGTGCTGGAAAATTCTCAACTTTATTCTCACTTTTCATTTCTGTTTGTACAGTTAAATAATTTAATCTGGAACATTGTACATGGCTTTCTTTTCATTTACATTTAGTCTTGAGTTCTAAAATAACTGTTGCTGTTCTTTCTGCCACTGTCCACTAACATAGTACTGAGACTCATACATTGTTTTAAGTTTTTATTCCCAATAAAAAAAACATCTAAATCTATCTATTTTTACACTTTTGTTTTATACAGAGGCTAGAAAACAACAAAGAAGCACCTGCAGGTTACATTTTCCTACATCAAGTCTATGGTTGTATCTGCCAAATACAATGCTGCCGCCTAGTGGCGATTAACAGAACATGTATCACACGGTGAAGAACATCCTCTTATACTGACTTTGCCTTTGTTTGTGTATTTAACTCTGTGAAAAACACAAGAAGAAATGTTGAATATCAGAGACTGTGCAGAGACTGAAGTGAAGTGACAGTTGAAGACAAACTTACTGAAGAAGAACTGCTGGTATTGCTCCGATTATCTGTGGTTACGTCATCTTCTGCTCTGACTGCAGGCCTCGATGCTCGGAGCAGGTATTTAGGTACATGCTGAAAGAAAAAGAAAAAAATCAATCAATCAATACAATGGAAGCTGATGACGAAAGGATCACAAACAACATAGACGGAAGCTTCAGGGTATTTTTAAGCTCTCAAAACTTCACACTCACAGACCCAAACACATGCAGCGGATGACTTTACAACAATTAAAGAAACTCGGAGAGAAAGATAGAATTAATAAGTTTGAATGATGGATCCCAAACTGGGTAAAGGGGCGTAGGGTTGATGAATACAACCAAAACTACCAGAACACAAAAACAAGGAAATAAGACAAGGCAAACAAACATTTTATTTAAAAAAAATTGCCTTGTTTTATCACATATTATGTATGGCTAGTAGTATGTATTCTTTAATTGGAGCCTATACTGATTTTCCTTGACTGTTATTGTTGTTTTGTTCATGTTATTTGTCACCTTTTATTATTCAGTATTTTGTCTTATTCCACTGACCTGCCTCATGGTTCAAAGTTCACGGTTGACGGTCACACGGGACCAGCAGAGATAAATGCCAACGCGAACTACAGATGTGTCTACATGTGTATATATTCATTCATGTGAAATGCTGTTTAGTATAGAATAAATACACCACAATGTATCAAAAACAAACCTGCAACTGTACTAAAAACCAAAAAAACTACTTCTACTCCTGCTAATAATTAAAACACTACGCGATCTCGCCGACATGCTGCCACAGAAAATGAGTGTGCAGTCGGTCGTATGGCTGCGTTGCATGCACCTGTACTAAAGTTAAGCAGGAAACGCGGTTATGTGCCACAGCAGTGTATTTACAGTGACTGGTTTGAATGTTATTTAATAGCCCTCTCACCATCTGAATGACTATGAAGAAAGGGGTAAATTTGCTATGGTTTAATAGGGGAAATTCTACACTTCTAAAGGAAGAATAAATATCAGTTATATTGATAGTCCCACAAGAAAAATTGTAGTGAGAAAAGAAACCTGCACTAAATATTAACTAGAAATCAACAGGAATCTAACATCTATCAGATTAATGTACAGCAAACAATGTGAATTCATATTAAAGTTAAACCGAACTTTTTGTTTTAAGCGTGTTTACGTTTTTATTTCGGATAAAAACTGACAGTGTCACATTTGTGGACTTTTGTCCTCATTTATCACGTTCCGCTTCTCCAGAGGACACAGCCTCCATCTCAGAGCAGAGAAAGTTACACGATTTGAAAGCTAATTTTTGAAACACTTGGACTTTAAAGTTCCTCTGTCGCACAAAAGGAGTAAACAGATTTGTTTATTATGTCTGGTTACTTAACAGAGGCGTGTGTGAGGACACTGGAAATATCTCCAGTGGATCAACTGGTGTTTTATGTTTTTTGTTGTTGTTGCTGTAGTTGAAAGGTTTAACTTAAATTGTACCACTATCTCCAATAAAGTGTTCACCACGAGCTGTCTGGAAAATAAAAACAGATGGTGTGCAACGTTAAACTGACCAAGGATGTTTGTGGCCGAGGACTCGGCTCGTCTCTGGCTCTGTTCCGGAGCCTCGTGCTGCGTCGTCGCACTGACAAGCCGCTCGCGTGAGTCAAGGTCGAAGGTCGAAGGCGACTGCTGGTAGACTCCGTGTCATCGACTTCAGCGAGAAGGTCTGAAAGTTCTCCATCACTGATCTCTTCCACCATGGAGGCGTCGTCTGTACGGAGACAATTTTGAAAAGTCAAGTTTCAATGCTTATTATTAATAAAAACATCTGGATCGTGTTCAACATCAAAGACAAACTTACACCTCTACATATGCCTGGTTTCTTCATAACAATGTTGGCATTATTTAAAGAGAATTTCACAAAAATTTGATTTTAGCTGCATGAAAAATGAAAAAAATAAAAGGTTTGTATTTATTCTGAAGAGTTTAAAGCTGGGGACTGCACTTGCTGCTTTATGATTTATATACATCTACAATAACTTCACAGTTTCACCTGTATGAGGAGGAATGGCTGCACAGTCTGGACAAACCCAGTCACCTTCAGGAGATGTGCTTACCGCTGGCGTCAAGCAGTCCATATGATACCTGTAAACACAAAGTACAACTACTGCTTCGTGATTAAATAACTCACACTATCATTATACACTCCATACGCAGTCAGCAGGTTTCTGATCAACATGATGATACGTCTCCGCTCCTGCATGGCCAAAACAGAGAGGCTGAGGTCGAGCTTCTTACCTCAGGCCATCAGAATGCTGAACTCTCAACCACCCACGTGAATACAGCACACACACAACACACACAAATCCACATTGCTGCTATATTGGATATTGAACATATTGAACATTGTGCATTTGATCCGTATTTTATTGCATCTTACTGCTTTTATTTTTTATTCTTGTGTATTGTGAATATTTTTATATTTATCTGGGAATTATTCTAAATTTAAATTGTATTTTATTTTTTATTTTATGTTTTTTATTTTTACTCTACTTTACTTTATCTTATTTGATTTTATTTTATTAGTGCTTCACAGTTGCACAGAGGGGCTTGTTTTGCAATGTCATTTCACTGGGGTGTACTTGTACATCCACGTGACAAATAAAAATCTTGAATCTTGAATCTTGAAACTTGAATGAAGTTATTTCATAGTCTGTATTAGATTCTGGAGGAGGAACCTTATATGAAAATGCCGTGAGGTGAAGTGAATCCATACCCTGAATCACAGCTCACGCACACTAGCAGCCGTTGCCTGCGGTCACTGCGTCCACATTCCTCGCAGATGACAGCATCGCTCGCCTGCTCTTCATCATCACTGTCCCTTTTCACTGCTTTTACTTTGATCTGCAGAAGCGGCACAAACTGTTAGAGCTGCCGGCACAGTGTTCACACACGTTACCTAAAAGACTCTGCAGAGTAAGCTCCCCTCCCACACAGCGAGTGATTATTACCTCTGCCTGAACGTCCCCTCCGCGACGCTGCCTTTGGTGGATGACGGCAAAACTGATCCGGTCCACTGGGCATGTGTTGGCAGTCTGAGGATGGGGACAGAGAGATAAAATGTAAAGGAAAAAACAAACAAATCCATTAAGGTTAATGCAGCTCAGCCTAGTAAAGTATTGTTTTAGAATAAGTATTACACATAAGAAAAGAATCTAAACTAGGGCTCACAACAATGCTCTGACACCAACCCTAAATAAAACAACAGTCTGTAAAAGACTGTAAAATGCCATGTAAAAAGCATATTTTGATTATTATCATAACCTGAATAAGGTCCTACACAGAATAAGAAATAATCAGATGTGAAGCATTCTGACTTAACATTACAATCATAATCAGATGATGGGCTGTAACATGTAAACAGAGATATCAATATCATAATCAAACATCACAGTGACCTATTGGGATGCAACAATTCAATCATTACTGAATTTTCTACTAACTGACAAACAAATTAATTGTTAGTCCTTTTGGACTCATTAGGACGTTGTCATTTTCAAGTTTAGCAAATACTGAACACAGCCATTTTCTGACTTACTGATTAATGGAGAAAATAATCTAATAATAGTCATTTGAAGCGATTATGTCCCAAACTGAATGGGGACAATAGAAGGGCAGCAACTGACATTTTTCATTGAATATAACTGATTATATTCTCGAGCAGTTGTAAACTAAACTAAACTCTAAATGACTTCATCCTGAAATATTATAATTTATAATAACCACAAATATTCAGTTTACTGTACAAGCGAAGCAAAGGAATAAGAAGATCAAAAGTTAATTCATTATCAATTCATCACTGTTGGCCTTTACAATAATGTGAATGTTGGTGTCCATGTATAATGAGTGATTAATCTGCTGCACAGCTGACATGATTGAGTGATACCTTAATTAGGACACAATTAAAATACAATATTAAGTGATATCGAGCATTAACAACAAGTCTTATTTAATGCATTTTCTATATAATATAAGCTGATTCCTGAAGACAGCTGTGGGGCCATTTTTGAGTTATGAGCTCAAACAGTCACACAGATTAAATGATGATAGGTAATAATCTTTTGCTGCAGTTTTGCCTGAAGAGTTGTGTTAATTAATTAGTTTCATAGTGAAAAGCATTACCTGGGACCACTGAAGAATACAGTCAAGACAGAAGACATGGTGGCACTTCTCCAGAGAGCCCACAGTCTGCTGCTCAAAGTCACTCAGACAGATGTGACATTTATCCGCTGTTTCCATGTTTGAGTTCGTACTCAAAACTAACTTTGGATTCAATGTTTTAATGGTTTGACCGTAATTAAATGTGCCAAATTTGATATTTGAGAATATGGGCAAACGGCGAATGCTCCGAAATAAGGACCAATTACAAAATACATTTAAATGAAGTCAATTTTTTAGTTTGTTGACACCCAGTGAGCTAGCTTAGCTTAGCCGGTAGCTAACAACATGATGATTGTTTTACGCGCTCCCTTAAATAAAGTCACTGGGCTTGAGTGACACTGTTTCCTGTTATTGGTTTACAATCCTACTAATGTTTATTTTTTACATTGTATGGGTAATAATTTACGTTAAATAGGCTGAAAGAATGAATGAATAGCGAGCACTTTTTTTGTCCAACAGTGTTCAGTTCGTCTTCTTCCGTAGCCAACGTTACGAAGGTTTATACCGCCACCTGCTGTGTCGGGGTGGGATCAACCGTCGCCTCAACCACTATTTTAATCACTGTAGGTCAAAAACAGATTGCGACAATTGTTCTAAATGCTTTACTGCTGTGGTATATACAATGTGAATAATTTTTGCATGAAAAACAACTATAGTCACAATAAATTGAGTTGTTGTAACAGTATGAAGAGCTCTGGAAGAACCAAGTTCAAAGGCTCCCTGTCATTTGTGTATTTACCTTTATCTAAGAGCCCAATACATCAAAGTCTGAATGATTATGTGAAGAATTTAGTTTTTAGAGTTAGAACATGCATATATTATTTATGATTATGATGTATTCTTTTGAATACACTGGATTGACTGTGTCTTTATTGCTATCCAAATGTTAATAGCAATCATATTACCAACACTGCTGGTAAAAGTAAAAGTCACAAATTATATAGAACACAATATATATATATATACCAGAACAGGGTGGACAAAATGAAAAGAATACATGTCAAAGCACATCAGTCCCTCCCCAAGCTTTTAACCTGTCATTTAATGATAGAGCAAATGCAATGTAGTCTCTTTGTGGTCCAGTCATGGCGTGGACGTGACGGGTGACGTCAAACCTCCAGTGAGCAAACTAAGATGAGGGAAAGCATGGACACCTCCTCGCTGTACGTAAATAAATAAATAAGAAGGGTTATTTTAGACAGGGTCTTTTAGACGCATTTTTTTTTTAATTCAACACCATCCACTGCCCATTTTCTTTTGTTTAAGCCACAATATATTTTGTATACTACATATTTGCCACCTTTGTTAAATACATTTTTAATTCCCACCTCCTTATTTATAATGTTAATATCAAAAACAGACATTTATTTTAAATTACATAAATAATAGGGTGGACAACTAATAAAAATTTGTGCCAGGAGCCGTTTTGGCCACTGCTATTTGTAATTATGGCCAAATGTCTTATTATTACTGTTATAAAAACCTTGCTACTAAACATATTATATTCCATCACCTTGCTGGAAGCTGTGCCTCAGCTACACACTGTGTGTAAAAGACGGTGAGGTCGTGAGCCATGTTTTCATTATAACATGATATTAAGTGGGGGCCGTATGCATGTGGCCCCCCCTGGGCCGCCAGTTTGAGACCCCTGATTTCAGGACTCCCTGTTTTATGTATTTCACATTCGAGCTGATTTTGTGGGTTCTTTGTGTGCATAAAATAAATTACGTGCAATTTATTCAAAAAAATACAAAATAAAATGGCATCATCCACTTTAGAAAACCTTTTGGCTACTCCCACTTTAGGACAATTTGATAATTGTAGAAAAGCAGAATTGGCTGAAATAGCAAACCACTTCTAGATTCCATTTTCAAAGCCCATTCTTCAAAAGGGAAAGTCCTCAGAGACAAAAGTGAGGTTGATGAACATATAAAAACCCTGTTGATATTTCTCTGTAGCTACATCTGGCATCAGATTTGAGGTGCGAGTAAAAGTCTGCAAATGGAAGCCCAGGAGGAAGAGAGTCATCAAGCACAACTATATAAAAAAAATAAAATTAAAAAAAAGGAAACTGAAGCTCAAAGCCACACAGACTGCATGCATACATTATGTCTCATGGTGTGGTTTCCTGCCCCAGAACACAGACAGGAAATTAGAGTGAAGATCAGCGTTTAGCATTTCCAAAAGCAGCTGCTCAGTGACAGCAGAGCCACAACACGGTGTGTGTGAGCGCGTGTTGTTAACCTGTTCACCTTTAGACATCAACCAGAGACCATCAATACATTATACGGTAAGTTATTTGATTTATTTATTTCAGTCCAAATAGTCTTCATTTGTATTACCCTGCATGAATGGGTTTAGTTTGTGTTAAGCGTTACAAGACAATTATAATAAATCTTAATTTAGGGACAAATTAGAAATGTGGTGAAAACATCTCCTTCATTACTGTGTTAGTGTTAGCAAAAGTGTAAGAAATACATTTAAGAAATTACCTTAGGGAAATGTTTTTGCTTTTTAAAATCAGATGAGTAAAGTATTACTTTCCATGGTTGAGTTAAAGTGGAAAAAGTCTGAATGGAAACACTTCTCTGTTGCTACAGAGGACGGGGTGTGATGCAGCAGCAGCAGCTTGTGTGAAGATCAACCTACGCTCTCTCTCTGGCTTTCATTTGACTTCATTCACAAAACACAAACACTGGAATCTGCCATGATGAACATCACAGACTTTGGCTGCAGCATCCCTTCAGTCGAGTTCCAGTACTACCTCTTTCCGGTGGTCTACATCCTGGCTTTAGTCGTCGGTCTGCCCGGAAATCTGGCTGCGCTCTTCGCCTTCACCTTCAAGATCACCCCTCGCACGGCCTTCAGTGTGTACATCAGTAACCTGGCTCTGGCAGACATCATCATCCTCTGCACTCTGCCCTTCCGAATCCACTACCACCTCAACAGGAACGACTGGGTGTTTGGGGACGTCGCCTGCCGCATCACGGGGATCCTGTTCTACGCCAACATCTACCTGAGCATCTGTTTCATGACGTGCATCTGCGTGGACCGCTACATGGCCACGGTCCATCCGCACACCTATCTGAGGATGCGGCGGCCCTGGGGCTCGCTGGCCGTGAGCGCGGCGCTCTGGTGCGTCGCCATAGTGGCGATGCTCGTCTTTGTCCTCATGGGACCTCTGGAAACCAACGTGGACGAGTCTGGCAGCCACAGCTGCTTTGAGAACTTCGCCAAGCACGAGTGGGACACGCGGTTGAGGACGTACAGCCTGCTTAGCCTGATCTTCTGCTCCCTGCTGCCGTCCGCGATCATCCTGGTGTGCTACCCACTGGCTGTGAGGCGCATCTCCATGATCCGGTCAAAAACAGCCCAAAGGGCTGTGAGGGTCATTTACATCATCCTGGCGATCACGCTGCTCTGCTTCCTGCCCAACCATGTGGTCTACTTGTTGCACCTACTGCGACGCATGGACGTCATCAAGAGCTGCGCCTCTGCCAACCACATCTATGTGGCCAGGCGGGTCACCATGGCCCTCGTCACCCTCAACACGTGCCTGGACCCCGTGCTTTACTATGTCACCACCCGCCACTGCAAGTGGAAGCGTTTAAACCTGAGGTGTCTGTGTAAACGGATTCAGAAGAGAACCGGTGTTTATACCATCGCAGTGAGTTGAGTGATCTGAGAAATAAATAAAAAAAAAAACCTCATGTAAATATAAATGATTCTTTGTTGACTTTCATATAAAAGTGTTTATTAAAACTGTGTCAAAATAAAGGGAGAAATGAAAACATGAGTATCTTCTTTTTCTTTATCTTGAGAGGTTGTGTCTGTGAATGTGTCTGGGACTGGGCCAGCCTCAACAAGAGAGGGGAGTAAACTGAGAAAACTGAGACCTCCAAATGATAGAATGGATTGTCCAGAGTCTTGTCTGGCAGCACATTACTTAATTTCCTTCATGTGCTCACAGTTTTGGGACAAAGACAAAAAAAAAGATGTTTCAGCACAGTCCAGATGGAAGCCCCTTTTTCAGCAGAGTTGAAAGGAAGCTGCCCAGGTCTTCATCCTGACAGAGAACAACAGAATATCAAAGTCAAGAAGACAAACAGGCAGATATGAACGGACAGGTGTCTGATGTGTCCTCAGAAAAAAAACAATAAAGAATTTTGATAAGAATCCATGAATAATTTTGTATTTTTTCCTTTCTCACACTACACATTGGGTTGTGGCCCCTAACCAGCCCTTACACTCACTGATATATTACAGTTTACAGAGAATTAAAGCGCACACGCTTGGTTATTTTCATCTTTTCTATTTGAATCATCCAAACATTCTCAGTTTACTATGACATCTGACTGAACATAATCTGAAAAGTATCTCTTTGAAGAAGATTAAACACATTTATTAGACCACCTGTCATTAAAACAAGAAAACAAACAAACAAATATTTTACAAGTATTTCAAAAAACTAGTCTAAAACTAAAAATGTCATTGTTATTTATTTGGCAGTCAGAACTTAATCAAGCATAATGCTCAACCACTAAAACTATTTTTTTCTGTTCAAGAATGCAAGTAAATAAACTATAATTTGACATCTTAATCAGAGAAAGAAATAATAGTGTGCTTGTGCATGTATATATGTGTATATGTATATACACATACACATACATATACATACGTAAATATATACATATACATACATATACATACGTATACATACGTATATATATATATATATATAAAAGCTCTCACACAAGACAGACGACCCGATTTAAGCCACCGACTGTACGTGTGGTTGGGGTTTCATTTTAGTGGTTATTCAATTTTATCAGGAAACATTAGTTAAAGATGACAGATATCACGGAGAGGCAGAAATACAGATCATAACTTGTTTTTCTTGCCCTTTGCATGGAACATATGAAGCCACCGAAACTCCCACCTCGCACTGCTACACGGGCAGGTTTCCCCACCTCCTGCTTTCAATTTATTCTCCCTTTCATTGGCCTGACTCTCATACTGTCCACCCACACAAGTGTTTTCACTTCTCGAGCTGATTAGACCTTTACTAGGACTGCGTGGGCATCAAAGCGCACGCAGTTTAACTCATGCTGCAGTCGGGCCAGAAGATTCCCCCACGTAACAAAAGCACAGCATTAGTGCTGTGGCTACAAACGATCTTGAACAAAAACATAGCTGTTGTGAACAGAGCGGATTTCTGCCTGAATATAATAAATGAGCTCATGTGAAAAAGCAGCAGGAGAAAGTCTGAATAATCCACAGCGAGAAAAATAGGGCTCAAATCTTCAACCAGAGTTCATATCTGAAAATGTGTTCCTGTTGATTCTTGCAACCAGTGTTGAAAGAATTCTTCAGTTTAACTTTTCATTGGAGCAGTGTGGGGTCGCCAGAGTAATAAAAAAGTCAATAATTGAACCAAGAGCAAAGAGAAAGGAGCTCAGTGACTTCAGTCTTCAAGCTCAGATGTCAGAAGTAACTGATTTTAAAGTCTCCACTTCCTCACTGGAGGTGGACACATTATTATTTGTTCCCTTTTCTAAAGTAATCTTTAAACTGCCATTTTTTATTTCATAACTATATCATTTAGATTCACACACACAAACAGAGGATTAAGCAGTTATCTTTTCTTAGGACACTGCATTGACTTTTATCCATAACCATAACCATGACCAGTTAATACCAAACCCTAACCCTAACCACAAATCAAATCTTAGCCCTGAACTTGACCATCAGTTTCTGCCTCATTAGGACCAGGCTTTAGTCTCCATGAGGACTACTGGTCCTGACAAGGCCAGTGGTTATGCCAGGAAAGGTCGTAAAGATATAATACAAGCACGCACGCGCGCACAAAGCCCATTTCATGCTGAAACAAAATTATTGTTATTGTTAGCTTATTGTCATAAATGTAAGAGTTTTTGACAAACTGCAATGAATAATTCAAACAAAAACAATAATTATAACGTGACTGAGTGTTTGCAGAATTAAACAGCCAGATCAGCTGCCAAAACACAGTTATTATGCCAAACATGGGAATTAATCAAAGATTAAACTTTAAAACTGGATTACATCAGGTAGTATTATATTTGAACTATAATCATAAACACTTTATCTCATCATGTACTCAAAGCACAATCTATACTGTCATTATAACTGAGTCATTGTGCTTTTCTGCCTCTTGTGAGAGAATGAAAAATCTTAACGCTAAACGACTTTGACTTTCCAAATCATTTCCCACGACCGCTCGGAAGCTACAGTGGCATTAATTCAGAGGCACGCACAGTGACAATGTCATACCTGATAACTCCAAGAAAGCAGCAGGACTTTGGTGTTGGGGTCCTCAGTGGAGGACGACACTTTGATGACGATAGACTCCACCATGACGGTGCCGTCAGGGAGGTGCTGGATGGTGTAACCTTTTAATACGCTGAAATACAGGGGGGTAAAAACAACAGATATTAAAAATTCAGAAAGGTTTTTGCTGTTTTGTGCACGTCAAGGTTAAGCCGTAGTGATCTATGCTGCAGGCGTACTCGTGGTAAATTGCCGTGGGACATCCTGGGGGTGTGTGTTTACAACTTCAGGCTCTACAAATTTTTTTTCAAAAGTTGATTCAAAGTTGTGATTAATTTTATATTGCATTATTGCATATGTATTTCTTTCTCATTCTTATTTTTTTGTCATTCGTTTTTCTTTCTCACTTTTCTTTTATTATTGTTTAAAAACACGAGCCAAGCGAATTCTGAACTGTGACAAATGTCACAAATTCAATCCGATTTTTGCCCTTCAAACTTTGCTTTCATCAAACAACCAGCAAAACTGTTTTCAGCTGTGCTAACATCATTGCACAAGGGTTTTCAAGGGTTTTCTCATCATCCAATAGCCTTCTAACGCAATTAGCAAACACAATGTACCATTAGAACACTGGAGAGATGGTTGCTGGAAATGGGCCTCTATACACCTATGTACCTATTCCATTAGAAACCAGACGTTTGCAGCTAGAATAGTCGTTTACCACATTAACAATGTATAGAGTGTGTTTCTGATTCATTTAATGTTATATTCTTTGAAAAAAAAGTGCTTTTCATTCAAAGATAAGGACATTTCTAAGTGACCTCAAACTTTTGAATGGTAGTGTGTATCCATCCATCCATTATCTACCGCTTTATCCTCCACCAGAGGGTCGTGGGACGGTAGTGTATATAGCTGGTCAAAATTAAAAAAATGTTGTTTTGTTTTGTTGTAAAAATTTGTGCTGAAAAAAAAGAATATAAGACCCTTTATAGTTCTAATTCTTATAGCTTCTCTATATAAGTTTTAACATAATAATGGGGGGAAAAAAAGCAGCCGAAGTGCTCTGTGTTCTTAAGGGTAAACAACATCCAACAATAAAAGAGTGTAAACTTAAAAATCTCCAGAATATCACACATAAATTATACTGCGAGTCTGTGATGCAGGCTATAATGCATAATGCAGAAGACCCTGATGACAGCGCGCCCGCTCACCTTTTCAGGTGTACATAGATCCTTTGGAGCGTGTCGTTATCACTGTGCGGGTCCTGGAGCTGCACGCGGCAGGTGAAGCGCAGCTGGTGTTCGTTGAGGCCCAGGTCCTTCAGAGCCTGCTCCGAGGACACCAGCTTCAGGCTCTGTGCTCAGGAGGACAGATAACGAGAGTGTGTCCGTCATCAAGCAGAAAGACACCAGACTGCGAGTCACACAGCAGTAACATTAATTTAGTTAAATAAGAGTTAATGAGAACTCACGTTTTCTTTCATGATCAGTGTTCCATGCATGGTGCGAGGTTTTTTGGGATCAGGCAAAGGACCTTCAACACAAGAAAGAGGTAAGTTGAGAACATGAATATACAATTAACAAGCAAATAAGTATAAAAATACATTCAAATATTATTATATCATGTATGTAGTGTGTAGCACGTATAGCACTCGTAGCACTGACCGAGGAAAACAGAACAATAACTTTTTAACAACTCAAGAACTAGTAAATATTTATACAGCTTTCTTATAGTCAGCAGCTATTGCAAGAATTCATCCAAGATTCTATTCTTTCATTCTTGTATAATTCTCAAGCTTGACTGAATAGACAATATGGATTATTTTGGGCTGATGGCAATACACACACTAAAATGTAAAAAAAGAAAACCTAATCTTGACATTTACATCTATAAAATAGACAATAATTAAAATAAAAGTTTTCATATTGACAAATATAAGCTCACACTGGCTGATTTCTACAGATCATCTTTCAGGCTCATGATTAATTAACTAAGATGTTATTGCTGGTGGTTTTCGAATGTACAGCATAATCATGAAAAGTGTTCCTATTATTCTTTCTTCCTCGTGCTTCCAAGTGTGTTTGCAATGTTGACTCGTAGGACAAAACTACAGCTTCAATTACAAACGGTTAAATTAATGACTTAACACCAGCAATAAACGGCATTTATCATTTTGCAAACAAAATTCCCAGCCGTGTTTTGCACACTGAACAAACACCTCTGCCAAACGTGCGTGGGCTACCTTAACACCGTCTTTACCACCGAGACCAGTGTCCTTTTATGACCCAGTTTGCTGTAAAAACTCCTGAGCTACAGTCATAACGTACCTCCGAGAGCCATCTCCCTCTTCAGCAGATTGAGCGAGATATCCACCGGAACACTGGGGTTTGTCGTCACAGTTACCGTCTCGCCATTCGCTGGCATGTAACAGTCTATACCTGCCATTTAAAAACAGAATCATTAGCAAGACTGGAAACCCCCCCCCCCGCCCCCTTCACTTCCTACCGTTAGATTTTAATGAGACAAACATTATTAACAACACAATGGAGGTACACTTACTGAACTCCTGCTCGATCTTTCCCTTGAGGAACTCCATTTTGACGGCCTCCCCGTGTACCAGCAGCATGTTGCGAGGCTCTGCCATACGAATGAGCTGCATGATGCCTTTAGCGTCTGCATGGGCACTGAAGGACATGTACTCCACCTGCAGTTTCACATCCAACTGCAACAACCACAGAGCAGGTTGATATTCCAATCCAGTCCAACTGTATTCATGAAGTACTTTAAAAACAACAGCAGCTCAAACAAAGTGCTGTACATCAGCGATAAATAAATAAAACATAAACATGTGACCTAATAGACCTAAGAACCAACAATAAAAGTCTACTCTTGATCAGACCTTTTAAACTATGAAGTTGTTAACAACACATTTGTGCTGTAGCCATTTCAAAACCTGTCTTACAAATATTATTCTCTCATAAAGAAGAAATGAAAAGCCCCTCAACCTGACTCCACTAAAATGCTGTCGATTTACATGTTAACAGTCTGTGCATAGTAAAGCATGCGATATATAGGATTATCGGACTGGAATATATCAGATTTATCATTTGTATCTGTGTGAAACATGTCTCTGGGCATGTATACACACATTGACATCCATTAATATGGACAACATAATAAAAGTGTTATCCCTGACTTTATCCATAACCCCTCTCACACTAATTTTGTCCTGCTTTATCCTCCACATGAGAGTCGCGTGCGAGCTGGCTGACATGGAGAGAAAGGCAAGGTACACTCTGGACAGGTTGCCAGGCAAACACACAGAGATGCTACAACCATTCACTCTCACATTCACACCTACAGTCAAATTAAAAGTGTCCACATAACCTCAGCATGCTTCTGGACTGTGGGAGGAAACCAGAGTATTTGGAGAAAACCCTCACTAACAGGAGAACATGCAAACTCAGCACAGAAAGGCCCAAGGTCAAACTGGATTCAAACCAGTGAGTATGTGATACATGAGTTTTTGAGCCCTCAACACGAGCAGTGTGACAATTTTGTATAATTGTCACACTGATGTATAAAATGATGGGAAACCGGACAGAGATGCAGGCACTGCGTAGGCCACATTGCCCATGTGTACTGTGAGAAATGCAGACTGTTTTCAAGCCTACCATCACTCAAAATAAAAAGGTTGTGAACCGCAAAATGAGTAACAATAACTGAAATGTTATGTCTTCCAGACTACCACCCTGCCATTTCCATTGCTGCATTGTTTTGTTGGATTTGTTTGTGTATTTTTTGTTCAAGAAAAAAAAGAATATTTGATCATTGTGACCCGCTGTATCAAATATGATACAAATTAAAACTCCTATATGGAAATTGATATTTGAATTTTGGACCAATAAAGGCTTCAGTGTCAAATAATTAGAATTTTCTGTCAATTATTTAAGGGTTTTGGCTTTACAGGGTTAATAAAAGGCTTCAATGTTGAACAAACGAATGTCTACGTGTGTCCTCACGAAGAACGCTGTACGAAAATGACATTAACATAATGGAGAGACGTCTGTCTTACCGTCGATCTCCCTTCCATCTCCAGTTTCCTCTGCCCATTTAAGATCTTATGACCAATCGTCCCTTGTACACAGTAACCAGGCATAATCACCTAAGAAAAGAGGAATTAGTTGTATCATTATATAAAGTATTTAAGACTAGTAAGACTACTAACACTCACCATGTTCTTCTCATTTCCAGCCCATTTCTTGAAGATTTGCAAAGACTGACCAGCATGCAGCATTCCCGGTGTGGCAAACACCACCTGTAAGTGCACACATGAGATTATCTCACTGCTATCAGAATTTTCAAATCGAAAACATGTTGCACTTGTGCGCACACACAACAAAACTCACCATAGGTCCAGGATTATCAGCATAGGAGCGATCGAAAGGTTTGATGTGCTTAAATTCAAACATGTTTCTCTGTACAAAGGTTTTCCGAATCTTCTGGTTTGTCCATGTGATGAAAAGCTTGTAGTAATGATTAGCTTTCTCCGTCAGCCCAGTGGAGAAGTAGATTGGGGCCTTTAAGTTCATTCTCTCCCTGTGCAGGGAATAAATGTCCACCGTTATTCACGGAGAAGCAATTCAGCTAATTTAGGCAACAGATATTTATTTATTATTTCATTATTTATTTATAACCATTTGCAGTTCATCCTGTTACAACCATAAACATGGTCAGATATCCTCTAATATTGTCTTTGCGCTTTATTTCTCGCTCTGATGTAGACCTGTTCACATTAACAAGCTTATACTGGAAATTCAATGATAAAAAGCTCCTATAAAACCCTTTAAATTCTCTTTGTGGGTACAACCCTACCAAAATGTTTCCAGCAGGATACAGAGTTCTTGTGCTCGTCCAAGTGCAAAAACAGGGATGAGAACCTGAAAAGAGAATAATAAATAAAGTATTATATAAGGAAATAAATAAAAAACCTGCTCCCCAACGCAGTCTTACCTTTCCTCCTCTTTCTATGCTTTCATGTACTTTCTTCAAAAAGTCTCTCTCTCGGCATCTCTTCGAGTCACGGATGGTGGTGGCGTACGTCGACTCTGAGATGAGGATATCTGGACGGCACTTATCAATCCATGCAGCGCTGCAGATATGTTGATATATAGCATCATGTCACAGATAACTTATCATTTGCGTAGGAAAATTCACTTTTTTTTTTTTACGATTATCCTGACCAAAATAATTGCAGTTAACGATAAAATTGCGACGACTGAAAAAATGTGTTTTAATAAACAGGTGCAGCCTTCTGTCTGCACTTCTGGTGGTCAGAGACATCGCCGATAGGTTACATATTTTGTACCATCACTAAATTCAAGGAAATACCACTTACCCTAAATGCCTGTCAGGCGTCATGTTATAATCTCCCTGTAAAAGAAAAGATGAAATTTGATTTATCCACAAATAAATTGTCAATTTATTTTCAGTTCATTGTGAAATTACAGTCGATTTGAAAATAAATAATAATAATAAAAACACGGCTGGTTACAGGGTCTTTAATGTCACACTGAGGATGGATTTCCATTGACACATGCAGGGCAGATGTTAATGATAGGGCTAAACAGGGCCGCTGAGTTACACAGTGCAGACTTGTTGACACTCACAGTGTAGACCACAGACTCTGACCCCACTTTGATGTGCACCATGGCAGCTCCGAGGACATGGCCTGCATAGTACGCCTTGATCTCCAGCTCATCATCGACCTGCCAGCAGCAAAACAAAAACAGCTTGGTTTGGCCACCGGACCAGACGAGCAGCTTGTGCAGACACAATTAACAGATAATGATACACATTGACATTTAAGTCAGCAACGTACCTGGACAGTTTGGTGAAGATTCAAAGGTACCACTTTCTTCATGCAGTCCTTGATCATCTGTGAGGTGAAAAAGTTGGTCTCTCCCTTTTTGTCAACCGTAATCTTGCGGAAGTCTTCCAGTAAAATGGGACAGATGGCCTTGGTGGGATGGGTCATGTAGATGGGGCCGTCGTAGCCAACCATCTCACTCATGTAGGGCAGAGCACCGCAGTGATCCAGGTGGAAATGGCTGAAAAAAGGAACAGGTGCAGCCATGTAAAAAAAAAATACATGATTTATTTTTTTTTAATATGAATGGAATAGAAGTGACATGATTCAGACAACAAACCTGATGATCACACAGTCCAAAAATTCTGTCAGGCGTCCATTCTGGGTTATGTAGGAAAAATCTGGGAAACGTCTCTGGAATGACAATATAGACATATTACATTTATTGGGATGAAGTGACACTGGACGGTAGATTATTTTCTTCACTATAGAGCTGTGCAAGATAAATCATCTCAGATAATATCATAAGTGATGTTTTTATTCAAATGACTGAACAAAAACCAATGAAACAGGCACTGAAACTCCACAAACTGCTCTCCTTGCTGCAGCAGAGAGCACGATTCAGTATCACATCACCACAAGTGGGCCGATGTGATCACATGACCTCTCGCTCGCATCCTCCCTGCGACACAGGTTAGCCACGTGTGGTTATGCTAATAGGGAGAAAACATGGAGACACCAGCATCTCCAGCTGTCTTTGAAATAAGTTTTCCTGACGGTGTCCATGTTGATATCATTTGTAAGCAACGATTAATGAGTTAAACAATTAAAATCTAATTTGTCATCAAAATCCAACCAATTTCTTTTTTGCCCATATCAAAACATTTGATACTCACAATGTAAACCCTTTAAAAATCAGGTAAAAATAAGATTCAATCCATGAAGAATAGAGAAAGAGGATTTAGATGCTGGTTGTATATGTTTAGCCATAATACTACTATTATTGTATGTGTACTGTAACATCATAATATAACGGTATACTTCACAATGTGTTTTGTTTTTAATTTGCTCTGCAAATACTCCCATCTATTGTCTGTCTGCCCTGGGCGAGGACTCTAATATCTGTGGCTCTTCCAGTTTAAACATTTTTATCCTTACCATTAGTTCTAATGATAAACGGTGTCAGTCATAAACAGATTGTAAAGCCCTGAGATAATAAGCTGCTTCACTTACATCATCATTGTATCCCATGTGCATCCCACAGTCCAACATGATGTTCTTTCCTCCAATTGAGACGAGAATGCAGCTGCGGCCGACATCCTGTCCAGCACCTGGAGAGAAAGAGGAGTTCATAACTCAAATCTCAAGGCTGGAGACCGAGATCAAAACCTTATTACTCCAGTCTAAAATTCTTACATTTTCAGACCCAGTGGACTTCCAAACTTTACAGATAATGCTTAGAGCAGAAAACAACAAGCAATTAGCTGAAAATATTCACTGTAAGAGAAGGGACTTATCATTTAAGGGGTTCATTTAAATGACACAGAAGAGTGCACACTACAATGAAAACCTTTGGTATTTTGGTTAGTGGGGTGAAGCAGTGGATCACTTTAAAGAGATGTTCAAACATGAAGCACTTTCGGAGGATGTATAGAGACGATGATATTCACAAGGTACAGGAAAGCAGGTGTATAACTGGGTGTTTACTGTGCATTTATGTAGTCTGTTGGTGTTGTCTTCTTTGGTTTAAAACATGTGCTATTAAAAGTAAAGATGAATGGTTAATTCATTTTGGTTGAGTTTTGGAGAAGCGATGGTACAATTTAGTTTTTTTTTAGTAGAGCCTACTCCTTTTCAGAGCTGTGATCCAAGGTCTGAAGGCCTTCTTTGTTTATTTTCTTTTGTTTACTACTACTACTGGAAAATAAAGATTCCATTCATTCGTTCAAATAGCTCTGTCTCTCTCTCACACTCACACACACAAACACAAACACACAATTACTTGCAGAGCTTCTATTTTTTTAACAGCTTCCAGCCTCTTAGCCATTTAATACCTAAACCTGACACCAATTTACGAATTTCTAACACCAACCCTCACATTAAGTTGTATGGGACCATGTTTTGCTCCACATGAAGACGAGTGTTCTTTATAAAGTCATTGTTTATAGCAAGGAATGTTCAAAATGGGGCGGCATCTCCACAGATAGACTTTATCAAGCTACAGCCAAGTGTGTTGACGGAACTAGCTTAGCGGGATGCTAGCTAGCCAGCAAGTACCTGTAACGATACTCACCAAGTGGCGTTACGTTTATTTCAGGCATGTTTTCTCGTCAGTGCCGAGCACAGGTGAGGCGACACTTCCACGACCAGACTGTTTCCACTGATGAACCTTTTGTATATAGAGAAAAAGTTACTCATTTGTTGAAAACGTACATGTGATGTGAGGTGTTTGTGGTGTCAAGCTAGTAGCTACCTTCAAATATGGGACTTCCACTTAACAGTTTCAAAATAAAAGGTTTACGGTCAGTTCTCTTCAGTTGCTTGAGTCCTCTCCTACAGCTAACCTATGACAATAACTATGAATTAATGAATTCAATTAATTGATTAATCAATGGCGAAATCATCTCTTGAAAGTGTAATTTTTCATGTACTTTCCCAATATATTTAACCTGTTTGTTATCATTGTAATTTTGAAATATACTTTTTATTTTTTTTAAATTCTCATTTAGTTAACTTTAACATTCATATTTCATATTTGTACCTACCTCTGGTGTTTTGTTACAAGACCAAAATGTCTTTTTTTGAGGCACTGTGTCTTAATCTCAACAGCGATTACTTTTATTTTGAAGGCAGCGTATGTTGATTTCCGATGTTTCCCGGCTCGAGTCTGCGCAGTAGGGACAGATCACAACCCCAGATAAATGTTGTGTTTCACGTTGAGGTTGTTTTTAGGTGGTGGTTTGTGTCGTCTTTAATATTACACATTAGGACTGTATTCTACAGTGACGTGAGGTTCGTCGTTGACGGCCATATATATATATATATTTGTATCCCTCTCTATTGCCTGTTTGACGGTACTATATCCTTGTTGAAAACCATGGCTGGTTCGGCGGCATCACAGGAGCAGAAATTCTGTTTACAGCAGGTGCTCGACACGTTCAAGCTCTGTCTGTCGGGAAATAAGGAAGTTTACCTTCAACACTATGTCGATGGCTGGCGTGGGCTTATCAAGTAAGAGATTTTTTGACAACATTTGGCTCATAAAGAATACACAAACTCACCTCTAGAGTACACTACACGGAAATGATACAAGACATGTCACGTGGTCATCAAATATGGAAAAGTGTATACAAACAAATGCATAAAACAATCATGTGTGCAAAAAACATTGTGTTAAGCTTTAAAGTACAGTGTAGTTAATAGTATTTTACACACATTCCTTTTTATAAACACATGTCATGTGGTAAAGCACATTTAATAACATTACTATGAAATATGAAAACCAGGTGTGTAAAAGGTAATGATACATTCAAATTGAGTAAAATAAGTTTTAACAGTATTGCATGTGGACTCAAGAAACAAACTAACAAGCAGACAGAGTGCACAAACCTCCACCAAGGTCACTATTTAACCTGACGAGAATCAGGATCACACTTAAAATCTAGTAACTTCCTCCTTAGGCCATGACCTATATTCCCACAGGTTTATCAGTAGTTTAAAACCTGACTGTACAATGTCATGGTAGTAACATTGTTGTTTTTGTGCTTCATTTCATAGGCTTCTGAACAGCTTAGGCAACGTCTTTGGCTTCATTTCCAAGGATGCTGTCGGCAAGATCCAGATTCTGGTCAACCACCTGAGTGGGGACAACGGGTCTCAGTACGTCACTGTCCAGTCGATGGTCAAGTATGAGATGGACAATGGACTCGTGGACCTGACCAAGCGAGGCAGCCACCCAGAGTCGGGCTGCCGCACTCTGCTGAGGCTCCACCGCGCACTGAGGTGGCTTGATCTTTTCCTGGAGCGACTCCGCACCAGCACCGAGGACGACAAGACGTCCGTCATGTGCGCGGAGGCGTACAACGACTCTCTTGCCCAGCATCACCCGTGGGTGGTCCGAACAGCTGCGGGCGTGGCATTCCACATGCTCCCCGGGCGTCCTGCTTTCTTCGAGGTGATGAATGTCGGCCCCCCGGACAACGTTGTGGCCATACTGGGAGAAGCACTACCTTTAATCTCTGACGTGTACCAAGTAACGGAGGAACTTTATGCTCAAAATAATCTGCTGGATATACCATAGAGAGCAAGAACGTCTGTTATTTGCCTCTTTCTAAATGACATGGTTGTATATCAACATGTACCGGCTGACAGGCTGTTGAGCAAGCTGCTACTTGTGCAAAGAGAACGTGATGAAGGTTGTGCATTATCTATACGGTGTTGGGCAGAAATAACGACTCATTATACGATTTTTAATATAAACCTGCTGTTACGTGTAATATTGCATGTTTGTCTCGTCTCTGTGAATCATCCGTTTCATTCCATGTTTTATTTGTAGGTTGATTTGTTGTCATTGAAACAAATGAAGGGACCATAGGTAGGGAATCACATTATTCTTTCTTTGCTGCCAACAGCTATTTGTTTCCATTGTTTATTCTAACAAAAAAACACTAAACCGATGTGTCTTTTTAAGTTATTTCTTTTCATGTTTACAAATGTAAGCCATTTGCGACTTTCCCTGTACTGACAATGTAATCTTTGATTTGATTTACACTGATTTGATAACGAACCAATTAGGTGACACAGAAAATAATTGTTTGTTGGTGCCCTGTTTGGATCCGATGCCGACCACGATTTGTACAAATCAGGGAAATGTAATAATAGGGTAACTGATTATATTTCATGTAATAATATTAACTCATTTATGCTCCCACTACAGAACGGAAAACCTCTCAAATGTGATGACGCAGATAATGTACAACGGTCACGTATTTAAAATGCAGGGAAATTATTTTAATAGGCAATCACAGATTTCAAACTACTTATCCAGAGACTAAAAGAAGTTTGAATGTGCCACATCCAGAACATGAATGTACTCATGCAAATATCACTAAAAGATTTGCTTAGAGCACATTTCAGTAAAGTATGTGTAATGAATCAGACGACCAGAACTTTTCACTGTAAATCATATTATTGAAGCTCTGAAGGACAAACATGCTGTTTTTATAGCTACTGTAAGGATTAAATTGGATGGTGTATTGGTTTACAGGACTGTACTGTATGTATATATGCATATATAAGTGTGTGTCTCTATTTGACAATAATAATAATAATAAAGCCCATTAAACCAGCTACTGGTTTATTTCTGTGGCATACCACACTGTAAAGTTGCACAAGCCGTGCAGCGAAGACATGCCTTTGTTTTTGTATAATGGACTCGATTTATTTCAAATTATTGAACTAGAAAAAGCCCTCATAAGAGCACAAACCTGTTCCAAGGCTTCTCACAGTGTCTAAACAACTCAAGATCAGATTGAGGTACTTATTATAAGACAGTTTTTCAAATCAATATTGAAATTTTTATTAAAATTAAAGATAAAGCTACCCTATCCGACAAGATTGTGACAATTTGGACTACAGATAGCAGAGCTTAAACTCACAATATAAGGCAGTGAGTTATTCCCAAAGTGTGGGTCCCCGCCCCCTAATTGATCGTGACGGTACTGCATGTGGAAGTGATTCAATATAAATATAGCTGAATTTAGTTTGAAGTTTTGTAATCAAGTTTTAAATTGCTGTAAGGTATATATATATATATATAAATATATATATATGACATTTTATTTGTAAGTATCCAGTGTTAGCCTGGCTGGTGACTGTAGCTGCAGTTGCGCACTTCCAACACCAGGGAGCTCTATGCCTCTTAAATAGAGGACGTCGTCGTCATGGCAACCCGGCTTTCATGGTAACCAGTGACGCTGAAGGAGGAACTGATTACTGGGGAAACCGGGTGGAAAGCGACTGAAAAAGTCATGCGAACAAGCGACATGTTGACATTTTAACAGAACTTCAAAAACTGACATTAGCCTAGCACAGGCACGCTCGTCCTCGAGGACAGATTTTTCACTCGGCGATGACTTTTCTCGACTTTTTTAAATCCGAGGACTGAATCTTCACTGAACTGCAGAAGCCAAACAGCTGGTTAGCGATGCATTTAACGAGACCCAAGTCCTCCAAAGGAAGGAGCAGGCCTGCTGCTGCTGCTGCAAATAACGACTCCCCGCATGCAGGTGACCATGTCCCCGGAAGTCCAGAGTCCGTTGTCCACCACAGCAGGACGGACAGAACCCTCCGCTCCCAGTCTCAGCCCAGTATGAGCATGAGGGAGGACCAAGTGCTGCATCTGATGCGGCAGCGCGCTCCCGCTGCTCCACCACAGTCCTTAAACAAGTACAAGGTCCTGCCGTCCATCGAGAGGAGGCGGTCAGAGGTGAGCGCTGCTGCAGGAGGAGGTGGAGGAGGAGGTGGAGGAGGTGGTCTGGACCAACACATGTCCGCGCTCACGCTGTCCGGTCATGCTGTCCTGCAGCGGGCTGACGTCGCTCTCAGGATCCGGTCCAAGCCTCCAGAACCGGAGCCAGGAGGACCAACAACGACGAGCAGAGAAGCTGGCGCCAACAGCAGTTTGCTCTTAGCCATAAGAGCCCCGTGTGGCAGGAGGTTCGAGCAGCACTTTGAGTCCACGGACACGCTGCGGACGGTGAGAGCCAGCGCAGAGGTCAGGTTCGGACTCCAGTATGGAGAGGCCTTCATTGAAACCATGGACGTGCCACGCAGGAGCTTCACAGACATGGATATGACTCTGGATCAGTGTGGCGTCGTGAACAGATCAGTGCTGTGCATCACACTCAATAGCAATGACGGTGCGGTGCAACATGAGTGAGTGAATTCATGCTTCGTGTTTTGGTTTGCAGCTGGAATCTGGCTCCTGTGGTGGCATTTAAAGTCTCACGTCACTCTGCGTTTGCCCTCTGACCTGTATGCACTACTTTTCTGGACTCAACATAAAGGTTCAGTATGTAAAAAAAACAATTAGTGACATCTAATGGTGAGACTGTTGTGAGACCTTGGAAATATGGTGGCCTTTTGAATAGCAAGGTACATGAAAACACACGCTTCTGCAAATACATTTCACAAAATGTTACACACTGGTCCTTTGAAGCTCAAAAGACATCTTGTGTCCAGTAAACCTATGAATGCATGATTAGATAGATAGAAAAAAATTACAATGAGGTACAAATATGCAAATCATGCAATATGGATGTACATATGAATAGTGCACAGGCTTTTTTGTAAATTATTAAATCAACCTCAACTGTGGATTTTAAAATCATTTTAGTCACTTGTATTATTGCACAGATAACTACGTATGGAGCAGACGGAAGAGACTTTAAATCTCAGGAAGAGACATTAAAGTGGACATTCAAAGAGGAAAATGTTCCACCAAGAAGGAATTTTGAAGACATTTTCTACATAGAACTGAATTCCAACATCAGTGACCAGAAAGACGGCAGTTTCAACTCCGACTAAAGTAAAACAAACTTTTGATGCTGATGAAACTGTTCATAAAGCATAACGTGCATTTATACGTTTTTAAAAACACTTTCTTAACATTAAGGAGGAACACGTTAGCCACATCCTGGCCTCCCTCCACTGACCTCCTGTCCATTTCAGAATTAATTTTAAGATTTTTTTTTTTTTTTTTAAATCATGTGTCGATGTGTTCAAATGTCTTTTAAACAAAAGGCTCAAGACAAAGTCAAGATGCGGGAACATTTATTGAAACAATCTCTGAGAATTATTTACAGGTTTCTTTCCTTTTGACCACATTGTAAGCTATTAGATCTCAGAAACTGTTTTCAGACACAGTCCATGTTGTTTTGTAACAAACCAAAGCTGTCAAGACAGAAACAGCATTTCAATGTCTTTCACATGTGACAGTACATTTATTTATTCTTTTAAATCCACAAACAAGATAGAACAACCAAATAAGTCACTCAAGGATATTAAATCAGTCAGAAGCAAACCATGCAGAGATGTGTAGATTAAACATAATTATGTCTCATTAATCTACAGAAATATACACTTCTAATAAAAAGAGAAAAGAATCAAAACACAGCAAACAAGTACATTAATATCTTCACCTTACTTAAATGCTGCTTTCACAGCTAGTGGTTAGTTCAGTCTCCAGGAGACTCATCTTAAAGGCTTACTTCAGGGGTAAATCAACTTCAGACATATCAAATGAAATCCAGGTGAAAACTTTGGCCCAAGAACTTTGCATCAACATTTGAATGCATCTTTTCTGTAAAACAATAAAATGTGAGAACAAATCTCTTGAAAGAACTTACATTTGAGGTAACATGTTTGAACTGCTCCGGTGTTGGCAAGTGCGCAAAGAAGAGCTTTTCAACTGAACAGCTTTTCCATTTCTTCAAGATTGTTGGTGTCAATTTCTATGATTTTCCTGTCTGTGGGGGAGAAAAAAAACCAAGTTATTTACAGTTTGACATAAACCTGGATGATGAGACAATTATAACTGTTGCTGTTAGTTTCTTCAATATCAATATAACAATATATATACACAGCAATTATGGGAACACACCAAGATACTGAATAACTGTTCTGAGGTTTAGTTTTAGTTAGTGAAATATTCTGTTAAATAAGGCTGTCATTTTTTGCACAAAAAACAATCTGGTTAAACTTTCACTCAGGAGCAAACATAAATTAAAAACATCTTGGCTGACTTTTGTCACCCCACAGGAATTATTAACCAACTTGGCAATTTAAATCATTCAAAAAAAGTGAAAGTGAAATCATGTAAAGATGTAAACACGGATATCAAACCACT
Organism: Microchirus variegatus; assembly: GCF_963457635.1. Lineage (NCBI taxonomy): Eukaryota > Metazoa > Chordata > Actinopteri > Pleuronectiformes > Soleidae > Microchirus > Microchirus variegatus. The sequence continues at coordinate 25,871,511 of NC_139810.1, forward strand.
TGTTGAAAGGCTTTTTCCCCATTGTGGTTGCAATTTAACGTCATGCTGTACATAAACACAGAGCTGTTGTAGCTAAAGTCGTCCCGTCTTCTGTACTTCATTTCCTCATTTTAAGGAATTTTAAAAAGAGTGGCAAAGCTTTTCCGTTTGTGCATCGAGGAAAGACAAGTTTTGGGGACAAAGCAAACCAAATGCACTTTTATAAGAGCAGGTGATAACCTATGATTACTGTGCTTTTATACTGATACAGCATTTCAGAAGGAGGTGTGCCAATTATGGCTCCAGTACAAAAGAAATCCTAAACGGAAAAAGAGAAGAAACCCTGCATTTGATTTAGCTATCCAATATCAGTATCTTATGATTTAAAGTGTTAAATAAATACTGAAAGGAGGAGGAACATACTGAAATGCATCTCAATCTGGTGGATGATGTCCATGCTGTGTTCACTGTCAACCATGTTGACAGCAAATCCTTTTCTGCCGAAGCGTCCAGTCCGGCCAATCCGGTGAAGGTATGTCTCGTTGTGGGCATTTCCATTAAAGTCCACAGGCAGGTCAAAGTTCACCACAAGTGACACCTGTTCAACATCAATACCTGCAACACGACCACAGGCAAGTTTAAAGATATTTACATTGTCTCTCAACTTCATTTACAATAATAATAAAAAAAAAACCTGTATCCTTCACCTCGAGAGCACACATTTGTGGTCACGAGCACCTTCTCCTTGCCATTACGGAAGCGTTCAATGACAGCAGCTCTTTGCTCCACGGTCATTTCTCCACTCAGCAACGCCACCTGGTGGCCCTCTTGAGTCAGGTTTTCAGCAAGCCAAGCAGCCATCCTGCGAGTCTGAGGAAAGAGGACAAGGAATAGAGCGATATACTATATCCAGTGTGTACCAAGAATACAGATCGACATGCACACTTTGTGATTCACCAGAAGCTGAAAGAATTTATCTCCTGGGGAGTTCTACAATGACAAAGAAAAATTTCCTGTCCTTACAGTTCCTGTGGTAAAGAGCAGTGACAAAATATGAGTCAGGTAATTCTCATCAAAGCTGGTGTTGTATATGAGGCACCCAGGTGAAACATAAATCATAGATACTGAGTGAACAGTCTCTTTATGTTCTGGTAGCCAAGAGAATAATAGTGGGAAACGAGACTAATGGGAGATCAAAATGAATACGTTTTAACATCGCAGTCGCAAGTTTAAGCCAAAAAGTTGTCAGCTTTAACTACTGAAGGTGTCACAGTGTGGACAAAATGGAGATAACCAACAACTGTATTAGTTGTAAACTCAGATACTGTCTCTATATATGTGAAAAAACCATCAATAAACCGATGTGTACAGTGACAGAAAACATTTTCTTTTGGAAAATGAACAACTGACATACGTGGCAGAAGATCATTGCCTGTGCAATGGTAAGACATCCGTAGAGATTGCAAAGAGCAATGAACTTGTCCTGCTCCCGCTCGCAGACCACGTAGAACTGTTTGATTGTGTCCAGCGTCTCCTCTTCGCGCCTCAGCTTGATGATGTTTGGGTCGGGAACCACTTTCTCTGCAAACTTCCACACAGAGTCCTCAAATGTTGCAGAGAACAGGAGCATTTGACAGTCCTTTGGTAGCTGCCTGTATTGGTAATGAGAAAGCAGGGGAAACATGTTAAAAGGACATGATAGAAAATATTTCATTGATTTGGTCCTAATGTCCAAAAGGAGCACACCTATGGATTCGAAAGCTCTGGTCACGATGACCCTGCGTGGCGATCATCACATCCGCTTCGTCCAGCACAAACATCGAGATCCTCTTGGGGTCGATGTGCTTGAACTTGGTGCACCAGTCGAGGACGGTGCCTGGTGTTCCAATGACAATCTGCTGTTGTAACTTGAAGCCTCGCTCCACTGAACACAACACAAATACAAAGCCAACATTTATCGCCATTGTCATCAGAGGTTATTACAATTACGGCCATGTTCTTACTTCTGTTGCCACGAATGGCGTATGCCAGTTGCACGTCGGGATAAAATTTCCCCATTTGTTCGATGACATGACCGATCTGCAGCGCGAGCTCATATGTCGGTGCGATGCACAGGCACTGAAAGACCCCAAAAGCTTTAAATGGTGAGTACATTTCAGGGACTGAATAGGGTGAACGATAGGATCTGCTTACCTGAGTCCATTTATTGGCTGGATCTACATGACTGAGCATGGCCAGAGAAAACGCAGCAGTTTTACCTGTGCCGGACTGAGCCTGTGCAATCAGATTCTGAGGTCTGCAAGCACAGAAAACACATTGTAGATTTAAATACATCACAGGCCAAACAGATGTTCGGAATGAGTACAATCACTTTTTAATTACAACAGCTGTGTTGCTGCCATCAAATTTAAAGGGCAATAGTTAAGCTGTTAATGTAGCTAACAAAACATTAACACAGTATGAGTAATTTCCCTCTCACTCTGAAGTACATTTGCATTTTACATGACCAAATATTTTTGAGCCTTCGCTTTCTGTCAATTGGCTCATTTATGAATCGATTACATGTCTCAGGACAACTTTAAAAGAAGGAAAATGAACTCACGGCTGTGCCAGCATCATGGGCAATGCATTCTCCTGGATTCTGGACGGTCTGTTAAAACCCATGTTGTACACACCCTTCAACAGGTCAGGTTTCCTATTGAATATCAAGTAAAAAATATTAAGGAAAAACTGCCTGTGCAGTTAAAATGTGCATTTTTTTTTTTTTTTTTAAATAATCACTTCAATGTTACTTATTACCCGGTGAACTTAGAAACGGGGTGAAAAAAAACTATCATGATAGGTTAGAGAATAAATTGAAAAATTACACTTATACAGTCAGCATATTCACAATTTAAAACCAAATTTACAGCCAGCAAATGTGGTGTGCGTTTATGTTGTGGACAGAGGGCTTAAGTGTAGCTCCTTGTAGATTTGTCTTTCAGTCTGTGCAGGATTGGATCCTCCAACTACCTGGCAACTGCACGTCTCTGGGGAGGATGAGGGGCACAACACTACAATATTTTTTAAAATCCATTTTAAACCATAGTTGCATCGCATACAGATATTACATTTCTAATCTTGATTTGGCATTCTTGCTACATATCACTGCAAATTCACCCACAGATCTCCCACAGAGAGCTTCAGCTTATGTTTAGTGGTTCATGATGGATTTGAAGACACACTCCGGATCACTGACCAGCTTGAGAAACCTGTCCCTTTTTATTAATTCCAGATTTATGACCGCCTACAGGATGCGTGCAACCACAGTTTACTAATATTTAGAAGAATCCAGTTCTCCCTCCATCCATGCATGCAATGCTTCGAGTGTCATTCACCGGTCCATGCCCCATGACTAACAGAATGCATAATGGGAATTATTATGAGGGACTTCCTCAGGAGGACGAGGGGATATTTGATTTAAACATGAACAGCAGCAGTGATCTTATTACACATATGGGACTCAGCCAAATGTGTTTTTAAATCTCTGCTATATCAATAATTACTTTAAAAAAAAAGAATAATGGATGAGCCACCTCTAATTGTAACTTTGTTGGGACTATACTTTGGTCAATATTTATGTAAGTCACAAAGTAAAGGATGGATTTAGGTTAAGGGGCTTTCTGCATGGAGTTTGCATGTTCTCCCTGTGTGCATGTGGGTTCTCTGGGTTCTCCAGTTTCCTCCCACAGTCCAAAAACATGATTTGGGGTTAAGGCAAACTGTGGAGGATAAAGTGGTGGAAGATGAGTGAGTGAGTTGGTTATGGTCCATGGAAATTTTGCTAGTGATCCAGGTACAAATGCTGGATTTATTTTTGAAACTTTCTACCCTACTAAAATTCAGAGAACATTGGCCCATGGTTCTCCTGAAGTTAGAGCCAAACCAAAAACTAACATTTATGCAGATTGTAGAAGGCCAACATTCCCTAAACGCTGAGGGAACCAAAAACTGGAATATAATATAATATAAAAATAAAATGAGTCTCCACACAACGTTCCCATTTGGTTGCATTTCTTTTTTTTTTTTACAACTAAAAGAGAACAGTGTAGACTCACAGTCTCAGCTCCTCAAACGTCTTGACGGAGTAGAGAGGGGAGGTTGGATCCCTCTGAAGGACCTCCACCTGGTTTCTGTTCCGCACCAGGGAGCGGCGGATCAGTTTGTATAGCAGGGACTGTTCGGCCGGGTCCACCGAATCGCCGTCTTTGGCCCTGCCTCCATTTTCTCTTTTCTCCAGGACAATGTTAGCTGCACAGATTAAGCCAAAACACACACACGCGCGCGCGCGCCATTAGTCAACGGTCAAAAACTGCTAATTGAAATTCAGTAATAGAGAATTAAATTACCGTTTACGTCTCCTCTCGTGTTAGGCCCACCATACAAACGATGAACTTTCTTAGAAGAATCCAACTATCGTCAAAGAAAACACACTTCATCACATAATTAGCTAAACTATAATACGACGATGTAAGCTACGCAGCGGGGTAAGCTAACACGCTAACGAGCTAGGGTGTGGCGGTTGTGTTACACCTGTAAAACTCACCTGCCCCGATGGAGCTGTGGCCTCCTGGGCATCGACAGCCTGCGCCCACGAGTTCTGGGACATTTTCAGACATTAATTGTGTTTTTCCTTCGTGATAAACAACACACTTTTTGGTGAAAAGTTTGCTGCCAAACGTGACGGGAAAGTGACGAGGACCCGCTGACCTGAGCTGAACCAACCGCAGTCCACTGGGCAGCAGCACCAATGATGCCTTCATGTGCGTCGGAAACGTCGCCACTTAATGAGCTGATACTCTTGAAACAAAATAAACAGACTATAAATGTAAACCTTCAGGTTGTTCTACAACACTGGGTATTTATAATTATGAATATGTGGTGTACAGTGAGGAGAATGTACTTTTAAAAGTAATTGAAACAATTGTACAATTGGCAATTCAAGAAAACAAGAAACACGATTTTAATTTAGCGGTATCCAGATTTACTTGGGCGGAACCTGAAGGCACCGTCGTACTGAACTACGTCGAAGTTAGCAATAGCATCCGATTAGCAGCCTCTGATTGATCCTCCGTTTATTTCACCTCGTACTGCTTGGACCGTGCATTTTAGGCATTTAAAAACGAGTTTGACCACTTTTTTTTTACGTGTGATATTGGATTTTTTTTAATTTCTTTTTTTTATTATTTTCTTTCTTTTTTTTTTTTTAAAGGGACATGTCACTGTTTTTTTCTGCATCTAGACCACATTGGACCAGGTCCGGATGTAACACATCTGTACCTAGACTTGTCAAATCTGGACTGGATAATCCCAGAGAGGCTGCAGACACTTTCAAACACAGATTCTAACCCATTGAACTGCAACAGGATGATGAGGTATTTAACTACAAAAAAACAAAAAAAAAAGCCAATTAAGTGCACTGTTTTTATGCTAACTCGTTAACAGGTATTCCATCTTATAACGCTTTTTTAAATACAAAGATCTTTCTTTTCACACACTGTATTTCCTTATCCGGTTATCTGATGTTTACAACTTACATAACATGTACAATAAAGTTACATGTTATTAGGCCCAAGCCTATATAACATTTTTTGGTGTATCCAGTGACACCTAGTACATATATCTGTTATTAGCTCTGCAGCTAGAATTTATTGTTATGAATTTAATTAAAAGAGCATTAGTATTTATGCTTGCACAACAACTGATTCAATTACTTTTAGGGAAAGATTAATTTCCTCTTTATTGACCAATCAGAATTGATCAAAACTCTCATAGCAGGTGAGAGGGGGGACACTAAGTATTTATTTATTTTTTTAAATATAAATAAATGATTAGTTATTATTGTCTTCTTCAATTATTGTTTCTTTTATGTTTGTGTGGCTTGTCGTGGCTGCTTGGTGACACAGCCAATTAATGATAATGAAATAATAGAAGGAACATTTTGTGAAAAATGTACTTTTCTCTCAAATCACTCCATTTACTTTGGTTAGGGTTTTTGCTGATATATGCCCTTTAAAATTCAGTGGCGTCTGCCTTTAAATCCTCCTGCTGTGTTGATGCTGTGAGGAAGAGAGCCAGTGTGTGTGTGTGTGTGTGTGTGTGTGTGATGGAGGGGTTGAGTAACAGTGGCTGGGTTGGAGGGTGGTGGTGGAGGTGGTGGGGTGCACAGGCCAAGTTTTATTGGCTGCAGGTAAATTCAATTTGGAAGCGGATGCTGCGTTTCAGCCAACACACACACACGCAGACACAGACACACACACACACACACAATCTACATTTCAGCGACTACGCCAAAAAGACTTCATAAACACATATCGTCATGGTAACCCAGCATGAAAACAGATGGATCAAACCGAGTGTTTCACAAAACACGGAGACAGCCAAACGCCCACGTTAGATTTAAAACATTAAGGGCTTTCCAGTCACACCAGAGGGAAGAAGAAGAGGAGGGAGACATAATGGGTGAAAGGAGGGCGAGATCCAGTGCTCCCTCACCCACTCGTCTGTTTTATTTATTTATTTATTTATTTATATCTGCCTTGGTGTTACAATACACAAATCCCTTGATATTAGAGCATCCACCTGAATGGTTCCTGTTGTCATCAGTGTTAGAGGGGTCTGGGGTGAGTGGGTGGTGCTTTGAATGCATAGGGGAGGGGGAGGGGGATATTTATTGGAACGACTGGACCCTCTGTCTTATACTCTCTCTATCTCTCTGTGCCCAAGCCCTCCAACTCCAGGATCAACAGGCAGGAGGAGGAGGAGGAGGAGGAGGTAGAGGTGGAAGAGGCGAGGATAAACTCCCGTTCTGCTGCTGCCACCACATGTTGCTGTGTCTCATTGAAGCGCTGCAGTAGCTGCCTCCTTCCCCCTTGTTTTGCATTGGACGTCTTGTCTTAACCAGCGAGATGTGGCCACTGCATCTGTAGTTCCACCTGTGGCAGCACTCCTATTCCCTCTACGCCACAGTGTGTGTGTGTGTGTGTGTGTGTGTGTGAGAGAGAGAGAGAGAGAAAGCAAGTCTGGGAGGAAGAACAAAACAGGAGGACAGGGGAGAGCTGAAAGAGGTCTGGGTGGAGGAGGATATCTTTCATGATAAGTGGACTTCTGATTGAGAGGCATCCTCGCTGCACGTCCAGCTGACACAAATGAAAGGTAAGATGATGAGGCTGATGCTCTGCAGTCGGAACCAGAAGCACGTTGACGCTGCAGTGTGTGTGTGTGTGTGTGTGTGTGTGTGTCTCTCTCTCATGGTTACATTAATTAAAACCTCCTTGTTTTTGTTTGCTTGTTTTAAATCAGGGAGAAAAGAAAAAGGTCAATCCGTTTAAATGACGATTTTGAACTGCCAGCAAATCCGTCTTGATTTGTGTCGGTCTGTCTCTCTGTGTGTGTGTGTGTGTGCAGCTGGTGTGTTCCAACAGGTGGTTTCCACAGCATCTGCTCTCTGTTTTGACACTAATGAGTGCAGAAGAGTGCGACACCGCTGATAGAAAATGTTGAGAGTTGATGGGTTTCTGGTCTTTTAGTGAATCCCGGGAGGCGATGATTCATGCGACTGAGACAAGCAGGAGAAAAGCATCCTGGGGCTGACACTTTTAACACTAATTACTATAACCCGAGAGAGCGTGAAGAGAAAAAGGATGCATAAGAAACAGAAAATCTGAAATGCAGCGTTTTAAAGCATTATTCCAACTCTTTCAATTTTTAAATGGACAACCCCCTTTTACATGGTATTTCTTTAAATGATTAGTTATGCATTGTCACATAACTCATGTTGTCATATTTTCTCTCAGATATCAAGAAGATGTTTTATGGTCCAGGTGCAATTTTTCCCTTTTTTTCCCTCATCTTAATTCAAATTGAAAGTGATCGAAGATTGTTTCTCAACAAAGGGGGGGATGTCTGTTTCTCAATCTGTGGCTGAGTGGACACATGATGGCACTGTTGAGACACGCAGCTGAATAAATCCATAATTGCTTCTGTATGACCTTTTTCCTCACCATTAGTAACCATGTGGTGCCAGAAAAAAATCCCAGTTTGGGCGCTGAAAAGACTAATCGCATGTGAAAAATGCCTCCATGCGCGTCCAGACCGATCAGTGTGAAAAGTGTGTCTAATTCTATTCTGATTTGAGATCGGTCGGTTACAGTTAAAGCAAATCAAGGTGCACTTTTCGCAGATGTTGCTGGTCCGTCTATACAGGCGAGCGAGCAGAGCTGTCTCTATGGAAATTGCTTTCGTCATAACGCTCGCTATCAAGCCTGCGCTGGGGCTCTGGTCGTGCAGCAGACGCAGACCTTTGACAGCACATGACCAAGATTGCTGGTGAAGGAAGATGACACTTGCAGTGAAGCACGGCACTCCAGCAACAGATGGTTTTTGTTGTCGTTTTTTTTAACTCGCTTAGAAATGTTATATTCCTCATCTAGGATTTTTAAAAGCCATTTTAAATGTCCTGTTCCCTCTCACATGGCGCAGAATTGTGACACACATACATACACGCTGTGCTGTGCTGTAATGATTTAATCCTCGCTGTGTTTTATTGTCGTGACCTTTAGCTCAAATGTGCAAAGGACCCCGTCACCCTCCAGAGGACTCGGTCATGTCATAAACGATTACAGAGGTTGGAGTGCCGATAAAAACCCTGCTACACTAAAACTGACACATAGATTAAGGCTGTGGTGAGGCGCTGCCATACGCTTGATGTGATTCATTTATGAAAATGAGAGAAGCGTTGTTTGTTCTTAAGTAAAATTTGTCAAACTAGGGGGGGGGGGATTTTTCTTGTTCTTCTTCAACATTCAGCCAGATTTGATAAATGTGGAGCAGAGGCGCAGCTTGTGAACAGGCAAGGCAGGCAACTGCTTGGGGCCTCCGAGCTGATAGGGGGCCCCCGACACTCGGAGCCTGAGGGCTGTTTTTACTGAAATGTGCAGTGACCAGCCGTCTACCCGTCCCCCCTTAAAAAACAATGGGCGATTTGCAATGACATCTCAGTAGGAAACCTCCCTAAAGGGGCCCCACCTCAAGTTAACCTGTGTGAAGTTGGAAAATGAGGATTATTTACAGTGTAATGCATATCCTTTTTACTCAGTTTATACATGTTTTTTTTTCAGTTATTTACAGTATTTTATTGTTCTATATATTTATATTGTTTTATAATGTGGGTTCTTTACAGTGTAATGTATTTTTTTTTACTAAGTTTACATAGTTTTTTAAAAGCTATTTACAGTATTTTATTGTTCTTTACGTGTAAATTTTCACATACTCTTTAATTACAAGGTTTTTCCATGTTATTTCATTCATTTCTCAAAAAATATTCTGAACTCATACATTTTTCATTGGTGTCAGATTATTTATAACATAATGGTGATGTACACTGGTTGGAAGGGCCCCCTGGGAATTTTTGCTTAGGGCCCCTACAAAATCTAGAATCGCCTCTGATGTGGAGCTTATAAGAGAGGCAGGAGGAATACTGGCTGATGTGTGAGAGGGTGTAAACAACAAAAGCCCTTATGGACAACTCCTGCCACTCAGCTGCCATCTTGGTAATGCCCCCTGGCAGTTATAATGGACTAACAAGCCTAAGCTCCTGTATAAATGAATTGCAAGAGATCCACCTGGTCACTGGGAAATAAAGGCTACCCTACGTTTTCAGTCAAATCTGATTTAAAAAAAAAAAAAAAAAAAGAAAGAGAGAACTTGAGTCTGTACAATATGGCGTGTTTTCCCGTTTGACTCGTACAAAGGTAGGAAAACGTGTCATCCTGCTGTTCATCTTTGGAGTTTTCAATTCAGGGACAGGAAAACGTGGCACATTGAAGAGCCCTTCTGTGGCACACGGGTCTGCTTATTGGATAAAACTTATGAAAATGTACCGCAAAAGCAAACTTACTCTTTACCTCTCCTTCACAACCATAGCAAAACGCACCCTTGGACACTTCAGGATAATAGTCTACTCGATTATAAACTCTCCAATGACAAAGTGGCCACAGTAACGCTAACTGACCTATGAAAGAAAACTGCCATTATACAAAACGTTTACGAAATATAAGTTGCCCTGGAATCATGAAACAAAAACAGAATTTTGAACGAGCATCATTTTAAATCCAAGTTATAATTATTTAATTAATTATTCTACAAATGACTCACATAAGTATGTTTATTTCGGTGAAGTTCGTGGGTGTGGCAGTTGAGTCGTCATTAAGACATAAATACCATAGAATACTGTAAGATATATACAAAAAGTTTGGGGTCACCTATACATTTTTTTGTGTTTTCCATTAAAAGTCACACTTTTATTCATCAAAAGAGTTGCAAAATGAATAGAAAATCAAGTCAAGACATTGACAAGATTAGAAATAATGATTTTTATTCCAAATAATCATTTTGCCCTTTTGTCAAAGAACCAGCAAAACTGTTTTCAGCTGTGCGAACATCATTGCACAAGGGTTTTCAAGGGTTTCTAATAATCCAATAGCCTTCTAACACGATTAACACAATGTACCATTAGAACACTGTAAATGGGCCTCTATACACCTATGTACATATTCCATTAAAAACCAGACGTTTGCAGCTAGAATAGTCGTTTACCACATTAACAATGTATAGAGTGTTCATTTAATGTTATATTCATTGAAAAAAAGTTGTTTTCCTTCAAAAAATAAGGACATTTCTAAGTGACCCCATGTACCATGAAATACAGACTATTATTTCATAATGTTTTTTTTTTAACATTGGTGGCAGCTTTTGTTTACTTGTCCTGTCTGATGAAGGTGTTTGTCTTTTTTTCCCCACACACACGTGACAACAAATAAACAGAATAAAACCAGCACCATGCCAGGACTCATTAACAAGGAGAATCGGAGCGCGCTGCCCCTCAGTGTCTCGGACATCACTTCCTGTGTCAGGGGTTATTCTCTGGCTCTGACAGCGTCTATGACCTATGAAAATATTGAGGATCATGCAATTGAGGGTGAGTGTGCACTCAATACTGCAGTAGCTGCTTTCAACCAACTTGACCCACTTTATGCTCTGAAGCACTTTTGTAAAACTGATTATTGACTGAAAGTCGCATTGATTGTTTGTTGTTTCCGGTTCATTCACTTATTTGTTTGTTGTTTCCCCTTCTCTTATCTGTTTAGGGATCTTTATTTATCCTCTGGAGGAGAATTCCATCGTTGTAGGGTTTGAGGCCATGATATCTCATCAGATTATAACGTTGCAGATCAAAGACAAGGCAAAAATTGAGGACTGTTATTTGGATTGCTGCAGCACAGCTAATGGAGTCCTTCAGAGTGGCAGCGGTAAGATGAATCGATCAATATTTTTTTTTTTCTGTTTCAAATGTCTAAGTGGAATCCCAGAGGAGTCGCACAAAGAGATGAAACCACGGAGAATTACAACTCTGCCATTGCCTTCCGGCCCTGGGGGGCGTTTTTATGGCTCTCGTCATTACCGGTGTGGTTTTCTGGTTGTTATCAGGAAACACTAAATCAGACACGAGTTAATGAACACAATAGAGTATTTACAATGCACTGTTTGTATTCACATATACATTTCTTTTCGCGTACAGCCTGTAATGCAAGTTTAACCTGAGCTAATTACGCAACTTTGAGGTTTCAAAGCGTTTAACCAATGATTTGACCACGAGAATCTAAGGAAATATATTGCTTCTAGATCTTAAACCAGCACAAAGTCATTTCAGCATTGTATACTATGAGCGATATATGCTGGAGAAGATAAAATGAAAAAAAAAAAAATATATATCAAGCAATCAAGCACCGTAGACAGCTTTTATGACCTCAAATGTGACATTTACTAATGTTGTCTGGCGTTCCAGGACACATCGTGCTGGACGAGGATTTGGAGCGGACAGTGTTGGTAGTTAACCTTGGGGTCATCCCTCCGATGGAGACTGTCCACATTCTGGTGAGCACCTCCTCAGAGCTCACCACCCTGCCCAGTGGGGGCATCATGGTCTCATCCCCACCGGTGTGCACGCCTCGAGTACAAAGGACCATCAACGAGGAGCAGGGACTGTCTCCAAACTTCTCCCGAGTGTAAGAAACAACCACCATAAACGTATGCAAACAACAATACAAATGGCTGAGCTTACTCTAAAGCAGGGGTGTCAAAGTCAAATGACCTGGGGGCCAATGAAAGTCTAGTGTGGTCAATAGTGGGCCGGCCTAGAGAACAAAAAGTGGGGGGAAAAAAACAACTTACGTAGGGTGCGAATCGCCAAAATGGATGGAAAAATTCAAAAAGACCAACTTCCTGTTGAGGTGAGGCCATGGTCTTCCCGCCAAGTTTCAGGAAATTCAGTGGAACTCAGTTATAGGGCACTTCCTGTTTCGTGGCTAATGGTCGAAATTCGGTCAAGGGTTGTTGTGGTCACGCAGTTTTGAATACGCAAAACCTTTCGACAACTTTACTAACATTGCTCCTACATAGATTTGTAGGAACGTACACAGAGTCACAAATCGCCAAAATTCAAAAAGGCCGACTTCCTGTTGAGTTGACGCCATGGTCTTCCCACCACGTTTCAGGAAATCTGGTGGAACTCAATCTATGCTGAAGTAGTAGGGCACTTCCTGTATCGTGGCGAATGGGTTGCCACGGTCACGCTTTTTTTGAATCCGCAAAAACTTTTATATATTATATTATATTCTCATATAGTCAACTATTCTATAGTCACCTCGCTGGCAGCTGTGCCTCAGCTAAACACTGTGTTTAAAAGACGGTGAGGTCGTGGGCCATGTTTCCATTATAACATGGTATTAAGTGGGGGGCCGCATGTAATCGCTCTAAAGCGTATTGTGTCCATGTTTTAGGCCCCTATATATATATATATATATATATATATATATAAATAAATACATATTCTAGGATGGGAACTTGCTGTAAACTAACTTTTTTGTTCAAGTTAGCCCTTAAAGGAGTGACGCTTTGCCACTTTTAGGCGGGACAGGCAAACCTGCGCCTCGAGTCCTCACGATCAAACGCCCAACTCTCCTCAGCTGTGGTTGACCTCGCTGCTGGAGGAGGAGGCCATCAACTCCATGGACTACAAGTTTAACTTCCAGCTGGAGATACGTGCCCCTTACCTCCTGGCAGGTGAGACAAGGAACCTATTTTTCAGAGGGCAAAGATGTGGCTTTACTACTGTGTATACGGCGTGTGTCTATAGACCGTGACGGTCTGTTGACTTTAGCTGCTGTGTGATCTGGCAGCTCAGGAGTCTGACTTATGTTTGCTATAAGAATGTTTGCTGACATCGTGTTTGTTGTAGAAGTTGTAACTGTGATGAAGTCAGTAAAGCGCTTAAATCAAAGACATAGTTGAGAAGACATAACTGCCAAGTAAAGCCAGTTCAGTATGACACGACAGCGAGGGGATGTTTTGCTTAGCTCACTGTCCAAATTAGAAAAAAAACACAAAAAAAAACACCTGCACCTCTAAAGCTCTCAAATGATACATACAGATTAAACTGCTGTGAAAACACAACCATTGATTTTTAGAAGTGGAGACATCGTGCTCTCATCACCCAGCAACCTGTGTGAAGTGAACACTAGACGCTGTCCTTGAAGTCTCCTCGCTTTTTTTCATTCTTTTGCAGACGATGCAGGTTCTTCCTGACCTCATAGTCATTGCTCTTAAAAACTGAGGCCAAATTGAGCCAAACACAAAAATACAAGCTGTGCTGAGATGCCACTACAGCAGCGTTGTCCTTGAGTCTTTGTCCTCACCAGATTTTGTCTCCGTTTCAACCTGACAAGTGTTTTCTCTTTGTCTTCTCAAACTGCTCCAGCGTTTGAAAGCATCATTTACAACAACGGTTATGTGTAATTAAGGGGTTGGTTTAATGTCAGTAATTACTGTAGCTGGAGGTAAAAGTCCGTGGTCACTTGATTGGCTTCCTGCTCTGTGCAGGTGTGGAGAGCCCGTCTCACGCCATCCGAGCTGATGCCGACCCTCTGGCCCGCTCTGCCACCAACGTCGTCATCACTTTGGCGGACAAATACACTTACGACTGTCCTGTCAACATCCTCATTTATCCCAGCGGTGGGTATGCGGCTTTCCGAACTCACTCACAGCATGGCTTGTGTTTCTCTTTGTCAAGTCTAAAAACATTTAGACGGAAGCGCCGCTAAGTGTCTCTCGTGGCCTTTGTTTTCTGTGTGCGAGGCGATTCACTGACTCACAGTGTTTTTCTGCGTGAGTGTTCTTCTGTTTTCAATGCATGGACACGCCATTAGAGGCTTGACTGTGGGTGTGCTTTGTCGGGTCGTTCCTCCTCTCGTCTGGCCCTGACTCCTGCCTTGACCTACGGTGCAGTATGTGTGGGCCAGTCGTCTCCCACCAGAGGCAGGAGTCGGCTCCGGCTTCACCGATCCAATCCAGGTCTCTTATGAAAGCACTGCTCACAAAAAGACCTGCGGCAATTTAATTCAGCTCTGACTGGTGCTGCAGTTTCAATCACAACACAGATGCTCAAGAGACATGCTGCTATATTACAGGCATGGGTGTGTGTGTGTGTGTGTGTGTGTACATATGAACAAAACCCCGAAGGTTTGTTTGTTTACCACAGACTGTGTGTGTTTTATAAAGTCACCAGTGTAAGACATTTTTAATACCACATACACCAAGATAATATCATCATTGTCTAATGATTATCACTCACAAATACGATTTGCCAGATTCACCAGCAGTTCATCTCAATGATCCAATCAATAATTCTTAGGCGCATCGTTAAGTTTAGCTTGGACGAGAAAAAAAATTGTATTAACCAAACTAAAAAGATAAATAATCGATAAAGGTACGCATTCATTTCCACACAAGGTCAAAGGTGGAGAGATAAATCTGCATACAAAAACAACAGGCTAGAAAACATATTAAGGACCAGTTGTAATGTAATGTAACGTACATTATTTCTACAGACCTTTACAACAAGGCACAGTTGACCCGAAGCGCTTTACAAAATAAAAGCATGACAAAACTGAACTAAAAGAAAGAATAATTGAAAACTATCACCACACGACTGGGTATTAAAAGCCATGAAGGGCTTTAAAAAACGAATTCTAAAACGCACAAGTAGCCAGTGGAGAGAATAAAGTATTGGAGTGATGGGCTCCCATCTCATCGAGTCTGTTAAAAGGCGAACAGCTGCATTTTGCAATAACTGGAGGCTCAGAGAAGACTGAGTGACACCAACATAAAGGGTCCAGTCCAGTCCAGTCCAGTCAAGAGACTCAGCTGTAAGTCAAATCTGAGATATTTAAGGACATTATTGTGCCATGTTATATACTATTTTAAACTGTGACAGCATGTTGAGATGATAAGGCTTCGTGTGTGTACATTTATTGACATGGGATCGATAATCTAATCTTGTTACAGTGATAAATAAAACATTTTTTAATTAATCCTATACTCTGATTAAGCTGGACATGTCTAAATTCTTACAGGATATATTCTCTAACGAGAAATAGCAGTCTAACACCACTGGGATTCACTCCATCCCTCTGAGCTTATTTTGTTTTTATTCTGACCAAGCTGGGAAAAACCTCATTCATTTTCACATCAACGTGGACACAATTGTCTCTCGCTCCGGACCCCCCGCGGTCCACCACCCTCTGCTGCTGCAATCTGGTGTCCTTTTCAGACGTTTGTCCATCTGCTTTTCAATCTGCCACCGACATTTCTGACATTGTCTCGTCACTGCAGAGCCTCATCTGCCTCACGTGCTCATCGAGAACGGAGACATGACACTGGAAGAGTACGACGAGTATCTTCATGGCCGCAGCGATTTCATCAAGGCCACCAAAAAGGACCCCAGCAACGAGAGGAAAGTGAGTGATAACCGTAGTGTTTTTTTCACAAGGTGGGGAAAGAACGCACTAACAGCAGCGTTATATTATGAAACGTACTATATCAAATGTAAAAAAAACCCGTAATGTTACTTATTATTGGTCGTCTTATTCATATCCATATATGCCACAATATATAATAATCTGTTTTCATCCGATTGAAGATAATCTCTAATTTGATCATTTAACTTGTTCTATACTATGGGCAACAACTTGGGACCTGATTTTATACACTATATTTGGAAAATTAAGTTTGATTCATTAGCCGATTGTATTGTATTTCTATTTTTCTATAATAGAACTTGAAACATGATGATTCGCAAACAGGTTCTGCAGCTCTCTGCACATGTATGGACATGTATTTGCAATCTGTCAAACTGAATCTTAAAGGTGCATTATGTAATAAAACTAAATCAACTGGCCATAAATATCCTCCTAATATGTCACAGAGACTCAGGAATAATGTTCATATAACAAACTGAACTCACCAACAACAACAGTACAGACAAAATATTTGCATAAAAAAAAAATATTTTGCAGACTGCAAATCATGTTTATGTTTTGGCATGTGGCGCCACCTACCGCCATCTACTAATCATTGCAGTCAGTAGAGTCTCAGCTGCCGAGCAACCACGGGTTGCCAGTTACGTCAGAAAACAAAACCTAAAAGACCTTGGTATTTTGAATTTGAATGTAGTAACTGTTTTTGGCCACATTCTTTACATATGGCGCCTTTAAATTAAATGTTCAGATTTGATTGTGACAAACTTTGACACAAAGTGCTGCCATCAGGCCCGAACGTCTGCATGACGGGACCCCAGCTACACAGTGATTACAAAGCAAGCGCAGTCAAACTGACATAATGTTATCATTCTGTGATCATTTTTGCTTTTTTTTCGTTCCTTCACTGATGACAGTTGTGCGGCTCCATTCATATCTCAGCTGTGTTGAGGTCGTTGAGTGACCGGCAGACCTAAACGGGAGAAACTGGACAGCCATAAAAACTGGTTTCTATGGAAACACTCCAAAGGCTCACCACACTCTGCCTGGAATTTCATGCACATCTACAACAATAATTGATATGCAGTCTGTCTGTTGCCCTTGTTGCCCTGTCTCTTTTTTGTCCCTTTATCCTTTAAATATCAGCTGTTTGTTAAATTAAAGCTTGCACACATTTAAAGGGAATTCTGTTATCCTGTGATTTTGTACAAATCTTGCACTTTCGTGTCTTTACAGGTAGATATTATTCATCGGCGACTCCACAAAGACATCCTTCACAACCCTGTGGTGATGCTGAACTTCTGCCCCGACCTCAAGTCAATCAGCTCAGACCTGAGGAAGGTTCACGGAGAATTCATCTTCCTCATCGACCGCAGCGGCAGCATGAGCGGAGTCAACATCAACCGCGTGAAGGTTGTTTTTATTTTTGTGTTCTCTGCAGTGCTGTTGCGTGTTTATATGCAGATCGTGCAAATTTGCTATGATGTTTTACAGTCATCGGCAAACACTGGAAATATACAAAAGAGGTAGCTAATGCTAATGTGATGCAGCAGGACACGTGAGGAATACGATACGCCATTAGAGGCTGCACACGATTGCTTTCCTGGCTCATCGCCACACTGAACCCTCAGTTTCGGGGGAAGATTATAGATCTGGTGTGAAGGCCATGTACTCGAGGATATTGTTCAGACAAATTATTCCCTATTCACCAAACTAGTTCCTCTTTTTTTTTTTAAACAGCAAATCTTAAAGTTTCTTTTTAAGGCTTCATGTAGGACAGGGGTCTCAAACTCAAATGACCTGGGGGCCAAGGCCAAAAAAACAACTGTTCACAATATTGCATCATGATATCACACGTATACTTAATAATACTATTTATGATGCAAAATTCATCTATAAATATCAAAAACAGATATTTATTTTAAATTACATAAATAACAGAGTGGACAGCTGTAATTAAAATTTGTACGAGGAGCCGTTTCGGCCACTGCCAATTTGTGGCTCGGGCCCTAACAAGTGTATTTATATATGTAATTGAATGTTGTATATGATACATTTAATAATGGGATAATTATGACCAAATGTCTTATTATTACTGTTATAAAAAAACATTGCTAGCAAACATATTCTATCACCTCTCTGGCAGGGGTGGCCGCATGTAATCGACACTTGATGTAGGATGTCTTTCACACCTACATTCAACACCGACTCTTATTAATTGTGCAATTTATACAAATTGACATGTTATGTTGTTGTGATATGATATTGAGCGGTCGATTTGTGATTAAGACTCTTTTATTTGATGTTGTTAATCCTAAACCTTACCCATCTGAGCTTGAAGCCAAGCCAATTTACAACTCTATATTATTATTAGTTTTCCGATAATCAGAATGTCACTTTGCATTGCCTGTCAAAGTGACACACTCGTAAGAAAAGTCTTTATCCTTTTCTTACGAGTGTGGAGCAAAGGTTGAGAGAGACGTGTTATTCTTCCAGAAACTGTTGTAGAACAGACAGTGATGAATGTATAATGATACCGTGTAATCTCACTCTCTCCACACTCACACTGCCTGAAAAAAAATCTGCTCTGCACTAATGGAACGCTGTAGAGAACCGTGCTCCCATTCAGCCGTGACATCAGCACGTGTCGTTGCACTGCAGCGGAAATGATCAAATATCGCAACCGGTCATTAAGCACCAAATGTCAGATTGCAGAGCAGAGTCTTTCCTGGACGTGCATTCTTAACCTGAACTTCTGTCTCTTTCTAAGGATGCCATGGTGGTGATCCTGAAGAGTCTGGTACCTGGCTGCCTATTTAACATCATAGGCTTCGGCTCCACGTTCAAATCGCTGTTCACGACCAGTCAGAACTATGAGGAGGTAAAGGCTCATCGATTTGATTCCACATTGTGTTAGTTCAGTCACCTTAGGAAAGGCTTTGAAAACAGTTGTCTAATATCCTAAGTGTTTGTCTTTCATGAACGTATTTTTTTGCGATAACCCAGGAGGCCCTGGCTCTGGCGTGCGAGTATGTCAGGAAGATCCGAGCCGACATGGGAGGAACAAACATCCTGGCGCCGCTCAGCTGGATCCTGAGGCAGCCGATGTTCAGCGGACACCCTCGCCTGCTGTTCCTGCTCACTGATGGAGCCGTCGGCAACACGGGCAAAGTTATCGAGCTGGTCCGCAGACATGCACGCTACGTCAGGCAAGTAGGACGTATCGCGGAAAATAGCACGTTTTCGAATTAATTTGCGTAATTTGTGTGTACACGTACTGTATAATCACACGTGAAGAATAAAGGGTAAGCTTATTAGAAACAAATAAACACTCGCAGAGAGTCTCCTTGCGTGTGTTGTGCCAAAGCAAGTGATAATAAATCCGTCTTTGTTTACACTCATTATGCAAATAGCGAAAGCTGGAGCGCTCAGATGACACTTATATTACAGTGAGGGATTGTCAGGGATTTAAATGCAACACCTGGTTATGGCACCATCATCCTTTCAAAAATAACATCAAGCAGCATCTGTCGTACCGAAATCAAATACCACATACCGCCACAGAACCGTTTCCAT
Source organism: Microchirus variegatus (assembly GCF_963457635.1). Lineage (NCBI taxonomy): Eukaryota > Metazoa > Chordata > Actinopteri > Pleuronectiformes > Soleidae > Microchirus > Microchirus variegatus. Next base: position 25,890,977 of record NC_139810.1, read on the forward strand.
GCCAACGTTTGTGAGGGCTCGGTTTCGGATTAAGACGACAACAGAAAAGGGACATAGCAATATTCCCTGCGAACAGCATCTGCCAGCTGAGTGCAAGTGCTGGTGGCGCAGCAGATCTGCAGTGCACACAGACGTCACTCCCAATTTTTGCCAATTGCATCTCAGTCTCACACTGTGAATCCCTCTCCTGAGTCCCGCTGGAAATAATTGACTTGTGTCTTCCCCCATTTAATGGATCCATGTCCCCAGATGGTTGCATTAGGTACACACGGCTCAGCCAGTTCGTCAACACTTCCTGGGTCATTATCGCGCCGCGCTTTTTACGAACCAATGCCGCCAGTCACAGACGAGATCAAACAATCATGTATCTCTGTTTTGCAGGAAGAATGCACGTTTGGTGTTTAATGCGTGTAGAAAGTGATTCCCTTTGTTCATTTGCTCTTATTAAAAATTCAGAGATGAAGCTGCTGCAATGAAATTAGCCAGCTCATCTCTCTGTGAAAGTGAAAAACAGTGAAGCATTCCCTGTACCTACTGAGAGACCTGTAACAAAGCAGCGGGCATGATACAACTTTTTGCCATGAAAGAAAATATGCTGGTTCCCCCCCCCCCCCCCAAGCTGCATCTGACGGATCAAATTGTATGATTATCTTTAATTTGAATGTGTTTATTGCTCATATATGCCTTCATCCAGAGTAGGAAAAAGTACTAAAATATTGTACTCAAGTAAAAGTACCAATACTTTGATGAAATATTACTCAAGTAGAAGTAAAAGTAGTCATCTGAAAATGTAAAGTAGAAGTAAAAAGTAGTTCATTTGAAATGTACTTTAAGTAAAAGTTACTTTGCGTGGGGTGTGAGGGTAGTAGAAATATGACAAGGGGTCAGAAATACAAAACTATTTTGGAGCTCACACGCCCGGCGCGACACAGGATATTACGTCACTTTTGGCGCTCGCCCTCTACGTTCACGCACCAGTGCTGGTGCTAATCACATCATCATTCGTCTGGTTCTGTAGTGTATATTTTCCCCCTGTAGGTCTTCATTGTGCTGAATTTGTATTTTTACTCAGTAACGGATAGGATTTATAAAGTAACTAAGTACAATACTTGAGTCAATACGTACGTCAAGTAAAATACAAAAAAAAATCTATTTTAAATTGTACTTAAAAAATACAAAATACACACAAAAAAGTATTCAATACAGTAACTTGAGTAAATGTATTTCGTTACTTTCCACCTCTGCCTTCATCTGCCCTTTTTTTCCAATGTGTTTCTGCAGATGTTTTACATTCGGAATTGGACAAAACGCCTGCAGGAGGCTGGTGCAGGGATTGGCGTCAGTCTCCAAAGGGAGAGCAGAGTTCCTGGCTGAAGGGGAGAGGCTGCAGCCCAAGGTACATATTTCCATCTCTGTGGATCACTCTAATGACGGTGAAGCCACTGAAGAGCCATTATATAGTGGCCGCTGCCCATACCAATTAGGAGATGCTATCTCAGACGCCACTCGCTTTATTTACCGGTCAGACGGAAGCTGTGTTTTCTATCGGAAAGTCTGTTTTTGCTCAACAGATGATAAAGTCCCTGAAGAAAACCCTGTCTCCAGTGCTCAGTGACATTTCCATCGAATGGCTCTTCCCTGAGACCAAAGAAGTGCTACTCTCTCCGGTGGGCAACACCTTCCTGTTTCCAGGGGACCGCCTGATTGGCTACAGCGTGGTGTGTGACACCACCCGTTACCATGCCAACCCCAAATCTGTAAGTAGAAGACAAATGGCGTAAAAAAAAAGACTGATGAATTTTCTGTGAACGTGTTTGAAGTAAAATCCTAAGGGGGATCGTGAGGCAAAGAGCAACTGCAGAAGCGTATTAATTAAACCTTGCTAATGGCTCTTAACCGAGGCACTTCTTCTCTTGGATGTGAATCTTAAAAGGATAAGAGGAGGCGATACAGCATGATGCGCTCGACTGAATCAGCCAGTTCAGTGTTTTACCACTCTCAAGAGGAGGACGTGGTGAGGACTGGTGCCGAGTGTCCCTACAGAGAGCCGCTCTCTGGCCCTCTGTACGACTCCTACCAGGACTCAGTGACAGACGGCAGCCCTGTCACCACAGAACAAGACACCACTGGTGAGAACAACTTACACAGATGCGGCAATATTGATCATCATTTATGTGACCGGTTCACCGTATTGAATATGTCGACAACCAGTCATGTATAAAGTACTTGAAAGTGATACTTGAGCAAAAGTACAAGTATCTTACCAAAAAATGACTCTGGTAGAAGTTAAAGTCATCTTTTAGAATATTACTTGAGTAAAAGTCTGAAAGTACCTGACATGTAATGTACTTTAGTATTAGAAGTAAAAGTAAAAGTATTGGTTGGACACTCAGCTGAGAGCTGAAACAACTGATAGCTAAAACCCAGCGTCCGAGTGTACAACAGGAACCCAGAGACCAGAGCCTCGGTGTCGGAGGCGGGAAACAACGAGACACTGGTGTGTTTTAAGTCCACTTGGAGCTGAAATCTGCGGCTAACAGTTGAGCGGCTAACAGCGAACAGCTGAGCGACTAACAGCTGAGCAGCTAACAGCTAACGGGAGCGTACCTATGTTCCCCGCTTTTCCATAACAGGTCCAATAATATATAGTGATTATTTTTTCCATGAAAGATTCGTACTGAAAGCTACGAAAAGTAATGCACGGTGTTATTGCGGTGTTACGTTATTTCCGCCACGGAGCCGCGGTCACATGACGGTGCGCTATATCCCCTACCATGTCCATTTCCCTAACCCTACCGGTCACCATAACCATAACAGTAACCGTAACGCGAGGAAGAGACCTGAAACATCTCCCTAGTAACTGAGAAACAGAAGATCCCTTTTTGGGGGAAAGCGGGGAACATAGGTACGACCCCCAGCTAACAGCTGAGCTAGGTTTATGCTAATATAAGCCTGTAATTTGTAGTAACGAAGATGGACAAGGGAAATGTATCGGAGTAAAAGTACACATTTGATTTAGGAAATGTAGTGGAGTAAAAGTTGTCAGAAATATAAATAACTAAGTAAAGTACAGATATGTGAAAATTCTACTTAAGTACAGTATTTGTACTTTGTTACATTACTGATTGCGATTACATTATGTTCACAAATTTGCTGTCTAAAGGTGGATCGTGAGCAAAGTATTAAACATGATCTGTTGATCCTCCTCATGTTTTACCTCCAATCCTGAATTTACAACTGTAGCACGTGACTTTTAAATTAAAACAAAAACGTGTCTGTTACATTCAAATCATCGTCAAATGAGCGCTGATTAAGCCTAACGGCTCCACAGGACTCGTTTGTGTTTCTCAGTATAACAGTGTTTAGATCTTGTGTGGCCTGGTAATAGTAATTTGCTTTATGTCAAGACAGGCCAAGGCAACGTCTTGCAAGTAAAATGAGACGGATGCAAACAGCTCGGAGAATGACTGAAAATATACAAAGAAGCGCCCAAGCCAAGAAACGTTTTTAGAATTCTTCCGCTATTAAAACCCAGTCGCTCAGAAAATTGACAAGAGAAACGCTGCCTCAGTCAGGTCTGCTAATAATGCTTGTTTTCAGATGAAGAACATAGTGTACACACGTTGTTTAATTTCACAAAGGCCACACAGAGGCGGACTAACGACGTCAACAACAGCACTATAGCGCCAACCGTCCGTTGTTGGTGTGACTTTCTTTATCTAGGGCTGGATAAGACGTCGCCAAGAAGGCGGGCGTACAGCACCAACCAGATCACAGACTACAACCCAGTTAAGAAGGTCTACACCCCCAGTGACCCCAGCTCTGTGGTGGGCAAGAATCCCCTGAGGAGAGCCAAGGTCCAAGAGCTGATTGGTCAGATGAGTCCCGAGCATGAGGCGCAGTGGAAGATCGACTACCAGGTGTGAGCCCTCGCTCTCTGCTAACGTCCACATTATTGTTTTGAAGACGAGATGCTCTGCTCTGCGCCACTTTCTGAACTAGGTCAGCGATCATTTTAGATTCAATTTGTAATTTAGCTCATAGATCTAAAAGGGGGTGCTTCGTTCGTTGAAATAACAATAAAGTACACAGTGACTCATTAAATAAGACAGGAGAATGTTAATTAGTATGAAGAAAAATATAATTTGTTTTTAGTCTAGTCCTTTGTCTGTACTGGTGAGTAATCGAGAGCAGACTCGTGTGTACTCCACAGTAATGAAGGGCAAAATCTACGAATTGTAATTTAGTTCGAACATTTGTTGCATCCTAATATAATTAAAAGGAATTCAGCAGAGTGTGAAGGAATCATATTTTCCCTTTTTAGACGCAGCTGAGCGCGAGTTTGCCCCCAATGTCACTGTTAATCAGCGTAAATCTAATCACAGTCATTTGCAGCTGGTGATAATTTTCTCGTTAAATTTATACAAACGAAAGACATAGAAATTGTTGAACTAGAGAGTTATTGTAGAAACGAAAGGTAATTCAATTCTCGCGCCGCGATGACGTTATTTTATACAAAAAATAGGTCCCTATTTATGCAGAATGTCATGATAATTTGACTGGATTATTCTTTACTAACCAAACAATTTGGGGTAAATAATGGTCACAATCTTCCCTTATGTTCACGAGGTATTACGGTAACGACTTCAACATTATGACGTCGCAGTGACATCAAAAAATACTGTACATATTTTGAGTATTTAGCAGTGCCCGTAGGAAGTATGTATTCCTATAGTGGGAGATGAAGAAGGTTTTTCCAGTTATGGTAATGCATGATAAGAAACGTAAAAGGCTAACATAATACAAACACGCAAATCAAATACGCCTTGTGAAGAGATTGAAGCGTGGCTGACGGTCACAAAACACCTAGCTGCGCTAATGCTAATCGTAGCCTCGCTGGCTTACTTTTGAAAACGGGTGCTCCAAGTTAGCCGCAAAATAGTAGCATGCTAATGCTAAAGCTCGCGTATTGGCGAATGGACACGCCGACTTCGTCGTTTCGGTACGACAGCGTGTTCTGCGTTGAACCGTGTGAAACGAGCCGCCGCCTAGCCGTCGTTGACACACCTGACGCGCCGTCGGATGTGCGCATGGTGTAGCCTGCTAGTATAGGGTTATAAATCAGTGAAAATCAAGGATGCACACCATCGTGTGGGACCGTACCTATGTTCCCCGGGTCCTATGTTCCCCGGGTCCTATGTTCCCCGGGTCCTATGTTCCCCGGGTCCTATGTTCCCCGCTTTGTATGTGACCGGGGAACATAGGACCCTTTCTCTTACCCTAACCCTAACCCTAACCCTACCCTTTTTCAAAAAAAGGGTAGGGCCCCCATTGTGCCATGCTCAAACCATATCCAAAAGTTAAGGGCGATCTGACTAACGGTCAGCGGGATATGGCCTTCACAGACACACAGACAGACACAACTTGCTATATGGATAGACAATGCACTCCTGAAACATTCAAACTTTGAATGGTGACAAATATAATTTGTTTTGAAAGAATGCACCCGGTGAGGAGGGAGGGAGGGAGGGAGCGTCCATCACTGAATAGTTTTATCCTATATAAAGACACTAGTGTGAAATTCCCTCAGGTGTTCCAGTACGGTACATCACATTCACAAGAAATTGACGAGTCATGTTGACCTTTGCTCAAATCATCACTTACTCCAAATTTGAGGGAACAGGCCCTCAAGGTTTTTTTCGACATGACAATAAATAAATAGATAAATAAATGAGGTCTCTCACGTTTTTTGTCATCAGCCACAGCTGGCGAGCCTGTGTGCCACATCATCTCGGGGGCATCCTGCCAGCTGCCACCGGCTGCTCCCTCAGCAGGAGCCGCAGCAGCAGCAGCAGCAGCAGCAGGACGCTGCTTCAGAGCCTCATCCCCAGGTCCAGGACAACCCTGTGTTGAACAGTAGCAGCAGCAGCAGCAGCAGCACCAGCGGTGGTGGTGTTGGTGGTGTTGTGCCACCAGCAGCTCGAAACACCGCAGTGGAAAACGCATCCAGATCCTCCAGTGACAGTCCATCTGTTGGCAGCATCGGAGACACTGGTGAGACCGTGCAGCATAAATGAACACAGAAATGACTGAACACACACTAATGTTATAGATGTTTTCAAAATTAATAGATAGAGCGTATTTTAAGCTTTTTGCAAATTTGAAGACAACATCACCAGTGCAAGTTAAGAGGTTAAGAGTTATTTTAGTTTTGTCAAAAGGTCCAGATTTTGCATTTTAATTAGTTTTAATATATTTTATGACACTACCCACTCACCTTTAACATTTAGCCTTTAACAGAGCAGACCTGTGAAAAGTAAAAGGTTAGAAGAGATTGTTTTCTAAAAATATCTTTGTCAAATATCATATATGTCATACCAGCTACCAAAATATGACATGGCTTTGTTCTGCCGGCTTGTCCTTTACATAAAGGACAACATGGCTCTACATTAGGACTCACATTTTCTGTCCTCGGGACACACTGCCCTGCATGTTTTAGGTGTTTTTCTTGCTCCAAAACACCCGACTCGAATAAATCGGCAGTTACCAGGCTTCTGCAGAGCGTTTTTGATTGAGCCGACTATCTGAATCTAAACATGCAGGGCAGTGGGTCCCCGAGGACCAGGATTGAGAAACACCCGAGTTATGTCCACAGTCGCTATTTACTGGCCCAGGTTCGTTTCCTTCTGCTGCTGAGCATAAGTGAGAAAGTAGAGCCGTTACACGTTATCAGTTCATTCGCAGCAGGGCACGTTCACTTATGAAATATGACCAACCTGTGGAGTTAAAGGTGAAGTAAGTAGTTTATAGTGCCATCTAGAGGAGAGGCTGAAATTTACAACAAAGAACTGCTGCTCTGCTCACCCCCTCCCTTCCCTGAGCACTACGGTATCCGCAGCTCAGTCAAATGTCGTCCTCGTCATTTTGGGTTATATAAACCCATAAATACTACACAGCGTCCCTTTAAACAATAGGTAGAAAAAGGGGGTCAAACGTAGCGCAAACGGTCAGATATTAAACTATATAATTTCCCATATTTCTATATTTCTATATACAGTATCCATGTTGGTGGTGGTGATAACATTTGCCTGAAATGATTTGGTTCACTGAATCCCTAGTTTCTAAGGGAACCGATATAAAACCATTGACTGTAATAGAGTCAATAGAATTACTAGATCTCTGCAATGTTTTTTTTTTTATATATATTTAAGGACACAATAAAAATATTATATGGACAATTTTAACATAATCCTGCAGCCACAGCCAGCTCTGAAAACAGTGTTATGGATAAATGCTGAACATAAATCTCGCTTTCTTTTTTGTGACTTTTCAGACGGTTACGGACACCAGTTATGTCAAGCGGAAACGCCACAGGACGCCCGTGTTATTTCAGACCTGGTCGTCGCCAACCAGCGCAAAGCCGACTGCAAGGCCGTGGTGTCCGGACTGCTGTGCGGAAAGCCGATGAAGTGGGAGGTGGTCTTTGACATCCAGCCGTACCTGATCGGACGAGAGCGCGAGGAGAAGGTTCACGAGGAGCTCTGGAACGAGACCTTCCACCATCTGGCCGGTCACTCCATCATCTACGATTTTGAGCACATGGCGGAGAAAGAGTGTGAGATTGAGCACGGTGAGCATTCTGTGTTAATTCACTGTTTATCGTATCTCAATTTTGAGATGATGGAGGCGGATCAGCATTAGGTCTATTCATATTAAACCCTGTGGCTTCATGGGGAATTCTGTGCAGCGCAAGTATCATAAATTACATTTTACATTGTTGTTTTAAGCAATTAAGATACGACATGTTAATTAGATGCTCATAGGTCATTTTTCTACCACTTAACAGCGCCAGACAAGCCGCTTCCGGCGTCTTTCCGCTCTTAATGTTAATAATACCAGCTGCTGGGCCCGAGCTTCATAATAAACAGAAAAATAATGCAGCGGTAGAAATGCATTTCTCAAAATGTCAAAACTATTCCTGTGGGCTGCGTTTGTTTATGCATGCATATGTTATCTACCATTTGAATAATGTCATTAGAATGCGATGTAACGCAGCATGCCCCTGTCATTCACAGGCTCTGGCAGGAAGTACCAGGTCTATGCCATTCAGACCAGCAAAGCCTGCAATATACTGAGCAAATACACAGCGTTTGTTCCCATCGACCTGGACACTAATGAGTATTTGCAGACATGCATCGAATACATAAACCCGAGTAAGTCGTCACGGCTTGATTGTGATGAAATCAGTCCTCTTCATATTTGAGTGTATAAGTGTAGTAAAAACAAATAACCTGGAGGATAAGTGAAGGTTTGCAGTTATAAACCAGTGTGGTCTATGAATTAGTTCTTCAAGTAAGGACTAGTTTATTTTTTCTTAAGTTATAATGTTGACTTGTTTCTCTTATTTAGAGCTTATGCTAGTGCAGCTCTTTGCTTTATTCCCATCTTAAACTTAACATTTTTTTAAGGAGCTGTGAAATATTGTGAAAGTAAAATATTAGATTTAAACCATAACTGGTTTTGCTCCGGGTGGAATCTTTTTATTTTTTAATTTGAGCATCAGGGAGACATCCGACATCACAAAAACAGATCTTACCTTGACCTCGCTGCCGCCTTGCTGAATAAGATTTCAACTTTTTCCTGCACGGTTGGCATCACAGTCGAGGGTTAATTAAATACACCCTTTAATTTGAGATTACATTCGCCTGGAAAACACTATAAAATAAAAGTGGATCATTGTTTTCAGGCGAAGGCCTGAAGAAGGGCTCACACTCCAGCTCTCGTTCAGGAAGCAGGAAGAACAGAGGTTACTCTGTTGGACTGGGTCGCTCACAATCCGGCGGCATGTCGGAGGAAGCTGAAGACGTCCATCCGCCCAACAGTAGGCTGCATTTTTGTTTCCCAACGTTAGCTTACGTCAGGGTTTTCTCACTCCTGGTCTTGTGGAGCCAGTTTCCTGCATGTTTGAGATGTTTCCCATCCATCCATCGTCTACCGCTTTATCCTCCACCAGAGGGTCGCGGGGGGGGGTGCTGTGCCTATCTCAGCTGACATAAGGCGATAGGCGGGGTACACCCTGGACAGTTCGCCAGTCCATCGCAGGGCTACATATAGAGACAGACAACCATTCACTCACACCTACGGTCAATTCAGAGTGACCAATTCACCTAATCCCCATATCGCATGTTTTTGGACTGTGGGAGGAAGCCAGGGAGAACCCGGAGAAAACCCCTGCACACGCGGGGAGAACATGCAAACTCCTTGCAGAAAGGCCCATGCTCCGAAATTTGTCCCAAACCCGGGTCTTCTTGCTGCAAAGGCAAGAGTGCTAACCGCTACACCAACCGTGGGGCCCGAGATGTTTCCCAACGACCCGTTTATTTGAATCAGGTGTGTCGGAGCAGGGAAACACCTAAAACGTGCAGGACAGCGGAGTGAGAAACCCTTACATCATCAGTCTTTCCAAAAAATGGCATATCCTTCTCTACAATTATGTCTATAGAATATCTGAAATAATAAGGTCGCACTGCCAACACTGTGACACTTTGAGCAGTGTCAACAAGCTATAAAAATACTCCAACTTCAGAAAAAAGGCCAGTGCATTTTGAACTGGTTTCCAGCAGTGGCATAGCAACAGCATGCTTCAAGACGAGCACACTGTTTGAGCACCGCTGGTTAAAAAAGGTGAACACTATATAGCCCTTTTTTCCCCTCTCTTTTAAGGAGAAAGAGAAAATGTTCTTTTTTTATTTTACACACATATAGGACAACTTTGACATCTTTATTGCTGTCTTAGGTGGAGAGGACGGTGTCTCTCCATGCAGCACTCCTTCCTCCTCTGGCTGGGAGAGATGTAGCTTCACAGAGGGTAGGTGCAGCACACCAGCCACCGTAAACTGTCTGCAACAATTGCATCGTGGAAATTAATTGAAACGTGAGGTTATCGACGTTTTCGTCACCCCTCTTGTAAGCGATGGGGAGGATGGGGGGGAATCGACTATTCCGTGGCTCGTATTGACAAACACTGCCTGGAACTTCTCAATAAAAAACGGTTAACGCGTTGTGAAGTCACACATATGCAGAGGAGGAGATAGATGAAATAGGCTCCATGTCCTCCACTGACACAAAAATGCCAAGCGCTTCTTTATCTCTCGTCTAACTCCGTCTCTCCGTCTCTAAGTCTCCCAAAGGAGTCCGTCTGTGACCTCTGACCAATCACAGAAATCGGTGGAGAGCCTTTTTTCTGCCAGGTAAGATGATTTGAGTGCTATAATTGAATCTTTCAAAGTGAGAGAATGTCTGATATTTTCAGAAAGAAAGCAAAAACACCTAGAAGACGGAACTTCCATACGGGATGATGAAAAAAATGACAAAATAGCAGTGAGAAAGAGAAATTCTCCTTTTATCCCCTCACAACCTGCCAATCATGGTATGAAGTAGGTGTGGTTATGATATCACAGACATCCAAACACTGCAAAGCTGTTGTGGGAAATTGAGGCTGTTTGAATTCTTCTAGAATATGGAGTGAGAGCAGAAAAATGAGGGGTTCTGTTGCAGACAAAACACAACCCTGACATAAAAACGGTAGATAGCCTTTTTATATGCAAGTGTAGTGAAACCTTGCATAAATGTAACCTGTAGGGATCAGTTTCATGGGCAATTCAATATGTTTTCACATTATACTGGTGCATAACGAATGAGGGGGAAGACGGGCAAAAATTCAATGTGTACAGTGCATCGACATTTGCTGGTGAAGTTGCACGTTGTTGTTAGCTGAATATGCGTTAGAGAACTTATCAACAGCAATATTTGCATTGAAATTCTGAAGATGTGTGTTGGTTGTCTATTGCGGGCTATTTTAAAAACATGGCGGTCCAAAATGGTGACCTCCGTAGAGCTGATCCGGCCCCTTTCCATTCTGGGTTAATGAAAAACAACAAATCACACAATCAGGACATCGTACACTTATTTAAAAAAAAAAGCTAATTTGCTGCCAAATTAAAATAATTTCACCTAAATGTTACATACTGGATCGTTAAAAAATCAAATCCGTTAAATTAAAGGTCCTAGGGACGACCACTGAAAGTTTCTTCTTCAGTAGTTACTGTAGCTGCAGGCAACCTGGGCTTGGGTTAAGTTCAAATTAAGTCCAAGCCCAGATGCCTGCAGCTACAGTAACTACTGAAGACATTCACGGTTTCTGGTTAGATACAGACGTGATCTAATTAAATAAAGATAACTCTCTGTGTGTGTTGCAAAGATTGCTGCTTAGTGGTGAGACAGGGTGTGACAATGACGTAGATGGTGTACTTGTCACCAGTGAAATGACAAGATCCTGGAAAGAATTACATGGGAAAACGCGATAGAATAAACTAAATTGCCGGAGCTACCTGGACGTAGCTAATTATTGCTATTGCTAACCCTAACCCTTTGCAGGCGTTTAGTCACTTTACTGATGTAATTGTTAGTGATGTTAGCAGGTCATATTCTACACAGTGTGTTTACGCGTGTGTCTCCTGCTCCTCTGTAAGGTTGGCCCTCAGCAGAACTCGGCTCCTGACTCGAGCCGCCAAAGGCTTCATGAGCCGCTCTCACAGCAAGTCCGGCGACTCCATCGGCGAGAGCGACAACGAGAACAAAGACTACATTCCTCTGGTGGGTAGCAGATGTACATGTGAAAGAAGTGCTCAGACAACCTGCATGTTTTTGATGGATGTATATCATTTAAACTGACTGTAGATCTGTCTGGAGAGACAAATGTGTCACAAACAGTAGAGTCGGGGGGGGGGGGGTCCCGGGTTTACATCTAACCCGGGACTTTTCTTTATTGATCGATTAACAAGTCTTCTCTCATTTTTCAAATTGCCAGTAACAAAAGAGAAGTCTGTTGTCCTTGCTCACTGTTATATTAAAAGACCAAACGCTCTCTCTAGCCTGGGTGAACCCAGGGGGAGTTCAGAAGAATCTCCTATAAATGGGAACCATTCATTCATCTTCTACTGCTTTATCCTCCAAATGAGGGTAACGGTGGTGGAGGGGGGGGCATCCATTCCAGTCGGTAAATGGTGGGGACAGGCAGACACGGGAAACTACGTCAGCGTCACTGAGGCCATCATTTGACGACTCTAGCCGGCACATTGACGTCATATATAAAATGTATCCACTGGACACGTTAATCCTCTGAGGCTGGGAGTTTGTGTAGAACTCTGTGCTGCACTGTGCAGCCAAGAATAGAACACTTTGCGGACTTCCCATCTTCCAACAAAGTGGAGCTTTAGCTCATTACTACGTCACAATGTGTAATTGTGACGTAGTAATGAGCCCACAAGTCAACATCCCGTGTTTTATCTTCTGTACTTACATGGCTGAGTCCCAAATATAAGTATTAAAATGATTAAAAAGTTGATTTTGCATCATATGTTTCCTTTAAATCATTTGATCAGGTGCTTTTGAAGGACTGAAGTTTGTACGATTAAAAAAAAAAAAAAAAAAAGAAGCTACATCTCATGTCAAACTGTGAAATATTCCCCTCTGCCCCTCAGCTGTTGCTGCAGTTGGCTTGTGGTGCGTTTCCCCTGGACACAGCTCTGTGTGATGCCATCAATGTGCCCATGGACAAGCTGAAATGGACGTCCCCGTTCACCAGCCACCGCACCAGTCTGGGCCACTTGTCTCACTCTAGCGGCCGCCGCGCTGAGAGAGCCGATGATGGGCAGAGATTACCGTGTGGGGCGGAAACATATCAGCATCCGGCAGAGCAGACTGTAAGCACCCGCAGTCCTTCTCAATCTCCCAGGAGCGCCTGCACGGATTTCGCTCATTCCTCATCAGGGAGCCCGTCCCCGGCTGCCGAGCCGCCGCCGCCGCTCTCTCCGAGCTCCCTGGCGGACGGCGGACAGAGCTCTGGGTCGGGGTCGACGGAGACGGCATCACCCGGCGCTGTCGTTAAAAGGATGCCGAATCTGGAGGGCATGGTGTGGGCCACGGCTGTGGCTCTGGCCTGGCTGGAGCACAGCTCCGCCAGTTACTTCATAGAGTGGGAACTGGTAGCCGCCAAGGCCAGCATGTGGCTGAGCGCGCAGGACATCCCGGAAGGCCGAGATTTAGCGTCCGTCAAGGCCGCCGCTAACCAGCTGTTCATCATCCTCAGGCACTGGGATGAAAACCTGCAACTTAACATGCTCTGTTACAACCCTAACAGTGTTTGAGGCCTGCTAACGTCCAAGAGTACTTAATCCAATATGATACTATGCTAATAAGGCTGTGCTATTTTTTTTTTTTTTTTTTTTAATGTTCTCCGGAGTCTGATTTTTGCCAATGCAGTTGTGAACAATGTGTTATCCTCTGTTCGTATGCTGTTTCTTCAAAACATATCACAGGCTCCTCGGAGGCAAAGTGCAAGCTGTTACCCTGCTGGTGCCATATACTGTAGCTGCATCCCTGCTCCCTGCGAGGGGATCTAATCAGAGTTATGCCGCAGTTTTAAGAGTTTAATGGAGTGTAAAGAATGTGAATTAGTAGCATGCTGGACCACTGACCACCAACATTGTTGAGAAAAGCTCTTATTGTCATCATATTGATGTTACTGGAAGAATGGAGATTGTACTGATTGACTGTTCTACATCTTTACAGCATTTTCTGTATTGATTGTATTGTGTGGAGAAAAAAAAAAAAAAATACATGAAAACGTCTGGGTAGTTGCTAGCAGTGCTGCCCGTCTTTTCTTATAGCTGTTACGATTACAGTGTTATTGATATGTTGCCATTTTGCAGTTGATTATAGCAGACAGAAAAATATGCAAACAACGCTAAAGAAAATATTCAGTATATGTCAAAGAGTTGTGTGTGTTTTTTAAAAAAAAAATGTGGCTTTGGTGGGGATTTATGAATGTGTTCCCCACTGGCATGTTATTTATTATTGATGATACATTAATGTTCGTTTGTTTTATCATCTGTGCATGTAGAGGTTTTGGTCATGCATCATTTTTGGGGGGGGGGGGGGGATTTAGAAAGAGTTCACAGACCTGGAGCTGGTTGCAACATTTGTTTGAAATTTAAAATGAGCCTAGTTATAAGACTTTTAAAATAAACAACACTTAAATAGTGAGCTATTTGATCCATTAGTATGTTATTGGACGTATGCCTTACTCGTTTCAAATATGTTACGTCACACGGGAACTACCGTTCAAAAGCTTGGGGTCACCTATACAATTTTTTGGGTGTTTTCCATTAAAAGTCACACTTTTATTCATCAGAAGAGTTGCAAAATGAAGGGGAAATATAGTCGAAACAAAATTAGAAATAATGATTTTTATTCAAAATAGTAGCTTTCGTCAAAGAACCAGCAAAACTGTTTTCAGCTGTGCTAACATCATTGCACAAGGGTTTTCAAGTGTTTTCTAATCATCCAATAGCCTTCTAACATGATTAGCAAACACAATGTACCATTAGAACACTGGAAATGGGCCTCTATACACCTATGTACATATTCCATTAAAAACCAGACATTTGCAGCTAGAATAGTCATTTAACAGTACATTAACAATGTATAGAGTGTATAGAGAGTAATAAAAAAAAAGTCAAAAAATAAGGACATTTCTTAGCGACCCCAAACTTGAACGGTTGTGTAGATTAACAAGTATTTACACCCTGTAAACTGAACCGTCTAACAAAGCCAAAGAGTGCAATATGGTCAACACTTGAATAATAAAAAAAAAATGCTGCTCAAGAATGTAATTAGAGGTTTTCATTTAAATTTTCACAACTTGTCAGTAAGTGACAGAAATTGATTTTTCCAGGACTGGGGGAGAGGAAAGGTCTCTGCTAGGTCAGTCGTCGTCACAGCTCATTTACCGCAAGTGCCTAACCAAGGTTTGAAGTCAGCAGAAAATGTAACTGTGTTTGCGCCTGTTAAGTCAGCGTGGATAATGACTGATTGTTTTTCCTCGATATACAGTGGGTAACGTTTTTGTCTTCTAATTTCTTCTTGATTGCTGTTGGTGGCCTACGTGGGCATTTTTTCAGTATTTCTTTTTTTCTATTTGTTATTCCATTACAGTGTTGCTTTACTCAGGTATTTGTTTTGTTCTTTTTTCACCTCTCAGGCTGATTGTACAAGTACTTCTGCATGGACACGTGTTTGTTATGATGTGTAATGACTGAATTCATACTGTGGGGCCTGAAGTGCAGTATCCCCCCCCCCCCCCCCCCCCGCCTCTGAAATAAGATATACAGTAGTATATTAATATTTTTGTGCTGTAATTGCAGTAGTAAGTGCAGCTGTGGTTGTAATACTCTGTATTTTTTTAAACGTACTGGGTCAAATGTATAGTGCAGTATCTTTCAATTTGCTGTGTGTGCCTTTACAAATGATTGTTGACCGTTTGAGGCTGTTGAAAATCTTCTGTAGTGTCTTTTTGACTGTCGATGCTAAGGCCAGCTCTGCAGGTGCATGTAATAAAAAATGATTCTACGATCAAAAGATGCGGTTTGTGTAGCTGTTATTGTCAAGACGAGGTACCTCATTGATTCAAGTTTGGCCTCCTCGTCTTTGGAACACACACTCTAAAACACAACAAACAGACATAAAACTACCACACAAATACTTCAAACCACAACAAAGAGACATAAAACGACCATAAAAATACTTCAAACCACAACAAAGAGACATAAAACTACCACACAAATATGTCAAACTACAACAAAGAGACATAACACTACCATAAAAATACTTTAAATCACAACAAAGAGACATACAACTACCACAAAAATACTTCAAACCACATCAAAGAGACATACAACTACCACAAAAATACTTCAAACCACATCAAAGAGACATAAAACGACCACAAAAATACTTCAAACCACAACAAAGAGACATAAAACTACCACACAAATATGTCAAACTACAACAAAGAGACATAACACTACCATAAAAATACTTTAAATCACAACAAAGAGACATAAAACTACCACCCAAATACTTCAAACCACAACAAAGAGACATAACACTACCACAAAAATACTACAGAGACATACATCTACTACAAAAATACTTTAAATCACAACAAAGAGACATAAAACTACCACAAAAATACTTCAAACCACATCAAAGAGACATAAAACGACCACAAAAATACTTCAAACCACAACAAAGAGACACAAAACTACCACACAAATACTTCAAACTACAGAGACATACACATACTACAAAAATACTTTAAATCACAACAGACAAAACTACCACACAAATACTTCAAACTACAAAGAGACATAAATCTACTACAAAAATACTTCAAACCACTACAAAGAGACATACAACTACCACAGAAATAAAAATAATGACAGTTCCTTTAATGACTGTGGTGCTAATAACCACGCCCCCACCTGTGCATCTGACATCAAACAAGACTCAAATAACAAGCTGATTAATTTCACCAGTTCTCTCAAGACAGACAAAGGAAAAGCTTACCTTACAAGAACTTTGAACAATATTGTGTTGCCATGGTACCCACGAGGCAAAAATAATATGTTTGAAACGTACACTCTCGATTACAGTATATTCTTTACTTGTGCTATGTATACTAAACTTTATAATGAGATTAACGCAGCTGGAAGGCGACCGCACAGCGGTTACTTTCACAGAATCACGTAATCAAACACTCTTAATTTAGATTTCATTTGAAAAAACAAAGCTATTATTTTTCTCCACACACATAATCATCATGTTTTTTTTCCCACTCCACTCAGGTCTATTGACAGAATAACTTATGTGATAATTATTCAGCCAACAATTATTAGTTCTTAATCTCCCCTGGCTGCCGAATGGAGGCAGATGTCTGATGTAAGCCAGGCCTGTATATCACAACATTTTAATGTGCACATAAAGTGCTCACGCAGGGACAGAACAAATAAAAAAAACATAAGTAATTGCACTGCGTGGCTGAAAGCAAGTCCAGTGGTAATTCACAGGGCACAATAAATGAATATTGTGTTAACTTTGGGGAGTAGGAGTTAAGAAAATGAATAGCAGTTCCTATGGAAACCCTTAGTCTCTTTCCACTGTTATTTCACGTGTTTGGTGAGAATGTTCTCAATAATGTCATTACAAAAATAACAGAACTTTCTTTTCTTTGTTCCCTTATGTGAGCTCTATCATAACTATTTGATACGTTAAAATTAATATGTATATATATATATATATATATATATATATATATATATAAACCAGAAAAGAGACATTAATCCACCACAACACTCAATACTCAAGAGCACAACAAAGATATTACCACATAAATACTTTAAACCACAACAAAGATACATTAGTCCACCACAAAAATATACTCAAAACCACAACAAAGAGACATAAAACTATACCACAAAATACTTCAAACTACAAAAAAGTGACATAAAACTACCACAAACATACATTAAACAATAACAAAGGGACAATACTACTACAAAACTACTTTTAAATTACAACAAAGAGACATAAAACTACCACAAAATACTTCAAATTACAAAAAAGTGACATAAAACTACCACAAACATACATTAAACAATAACAAAGAGACAAAACTCCTACAGAAATACTTTTGAAACACAACAAAGAGACATAAAACTACCACACAATACTTTTAAACCACAACAAAGACACAAAACTACCACTAAAATAATTTTAAATCACAACAGAGACATAAAACTACCACACAAATACTTCAAACCACAACAAAGAGACATAAAACGACCACGCAAAATAATTTTAAACCACAACAAAGAGACAAAACTACCATAAAAATAATTTTAAATCACAACAAACTACCACAAAAATACTTCAAACCGCAACAAAGATACATAAAACTACCACAAAAATACTTCAAACAACAACATACATAGAACTACCACACAATACTTTTAAACTACAACAAAGACACAACTACCACAAAAATAATTTTAAACCAGAACAAAGAGACAAAAAACTACCACAAAAATACTTCAAACCACAACAGAGACATTAAACTACCACACAATACTTTTAAACTACAACAAAGAGACATAAAACTACCACAAAAATACTTCAAACCATAACAAAGAGACATACAACTACCACGAAAATAATTTTAAATCACAACAAAGATACAAAACTACCACAAAAATAATTTTAAACCACAACAAAGAGACAAAACTACCACAAACATACTTCAAACCACAAAAAAGAGACATAAAATGAGCACAAAAACACCACTTACTGCAACAAAGACACCAAATCACAGAGGCATCAAACCATGAAAGACAAAAACAAATAGACGGCGTCTGAACACAGCAGGACACCAAACCACCAGATTTAAAATACAACAGAGAAAACATAGACACTTGGAACTACCACAGACATCTTAAATCAAAAACACCAACAATTCAAAATCACCACATTGTGTGCAGTAGATGCACGTTTAATTGACCATTCAAAGCACTTAGAGAGCGCACGCACACACACACAATATCAAGGAAACTACTCCATGGAGCCTGGAGGAGCTGATCAATTATGATGCGGGTAAATTATGCTTTTTAAGACTTTAAATCACTTTTTAAAGACTGCGAATCCTAGATTACCCTGTTGATAGGCTGGGCAGACCTAAGAGGAAAGTGATTCATCCATTTTTGCCATCTGTATATCCTTACATTTTCTTGTGGACATGAACATGAACATCCTCTCACTGACAACTGTAGACTAAACGTTGTTGTGGAACCAGCTCCAGCCGCACACTGCAGATAATTTGATTGCGTAAAAAACGTCAGAAAATAAGATCGCGTACAACTCGACAACTCAACAGATTCGCCCCAGGGACACTTGATCAGCGCTGAAGACTCTTGCCGACACAGAACATCTGGTTTTTTTGTGCATGTATCGCGTCACTAAAGCTGTAAGCACTGGGGCTCTGAGATTATCATAGTTTGAGGAAGATGATTTAGGGGATTTTAATCACAGGGGTGTTTTTGTGCATGTGAAGGAAATGTGATTAAATTGTACAAATCCATCCCTGGAATAAACGCTGTACAGTCTCACCTCCGTCATTAAGCTTGTGTGTGGCTCTTATCGTGCAGTTCTTGTGCAGGGCCTCTTAAATGGAGAATAATAGAGAGAATGTCTTTGATGGTTCACTCAGGGCGAGTACAGTGACACCTCCTGCTACTAACCTGAAGGGTTTCCATGGCGTCAGCGCAGAGCTGCTGCTTTTATGTTTAGTAACCCCATGATGACAGAGAGTGATTTGTTAAAATGTGACTAGTGGCTGGACAAGTGATGTGTGATCCTCAAGGATGTTGTTCTTCTCCAGACGCATTAAAGAAATAAAAAAAAAGATACGGTCTGAATGGACGGCACAGATCAAGGCAATGGAGATTTTAAAAGATGATATATAACTTAGTGACATTAGGCGATAACCCATTTATGAAGGGTTTATAATAAGTTAATATTCAATATTTAGATCAGAAATAAGCCATTTACCTGGATGTAATAACATGGTAATAGTACAATAAAAACTTTGTAATCAGGAGCTAATGTTATGCCATTATTTCTATATATTATTTATTTTTTATTGCGATCACAATGGTATTTCCAAAGTGTGTAGAATGTTAAAACCGAGTAATATCCAATAATTCAAACACACAAAAACATTGTTTATTTGTATTTCTAAGCTATTGCTTGATGGTTACTTTAGAGATACTATAATATCACTCCTAATATTCCTAATAACTAATATTATTACTCAATATTAACTAAATTTAGCGACCATTGCTCCCATTACCCCGTTATCTATATTTAATTGAAAATTTGCATTTTGTTTATTCTTTTAAAACTGATTTTTTATTTTTTTTTATTTTGGACCAAAACAATTATTTAGAAAAAAATTAACATTTTGGACGCCATAGTATAGTATGACGTTTTTGTCAAATTGTGGATCAAAACATTTTTTTGAAAAAAAATTCACATTTTTTCGAAAAAATTTTCACATTTTTTTGAAATTTTTTTCACATTTTTTTGAAAAAAAATTCACATTTTTTGAATTTTTTTTTCACATTTTTTGAAAAAATTTTCTTGAAAAAAAAATCACATTTTTTTGAAAAAAAAATCACATATTTTTTTGAAAAAAAATTTCACATTTGTTTTGAAAAAAAATTTCACATTTGTTTTGAAAAAAAAAAAAAATTGTGAAAAAAAATCACATTTTTTTGTGAAAAGAAATCACATTTTTGTGAAAAGAAATCACATTTTTGTGAAAAAAAATCACATTTTTGTGAAAAAAAATCACATTTTTGTGAAAAAAAATCACATTTTTGTGCATCCAGCACCCACTTTACAGCATATTTCAGTTGAAACAAAGAAAAGCATGCCGATGAAATGAGCAGAGTAAATGCATAATGCTGCTGCTGAGGGTTAAGTGACTCTTATATCAGTCATTCCATCCTGCCTGGTGGTCGGCACATTACCATTCCCGCTTGATTAACTGTAAATCTGACATTTAGCTCACTCCTGGAAACTAGATATCTGCGGGTTAGTTGAATATTAATGTATAACGGTGTGTGCCAAGATCCAAGCGTAATGCCTGATAACACGACCGGGGCTTTGATGATTACGGTTTTTCTTTCTTTCTTTCAAATATAAAATATCAAAGAATCATTTGAAAGCACAAAGAATGGATCTGTGCTCAAACTGCGTATGTCGATCCCCTCCGGAGAGACTGGAGAGAGAATTGCCTCCCTGCTGGACTCAAACGGAGTCGTGGCGAAGAATTCCCCGGTCCCCCTGCTGTTTCCACGCTCGGCTCTATAACCGCGGGACTAAAAATGAGCTTGAATGATTATCTGATTTGCAACAAGAGTAAAATAAAAAGCCTTTTTTACATTGCTCAGCCTATTAAAATGAAAAGGGGGAAAACAAGAACTGAAAGGGTATTGGTATCACATCATCTGGATGTCCTAAATATTTCAATACACAACGGTGGTGTGGCAACGCATCTTTATATTTCTATTCATGCTCTTTCTTGTGACTCCAGACTCATGAATCGTTGTTCTGTTCTTCAAAGGCACACACTCCCCTCTCCTGGCAGAAATAACCACAGCTACTTTTGTCTTTTCAGGTTTCACTTGCAAAATAAAGTTACCTATAGGAAAAGCAGCTTCATTTATTCATCCATCTTCTAATCCTGGGTTTCTCACTCCTGGTCCTGCATGTTTAATGTGTGTGTTACCCTGCTCAAACGCACCTGATTCAAATGGTCAGCTCGCCAGTAAGCTCTGCTGAAGCCTGATAACAAGCCATTGGTTTGAATCAGGTGTGTTGGAGCAGGGAAACGCCTAAAACATGCAGGACAGTAAAGGCTCCCCAGGACCAGGAGTGAAAAACCCTGTTCTAATCCAAGCTGACATAACGGCAAAAGGTTGGGGAGTTCACCCTGGACAGGTCGCCAGTCCATCACAGGGCCACATCTATCTATAAAGCAAAGTTGTGTCCGTCTGTGACGGGCATACCTCGCTCACCGTTAGTCAGATCACCCTAAGATGGATATGGGTTGAGCATGGCCCGATGGTGTGCATCCAATTTTAATTTTCGCCGATTTATCACGCTACACCAGGCAGGCAGCGGCTCATCAGCAGCAGCTGCGCTGTCTGGACCGGGGGGTTGTGGGGGTGAAGAGTCCTGTCCTTCACACGGTTCACCGCAGAACATGGTGTTATACTGAAACGACAAAGTCGGTGTCCATTCACCAATACTCGAGCACATATTAATTTAGCATTAGCATGCTACTATTTTGCGGCTAACTTGGCGAACCGGTTTCCAAAGGTAAGCTAGCGAGGCTACAATTAGCATTAGCATAGGGCTAACACAATACAAACACTGTGCAACCTCATTAGGCACAACGCAAACATTTTAATTTTCGATTTAGCGTAGCTGCACAAGTAGAGACAAACAACCATCCACTCTCACACATACGGTCAATTTGGAGTGTCCCAATTTGCCTAATCCCCAAATCTGGATGTTTTTAGACTGTGGTAAAAAAAAATCCACATGCAGAAAGACTCTTTAATGACCAGGTCTTGAACTTGGGTTTTGAGTGCTAACACCTTGTTATTGTGTGGCCTGCAAAGCAGGTTAAGAGGTAATCTGCCTCTCCAATATCAGTCGACTAGACGAGTAGCCTCTGTGCACTGAGGCTGAGCGTCTGCTGGGCCTGAGCTCCTGCAGCATGTGTTTTTTTTTTTATTATCAGACAAAAGCAATAACACCGCAGGACTGGGTCAGCTTTCCCCATAATCCACAAACAAGGCTCATACAATTAGTCCCACAACACAACAGCACCTCACCTCACCTCACCTCAAAGTCATGCTCAGCATGTTCAGTGAAGAGCTCCAGTTCTCTTGTTCTCACTGCCACAAAGATCTTTGACAAACAATAAGCGATTCAAATCACGCACCACTGCCACTTTAGAGCAAGGTAACTTATTTTGTGTTCATTTGTTTTTATGCTGCATCTTTGATTATTTTCAGAAATAGATTTTGCACATCAAGAAGTTTTTTTCCTTCCTGTCGTGACAGACAATTAAGCATCAGCAATTAAAGAAGACAGAAATCTGAACATAAAACAGACCTGCATGACACTGACTGCATGAAACAATAAAAGCAGTAAAAAAAACAACATAAAGAAGCATTTTAAGGTTTTGAGGTCAAATTCATACACTATGTCCTGTAAAAGTGATAAATGATAAAGTGCTTGCCAAACACATTTCCTCATGTAGGTTTTGTGTCTGACTGAGGCCTTGTGTCAGCAGTTTCCCTGTGTGAGAGGAAAAAATGTCTCTACTATTCCCCCATTTATCACAAAGAGAAAGAGAGAATATCATACGAAATCATTTTTCCCCTCTTCTCCTCTCCAATCAATCCTGTAAC
The DNA here is from genome assembly GCF_963457635.1 of Microchirus variegatus. Taxonomy (NCBI): domain Eukaryota; kingdom Metazoa; phylum Chordata; class Actinopteri; order Pleuronectiformes; family Soleidae; genus Microchirus; species Microchirus variegatus. The sequence goes on from NC_139810.1 coordinate 25,913,920, forward strand.
AACTCTTGAAATTAATCTTGTGAAAATGCAGTTATAAAGTACTTAGAACTTGGACTACAAACTACAGCTGAACCACGTCTCTGTAAAGCTAAATTAAAAAATATTAACACTTTTGAGTAATAATATCTTCTAAAGAGGGAAAAGAACTGAGATATTTCAAGGTGAAGGAAGTTATACTCTTTAATTTGACATGTATGTTCTGTAAATAATGAATATATTATTTAATTTCTATCAAAATGAGAGAAATGATTCCATATTTGCCATCAAGGTGAATAACAGTTTTCAAATCTGATTTGAATGTTTGATCATGGGTTAAAAACAAACACAAAATAAACAAACAGTACAACTTTTAAGCCCGACAAGTCTGATGATATTGCAGCTTTTTAATGAAATGTTTCCACGACTGCGGACTTCCCATGTTAACTGTTGTAAAGAGGCACCGCTCTGTCTATAGTTGCCCTGCAGATGGGGCATTTCTTTGGCTGTGGCAGGGCTTCGTAGCACGGAGCACAGGCGCACACGTGGCCGCACTCCAGGAACACACAGGAGCGCTCGCGGCTCAGACAAACAGCGCAGCTGGTGGGCGACACGCTGCTCTCCTCGATGTTAAGTTCGCGCTTTCGCTTCTTCTGCTGCTCCTTGAACTCCTCGAGGATCCTCCGCTCCTTCTTACTCTGTCTGTGGTGCACAAATTTCTTCCACAGGATGAAAATGAGCGTGGAGCAGGCAGCGATGCCTGAGAGAAGAGCCAGAATCCTCCACACTCTGACACTTTGTCCCTGCTTCCTCAGCAGAGACTCATAGTCCATGCGGGTAAGGAAGTAATACAGACCCTGCTTGGGAGGTTGGAGCTTGATGAGGTTGTTATCCAGGACTAGCTCTCCCACTCCTGTGACACTGTCTCCCAGCCGCAGCATCTCCTCAGTTTCGTGGATGCCCTTGGGTCGCTCTCCACTGATGAAGTGGCCAATAACAGAGGACAGGGACTGGACTGTGGGGTGGAAGTTCTCGTACGTGGTCTCCAAGTCCAAGTCTACAGCGTCCAGAGGACGTATGACCCGGACCGTGGTCGCGACGTCGTCGTCATGAGACCCGAGGGCAAACGGAACCGTGTTGGTGCGCTGGTGAATGACTTTCTCTGTGCTGTTCCTGTTCAAAAACAAGTCAGTTGGTTTTGTTTGAGGCTGCAACTAATTATTATTAAAGTTATCAGTTATCAGTCGGTTGCCTTTTCTTTTTTTTTGATTAATCCGTTAGTTTCTTGGCTGCAGTTTTGTGAGAGAAAAACTGAGTTAAAGGAACATGAACAAGGTCATTTGTAGTGTTGTTTAAATTCCAAATGAAAGCACATCTATTATGTATTAAATATGTTTATTGTTCATGGTTTTCAATTACAGGAAGGAGAGTGTTTTATTCAGAATGTACAGTTGGAGGTAAGTGTCATTGTGTCACCACAGCAGCATTTCAATGCACAGAGGTGATATTTGCACTTGTGTTTATGGAATGTTTAATGCAGCTGAGCTGCCACAGCACATTTATTCACAATCGTAAACATCCATAAATTTGGCAAAAGCTCTTGTCCAAAGAAACGGAAGAGGCAACGTTCAATGAGACGCACACAGTAGACAAAGAATGAATAAATAAATATTTCTGCATATTATTTTTTGGCTTGATTCTTTCTTATTTCTTATTATTGTGTCTTCTACGACTGATAGAAATTCTTCAACATGAAATCACAAAATTGTTCACGTTGCCTTGTGAATGCATTTGCTATATTAACAATTAAAAGATATATGTATATTTTTTATTTTATAAATCTCTCTCAGACTTACCAGAGGTGAGTGGTGCGATTCCACACCATCGTTTCCTCCTTCAGTGTCAGTCTTTCGATGACGCCTTTGCAGTTATCGACAAACTGACTGCTCAGCGTTTCCTTCACATTTCTCACCACACCTACAGTGGGCAATGCAATGTTATAATTAGACATGGCAGAGGAGGAGATGACCACTTTAACTGGGCCTTAGTGTCGATGTTTCTCTTTATTGTACATTCACAGATGCGAAAATGCATGTTTATTATTTATTATCTTAACCTATCTTAACTGTCTTTGCTGCTGTGACATTGTAAATGTAACAAATGGACCTCAAACCTGTACAACAGACACTAAATAACACAATAAGACACAACAATCTCTAAATAAAATACTTCTTGATACTACATAAATCAATAAATTCTTTTGGGCCTTCAACACACCTTCTATGACAGCATACGGGACACATCGTCCAGGGGTTTCAGACAGGAAACTTTTCAAATTCTGGTCAACGGCCACTTTCTTGGCTCCCTGTCAAGACAAACACAACCGGTCAATACTACCACGCGCCTGTGACATTCGCATGACAATGTTAGAAGGAGCAGAAATGCGTCTGACCTTTAATCGAGCAACTGTCGTGGCTCTGCTTTTGTACATGGAGTAGAAAAGGGCGGTCAGAGCTGAGCTGGTGGCTAACACCACAATCTGTGCCGTTGAGGGTTTTCCGCTGGAGTCCATCCTGACGTCCACAGCAGAGCTGTTTTAAAAACGGAGTGAGAAGAGCAGATTCAAGCTTTGTATTCAACAGCTAATTTGATGGCTGCTGTCGTACAAGCAAAATGCAATTTAGAAGCAATAGACATTTTCATCTATTTTTTTCTGCACCGCAACTTTGAAGAAAAGGCTCTACTATGTAAATGTTTTTTTTATTTATTTATCTTATTCCACTGTTGAAACACTGAACTGCTGCAGCCACAGACAATTTACAATATTCTGGGCTATTATTATCATATAATTTGATCTAAGCATGCGATAGAAACTCAGGGTTCCAACACAAACAAAGACAACACATAAGCAGTAGGTTTTTCTGTCATTGCTGACGTCTATAAATCAAGGCAGTCAACAGCTGATCTATGATACTGTTTATTTTATGCTAATATGTTTGCCTGGTTTAAATTGTTCTCCCCATCTGATGAAATAGATGGTTTAACAATTATAGCACACGATACACAAAGTCACTCAACTTGAATAAATGTTTGTCAAACAACACTTGTGGTGTGTCTCCACTCAATGCAATGCACTTATACATTCAAAAACGTTTCAATTAAGACATTAATTTGTAATAATAGGCCAATTATTTTAAATTGGGGCAGACGTTGGTCTGGCTCTACAAAAGGGTTTCTCACTCCTGGTCCTGGGAAGGGAGAGTGGCTCCCCTGGACCAGACGTGAGAAACCCTGCTCTACAATGTCACCTTGGTGGAAGGTAACTGTCAAAAGAGGCTGTGAGAAAGTTGTTTTTTTGCTGATATTTATGTAAATTTTTTTCCCCCTTGAAACATAGGGTTTCAAACTGGTGCACAAAACATTTCACACATGGTAGACGAGTTGTTAGCTGAACATAACCAGGACACTGTGGTAACAACATTGACAACATTTGCTGTCTTAATATTACGTTTTATCCATCGTTAACACTGAATATTATACTTCCAAAAGCGTAAGAAGTCGCTAGTTGTTCTTTACATTTGTACCGACACATGTTAAGTCTGACTGGCTACGTAGCAAAATTAGCAGTATGCTAGCAGCTGACGCGGCTATAGCACGAGCTGACCAGGAAGACACCGTTTAAAAGACACTGCCGCCGTCAGCGTAAACCGAACAAGGTTTGTTTGAAACGTATGTCAAACCTGTGCTTTCACACACACAAACACACCCAGAGTGTGTGTGTGTGTGTGTCCGTCGGTCTGTCAACAACTCAGAGCCTCAACAACAGCGGACGAGGCTCTCAACAGACAAAAACATCAACAACAACACCACCAGTGAGTGTGCCACTGTTCAGGTGCAGTCCTCCTCCGCGCCAGATGATGTCGCTGTAGAATTAGTAATGATACCCCTGAGTGTGATGATGCTAATTAAGTTCAGCCTGGTTTTGATAGCACAAGAATGTGGTAAGGACAGAAACAACAAAGAAACAATGTTTAACTACACGACTTTGCTACTAGTTGAGGTCACTTTTAATAATAATAATATTACTTAAGTAAAACGTACAAGTCTTAAAATATGTGACATTTGCAATACTATCGTTTGTGGATATCAAAATTCAACTTCAAGATGTACAACGGAAACTCAATTCAAGATATCTGAAACGGACAATGTAGATATATCTTCAATTAAGTAATATCTTTGCTAGTAGTTGAGGTCACTTTTAATAATAATATTACTTAAGTAAAACGTAAAAGTCTTAAAATATGTGACATTTGCAATACTATCGTTTGTGGATATCAAAATTCCACTTCAAGATGTACAACGGAAACTCAATTCGAGATATCTGAAAAGGACAATGTAAATATATCTTCAATTAAGTAATATCTTGAACTTGAATCATGACTAGTCATAATGATGTTGTTTTGACAAGTAAGAGTGCTTTTGTAGATATCAGATGTGACTATCATTTACTCTTTCTTCTTGTGTCACAGAGAAGGACATAAGCCAGCGCTCACGTCCAGCACCCACAGGTCTGATGGAGGTCAGGAAGACTTGCTCACCCAGAGTTTGACCCTCTCAGGTAGGTGTTCGTCCCCCAGCTGCATACAAATAATGCTTTCAATGCTTAGGGTTATTGGTGGCCTCTGATATTGAGCATGGTCTGGGGTTCACGTACACTTCCCACCAGACCAGTGCATGCACCGAGTTATATTAAAGTAAAAATAAATAAAAGATGCCGCTCCAGAGTATGAATTCATCGACTCCGTACACAGTGTATGAACATGTTTTCACGAAGCGTTCTCATTGCATCATATGTTCTCAACATTACAAACATTGGGAAAAAAACCACCTTTGGTACATAGATAAACACAGGACATCCAGATGATGCGTCATGTCACTTATATTTACTAAACTAAAATACTGTATCTCAGATCTGATATATATTTTTTGTTAATTTGCTCTTGGGTTCGTCCCATACTGGTCACCTGTCCAGTATGTGTATAGTGTTATAGTGTTTCACCCTACGTTAGCTGGGATTGGCACCAGCACCTCCCGTGACCCTCATGTGGACAATAAATAATGCAGTAGAAGATGGATGGATGGATGTTTTTGCCCCCATGGCAGCCCATTAAAATACTGGTTGTAAACAGTGAGTGAACTGTGGAGCAAATTACCAGCAGCCAGTTCTAGTCAATCATAACCGACTCACCCAGGCATGGATGCTGTGGATTTAAAACAAGAACTCATACATTTGGCTGTTATTCTGCAGGTGCACCATACGTCTAAGCTCTTGAATGAATTTGAAAACATCATTTAAAAACCACTGTGTTCATTTCATGAGTGAATGCTCATTTCATAACTGTTTCACGCCAACAGAGTTTAAACCCGTTTAAACACTTCAACGAACTCGCAGATCATTTAACTTCGTCTTTAAGGCATAGCCATCAATATGTTAAGTATTGTGTGTGTGTGTGTGTGGGGGGGGGGGGGGTTTCAGTGACCTTCACGTCACAGAAAAACACACAGCGAACGGCGAGATGGATGGTGAGATGGATGGTGTGCTGTGGTTCTGTATGTTTTCGTGAAAAGTCCAAAAGGGGATCTTCTCCGTAGCTTTCGCTCTCTCGTCGACACCATCGTGATGTTTTCTCTTTTCCAGCAACAGTTTTGCTGTTTATACTTAGTCTCTTTCTACTTCTGTAAATGTTGGTTCTTGCGCAGAGTGCTAAGTCTGACTCCAGTCCGTCTAAGCAGGAGTAATCGGACTATGAATCACATTATCCAGGCCTGTTAGTCTGTCTAAGACTAGCTAAATTTTATTTTAATTTTAAGACTTTAAGAACACCAAATTGTTGTCTTAGCCTGACTAAAGTTCGACTGACCAGCCAACCTAGGGCTGAACAATTTTGAATAAATATCTAATTGCGATTATTTTGACAGGAAATGCCATTGCGATATAATTCAAGATATCAGAGGGAATGGTAATCATTATTCTCATTTTCATTTGAAAAACATATTTAAAAGGAGTAATGTGTGATATTTGTGCAGCTTTGTGAGAAACAAAGATGTTCTCTTCAGTCTGTAGAATAAGATGTGTATGGATCAAGACAATAATTGATCTAAATTGATATTTTGACACACATTTTGGAACAAATATTGTGTCTCCTGCGATTTGAAAATTGCAGTAAGCTGTATTGCGATTTTGATAAAATTTTGATGAATTGCTCAGCCCTAAGCCAACCTGTGTGTTTCATGATGATCATATTTAGTGCCTTCTTACTGGTGATTCAGACATGTCAGAATCAGAGACACTATCATTCCAGTGCAGACGACGGGGAGGGGAATGCATTGTTGCCTGCTATTAAAAAGTTTTTTTTTAACAAAGTGTTTCAAAAACAAATTACAGACTCAATCTTAATTTGCATAATAAGTACCTTGCATTAGGTACTTATGATTTTCAATTAAAATGCTTTATTAAGAAAAAACAAAAAATTAAAGGAGGCAACATTAAGAGCTGGCACAGTGAAAACAAAGGGTGGAGAAAACGGCGTCCTCTGGTTGTATCCTCTGTCTGACACCTTCACCGACATGTGAGTGATAAGCCTACAAGAATTCACAGCTTGCTTCTGCTGGAATAAAAGGTGTTAGCTAGTTCTCAACCCCAGCAAAAGAACAAAAATGTCCTCCAGGCTTTAGGTCAATATAAGTCACCTTGTTTCTTGGACTGAGTCTACCTTGCAGACCCCCCCCCCCCCTCCAAATTCCTCTTTGTGTCTTTCACATAATGACTTTTGTTCAAATGCCAGCCTGGCACACGTTCAAGTGGCTTTCAAAGAGGCAAGAAAAGAAAACAACAGATGGAGGGAAACAGCTTTATGGAGGGCACAAGAGGTGAGAAGCACATATAGTGTGTGTGTGGAGTGTAGTGTTAAGAAGATGACAGCTGGAATTTACTGTGCTTCGATAAGGTTAGCACCGTGTCTGCTTGTCAACATCAGGACAAACTCCCTTCCTTTGGTTCTATCCAATCACACAGCACCAGCACTTCTCGTAACGCTGTGTGCAATTGACCTCACAGACACCCAAATTGAGAAAAACATGACAAACTGCCCGACTGCAGACATTTTAGTTTCAAGTTACAGGGTTATTCAGACAAAGATAACTGATACTGATACTGATGCATTGTTAAACTTGAAAATGTCACATCTGAACATTTAGATTCTTTCAGCACAATAAGCTGCCACTAAATGTCTTGAACTTTCAGCACGATCTGTACTTTTTATGTAATTCCCGACTTGACAAATACCATTGTTCGGCGTATTATAGTGTCTTTCATTCGCATGGCTCTAATGGAATTACAAATCTTGGCTTTGGAAATGTAATTAAAAGTTCAAAAGAATATTATCTAATGGCAATAGCCTATTTTGCATAATTAGCCGATTTATTATTTTGTTGAATTTTTTTTGCTCTTTCACCGTGTCACAAACCTTTCAGCTCCGCTCTGCCTTTACAATCGGCTTATTCTCATTCCCCCGCTGAAAAACCACATTATTAGTCTCAGCTCCTCAAGATACTGAGATCAACTGGCACTGTGGAGAAAAAAAAAATGACATCTGAGGATTATTTAAAGAGGAGCTCTGGGCATATAATTAAGCGATTTGCTACGGACTTTATTGTGGTGCCTCTCATATTCAGAACAGATCCACCTGCACGAAACACTAATGGTGCTAATGATGCAGAATATGAGGGCACATCGCAAATGTGCAATTATCACCGTATGAATAAGCGATGGCAGAAAATGGATCATATGTGTGAAAGAGTCAACGTCATGGAGCGACGAATCTGAGCGTGAGTCCAAAATGTGCCTTTAAGCGGCAGTTGCAAAGAAATATACCACTATAGAGCACTTTAATGTGTCCTCTCAGGTAGCCTCAGGGGGAGTGGCTACAGTAGAGCGGGGAAAGCCAATGTGTGCTTCTTTTACCGATATAGTTCACGATATCTTTTACATTACTTATCCAAACAATGTCGAAATTGGCACTGCACTTACTCGTACCTGTAGCAAGACACCAGTCAAGGTTGAACTCAATCGGACCATCCGTAAAGAGAGATATGCGCGTAAAACACAGACAGACAGACTGGAATTTATATCCTATTTTTCTTTTAATCAAGAACATCCCGTGCAATCAGACCGACTTTCTGTAGAGTCTGTGTGAAGTCACTGGCCTGAAGTGTTGCTGTAATTGAATAATTTATCATTTTATACTTCAATTGTATAGATGAAATAAATGCGATTTAATGTGGACCTTGTGAGCTTTAAAATGTTTTTTGTCGTTTTGGGCAGAACAAACGCAGCTGATATCTATGTTAACCCTGAGAACACGGAACATTTCGGCTGCTTTTTTTTTCCATGTTAAAACGTACAGTATATACAAGAATGTGCAATATACAGTGTCTTATATACTTTTTTTTCAGCACAACCTACAGAAATTCTGATTAATGTTCACAACTATATAAAAACATGCGAGTAAGAAGACGAAACCCCCCCCCATATTTTTTAAAGCCTGAATAATATTTGACCTATAAACAATGTTGTTTTCGTCAACGATGACGATGATGAATTTCGTTTACGCCACTTTTTTTCATGACGATAACGAGACAGTGACGATATAAACATGGCTCTTTGATGACTAAAACATGATGAGACTTGCGTGTTTTCGTTGACCAGACGAGAATGAACGAAAATGTTAGTGGGCGGTCTGTCAGACATTTAAAATGCAGGAACCCTCTAAAAATAATCATATATGTTGCAATGTGTTGCACTTATAGATCTGCTGCTATTTTCACAACTTATGTGTGACACTGCCCAACAGCAAACTCCAATACTTGACTAAAACCCTTTTGAGTTTTCGTTGACTAAAACTATCACATATAGAAGTGACAAAAATTTTACTGAAACCAATAAGCATTTTAGTCCAAAAGACTAAGACTAAATCTAAGATGGTTGTAAAAAAACAACACTGCCTATAAACACACACACCCCCAGGATGTCCATATAAGGAGTCATGTTTTATTCCCACGGCAATTTACCTTGTGTGCACCTGCTGCACAGCTCCTTGCCGCGTGAGCACTAAGGGTTAAGCTCAACGTAGCTACAGTAAGTGGCTCCTGGCTCTAAGTTCTATATTTAACGTGCAGACATGCAAGTAGAGAGGATTTCCTCACCTTGGCAAGAAAGCAAAAGAAACAAAACAAACAAAAACCCTTAAGTGTTTTTCTTCCTTTCACTGTTTCAAATCTGACTCCTGAATAAAGACCACATCTATGTCAAAGTCACATTAACACGCTGTCACCAGCTCTTATTTCTAATTGAGTTTGGGTAATTCACTTTTTTTCTGTTCTTTAAATTTGACCTTACATGCTGACTAATAAATCACTTACTGTCATGCAGCCATTTCCACTTTGGGAGTAAATGAGAGCAGAACACTGCATGAGTTGCTTGAACTTTATTATGGAATCATTCATGCCTATGATAATCTATAGCATCGGGATGAGATATTATTGATTTACATGTCTTGAGGCCGTGCACTTCTACTTTTTTATAAACAAACAATTGACTTCATCTTTGCAAAAGGCTCCCCCTATCATTTTTTGTGGCACTTGTTTTATTGGGTACAGGAGTGTTATCTGCAGCACGCTGATGAATGAAGATCGCAGCATCCCTTTCTGTCATTATCCCCCTCTCTCTTGTTCCTAAATGTGTGCACGACTGACTCGCCGCTGCCCTCACGTATACAACCATAAATCAGCCACGTAAGAGCTGGGACCTGATTACACTGCGCTGGGTAAGTGTGGCATGATGAATAGAGGGCCTAATTCAATTAGGTTGCCTTTGCTGGACAGAAATACGTGGCGTACGCTGAGGAGTAAAAGGGCTGTCTCTCAAGAGCAAGAAGTACCTATGGACAAGGGATGAAGACGTTTGAGAGGGCGATGTCACGTAGATAAAAGTAATTAGATTGCTACTGTTTTAACATTTACTTCCCGCGGGGATTGAAGTCAGAGTTACGGGAAATGAGGATGACTCACAGGACTGAGCTGCAGATGGATTTGTAACAGTGAACAGTTTCTCTATAATGGTCTGACTCAGGAGATGGTGGTGTTGATAGTGTAGAAGTTGATGCATCGCTTTGATCCGCACAGTTTTCCAGACAATGAATCCTGCTGACTTTGGTGATCCAGTGACTCTTTCTTCAGTGACAAATGCAGGTCATAGTTGAAATGTTGCCATGAAATTTGGCGCAGACCATTCAAGACATTCGACTCCATTTATCAGGGTTGGAATTAATAATTCCCTAAAATGTCATTCAACATCACAAGCCGCCAAATCATGTGTTCCAGATGCAGTGAAACGTCTTAACATCGACCAGTTGAACAGGCTCCAACCCCCGCAGAGGATGATTCACACCGGCTTTGTGACTTCCCGGCTTTCCTGTAGAGCACTTGATTCACGGCGAAACTGTGGGGTGCATTCATCCATTACACTGATTCAGACTTTCATTTCCCCCACAGGATTAATTGCTCTAACATTGGCGTTCGCTTCAACGTCAAACGTGTAAGAATCTCCTCTGCTCAACTCTGCAACGGGGGAACTACAGTGGCCTTTGCATACTAGAAAATATGTAAACTTTCACTTCCAAACAGCGGCAACTATATTTTATTACACAAGTATTTTACCAATTATAGCATTAGTAATTGGATAAAAATCTTTTTAAAATTCAAGCACAGTTATTCTTCATATACAGTTCAACAAGTATACCTAATAAAGTGGTCGTGTTAAAGCTCACATAGAGTGGTCTTGTTGCACATATATGTTAGTTATGGAGGTCTACTTACATACATTAACTTGTTTTTATGCTCAAAAACCTCCTAGTTGCTGTAAACGAGCCGATAGAAGTCTCTCCTTACTGACGCTGTCCTCAGCCGCGGTGTTTCAGACTGAAATCTCACCCCCAGAAGACAGAGTGTGTTGTGATTGGCCAATACCCGGAAGTGACATAATCAGCACACCAGCTCTCAGAAGCGCAGCTCCCCCCTCTGGAACGGTGGATGCAATGCTACTCATGATCAAAACATTGTTTTAACAATGTTTAAAAATTGTTTCGTAACGACTCTCCACCACAGTCCCTTTTATGACTTTGACCCGGAGTCAGACCCAGAGTCAGAAGACACTGTCACTCGTGAAACACCTCCACAACGGACGTTATTTTTCTTCTGCGGTTCAATGTACGCAACCGGATGTGCCCGGACTAGTGCCCAGAGCAGGACGATCTGCTGTTAAGGAGAAATGCTGTTTCAAATGTAGGTCCGTTTAAGTATTCTCATGGATGTTTTTGAGCGGGAAACACATTTGCCAGAAGATCATGTTGACCCTGTAAAAGTGATGGCGTGGCTTGAGATGTTTATCAATGTAATGGGGGGAAAAACATTTGGATTCCTGAGTAATGTTTTTCCAGGAATAAAAGAAGAGAAACTTCAAACACATCCTCTTGCATGTGCACGAGTGACGCTGAGCGTGCACGTGCCAGCAAGTGCATAAAAAATGGTTGGATCTGAGAGAGGCTGAATTGGATTTACGTCCATGTTCCATTTCTGTTAACTTTTCAACTCCGCAAAGTCAAAACAAAGCTTCACATCTGCCTTCATCGTCCTTATTTTCTCCTGCCAAAATTGTCTTGTGTAGTAACTAGCCAGTGTGATCTGACCTGGTGTTTTTGACCCTGGACGTTTCTGTCTGTTGGACTGACATCCTTATGATGACCCTGTTTGAACACTGAGTAAATCCATTTGTTTGCCTTGCTTTTGTGCGCTGTCCTCTGCCAGGGAAAGCAACACTGAGCTGGCAGATCACACAGTATATCGAGGGTATAAGGTTGCTGTATAATTTATTTATTTATTTTTTTAATACTCTGACTCACCTTGAATGTAGACAGCTTTATTAGAATGCACCACACTCTGTCCCTGAGAGCTAATTTACACTAAGCCATCTTTCCTCTGTCCTCACTGCAGTATGTACTCAAATTGAGAGCACGCTCACATCATTATTGCTTTAATCTTCAGCTCTCATACTTCTTTAGAGCAAAGAAGAGAGCAGAGACTGGCAACCCTCAATGGAAATTGAGACACGAGACTTGAGACATTTGCTCATTTCGTCAAACATGCCTCTTGCAGGCCGATTTATCAGATGGCAGATAAGTCGATACCGAATACGCACCATTCTTTTCTGTAAAGGCCAAATTCATGATGGATTTTTTCAATTAAGCATATCTGGGCCTGCATTCATCTTCTGTGGTTAGAGATGAGTTATCTCGCATCACAGGTGATTTATGAGGCCACAGCTGTATGATTATGCTCGTTTGATCAGTCCTTGGTAACTCGTGAAGATTCGTCCTGATCATTGTTTACACTCACGTTTTCTTCCCTTTTGACGGAATCATAATAAATCACATGTATACACGGTGCTCAGAGCAATAACATTTTTCTATTAGGCGCGTATTTTTTCTCCCAGTGTTGCCACAGTGACCTCAGCATCAGAGAACTTTATCTACCACCTCCACATGACAATTCAGTCCTTGGCAGAAACAGATGATTCATTTTCACAGAATGTTCCACTGAAAGTGCAGCCGCCTTTTATCTGCTCTCAATGTTGAGCGCTGATGAGTCTAGGACAGATTTTATTTAACCATGTCTTTTGTTTTTTTAATATAATATAATAATATTCCATATCAAGCTCCAATGGTTATGTTTAGTTAAATGAGCCATGATTGTCTCTGTTAAGATGTTGCCTAAATGCTAACATTGGCATATTGATTGTTGGTTTCTGTGATTCTATTGGTGGTTTGTATCACAATGATGGATTAACTAGTATTTATTTTACTGGTGGGCAAGATTTGGACTAGCCATTAACGCTAAATGTGGGATTAACCCTTAGAACACAGAGCACTTAGCACTGCTTTTTCCCCCCATATTAAAACAGGGCCTATAATAATGTGCAATATAGAGTGTTTTATATCCTTTTCTTCAGCATAACCTATAGGCAAACTAAGGAATTCCATTTCACCAACTATATAAATACACCTGGTCAAACAAGTTAGCTTGGCTCCTTTTTATGATCCAAAATAGAAAAAGTAAAAGTATCACTAGCGTATTTTCTGTTGTATGCAATATAGAATGAATCCTAACTTTGACTCAACAACACATAAGAACACACACAAAAAAAATCACATTTTGTAAAGCCTGAAGTTGCATCACTTCATCAAGCGTTTGTGGGACCCCTTGATGTCACAGCTCCACTCCGTATCCTTACTAAACCCCACTTTTTAGAGTCTGCACAACGTGACCTGATGTTAAGACGACAATATGATTACCTTAACATTCTAACAAGAAAACAAACACATAGTTAATCATAATGAACTATTATTAACTACTGAGGAGTTTGTATGCTTGCAGGTCCGAGGGTTGAGAAAAGTTGCATTATTTTTGATGCACTGTTTATTTTTGAGAAAGTTTTTGCAGAATATAAATTACATTTCCAGTTACAAATAGACTGGGCACTATTTTAAATGCATAACTACAGTGTAATCATTTGGCCCGTCTCCCCCGTTTACTGCTTAGTAATAGTAGTATCTAAGTCATTTAAGTCTGACAATAATGAATGCTTGAAATGTGTGTTTTTCTTCTCTGCTGATGAAAAAAACACTCAGGATTAAATGACTCCATATTTAGTTGCTAGTATCCACTAATATTATGTCACAGTTGTACAAGGTTGCCTCCGTCTAATCCTCCTTCAAACCGTGACAAACTCATGAAACACGACACTAAACAAGACTGTATTTCATCGTATTAAGTTGACGGACTTTTATATATCTGAAGTACAGTCACATACTTTACGTCTCCGGAGAGAGAATGACTCGGCGATGTACTCTCTTCCTCGGGCTTTACAAGAAACATAAATACAGTGATACCTCAGTGCAAAGCTGGACCGATAAATAATGCTTTGGTACAGAGCCATTTGGAAGCAAAACAACAAAGCAGGGAGGGGGGGGGGGGAGCGACGAGGACGAGGGTGCCTTAGTGCTGGCCTGAGGCTCCTGCACAGATCAGCGCAGCATGATGCAAACAACAGAGGGAAAAGAAGAGGAGGAGGAGGAGGAGGAGGAGGAGGAGAGGAGGGAGGAGCGAGTGAGGGGAACAGATTGGCTGAGGCTCTGAGCTCTCAGTCTCTCCTCAGTGCTTCATGAAGCAGCTTCTCTTTGTTTTTTCTCCCTCTTTCTCTCTCTCGCACACACACACCAGCTTTATTGCTCTCTCTTTTTGTCCGAGCTGACGAGAGCAAACATTGAGGGAGCTCGATCGCTCCAACTCCTCCCACGCCATGCTGCCCTGGAAGAGGAATAAGTTTGTTCTGGTGGACGATGAAGCCAAGAATAAAACCAAGAGCCTAGGGACGGGGTTTACCTACCACTCCATCCTCTCCTCTCTGCTGCGCTCCTGTCCCGACTTGCTGCCCGACTGCCCCTTCAACTGGGTGGGCAACATCTTCCACACCAAACGCCAAAAGGTGGAACTGAACAAAGAGGAGCCTGTTTACAACGTGCGCTACCTGGGGAGCGTGGTTACCATTATGGCAAAGGGAGACGGCTGCACCCAGGACGCAGTTGCCAAAATCTGGGCTCGGAGCAACTACGGGGAGCAGAGTGTCAAGATGAGGTTAACAGTGGGGCACCAAGGCATCAGGATGAGTGTGGACAAATCTGGGAAAAAGAAACCGCTTCATCTTTACTCTTTGAACAGAATCACTTACTGCACCGCTGACCCATGCCGGCCCAAGATCCTGGCCTGGATCTACAGGCACCAGGTCAAGAACATGGCAGTGGTGCTTCGCTGCCACGCCGTCCTGCTCAGCAAGTCAGAGAAGGCACAAGCCATCTCCCACAGTCTCTACCAAATCGCCACCTCCGCCTTCAGCGAGTTCAAGCGGCTGAAGCGCCAAAGCGACTTCCGGCACTGCCAGCAGCAGCTGCTGGGCGAGGAGGCGGTGCCGCTGATGCCACTGAGGAGGCTGCTGAACGGCCAGTGCCACTACAGACCGCCTGCCGACAACCCCGGCAGTGCCACCCGACTCTGCTCCATCACAGAGGAAGACGAGGAGGATGAGGAGGAGGAGGAGGAGGAGGATTACAAGGACAGCAGAGATAAGAAGGTGGAGGTTGAGGAGCAGCAAGAGAAACGGAGGGTTTTAACGACAAACACAGACCCAACTCAGTTATTATCGGAGTTGGACATTGTGGATATTGCCAGATTGGAGCAGTGCCAAATCAACTTTGTCAGTGACATCAACAACAACACGTTTACGTTTATAACCTCTCTGGTGTGACGACAACGCCGTTGAAAGAGTGCAATTCTGTATCACAAGAGTAATGTGTTCCTTCCTTTGCCCTGCACTGGTGCCCCCACTCAGGCTGTGTCCTCCCCCTCCCCTGCTCTGTCCATGTACCGTGAAGTGTTTACCAGAAACTTCTTCTTCTACCAGGAGGCAGAGAAAAGGAAGACCATCACTCTGTTGGACTAATTTCTATTCTGGCCAGACGACGGCTCAGGCGCTGGCTTGACTGTGGCAGTTTGAGGGGGAAACTGTTTACAAAGAGGGCTGATGATGCACAGACTGACAATAGCACAATGATGTACGAGGACGGTGGATTTCAGAGAGCATAGCTGGGCTCACTGACACGGACGTGTTTATTAGTCCTCGATATCTTATTTTTGTGAGTATAATTAATACCGTGTTTTGCCAGCAGGGAAAGTTTTTTGGATTGTGATGTTTTTCAGGGAGGTTCTTTGTAAATTTGTGTAATTTTTCTAAGATGACAATCATCAACGGTGTCGTTTGTAGGCTGACCTTTTTTCGAGCGCCAAACTGCGAGATGAATTTATTACGGTTTTACTAACGATCATAGTTGACTAATGAACAAGGCTATAATTTAGGAAGCAAGCCATCGAGTCGTCGTATTTATCGCTGCCATTCGCGACAGCTATTATTAATGCATGACACGTCGGCGTTAACCTTTTTCCTGCCAAGCTTTTGTCTTTCGTTCTTCATGTGACACATATTTGACCCTTCTGCTTTTTATCAAAATGAACACTGTGATAAATGTGTCTCCAGGGACAAAGCTCTACATAACTGTTACACGTCAACGTTTTATTTGCAAAATTCCAGTGTCAAACTGGTTCGACAAAACAAAATCAAAGTTTTTCAAATATAAGTTGTTTTTTTTTGTCCACATGAGCCCTTGCAAAAATGCACAAGGACCCATACAAGTTAAAACAATGTGTCTTAAATAAGCTGATTTCCTGTTAATAATAATAAAAATAATAATAATAATAATAATATATGTGCTATACATGTCTGAAGTTGCGTTGTTATTACGATGAAATGATGCTATTTATTTTCCAAATATGGTGAATAAAAATTACTCACACTTGTTTTTTTTGTGCTTGCATCTTGGAGGAAGGGCATTTAAAAAAAAAAGGATTATTCAAATGAGTCCAGTGTGCATTTCAAAGACCAATAACAAGTATCATCTGCTTCCTGAGTTACAGAGCAGTATAAAAAATAGTTTTGCCACAAGTAAAACATCTTTAAAATGTCTGTCATTCCCGTTAGACATTAATATGGTTTGACACATTTCTACAAACCCTTTACTGGCTTTATAGACCTTGACCCTGAAGGTGTGTGTGTGTGTGTGTGTGTGTGTGTGTGTGGAGTGGGGGTGCAATTAATCAGCAAATGGAATTGTTCGGGAAATGAACATAAAGCATCTGCCTCAGCAGTCACTGACAGAACCAAGTGATCCAAAACGGGGACTGGGGGACGCTGACCCACCCATCAACCATTTTACTGCTCACATCAGCTGCTTTGGTGATGAATCTTTACGGCGCTGTTCTGGAACACAAACATCAGCGGAGTGAAAACAACGAGTCAATTAAAGCCGCGGCAAGTTAGAGCCGTGTCGTCAGGCAGTTTGGACAGCCGTGTATTCAATTTTCCTAAACGGTCACAATCTATTATTACGGTGCAATAAATACACTGCCGTTCAAAAGTTGGGGGTCACCTACACAATTTTGTTTGTGTTTTAAAAGTCACACTTTTATTCACCAAAAGGGTTGCAAAATGAATAGAAAATATAGTCAAGACATTGACAAGATGAGTAATAATGATTTTTATTCTAAATAAAAATGTTGCCCTTTCGTCAAAGAACCGGCAAAACTGTTTTCAGCTGAGCTTACATCATCGCACAAGGGTTTTCAAGGGTTTTCTAATCATCCAGTAGCGATTAGCAAACACAATGTACCATTAGAACACTGGAAATGGGCCTCTATACACCTATGTACATATTCCATTAAAAACCAGACGTTTGCAGCTAGAATAGTCGTTTACCACATTAACAATGTATAGAGAGTATTTCTGATTCATTAAATGTTATATTCATTGAAAAAAAAAAAGTGTTTTTCCTTCAAAAATAAAGACATTTCAAAGTGAGCCCAAACTTTTGAACGGTAGTGTAACACTAAATGTCGTTATTGATATCATAACTGCTCAATGTCTCATATAACAGCAGAATAACAAGAAGAGTTGTTAGATCGGTTAGGACTGACATTCCACATTAGGAATCCGAGCTTTTGAGAAGAAGAATAGATAAAGAATGGGTGTTGCTCTGTTGACATATCAGGAAATCATTTTGAGTCCGTTTGAATTACCCAGATGGATTGTACTGAAAGGACACTTTCAGCTGGAACCGTGAGAGATCAATATTTCTGTTTTTTCTGGAGTAAGCTACCTTTCAACAAAAAACAGGAGCCGATGCCAAAAGGTAGATAATAAAGGATGCGCGTGTCCTTGCCTCAGCTCCTCTCATTTCACTGTGGAAACTGCAGAATCAGAATACTGAGAGACCAATTTTGTTTCTGTTGCAGTGCATACCCTCCCCTCCCCCCCCCCCCCCCCTGCATTTTAATCCTTGGCCCATTTTGTCAGAACCCTGGTTCTGCATAGATGAGTAGTCATATATATATATTTATATAAACATACAGTGCATGACGTGATTAAGTCACACAAATGCATCGTGTCTGACATGAGGGCAGTGTTGTGTTTTTAACTCGACGTAACTCTTCACCAGGAGGAGACGGGAGCAGACGGAAGCAGTGAGGCACACACGCTGTGCTTTATCACACTTATCTTCCACAATAACAAGGGGGCTCACGCCCCGGAAAACAAAGACAGACGCACACTGACAGGGACAGGAATACCAGGCAAGAAGTTAACCAGCGTCGCGCCATCAAAGTTAACCAGCGTCGTTCATGCATATTTTAGTGTCTAGTGTCGAGAAAGAGTTGCACACCTGGCGAATTGTAAACGGAGTGCTGTATTTTTGCTGTGCTGCAAGACTCATTGAAAAATCCCAGCATATGCATTCTTCTGTTGGAACAAACAAAACTGCAGACTGACTCCGGCACTTATTTTGGTTTGACTGAAATTGACTTTGTGTTTGACATAAAAAAGAAAAACTTTGGTGCCATTGAGCAAAATTATACAGCTGATTTATGAGAATAAAGGATTTGTGACTGCAATAAAACATCAATGATTTTATCCTATTAAAACATAATAAGTCATGCCAAAAGTGTCTTAAAATAACCCAAATATCCTGGATATAAGAGTGGCTTGTGTCCCATGGAGGAGTCGCCATGTTGTCTATCTTTAACGTTGCATATTTTTGTTGTTTTTTTAGGTTATTGTGAGGGAGTGTTTGTGTGTATACAGCAGCAGTGCAGGGGCGGGTGGCAGCAAGAAGTGTTTGCTCAGCAGTGTTCGGGCGGCTTAAAATGATCGTATTTTGAGGAAAATTAGAGCAATAGGAAGTTGTTCTCTCTCCCACGGCTTGAAAAAAATCCAGGATGAGCCCTTGAGTTGTGAGTCACCACGCGTTATGCTGTGCGTCGATTGGCTATAAAGAGGCAAGTGAGACACATGGGTATCAACAAGCGCTAATATGTATGCACTGGATCCGTATCCTGTTTGTGTTTGCTCATGAATTAACTTGTCAAATTATCATACATTGTGGGATTTTTGGAATAATTATCCAACGTCTGGCAACACTGTTGTCCTGTCAAACTGCTGAATGATTGGGGTTTTTGGAGCAGGAGAATTTTTTTTCTTTGTGGGCACTGCTTTGTGTTTTCAGTCAAACTCATGTTTGCAAATGTCTAATTTCTTGACGTGAAACAAGCTACTTCCTGTCAAGATAGCAACACTGCTATTCTGAGGAACACAGAGAGAGTCATGAGGACCTGATAGACTTAATCAGTATTGTGTGAACTCGTCTGACAATGGTTTGACTGTAATGGACATTTAAACTGCACGCACAATAGTTTTAAATACTATAATATTCCAAATGCCAAGTACTAAATATGACCAAATATGTGAATATACTGCTGGTTCTTATAATTACAAAATTATTCAAATGGGCTACATATACACTATCGTTCAAAAGTTTGGGGTCGCTTAGAAATGTCCTTATTTTTGTAGGAAAAACTTTAATATAACATTAAATGAATCAGAAATACACTCTATACATTTTTAATGTGGTAAACGACTATTCTAGCTGCAAACGTCTGGTTTTTAATGGAATATGTACATAGGTGTATAGAGGCCCATTTCCAGCAACCATCTCTCCAGTGTTCTAATGGTACACTGTGTTTGCTAATCGTGTTAGAAGGCTATTGGATGATTAGAAAACCCTTGAAAACCCTTGTGCAATAATGTAAGCGGAGCTGTTTTTCATTGGAAAACACAAAAATTGTATAGGTGACCACAAACTTTTGAACGGTAGTGTAATAATAAACACCATTTCTATATGGTAAGAAGAGAAGCTTAGCTTAGCCGGAAGCTGATTCTAGCTCATTTGTGTTGCGTGAACTTGTGTCTCAGTTGTCTTTGTTTTAAACATCTGATGTTTGCTGCAGATGGAGAGAGAGTTGTTGCCACTTTGACTCTTGCAAAACACCAGGGGGCAGCAGGAGAGTAATTGGCTGCAATTATCATCACATTTGCAACTCTTTGCCGCCGTAATAGTGTAGGTCTACTCATCATTAATACCTGTGAAGAAGCTTAAGCTCTTTGATGTCTTATCACGTCACGGCCAGAACAGAAACGCTTTTATGTGGAGAAAGTTGTTGCGTGGTAGACGAAAAAACAAGTCTGCAAAAGAAAAACAATTTACCCCCGGAGCATTTTGTTGGAGGGAAAAGAGGCAATCAGTCCACCATCCATTTGTTACTAAGATTCCATTTACTCTGGGAACAAGGTACAGACGGCAATCACTTAGGCACACGCACATACATAGAGAGGCCAGAACACGAGTGAGGGCTCAGGACATTTTCACTTAAAAACAGACAGCATTTCTCTCTCTTTGATGATGTAACACAAAGTGGCAGGTGGATAAAGGGGGCCAGAGAAATACATGGGTCGTGGGTGGACTCGGGGCTGGCATGTGAGTGGGCTGGCACAGATGCCACAGAGGACGGCGTGTTGTGACGAGAGCCGTGGCAAATACTGGATACGCAGACACACAAACAGAAGAGGGAACATTTCCCTGTTATGACAGCTAAACTTTACACATTATTTCATGCGCCGACCAGCATCAGATACTTCGGGGATGATTCAATCCTACATTTTATATAACTCAGGGGTCTCAAACTCAAACGACCTGGGGGCCAATGCGCATCCGTTGTGGTCAAGAGGGGGCCGGCCGAGAGACCAAAAAGTGGGGGAAAAACACAACTGTTAATGTATTAATATCAAAAACAGACATTTATTTTAAATTACATAAAAATAATAGTGTGGACTGTCATTAAAGTTCATGCCAGGAGCCATTTCTGCCACTGCAATTCGTGGTTCGGGCCCTAACAAGCGTATTTATATGTATGTAATTGAATGTTGTATATGATACATTTAATAATGGGATAATTATGACCAAATGTCTTATTATTACTGTTGCTAGCAAACATATATTATATTCTATCACCTCGCTGGCAGCTGTGCCTCAGCTACACACTGTGTTTAAAAGACGGTGAGGTCGTGGGCCATGTTTTCATTATAACATGATTTGTTATAATGGGGGGCCGCGTGTAATCGATTGGGGCGCCGCATGTGGCCCCCGGGGCCGCCAGTTTGAGACCCCTGCTTTAACTAGTCATGGGATAATAGGACACTCCAGTGGACTGGTGACCTGTCCAAGGTGTCCCCCACCTTTCGCCCCTATGGATGGATGGATGGATTAATAGAATCCTGGAATTAGTGGGTAAAGCTAAATATCAAGTTCTTTTTTTTTTGGAAATAAAACTTGTCATATGCTGTTAAGTCGGTTAATAATTTACAGTCTTTATAAAATGTGGTAGAAAAGTTGGGAAGTAACTTACGTCAATGCATATATGTCGTGACGTGAAGCATCCTTCAAAGGAAGAGTCATGAACTCTTCTTTCGTTTTCCTGATGGCGTCTTGTTGTTATATATGGCATCCTCCTCCTATGTTATTAACAAAAAACAAAAAAAAAGTTCAGGTTTCACTTAAGACAAACTTATAAAAAGGAATTTTCACCCAGCATTAAAGACATAAAGACGCTGCCATCCCAGGAGACATGCAGCCTACATGGATAACGCAGCGGAGTTACATAAAGCCACTGAGGATTTTAAACTCACAACACCCACTTCATATATCCACAAACTGTTAAATAATTTTAAAAAATCCATTAGAAATGTATAAAACACTCACTTCAATTACAGTGTATATTTAACAGCGCTTCCTCGTGAAAGAAGTCTGTTAATGCTGAGGATGATGGTTGCGTGCTGCAAAAAAGAAGATGATACTGGTCTTACTGAATTTTTAACACCAGTGCATAACTCAGAACTGCTCAAACATGTATGTGTACGTAACAGTGCACCGTGTGTGTGCGTTTAAACGCTCTACAAGCTTAGGCACTTATTTATTCAGTTGATGTGAATGTCCTCGAGCGGAGGTGTCAAACTTAATATCATGTTATCACCATGTCCTCATCCTTCAGACACGGTGTGTGTGGCAGAGGCACAGCTGATAGAATAATATAAAAAGAATATATTAAATATGTTTGCTAGCAATATCTTTTATAATAGTAATAGTAGTAATGATAAGACTTGGTATAAGATTTGGTCGTAATTATCACACTAGATATATTCACAGTATTACATAAATGTTGTTATTGTGAAGTATACATCATTCCAATTTCGAGACAAGCACTTTTTTCTTAGAAATTCTGTGAAATATCATCATGAATATTTGAACTGAGATATCATGAAGGAAATATTGTGCTATCATTTTTTATCTTTTATAGATTTTATAGATTATATTGCCTAACTGCGACTGAACAGTTGTTGTTTTTCCCTTTTGACTAGACTGTACACTCTTAGAAATTAAAGTGCTAAGTAGAACCATATAAGGTTCTTCGGCTTGTCCTCATAGGAGAACCCTTTTTGCCTCCAGGTAGAACCTTTTCATAAAGGTTCCACCTGGAACCCTTTTGGAGGGTTCCACCAGGAACCCTTTTAAAACCCTTTATTCGGGAAAGGGGTTTTCAAGGGTTCTCTGGGTCAAAATGGTTCTTACTGGAACCATTAGTGTTACCAAGAACCCTTGAAAAACTCTTTCTTCGGGAAAGGGTTTTTCAGAAGCAAATGGTTCCAGGTAGAACCTCAGCCCTCAGGTAGAAGGACTTCTCCAGGAACCCTTTTAAAACCCTTTATTCAGGAAAGGGGTTTTCAAGGGTTCTCTGGATCAAAACGGTTCTTACTGGAACCATTAGTGTTACCAAGAACCCTTGAAAAACTCTTTCTTTGGGAAAGGGTTTTTTCAGAAGCAAATGGTTCCAGGTAGAACCTCAGCCCTCAGGTAGAAGGACTCTTTTGGAACCCTTGTTTCTAAGGTTGTAGATACTCATTGGTCATTCTAGTTTGACACTCCTCTCCTCGAGCATCAATTTTCTCAAGCCAACTTTGAAAATGATGACAAGAGCTGGAGTTGGGAATATTAGTGAGGTCCCCAAAAGCATCAAGCACACAGGCTCATATTTACACCATGTGAATAAACTGTGTGGGCTTAAGTGTCTTGCTCAAGGACACAGGATCAGCATGTAGCCTGCGGACAAGCGAAGTTGGGAATCAAACCCACAACCTTCCAGTTGAAAGACGACTCCCGGCTTATGATGTTCCTAGGAATGGCTCTACTTTCTATTTCTGCAATTTTTCCAAAGGAAATGATAAATAATTGTAAACGTTGGACTGTTTGATGCAGAAGAGCTCCCTTTCCGTTTTTCCTATGTGTATGGCTTAGTTGTGTATGATTTAAAAAAACGATAATAAAAATCTAAGATAAAAAAAAGACGACTCTGTCACGGAGCTACCGCCCCCACACAAACTCATAACTGTCTGACTTATTTAAAGAGACGGCCGTCATCGTACATCACTCTCGAGCTGCTCCGTGAATACCCAGCAGCCTCCTGCCTGCACACGCTGAGCCTAATTTCTTTCATCAAGAGCTGTCATTACTTTTCACAGCCAGCGACTGAATGTGTGAGGTCGTCTCCAGCTGAGGCGCCGAGTAAAACTTTGAACAGAAATTCAAATCAGGTAAACATTAAATATGAGGACCGTCGCAGGGTTTTCTGTTTCCTTGTGAAAACTTGTGCTTTCTCCCTGTCCGTTTACATTCAGAGGGAGTTTAGATTTAGCTTCTTAAATGTGAATATTTTCTTTGTTTCTTTGCTCCACACATAACAAAGAAAAAAACTGAATCATTTTGGTTTGTGGACAAAACGGGACGTTCGAGAACATCGTCATTTCCAGGTTTGACAAACACTGATCGAGGTTTTTTAACATTATCTGACATTTTATGGACCAAATAATCAACAGATTCATTGATTACGAAAACAATCGTTAGTTGCGGCTCTGGTTTAGATGCAAAATGTGAAATCGATCCGACACCGGCCAGTATCGTCGATATCAAGACCGATATATTTTTTAACTCATCAGAAAGTGGGGCCCGTCCGCGGGTCGTTATACTGTGCAGGCTTATGTGAGAGAGGAGCAATATCAATGTTTTCTTAAACACAAAAACAGTTGACACAGCTGACACCTGTTCACAAAAACAACAATAAACAAAGCTATAAATTAGGCACGTAACAATAATCCACTCGTCAAAAAACATTCTAGTTGATGAATACAATAGTTTGCAAACATGAAATCTGCTCATCTTGTTTTAAAACTTGCACTCTTCTTTTCTTTCAGTCTCAGACTCTCATATTAAACATTTACTAAATGAGTAAATTTAATAGAAATATCCATATCTGTATATGTATATATATATATATATATATATATATATATATATATATATATACAGAAAGAAGTCATGGTAAGTGGTAAGAAATGGGGCCTAATTAATTCCTAATCATACAAAAAAAAAACTGCAGAACGAACATGAAACACACACACCATCAAATACATATATACATATATATAAATGCAGCTGCCATGTGCTTGTGAAGCCTCAAGATGACCTCCGTCCGTGGGGAAGTTTCATTTCACAAGTAAATGCCGACCGCATCAAAATAACTTCTCAGAAACCGGCGGCTTGATGTTTTAGTCTGAATATGATAAACGAGTGGAATGAATGTCTTTTTGACACCTTCAGTGCCGCTTCTCACATTTCAAAGAAAAAGAGCAAGTGCCAGAATTAATATCTTTGCTTCTTCACTTTCAAGAGTGAAGAGCAGACTTATCATTTTTATCGACTTTGGAAAACGTGAGAGGAATGAGTTGTGGACGTGATCTGAGGTGTTCAGTCGGGTTCAGGTGTTTGCAGAACTTTGATTTTAGTTTAACTTCGTAAAAATAGCAGACAACAGGAAAGAGTAAATGATAAATAAGAAAATAAAAGAAAGTTGCAGCTTTTAATGAAAAGTGATGTATTTGACATCTGCCCACGCAGAGCCCCCACTGATCTGCTGTGCCTTTATCTGTAAGTGCTGAGTTACTGTGGCTCAAACAGAGAGATGAAGGCGACTGTATGGCAATTACATTATTATGTCTTGAAAGGAAGAAACTGTACATGCATACGTGTCGTACATGTACATGTATGCATTTATAACTCCACGTCTGTGTTCTGCAAACAAGGTCCAACATTTACTCCATTTACTCACACACGATCTGTGTCCAAAGGTACAAGATTTACAAATAATTTTGTTCTGTACTAGGGTTGTATGGTAGAAAAAATAAATTGATATCACTGAAATGTAACTACAGTAAGATTGCCCTGGGGCACTGTTAGCAGGATTATCAGTCAGCACACAAGCAGAGGCTTGTTTGGTTTGGTGAATAATTCATCACGTGTGTTTTAGTGTTTCGCTTTTTTCAGATTTAAACCACGATGACTAATTTATAAATTTTCCTAAGAGATATTCCTGACACCTCTTAACTTGATACGACAAATCCAACACAGTAATTTAGTCATAGGTAGATAGATGGATGGATATGGTATATTAGTACAATTTCTGTACGATTATAGGTTCAAAACAATGACACAAACGATGCTTAGTAGAGCAAATGGAACTCAAAGTTAACTCCATGGATTTGTCTCTACGGACATCTTCTTAAACAAATACATAGAAAATGTAATCCCATATTATATCTAAATACTTTATATCCATTAGGCGTGGGTCAAAATATCAATTTGATAAATTAAGGCGCTCGGCGTAAGTTTCACTCGCCGAGTGGTGCTGCTCAAATGAACGAGAGAAACCTACCTAGGGATTTTACAGCGGAAAAATGGTGGAAAAAGCTACTTTAAGAGATCCTCCGTCCACGATTAATACATAGACTTTATGCACTTTATGAATAAATAGAGAAATCCTGCATTTAACATTTCACGGACGTTTTGTTTCCTTCAGTTAGACAGATGTTGTGGTGATTCGCTGTATGATTGTCTTGCAATATGTTGATTATGACAGAATCGTCGTATGATGATATTATTGTTATTGTGGGCCATGTATATATCGTATCGTATCGTGAGGTACCCTGTGATTCCCACCCCTAATACTCATCATATCCCTTTACTTGTGTAAGCCTCTGAAGTATTCTTATAAACATCACAATTCTATGTTATGCAACGATAAAAAAAAATTGCTCCCCGTTTTGGATTTTCCATTTCCTTTTGCGTCTGACTCTGCTTCCAACAATCTGGCACCGTCCTTTTTTTATCAGCTTCCTGGCAGATACACGCCATCTGCGGATATGAGGCATGTGGTGAACCCGGCAGGCTCCGCGGTGTTGCCAGGGAGTTTAGCATGTCCAACGACACGTAACTCTTCGTGTGCCAGAGAACAACATAATTACCAAAAAAACGACAGCAGGACACGTTCAAAGTTTCCTTTTAAAGGCAAAACACAGTTTCATCTCGTCGTGTGGGAAACAACAGAGCTCTCTGAGGCTTACACATGAAGGTACCTTCACCAAAAAAGCTGACGTCAGCATAGACTTAATTGTCTCATGGGAAATTTATCCTGGACACTACAAAGTCTGCAGTTTAAAAAACACGACACGCATTTCCGACATATTAAATACACATGAATGATGTCTTGCAGGCTCATTTTTAACCGACAAATTTAGCAGATAAGAACCGACCAAAGAAGAGCTGAAGACTGTACCACAAATATAGGCTCGAACTTGGCGGTGAAGACAAGGTCAGGTAATAACCTCTGTCAAACACCCCCTGAGATCTGCACAACGTGTCTTTTTTGAAAACTAATTTATTTAAAAGGTCCAGGTGTGTTACATATAGGACAGTTTATTTTCTTTCTGGTCTGTGACGGCCACCGTAGTTCCATGCAGTGTTGTAATGTAACAAAGTACAAGCACTTTATTCCCATATGTGCACTTTATTGCTAGGAACCTTTACTTCCAAATAGAGTTGGTAATGTATTTATATAGCGCCTTTCTAGTCTTGATGAGCTGCTTTATAGTACAGTTTTGTCATCCATTCACACCCATTCACACATCTTTCATACCCAATTTCATACTGCAACGTGGGGTTAAAGGTGCATTATGTAATAAAATCTAAAGCAACTGGCCATAAAATCCTCCTAATATGTCACAGAGACTCAGGAATAATGTTCATATAACAAACTGAACTCACCAACAACAACAGTACAGACAAAATATTTGCATTAAAAAAATATATTTTGCAGACTGCAAATCATGTTTATGTTTTGAAATCATGTTTTGGCATGTGGCGCCACCTACCGCCGTCTACCAATCATTGCAGTCGAGCAGTAGAGTCTCAGCTGCCGAGCAACCACGGGTTGCCAGTTACGTCAGAAAACAAAACCTAAAAGACCTCGGCATTTTGAATTTGAATGTAGTAACCGATTTTGGCCACATTCTTACACATAGCACCTTTAAGTGTCTTGCTCAAGGACACATAGACTATAAGAGCCAGGAATTTAACCAACATTTATTTTTACTTCTAAAACTCAAGTACATTTTATGTCAGACAATTACTACAGTAAATACAGTACAGTAAGTACAGTAAATGTCATATACTTTAAGATTTTACTTACATAAAGTAATATTATAAAAAGGTGACTTCAACTTATACCAAAGTATCCCTTCAGATAAAGAAAAGGTTTCATCTGCTACACTTTGCAGTCTCACCTTTAGGTGTCACTAATTCATTCACACTGGAACACTGGTATTTAGTGAGATGCTTTTGTTATGACACGATAATAATGTCAACCTTGCGATGGCACACGAGGAGAAATGCGGTGTGAGATGACTCTCAAATCTGTTTCAGATATTTGGATGCCACCCTATCAGCATGGTGTGCTCTCCCTGTCTGCAGGACAAATGATCCCCTCCCGTTATGCTGCCAGCATGCATGGCTATGAATTACTTTTCTCATTCTCTTGGTAGAAGTTCAGAATCAGAACCAGGAAAACTTTGTCTGCCATGACAGAAAACCTTATATAAGATAGATTATAAGATAATCTGTCAATATGTAAATTCTGAATGATGGGTAAATTCTGGCAGGAAAAAGATACACCCCAGTGTCCTCAGTCTGCTGCTGAAAACTCCACACTTCTCAATTGCAAAAATAAATAAATAAAGGTACATGGTAACATCTGTTTGTGTGGTGTTGAGCAGCCGCTCTGCCTGGAGGAAAATCAAAACCACAGCTCCCTCCAGCCATAACAAAGATGGAAATCAGTCGTACGGTTACACGGTTTCCATACAGTGTGTGTGAAAACACTCCATTAAAGTGTAATCACACTGTACAATACACAGAAACAGGGGGAAAAAACAACTGTGACATCAACCTCACTAATTGTTCAGAACAACAAATGTGACACCGAGAGAGATGCTGCTGCCACCGTGTCTGTTTTTATTCTGGTACTTTATTGCTTTCCAGGAGGATTTCAGTGAGGCATATCGAACACAATTACCTCCAATCATGCCAGGGAGGGGAGAGAGTTGTAGGATGTGCTGCTAACAAGGCATTTAACAGCAGAAAAGGGATGCTGCAGTGCACACAGCGGGCCACCTCAAGTCTTCATTACTCATGCATGTACACTGTTTGCTGAAAAATGGTGCGGCCTTCGTATAATGAGCAAATGAATTAGAGCACGAGGGTGAGGAGGAGCGCTGGCGTGAACTACATTCATGATCCTGAAACCCATAAATGAGTATGTACACACGTGTGAAATCAGCAAGAGACCAAAACCTGGACCTGCTGCACAAATAATAAATGACAAGATGGTTTTTCGTAGACTCAGACTTTGGCTTAATGTTAGTTATTATTTAAAGCGGACATAGAAAAGACGTTCCAATTAACGCTGTTTTTTTGGTGTGTATCTGCGCCATTTCCTCGTTTATGAAGACCTGAAGGTTCGAAACAAACAGTTCAGCCACTGCAGAAGAAGTAGGACGTCAGTTGTGGAGGTGTTTCGCTTGCGAAAGTGTCTTCAGACTCTGGGTCAGACTCCGGGTCAAGGGCGTAAAAGCTATTTTTAAACATTGCTAAAACAATGTTTTGATAATGAGTAGCAGTGCATCCACCGTTCCAGAGGGGGGAGCTGCGCTTCTGAGAGCTGGTGTGCTGATTAAGTCACTTCCAGATATTGGCCAATCACAATGTTGGGACAGTTGGGAAAGCTGTCGTTGGCTGGCCAATGACAACACAGTCTGTCTTCTGGGTGCGAGATTTATGTATGAAACAGCGCAACTGAAGGAGCCTCAGTGAGGAGAGTTTTCTATTGGCTCGTTTCCAGGAATTAGTGACACAATCCACACTCTCACTCACTGCAGACTGACTCACACGCACACACACACACACATACTTACCGTATTGTCAGTTGTTTACCTGCTTTACGCTTTAAATAAAACCCCTAAAACTCTCCTCGTTGTTCTGTCTGCATCCGAGTCCTTAGATTTAGTCATCAATTAGGAGGTTTTTTGACCATAAAAACAAGTTAATGTATGGAAGTAGACCTCCATAACTCACATATTATGTGCCATAGGACCACTCTATGGGAGCTTTAATAAATTTTGGAAGCTTTGAGCAATGAAAACAATTATCATCACACCAGGTTTTCCTTCACATTCAGTGAAGCAGCTGCAGATCTCGTCTTTTTGTCATTTCACACAGATGGGGGGGAAAAAAATTCAAAAAAGTTTGAATCTGTAGCCCGGTATAAAATAACAAATAAGTTCATCTGCTGTTAATTTGATCGCAAGTCATATATTTGTAATATTATGTATAACTGTTTCTTTTCCTTGTTTCATTTATTCCTGTAAAGCTTGTCAATTGGTTTCCTGCTCAGTTGGCATTTAACTGTCGTCCAATCGTGAGACACCGGGGTGGGAACACAACATGGGTGATTTATATTGTAATTGTTCTCCTGCCATGATAAATGCAGAGTTATGGATATACAAAAGCATACACAAGGTAAATGTTGATGCTGTGGTAACCACGGACTGCGTTACTGCTAATAATATTGCAATGTGATTGCTAAACGCCATTAGCGATTAGCTCGCGCTAGCTTGCTAACGGTCGTTTACACATGTTGAGCTGTGGTAGCCTCACGTTACTTGTTGTGCTAAATGTGCGATACTGTTGTTTGTTATGTGAACACGGAATGAGCTCATGGAAGCGCATAGAGACTGTCGATACTGACTGGTTAAAGGACGTTTGTGTGTGTTCGCCAGAGGACAGGACCAGAATACACTTCTTGGACCTTGAGCGGCAGGTATCGGAATGGGAATGAGAAGCGGCGTCGGTCAAGGCCGCGGTCACGGGTCCTCTTCTCTTTTCCCTCTTCGTCATCCATCCATCACCTCCCTATTCCCCTCCCATCATCTCCGCAGACTATAACTGAGGACAGACAGTGTGAGTAGAAAACCAATCGCACATGCATTTATTTATTTCATTTTCGCTTGTCTAAGAGGTCACTGACTTTCTGACTTCATCCCGAGCACAATTCAAAGTTTTGACTTTCAATACAATGCGAACATGGTCATTTTTTGGGGGGCGTTTAACGGTTATTTCAAGATACTTTGAATGTTTCGGAAAGATCTGTGAATATTCTGAAACATTTGTAAGTGTTTTGTTTTTTTTGTGTGTAGCCCGGTATAAAATAACACTAGGTTATAAATAAGTTGATCTGCTGTTATTTTGATCGTAAGTCATATATTTGTAATATTATGTATAACTGTTTCTTTTCCTTGTGTCAAGGAATGACACGAGGAAATGTTGTAATTTTTTTAAAGTACTCTGTGTGAGTGATAATTAGAATTCATTATAAATATTGATTGGGTTTAAAGTAACTATTACTACTATTTGAGGATTAAAATATTTTGAGTGAACCAAAGAAAGTGGTCATCCCACATTAAACCATTTAAATTCATATTCCTTCTTAGTAGGATTCATCATATTTTATTTCATGTTCTACTAAGTACAAAGCAATTTTGGGAAAACGACCTGGAGGATCAGTCACTTTATCAGGAGGTGAACGGATGCTCGTGATCCCGCGGTGTTCCTTGCCTGGTCTCATCAAATTAGGTTTTTTGTCATTGTGTTGATATACAAAAATATTGTGAATAGGGCTGTAACTCAACAAAAAAATGTTGATTGCTCCATTAAACGATATTTTAAATCTTTAGTGATTTATTTGTCAAGTGGAGCAAAGTAACCAGAAACTATAAAATCAGAAAGCGAATCAAAAACGAACAATCGATCATCAAAATCGCTGACGATTATTCAGTAATTGATTAATAATGGAATAATTGTTGCAGCCCTAACTGTGAGACTTTCAGATGTTTGTCCTTGGAACTGCTCTCAAACTGTGGTCTGTAATTTTTGTGAGACAGAATTAATGCGCGACATAAAATTTGTGATTTAGTTTGTTACTATTAATGGATGACTTACAGCTTTCTCATTAGATGTGGCTCCAAGCTTCCGCCCCATATGCTCAATTCAGTGAGTTCTCTGAGCGTATGCTGTGAAATTTTATGGTCTCCTGTAGTTATAGCTGGTGAGTCTCTAATACGAGTTAGAGGTTTGGCCTTTAGTGCGAGGAAACGACAACAAAGGCAGTCCTTGAACTCGACTGGCAATAAATCATGTGAGGGGAAGGATCAGCCCATACCAGATCTACAGTGACACAGCTTTCCCATCAGTCCTGATAGACGAGTCCAGCAAAGTACCGGAACTCAGCAAGTTGCTGTAACTCTGGTGGCATCTCTTTCTGTCAGATAAATGTTACTTTATTACTTCAGTGTGTGTAGGAAGTGGGAAAGGAACGGTTCCTTTTTTCCGCTGCTCCAACAATATATAAGATTTAAGACGGTGTCATTCAACGTACACAGGTTCAACAACATGTCCACCCTTTTTAAATTCACGTATCTACTCTGTAATTTCAATCTTTATATGTGATGTTAGCACGCTTATAAGGTCGTTTTCACACCTAATCGTCTGCCAGAGACGGTTGGAGACTGAGTTCAATAGTGGGTTGCAATGTTGAGCTGGCCCGAGTTTGCTTTCACACTGATGCTTGACTTACTTGACTTAATCCTCTTCACCCGTCCGGGAGCATAGGACCTCAGTGAAGTGTCTCCACCGCTTCCGGTCACATCCGGTCTTCTTCACCTCTTGCCACGAGGTGTTGGCTCTAGTTAAGTCCTTGTTGACACCTCTCCTCCAAGACAGCCGTGGCCATGCCCTCCTTCTCTTCCCTTGAGGATTCCACTCAAGGGCAGATCTAGTGATGGATGCAGGAGGCTTTCGTAGGGTGTTGCCTATCCGTCTCCATTTCCTTCATCTAATGGTGACTCCCACCAGTTCCTGGCCTGTTCTCTCCAGTAGATCTTGATTACTAATCTTCCTGGGCCACCAGATTCCAAGTGTAAAGCGTAGTCTTGAGTTAATGAAGGTTTGAAGTTTATTGATGTTAACGCTGCTGCACTTAAGTGAAATGAAACAAACCTCTTGAATAATGTATTCCAGTCCCATTTCTAGCCAAGCTTTTCACCTCATTGTCACTCTGACTACAATCCATTTCTCCTGGCTGTGGCTCCACACGCGCATATGTTTTGGTTGGGTTTACCCACAATTCCTTGCGTTATAGTCAGCTTCCTGCATTTGGTTTACTTGAAGCAAGACATATGCGTTTTTAGGTGGACCAGTGTTCTCTTCTTCGATTGCGCAACAGAGTTCGGTTGCACCTCCCCAAACGAACCAGACTTTCCGAGCCTGGTGTGAATGCACCCTAAGTTTATTACACAGTACTACAACTATTATTTAAAATGTCAACAATGTGTTCACTGTGTGCAGCAGCAGACGGCTCACTGTCGTAATGGCAACTCTGGTCGAAGGTGGGACACAGAAATCTGAACTAAAAGAAGTTGCTCAGCATTAAAGATAATGGAAAATATTTATTGCCATACTTTTGATAATGGAAAAGTCATACACACTATACAATGACGAGAAGTGTAATTTCATTTTAATTTTACAACCAGTGACATTTTTATAGATATTGGAAATTGAAATATAACATAGTTTATAATTACACCCAGAGATATTATGTGATGCTTTAGTGACGATGAGAGACTTTAATTAACAGTCCAGATATTGAACATAACACCACGATAACAATAATCCATTTGATCAGCAGTACTGTTGCCTTGTCAGCTGCTGTAATCAGTGGATTAACCCAGAGTGTGCAGTCCTGGAAAGCGATTAGTGGGTTTGGAGGCTTCGTGTCACCCGCTCCAAAATAAATTGGATCCGGTGGATTTACGGCATACCTGATTGCAGTGGCTTGGTGGTAATGAGGACATTTTAAAATGAGATTGCCTGAGGTTGAGTGCAGTGCTGGAGGGTCCTAACCTCTGCCCTCTGCTCCGACAGCACTGCAGATATATTTTTTTGTTAGTCGCTGCTTCCTGTTCCCCTTCCTCGCCTGTCGCTGTGTTCCCGAGAGACAGACCCAGCTTCCACTCAGCGGGTCTGATATACGCTCGGCTGCAGTCGTATCAGTGCCTGGCAGAGGCTGCGGCTCAACTCGTCTCCTAAAGCTTTGAACAATGTGGCTGTCGGAGGCAGGGCATGCCAAGCCATCAGCTAAGCTAAAGCTGGAAGAGGCAGATGATCCCCCAGCAACACCCGTCTATCTGCTCTGCTGCTCTGGAGCCACGTGGATGGATGCAGAGCAGAAACAGGCACAGCGGCATCTCAAGAGCTCGAAGCAATTAATCTGTTGCAAAGCAACCTCAGTACTTCACCGTTGAGTGGCAACAATTATGACTACATGTTGATTTTTCCTTTTTATGTTTACATAGACACTCATGGTCTCCAGAGGACGACTCATAATGACTGAGTTGATTGCTTGTCTTTCCTCTATCGCCACCATGAAACGAATGAATGTCCATAACTATTGAACAGATTGCCAGCACATTGGGTTTGGAGTTATTCATGTTCCCCAGTGGATTAAGTGTACTGACTATAATGATCATCTCCTAATTTGCTTTTCATCCCCGATTAGATTTAGTGTAAACATCTGTTTTTAAATATTGGCAACTCTGATTATGTCTGCTTACACCTAGAATTAAAATGCATCGTGAACGTGTCTCTTGTGATTAGGTCTCACCTTCCAGCTCTGTATGCAAATATACACATATTACTATAGTCTGACTATAAAGACGTTAATTTTCAATGTGTTTTTCAGGTTAGTAAGTAGATGATAGATGGATTGGTAGGTCGGTAGATTGACAGATAGGTATAGGTACTAGCTAGGTAGGTAGGTAGGTAGGTGGATAAATGATAGGTAGGTCGGTAGATGATAATGAGGTAGGTAGGTAGGTAGGTAGGTAGGTAGGTAGGTAGGTAGGTCGGTAGGTCGGTAGGTCGGTAGGTCGGTAGGAGATAGACTAGGAGATAGAAAAATAGAAAGATGGAAAACACTGTGTTTACATTCAAAATAACAGAAAATTGGGCATCAGTTGAGGAGGTGGTCCATCATTGTAGTCATCCTTTGCCCATTCACACAGCTAAGTATGTGGCCATAGAATGTGGTCTGCATGACTGTATCTCGGGATACATTAACGCATTTGGCCATTAGGTTAATAAAATTAGGTGTTAGTGGGGTCTTGGTGCCCCAAAAGTAAATATTTATCACGTTGGTGATCAGATCTACTGCAAAATCACTGCCAGATACAGAGGATCAGATTGGCTCTCGACTCACTCTCATTGTGAACCTTTTTTTTTTGCATCATTAAACCACATTGTAAGTGATATATTTAGGACATAGGGGAGAACATGCTGCAGATGAAAGACCAAAGCCATTATTAAATCAGATGAACTAAATCAACGGAGAGGAAAGGTTCCGTGTACATTTTCCAATGTGTGAAAGCACTGCCTCCACACACTTGACACAGTTAATCATGAAGCTCTCACTGACGTCCATAAATAGCCAACACATTAGTCAGTTCACACTGCCGCCGTGTTCTGCTTGAGATGTGTGGATGACATTGCTGTGACTTCAGAACGAAAAAGTAGGAGTGGTTGTGTCAACACAGTGGGGGCCATACGCCGGCATAGCCTGTTTCTTTGAAGCAATTAGGATTGTGAACGCTGTTGTAGAGGACGACCTGCTCCACATCCTGAACGTATGTGAAGGAGATGAGAACTGGCTAATAGAATGGAAGTTAGTGGTTAAAGAGAGAAGATAAGCAGGTAATCTGGAGTACAAAATCTGAAGGTCGTGGTTTTGCTCGATTGCCAACAAGATAAACCTGAAGGACCTGAAATTGTCAGAGCTGATTCTCTGGCTGGATTAAGGCCAGTTTTAAATTGAATATTTGTGGTCAGTTCTCCTCTGTGTGCATCATGAATGGATTTATGTCCTCAACCTACAATTGCATTAAGTGGATAATGTGCTGATTAATTTAGTGAGGTTTAATGACATGTCTAACTGGTTGAATAAGTAATGTCTTAATTAAAAACATGACTGATTTTACATTCGAATCAACACATCCATCCTACAACCTAAATCCAGTAGTTAAAAAAAAAATGCTCTAATTACCACAAACCTGAGTCTTTATTCACATTTATTCCTCAAACTGATCAGTTATCTATGATGTGTGATCACAGCTGTAATCGAAAACATTACATACATTTTGAAAGCTACAATTAGCAGAACCTTCATAATTGTGCCGAGTTGAATAACATTCGGTGTGGTTCGGAGCTGTGGTACAGTAATTGCCAGGATTAGGACAGACAGTAGCTGTGTAAATGTCAGTTGGATATTTTCTGTCAGAGCTGAGGGAGAAAATACTCCTCCACACAGAGGGGTTTTCACCAGGCTGGACTCGAAAAAAGAAAAATAATAACTAAGCAACATTATAATTGCTGTTTGCACAGTGAGATTTTATGAACCCCTTGCACCTCCGAGTTGCTCAGAACCCAAAGTGAGCTGCTCATTAAAAGATCTGCCTCCACACAATGATTCAGAAACCTTTTCTCGGAGTCGAGATGCAAATACATGGTACTTCAGACTCGGCAAGAACATGGTGCTTCTCATCAGATGCAATACACCAAAGCTTTGAATGATATCGTCTCCGAACCTCATATATTATAATGAGGCTTTGTTTAGAACTATGTCAAATTTAAGACTCAATCTCCTACTTTCTCTTTCTAATGTTAAAAGTCAGATTTTAGTCGGACTAAGACAACATTTCGATTTTCTCAATGTCATGTAAAAGAGTTAATAGGTTAGTTAATCGGACTAACGTACCTGGGTAATGCGGTTCATAGTCCGATTACTTCAATATGTATACACATAGTCGGATTGGAGTCGAAGACCAAGTATGAACTGCACTACTGTTGCCGGTAATCATACAGCGGTGGCATCTTTCTTCAGACAACACAGCAACGATATAATTTGTATCACGATTAGTGCACAAACTTATAGAGAGATACAGCGCCACCTACGGAGGCGGAGTCAGGCACACGTGGCCAATAAATCGATATTCTTCTCCACATGTGTACTCGGGACGCATGCAAGTTGTCCAAATGACAAATGATCCATTTGTCCTGATGCACTTTGACAGTGATCAGACTTTAGTCTCAAAAACAAAAAGTATCTCGGAATGACTTGAAATTTACCATCATAATAGTCGGCATCGCCCTGAACAAGGATCCGTTGAAAATATTTGCAAACCTCTTAAGGAATAATTTTAATGAATTTTTGGAATTCAGGAAATGATCCATTTTCCCTGATTCACTTTGACAGTGAACTGACTTTCTTCAAAAAAACAAAAAGTATCTCAGAATGACTTGAAATTTACCATCATAATAGTCGGCATCGCCCTGAACAAGGATCCGTTGAAAATATTTGCAAACCTCTTAAGGACTAATTTTCATGAATTTTTGGAATTCAGGAAATGATCCATTTGCCCTGATGCACTTTGACAGTGAGCTGACTTTCTTCAGAAAAACAAAAAGTATCTCGGAATGACTTGAAATTTACCATCATAATAGTCGGCATCGCCCTGAACAAGGATCCGTTGAAAATATTTGCAAACCTCTTAAGGAATAATTTTAATGAATTTTTGAAATTCAGGAAATTATCCATTTTCCCTGATGCACTTTCTTCAAAAAAACAAAAAGTATCTCGGAATGACTTGAAATTTACCATCATAATAGTCGGCATCGTAATGAACAAGGATCCATTGAACATATTTGCAAACCTCTTAAGGAATAATTTTAATAAATTTTTGAAATTCAGGAAATTATCCATTTTCCCTGATTCACTTTGACAGTGAGCTGTCTTTCTTCAGAAAAACAAAAAGTATCTCGTAATGACTTGAAATTTACCATCATAATAGTCGGCATCGCCCTGAACAAGGATCCGTTGAAAATATTTGCAAACCTCTTAAGGAATAATTTTAATACATTTTTGAAATTCAGGAAATTATCCATTTTCCCTGATGCACTTTCATCAAAAAAACAAAAAGTATCTCGGAATGACTTGAAATCTTCCATCATAAAAGTCGGCATCGCCCTGAACAAGGATCCTTTGAAAAGACTGGATCATTTCAAGTGCAGTTTTATCCCGACATCCAAATAATAATCTTTATGACGAGGATCAAGTACAGTCACGGTGAAGTGCAGGGGATCCGAGTAGATCTTAGTAAAACGTGGTGACAGACTCGTTCTCTGGTGTGAAGTGAATGTCGCGGGGAGTCATAATCTGCTCCCTATGCAGTCAAGTTTCGCTTTAGCGCAAAGAGACTTTCCAGCATTTAATAGGCCGCCGAATTACCGGTGCATCCCTAAATATAACATCTTTATTTACAAGAACAATATAACTGTAATAACGACGTATTTCATAGTGTGACTTGGGTTTCAATCGGCACCTGGACAAGTGGGCACCACCAAATATTTATACGACTGCCAAGGTGCATGAGTCACAGATCTCTGTAGAATGGCTCCCCTGTTGGAATGGCATTTGGTCACTTCCTCACCCTAATAAATTTAATCTGGAGCCACAAAAAACTATTTGACCCTTAAAATGAAGATAATATCACGTATAAAGTTTGTTTTATACATATATACTGTATTTAAAGAACTACAAAGAGAAAACATTTCATTGCTGTTCATACCCAACCTCATAAAGTACTTTCAAATGAAATGAAATGCACATTTGGATTGACATGCTTGAGAAAACCTGCCTGGCATAAGTACGTGGATCCAAAAACGGACAGGGACTCCAAATGTGTACTTCTTCATGTACACATTCACACAATTGTCTCTATGTGGCAATGTCATGGTCCATGGTTTACAGCTGTATTGGCACCAGTTACCCTCATGTGGAGGACAAAGCAGTAAATGATGGATGGATGGTCTGAATTACACTGAAGGAATCTATAATAGCTCACTTTTGGACTAATATTGGTGAGAGGGGAAAAGGACATGGAAAACGGAGTATGAGCTGATTTGGAACAGGACTTTTACAGCCACGCTGTTACATAAAAAGGAAATAGGTCAGGAAAACTGGAATTGGCGTAGTGGGATTCTCTCCTCAGAGCATGCAAACAGAAATATCAAAAAGAAAGAATCCCAGAGCAGAATTATGAATTTATGAATCTCGTACAGTTGTTTTTGACGAAGCAGAACAGAGCGTCTGACTGAAATGTTCTGCTGCTCAGTGGCGCCACATGCACAGCTAATAACTGTGAGCCAGAGGCACAGAGCGGAGCTTTAATTGCATTAAAAATTCAAATGTACTTGCATCAGCTTTCTTCAACCAAGCCACAAACTAGTTCAAACAGTAT
The DNA here is from genome assembly GCF_963457635.1 of Microchirus variegatus. Lineage (NCBI taxonomy): Eukaryota > Metazoa > Chordata > Actinopteri > Pleuronectiformes > Soleidae > Microchirus > Microchirus variegatus. The sequence goes on from NC_139810.1 coordinate 25,952,963, forward strand.
ATTGAGAAACCCGATTCGCTGGATTGCATGCAAATAAATCCTATGCAGCCTTTTGTTTGTATCTCCCAGTCTTGCAGGTGATGAAATTAGTAAGTGATCCTTGTTGCCTTGGGTCTGCAGTGTGAACCGTGGGAGTACGTTTACATTTAGCAGCGATAATTTAGCTCCTTTGTTAAATCTGTCTGACTCAAGATAATGGTGAGTTATCTCACAACTCCCATCATTTCATAGTTCACATGTGTGACAATAGCAGGAAATGTTGATGCTCAAACATGAATATCTGCACTGCTGAGAAAAAAATCATTCTCCTTTTATTTTGTTCAGTAAAGAAACTACAGTATATAAGCTACAAGCAGCTTAATAACATTAATAATTCATGCTGGTTGATGATAAATGTATTTATTTATCTCAGTGGCCCATGAAAGGGAACGTAAACTGCTCTTCAGCTAACCTTCAGTGACCTTGTGTTTCATTGAAACGTGTCTCGTCTGTCATTTGCTTTAGAATCTATATTCAACTGCATTGGGAAAGATTTATAAAAGAATGAAGATAAATATTGTATATATAAGCATACATTTAATATATATATTTCTGTAAGAAAACTAGTTTATCACAGTATTTCAGGGATGGTTCTGAAAGTCTTGGACTTGTGTCGTACTTAAGTCTCCGACCACTAGCTGGCAGCACACATTTGACTCTCCTCCTCCTCCTATTACCTACTTTTCGGCCCTCTTACTAGACAAAGAAAACTGTATATTGTTCATGAACATTACATTTTAATCATAACTCTAAGAGCCTTTCTTAAAATAGACTACACTATGTTTCTAGTATCCTTACTGTCTCAGGGGTTATCCATGAACATGGCATGCATCTATGCCTTAAAGAAATTATTGAGTAACTGCAAGAGAGGAAAAAAATCATGTGTTGTGTGTTTAGATGCTGATCTAAAAAGGCTTTTAGAAGCAAAAATGATGTGTGCCTAAATAAATAAATAAATGGTTAGATACTTATTTTATTAGTGTGCTGACCAGACTGTGAAGGTCAAATGGGATAACTGTGTGTCTGCTCCTTTTCAGACAAGGGAGCATTTTATCCCCTATTCTGTTAGATTTTTATTTTGTGCAGAACAGGCTGTAAGGTTGGAAATACAGCAGAGAACCATCTCATGTACGCTGATGACTTGGTCATGCGAAAGATAATCCCACAAAAAAGAGTTGTTATGATCCGTCGAACAAAAGGAAGATCAATGTCCTGAGCGGCGCAGAGAAATATCTTGGACAGTTTATACCAGATTGACTGGCAGATGATGATGATGATGATGACGATGCTCTCTGCGTTATACGCGCAAGCAAATGTACCGTCACGGAAATTAGGTTCCTGCACAGATGCAGTGAAGCTCTTTGTTGTTTAAACTCCATTCGAGCCCACTATACACTGCACGTCGATATGGTGTAATTATAAATAAGGAAGCCTTCAGATTCCGCTAGTGTGGCGTATGATGATGCTCTGAGATTCCTGCTAAAAGGGCCCAGATGGACTCGTGCCAGTGAATTGTTTGTGTCTGCTCGAGTGTCTGCACCTTACAGATGGAAGATGACAGTACAAATGTATTCAATGAGTCTGATAACAGTCATTTTAAAACTGACAAGCATTACGTTTAGTGAAACACGTCTCAGTTTTGGAACCACTTGTTTAACTGCCTTCTGAAAACACATACACAAACACAAACACACGCTAGTTTTTTTTGAATTGTGCGTTTGCTTTTATTAGGACCCAAATTTGTGCCAGGAGCCTGTTGTTATCCTTCAGATTATTATTATGTTGTGTCATTGCAGTCATTTTTGAGGGGGTTAATGTGCATAAAAACTCTTGAAACACAGAGGTCAGATCTGGCAAAAATCGACATAGGCTCTGACCAGGGCTCTAACGCACCACCCTAAGGCGAAACGTGGATGGAGCAAGCCAAGATTGAGTTGCACCGTTTTTCACGAAACATGGTGGAAACTTGTAACAGCCCAAGACGAACAAAAAAGTAAATTGGGACCACGACCTCGTCTCAACAGGAAGACGGCCATTTTGAATTTGCAGTCCATCTTGGCAATTTGCACAAACTCAAATTCTTTTTGTATATTATGGCGCTAAGTCTGCAATGAAGTAGATCTATCCCTCTACAAATCAAGATATGCATCTTATTGCCAGATTTTTGCCAATACACAGCCCTATTAAATGTAACTTACAGGGGACACAGTTCTTCCTGTGCCCATAATAAGCCCATTCCCTGTGTTGTAAAAGAGAAATGCACTTTATGCATGTTGCTCTCTGTCACTTCTATGATGTACGAGCCCCAGTGGAGTCATTTAACATCCTGTTGTTAAATGGCTCTATGTGGGTTTTCACCAATTGTCCAGTTTCACAGGACAAACTTCCCATTAAAATGCAGCCACTGGAAAATGAGCAATTTGAGTGAGGGAGCCCAAGTGAGACATTAGTGGATGGAAAAGAGGAACGGTTTGCAATTTTCTCCTTCCTCCCTAAGACACACACACACGTGTAAACACACAACAGCAATCTCTTTAGCCCATAACTTCTATTTCAATCTGCGATAGCTGAACCATGGAGATACCAACAACATACAACAACAACAGGACTTATTAAAAAGGTACTAAGGATCCGGTGGGAGCAGAGAAAAGAATAAGCTCCAGATAAATTGTCTGACGTGTTTGTTTTGTATTGTCTTTTCCACTGAACATTGTTTTAGATACGTCAAACTTATTGCCGACGACAACCCCGAGAACATTAACACAGCTTTATGATCGACATGGACGAGGAACAATTTCTGTGTTGGGATAATGGCAGAACGGAGGCACATCCTTAGTTATTATAAGTGACGAGAGCGTATTTCTCCAGGGAGCTCATCATTTTACACACGACAACTCTGCAGCAGCTCCCACTGTCGTTACCTCCACCAAGTAAGGCAGTGTTTACACTCTTTCTTTTGGCAGCATTGGTTTAAAACTGCTGAACTGATTTGCATCACATTTAGGGAAAAGTTAGTGCATGAGCCGACAAAATTTTGGAACAGGATTAAGGTTTTGTATCCAATTTTCATTAATGTATCAGGCTTCTTTGCTAACTTTGCTTGCTTCCTCTAATAGATAGTGTTGTGTTTTAGCTTGGCTCGTTTTTATAAATAGAAATTAGGGGTGGGGGGAAAAATCGATTCACATAAGAATAGCGATTCTAATCATCCACGATTCCGAATTGATTCATAAACTTCAAAAAAATCGATTTTTGAAAGATTTTATATTTTGAAAAACAACACAAAACACCAGTTTGTGTAATTTGTGTACAGTTTATTTTTGTAACTTCTTGAAAAAAAGGCAGCTAGCCTAACTTTTATTTGTGCAAGTATTTTTTTTTTGTACAGTAAGTAAGTTTTTATTTGTTTTGAATGAATAAAGGTCAACTTTTGTCTCAAGTTTGCCTTTGTGTGATCACATTATCACATTATCTTATACAAGCTGTATTGTTTTGATGCCATAATTTGCCTTAACACACTATGCATTGTATACATTTTTGAATCGTATGAGTCGAATCGGTTGAATCGAGAATCGATTTTGAATCGAATCGTGACCCTAAGAATTGGAATCAAATCGAATCATGAGCCACCCGAAGATTCACATCCCTAATAGAAATTTAAAAAAGGTCTATTTTGTGACATCTGCACGAGTATCATTACTTTTAAAAACATAAAAAAAGCAATATGCAATACCTAATGTTTCATAACTTTCACTCAACAGAAAAACGCATTTTGTAAACCCTGAAGATGTGACCTATAAACACACACCCCTGGATGTCCATATAAGGAGCTGTGTATTATTCCCACTGCAATTTGCCAAGAGTTAAATTTGCATCAATTAAAAGAAAGATCACGCATGTAGAAAGAAAAACTTGCTGAAGAGGAAAAGAAAAGGATTTTTTTTTTCTAGAGTGGAATACAAACTTCCACTTTAGTTCAGTACTGAGGACATGAACTAATGTTACTAATAGAGAGAAAAAAAAGTACATTTAATGAAATGACTCATCGATTTGGTTCTTTCGTGGGAACAGATCACATTTCTTCTTCGACGGATTAAGTTTTTTTTTTTAGGCGTTTGCACATACTCTCTTTTAGATGAAACGGCAGAAATGATATCACACCGCCTTCATATACCAACACAGTGTGCAGCATCCAATGCTCTGGTCCTATCAGACATATGTTCAAATTAAAAAATACAGAGGCTGGCATTAGTTGGTTGCTCGGGGGCTGTGATAAATTAAATTGTGCAGTTTGTAGGTTTTACAAGACGCTCGCTTGCTGTAACAGATGCTGCTTCTCTCTCTCTGAAGACACGTGGCGTTCATGAGGATGTGAAGAAGAAGAAGAACCTTGGAGCAAAACGCAGCGTCTGAACTGGATTTGTGGATGTTCCCACAGGGGGGGGGGGGCCCACGGTTTCCCACTTAATGATGATTTCATAGGAGCTGTCTTGGCGTGACCTAAATCCCAATCAACACTGTAGAATATTCTCAGCTTTCAGGCAATAAAAACCTGTTAAGGAGGAAGCTCAGCTCACAGCGACTTAAATTTCAATTACGAGGCCTCCTTTTTGGTGTCCAAAGCTGAATTATTGGAATGAGATCGTAAAAATATGAATGCATTTATCTCCCTGCCTCCCTCTCTTTTCTGTTGATCTCAAATAAAACAGTCAGAGCTCCTCCCCACACCAGACTGCACCACAGAGCAGGCTATATTCCACACATGAGATTGTAACCACAGCAACAGAAGAGTTAGAGCAGCATGTGTGTGTGTGTGTGTGCGTTCGTGCGTGCGTGCGTGCGCGTGTGCACGAGCAGTGACTCGGTCAGACGCTCCTCCAGGACCTGGATTCCAAATTCAAAAATGACTTTACTAATTGTATGTGGAGCCAAAGGAGCTGGAGGATTATCATAGTTTTAATAAAATAAAACTATATAATAAATAGGCTATTATTAGTCATTTTAAAATGAGAGAAACCTTTACCAAGGCAGCTCAGTATCTGTGTTCTGATCACCAATAAAATCTAGGCCATAACTTACATCCAACATTATGATAGTTTTTGATTTTTCATTAGCTTTATTTAATTTTATTAAGTTTTGTTTTTTTGTAATATGGAGTGGAGGTGCAAGATTCATAAAGGTCATGATAAAGTATTGCGTCATAAAAACATAACAAAAGATGCCATTTTAACCCTTAGTGCTCACACAGTACAGATATGTGCCACAACAACTATTATTTCTGTGTGAAATAAATTTACAATGACGAAAACTAAGCACATTTTTCCTACAAATGGCATAGTTTTTTTTTCCAAACTCTTTTTATTTTTATTTTTATTTCAGTTAACGCTTCCATAGAATGGTCCTATCGCACATATATGTGAGTTACTTACATACATGAACTTGTTTTTTGATCAAAAACCTCCTAGTTGCTGTAAATGAGCCGACAGAAATCTCTCCTCACTGAAGCTCTCGTCAGCCGCGCTGTCAGACTGAAATCTCACCCTCAGAAGACAGACTGTGTTGTGATTGGTCAGCCAATGAGAGCTTTCTCAACTGTCTTGTGATTGGCCAATACCCGGAAGTGATGTAATCAGTACACCAGCTCTCAGAAGCGCAGCTCCCCCCTCTGGAACGGTGGATGCACTGCTACTCATTATCAAAACATTGTTTTAACAATGTTTAAAAATAGCTTCTCCACGACTCCCCGCCTCAGTCCCTTTTATGACTTTGACACGAAACACATCCACAAAGTTCTTCTTCTTCTTCTGCGGTACAATGTACGCAACCGGATGTGCCCGGACAGGAGGATCCGCTGTTTATGTAACCGGACCAGGTTTTTTTTTCAGAAATCTCGCTGAGCCTGAGATTACAATACAACACCTGGACACATGGACCTGACTGTATATTTGTCCTACTTAATTGTCTATTTTCCACTAAATGGAAACATAATTTACAAAACTGACATCATATTCAACTGAGAAATACCTGAAACTATAGCAATTCAGACCATCTCCTTCTCAGGAAAATGTTCACTGATGTTATCTTTCAAGGGCGAATTAGACTCATTTTCCCATGGACTTTCATTCAGGTCGAACAGGTGTTCAAGTGCCACTTTTATCCTACTTCTTGGTTTGAAGTGGAAGACTATGTCCATTTATCATTTATATAATCCATGCTAATCCATACTACACAGTGTTGTTGTTTTTTTTTTTTATCTAATCCAATCTCATGAGCAGCCACCACAAACTCCAATGTCAAACCAAGTTGCCACTATTTAGTTTCTTTTACACACCAGGTGAAGTCTGGACAAATGGAGGTTTACGTGCAGGGATGCCTGCTTGTTGTGCTGGAGACTCATTAATCCTCATTACTGACCTTTACTAAAGAAGACATTAGCCCTGTTTTGTACCCGGAGACACACTGAGCCACACCGCACAGACGCTTCGTTTTTATTTTATTTTTTACCTTCCCGTGTGACCTTGAATTTACAGTAAAGCTCAGGATCATGCACCTTGTGCAGTAATTAGACAATAAGGTTTGTTATTACATATGTATCTTTAATCTTCCTTTAGCCACAAGGTTTTGAGTCTCATTACAGTTTCGTGAATCATTTCACAAAGTTTTATGCAAATTACAGAAGGTGATACATCAGAGTAGACGGTGTTTTATCTGTGGTTTGGAAGGACTTTAGCTTGCACAGGAGGGGAAATTTGACAGTTGGCCTGAAGGCTGAATACTAATCTACGGGGAAGGCTAAATGCAAATCTTTGCAAATTTCACGACTATGCTGGCAGTGAATGTGCTCATGCTCTGCTGGAAAGTCGGGCGGATGAATTATTTGTTAATCCGGCGTCGTCATAAAAGTGAGCGACAGTGCTGGTAAATCAAAGTGACAACAGAGCACACATTATTAATTTATCTGACGTAACCGTGTCATTCACGAGGTCCCCACTGCTCTTCATTTAAGCTTCTGCCAAAATTCTCATTTCCTCACAAAAGTTACAAAGGTTCTGCTTCAAATTATAGAAAATAAAACATGTTATGTTTTAAGAAAGGACTTTAACAATCAAAAGATGCATTTCTTTATTCATAATTAGAGTAGAATATTACTTCAGATCAGACACAATCCAAGAAAAACTAAGTTTTCACTGCCACAGCCTACAGACAGAGTTTGATTTAAACCCCTCTCTTGATTTATTAAACTATAATGCCAAATGTTCATAAAGATAGAAGCGAATACAGATGTCTAATGATCACATCACAGCCTTTTTCACTTAAATAGGAACCACCTCCTGATTTCAAGATATTCTTAAACCATATATATTACGATATATTATGGTTGGCATGTTATTTTCAGTTGTTTCCTATTCTGTTTTTGTTTATATAATATGCGCTCTATATATAATATGTGTGCATGATTTGATACTTAAATAAAAGGAGGTGAAAAAAAACCCTATAACAACAATAAACAATGTATATTTATTTAGGGCAGCAACAATTATTTGATTATTACTCCATTACTAAATTAACTATCAACTATCCTGATTATTTATTATTCTTTAATAATTAAAACAAGCTTTTTGATGTTTCAGTTTCTTAAATGTGAATATTTCCTGGTTTCTTTGCTCCATTTAACAAAGAAATGTCGGTTTGTGGACAAAATGAGACGTTTGAGAACATCGTCATTTTGAGGTTTGGGAAAAACAAATACTCGATTCATCGACAGAGTAATAGATGATGAAAATCATTTTTAGTTGCAGCTCTATCTTCATTTCATTTGCCTGGAAACACTTTTACCAGATCCGATTACAGATAACTTATTTTTCAGGATTCAGTGTCATGTTGTTGTTTTGCATTTTGTATTTGTCAAGTTTTTTTTTTTCTGCCTGTCCCAGAACGCTGCATACACACAGTATCACTCATTTGTATTCTTTGTCAGACCCAATCACAGTTTGACAACTCCTCTTGACTATATTTATGTCCTCCTCGCACAAGAAGTTTCACGACTTCCCGCAAAGATTGCTCTCTTCCTGCCCTGGCTCTGACACCAGCTTCATTATATGGGAGCGTGTGCTTTGCCCCGAGGCTCTGCAGCCTTCTAACACCTGTCTCTGTTTGGGATTGGCCGGGCAGTCATGTGGATCTATTAGGACCAGGCCTGTTTACTCCAATATCCCATCAGTCTTTCTCTCCTAATCGATTGCCACCCCTTCTTCTCCTCCACAAATTATCACTGCCTGGCAGCAAAGGGGAACTGGCAGTGGTTTTGCATTCTGCATATGGATGAGATGGAACCTGTCTGCCCTCTCCAGCTGAAAGAGCTGATATCCAGCAGCAGCCGAGGTGCACAGCACTGAACTGGGCTTTTTTTTTTTTTGGATAGAATTAAAGGCTAAAAGAATTTGCTCTCACATAAACACAAATAGGACAGTGGGGGTAGAGGTGGCGGCTGTCGTTCACGATGAGCAGTATCCAGTGTCTGGGGCCTCTGCAACCGCTGACATCCTGTGTCCAACTCTGCCAGTTTCAATTGTTTCAAGTTTGCTGGATGACACTGCGGCTCCACAGAGACCAAACTCAACACCCTCACTCAGAGTGGTGACCTGGAGAGTTGCGCGGTGAAAGCAGCTCAGGCTCAGATGCGACTTTGTGTGCTCTCTGACACAGGATCGAATGTATCTTTCTTCCCAGCGAGACTATAAAGAGAAAGCTTGTTAAAGTTGCTTTTCTGTGGGGAGAATCCACTGAAGATTCAGACTGTTGGCCAAGTACATTTTACGATTCTATGCAGGGCAACTTCAAAAAGGGAACTCGGAGCCACTGCACACATAACACCAATCAAAGTGCCACAGCCTCCCTCATTGCTCTTTGCACGGCAGCTCTTCTCTTCTCTGTCTCTCTCCTAGATTCGGGTGGAAGTGTGATTATGGTCTCTTGTGAGTGGCGGCATCACTTCACACGGTGGAGCATGCGGAGATTAATTGATCCACTTTGTCCTCTTGTTACCTTTACCTTAGACAATTTCAACGCTGTCTAGCTTCTTAGACGTCAAAGCGAAAGGTCTCTTGGCACCGCTACACAGGCTCTGACGCTTCACTTTACACCGGAGGCAGGCAAAGCACACGCCTCGAGCGAGAAGCACAGTGCAGCGATGGGATTGTCTCCGTGATTTGTTGTTACATAAACCTGCACCTCGCTGCTGGATTGGATTGGAGACTGCGGATGTGTGTTGTTAAAACTGGGGGTGTTACAGTGACACAAATCCAAACAAAACAAGCCTCATGTCGATTGTGACGGAAACTTGATTCCCTTACATTGCCTCCCTCTGTACTACTACCCTTTCGTTCATCACGTGACTGTAAAAGTTCTTCCACCAACTGAAAGTGTTTTTAATTAACACAGTTGCTTTAAAAATGTACTCTCATGACCAGTGAAAAATAGTGTTACAAAATATGGCTCTGGGCCCAAATAAGTAACTTACTTTATTGCACCAACTATGTGCTAATATGGAGTATAAATGCATGATACTTGGCAGTGCAAGTGTAGACACTACATGTTGTTTTTAAACCACCGTGTACTGTACATGTGTTACAGAAGGATACCACTAGAGGGCACACCAGAGACCTCAGACCATGACAGATTAACATGAGACACATCTCAAAAAACTCTCAGTGGACTGGTAACGGAGATGAGGTGACTCATGTCTGCTGAACAAAACAAAGTTACCCGTACCGTGCAGCATGTTTATTTTGCAATTTTTTAAATAAGCATTACAATCTCTGAAAGCTGAAGTGTGTAACTTCTACTACCAGTAGAATATTCTGTACAGTATATCTGTCATTTAAGGTATCGTTACTTGTCCAGACGACATCCAGGAAAATTGGAGCTGTGTGATGCAGTGAACAGCACACATAAAAACAAAACGAAAAATATTCTCAGAAACAGATCTATCTATCTATCTATCTATCTATCTATCTATCTATCTATCTATCTATCTATCTATCTATCTATCTATCTATCTATCTATCTATCTATCTATCTATCTATTGATCGACCGGCCGACCGACCTATCGATCCATCTACCGACCTACCTATAGATCTATGTACCTTCCTCCCTATCGGTCTACCTACCGACAGACGGACTTACATATCGATCCATCTACCGACCTACCTATAGATCTATGTACCTTCCTACCTATCGATCTATCTACCGACTGACCACCGATCCATCTACCGACCTACCTATAGATCTATGTACCTTCCTCCCTATCGGTCTACCTACCTACCGACCGACCGACCTACATATCGATCCATCTACCTACCTACCTATAGATCTATGTACCTTCCTACCTATCGATCTATCTACCGACCGACCACCGATCCATCTACCCTCCTACCGACTGACCTACCTATCGATCAGTCTACCTACCAACTGACCTACCTACCTATCGATCCACCTACCGATCCATCCGACCAACCTATCCATATATTCATCCATCCATTTAAACCCTACGTATCCAACTTCCTACCTACCGACTCACTGACTGACCTACCTACCCACCCATGTTGTGAAAGTGTTGCATACACCAGTAAAATACAAATACACCAAAACTGTGGCTGATTTCACTGCTTGCGTAAATCCACCACTGGAGGCACTATACCTAAGTTACAATGACCATAAACTTGTTATGATGTTTCCACAAGTGAGTTGATAAATTGGTGGGGGAATAGTGTCAGCAAACTCTGATCTCAGGCTCCAGGGGGTTATCAGCAATATCTTCACATAAGAACAAAGCACTGCCTGCTTGCCTTTGATGGCAGTCCTAAGTCAGGAAACATGATTAACGTGCTCCACTTCCTGCTAATTCTCTGAGGGGGAAACTTGATAAATCCACCGAGAAAGAAATAAAAAGGACATTGAAGGCAACAGCCTCACAATAATCATTAAAAAAAAAGAGGTTTGGAAGCAGCTTTTTCTTAAACTATGTCTCACCATTCACTCTCTACTTATTGAAGAGCAAAACCAAAGACAGACTGCATTTTCATCCATGCGTCTGATGATCAATGAACGACTTCAGTGAAATATCTTTGATTGTGAATGTCGAGACGTTCGTCTCACTTTGATTGTGGAGGTGGATGAAAAGATGGATGATCTCTCACTCAGCCTCTGTGGTAAATGTCTTTCATGGAAACTGTGAGTGCTGCCGTTTCCAGTCATCATCTCCATCTTTGCTTCTCAGTACTGATCGTTTGCTATTTTCCTGTTGCTCAAACTGTTTCAGACTGTCACAGTCTGACACATGCGCCTCAAATCCCTTTTGTAATTGTTTACAACGTGTTTTGTTGTTGTCTTGTAGCTGAGCAGATGTCTTTTGAGTTATCAGTTATGTAAAGGTGCAAAGCTGCCCCCAAACTGCAGGCGCTCTGCTCTGTACATTAATTATTCAGAGGGGAAAAGGTGCGATGGGAAGCTCATTTAAACAATATATAGTGTAATGTCTTTTTGCCAATCAAGAAAGGCCACAACAGTAGCTGCTGACAGGTTCTTTTTAATTTACAGATTAATTTTTCATCATATATGCATTGTTTACTGTGAATTATATACCCTTCCATTTTAAAATGAACACATTTATTTGGAAATTCTCTGGAATATTGATGTTTTAAGATATCCTGATATAATTTTAAGCTCATATCAACTGTTTTCCACTTGCCTGGCCCCTGATCATATCAGTCTTATCTTGATGTACACTATCTGCTGATATGAGCCTTTAAGTATATCAATCACATATTTGGGTACATGAGGGATTGAAAATGTATCTTTTTTGACAGGCTGGGGTTGATTTTAATTTGTGTATGACAACTTATTTTCTCGCCATAGTATTTTTTTTATCATTGAAAAGTAGAGTAAAGATATTAGTTTTTTGATTTTATGTACAGTTAAAGGTGCCATTTATAAGAATGTGGCCAAAAGCGGTTACTACATTCAAATTCAAAATACTGAGGTCTTTTAGGTTTCATTTTTTGACGTAACTGACAACCCGGGGTTGCTCGGCAGCTGAGACTCTACTGACTGCAATGATTGGTTGATGGCGGTAGGTGGCGCCACATGCCAAAACATGATTTCAAAACATAGACATGATTTGCAGTCTGCAAAATATTTTTTTTAATGCAAATATTTTGTCTGTACTGTTGTTGTTGGTGAGTTCAGTTTGTTATATGAACATTATTCCTGAGTCTCTGTGACATATTAGGAGGATTTTATGGCCAGTTGATTTAGATTTATTGCATAATGCACCTTTAAGTATTTATAGTTATTTTCTATTAGCCTATTTTCATCTTCTAAATGGACAGGTGAAACAAACGGAATTTGACGTAATGATATTAGTGCAGACTGTAAAACCTGAGACAATCACAAATCTTTATTGCCATAATGCCACATACAACGAAATCGAAGGCAGCCACTCTAGATGTATTCATTAAAAATGAGCCACAACACACACACACACACACACACACACACACACACACACACACACACACACACACACACACACACACACACACACACATTCTTGTACTTGCTGCATACTGAGGACCAGCATTTCCACTTTATAAACACAATCTACACAATTACAAATATCTACTTCATGAATGACATCTAAAAAAAACTACTGGTTGCAGTACCATAACATGTCTGCAGGTGGAGCCCAAGAGCAAAAAGGGCTGGAAAACTTTTATTTTTTTTATTATTATTATTTTTGGTCCAAAATTTGACAAAAACAGCATACTATACTATGTCGTCCAAAATTTGAAAAAAAAAATGTACCCAAAATTTGACAAAAACGTCGTACGATACTGTCGTACAAAATTTGAAAAAAAAAAAAAATGTACCCAAGAATGTTGGACAAAAAAAAAAAAATTGGTCCAAACTTTGAAAAAAATGTTTGGTCCAAAATTTGAAAAAAATGTTTGGTCCAAAATTTGAAAAAAATGTTTGGTCCAAAATTTGAAAAAAATGTTTGGTCCAAAATTTGAAAAAAATGTTTGGTCCAAAATTTGAAAAAAATGTTTGGTCCAAAATTTGAAAAAAATGTTTGGTCCAAAATTTGAAAAAAATGTTTGGTCCAAAATTTGAAAAAAATGTTTGGTCCAAAATTTGAAAAAAATGTTTGGTCCAAAATTTGAAAAAAATGTTTGGTCCAAATTTTTTAAAAAATGTTTGACAAAAATTTTTTAAAAAATGTTTGACAACAAATTTGAAAAAAATGTTTGACAACAAATTTGAAAAAAATGTTTGACAAAAAATTTGAAAAAAATGTTTGACAAAAAATTTGAAAAAAATGTTTGACAAAAAATTTGAAAAAAATGTTTGACAAAAAATTTGAAAAAAATGTTTTTCAAAAAAATGTGAAAACATTTTGAAAAAATTTTTTGACAAAAAAATGTTGGTCCAACATTTGACAAAAACGTCCAAAATTTGATTTTTTTTACAAATTGAGTATAGCATGTTATAGCAACCTAAGGAAGTGATTTCAATGAAAACAAAGTGAGGACCGGCCAAAATGTCCTCACCCTGTAAAAATGACCTCACTTTGTTGGTTAAAAACCCTCACTGGTCCTCAGTATGCCGCAAGTACAAGAACACACACACACACACACACACACACACACACACATAACAACACATTTAAAAAACAATAAAATATCCCAATAACTATGCCTACAGCTTAGTTATTTCTGCAAATATGTGTAAGAGTGTAACCAGAAATTATGAGCTTGCTGTTAAAATGAAGGTCCTCTCTTCTACCACTAATGTTTTCTTTGTTAACGTTTTACTTAGTCTTGGATTTTAAACTTGATGTAAGTGCTGTGCTTAGCAGAGAGTCTGTGGCAACATCCATATCTGGTGAGTAGTTCAGCCCTCAGGAATCCTTTCACTATGCAAAGAATGCACAATAATAATACAACATTAGATGAAGAATCATAGAATGGAACTTTTCGTCATCGCCTCTGTCCATTCCTCTTAAAAACTACGGCCACTAAAAATAATACTTGATAAAATTGGAAGGGGGGGGGGGGGAATACAAAATTGAGTCTTTGCCTCTGAGCCAAATCTTTGCACTGTCTGCATATTTAACACGTGCTTGTCCCAGATTCATGAACATCCCTTCAGGCTGAAGACATGTCACTTAAGTACGGGCAGAAACAGTAAAAAAAAATAAAAAATAAAAAAAAAAATAATAATAAAGTGCATGAATCTCTGCGGGGTCGTATAAGAAAAAGGAAAAGAAGATGCTGTTTGTGAAATTGAATGGCTCTTTGGATTTGAGGAGAATAATCCAGTCACATTTTCCTCTCAACTTGTGTCATGCCTCGGAGCTTCCTGACATCCAACTAAAGTTGGACAGTCGCCTGGTCTCCAGACCTCAGATCTCCTTACAAATGTCTCCGCTCTCTTTGTCCTTTTGTCCTCCCTACCTTCTCAGTCTTGCTCAAATGACGCATAAGCGGCGGGAATAAAAACGCACAGTCATGACTGCGTTTTTTTAATTTTCGTACATTCATAATCGTTTCTTAATAATTTCATGCAGAGACGCAGCACTTGAGAGGAAAGGCTTATTTATTATAATCAAAGGAGGAAGAGAAGAGAAGAGGAAGCGCCTGCAGGCCTGCACCTCATCTGTTGTTTTTCCATACCTCATGCTTTAATGATCAAATGCCCACTGGTGGTCTAAAGAAGTCACATGCATTTGAATCTGCTTTTATCAGCCACTACCTTTTGTTCAGACTTCTTCTCTTTTTTTTTTCAAAAGCAGTCAAAAACATTGCCGGAATACTTCAAACATCAGCAACAGGTGAGATGTCAGCACATATATCTGAGGTAACGAGGGACGTTTTCTCAAGGGCTCCTAAGTGCAAATTTGAGATGCTTTAGTGCATTTTTCTCTACTTGTGCTCTGCTGTATTTCTAGAAGGAAATGCGGTCATTTATGCTGCCGTACATCATCTCTCACGGCAACAGTGAGAATTTCCCCCTTTAAGCATCTGAAAAACATCCACCTTTGACAGGAGAAATGAAGATGACACGATGACACGCCAAAGGAAGAGTGGTGTCAAACTTGCGGCTCACGGGGCCACCCCCTGCACAGCTGAAACACAAACAGATGCTTTATCCTCCGCATCAGTGTCTGACATAGGGTGAAAGACGGGGTCGCCAGGTCGTCAGTCCATCACAGGGCCACATGGAGACAAACAACCATTCACTCTCCTACCTATGGTCAATTTAGAGTGTCCAATTTGCCTAATCCCACAAATCTGCATGTTTTTGGACTGTGGGAGGAAACCGGAGAACCAGGAGAAAACTCATGCACGCATGTGCAGAACATGCAAACTCATGAACATGCAGAACACGCAGGTTGGCTCTTGACACCAACTTTGTGGCCTGCAACAAAAATATAAGCATCCATCCATCCATCTATCTATCCATCTACCGATTTATCCTCCACCGGAGGGTCGCAAGGGGTGCTGTACGTATCTCAGCTGACATAGGGCGATAGGCGGGTTACACCCTGGACAGTTCACCAGTCCATCACAGGGCCACATGGAGACAAACAACCATTCACTCTCCAACCTATGGTCAATTTAGGGTCTCCCATTTGCCTAATCCCCCAAATCTGCATGTTTTTGGACTGTGGGAGGAACTGAGTAACCCAGAGAAAACCCACGTACACATGTGGAGAACATGCAAACTCATGAACTTGCAGAAAGGCCCCCCAACCGGGGGCACAAACCCCAGGTCTTCTTGCTGCAAAGGCAAAAGTGCTAACCACGACACCGCCCGTGTGGCCTGCAACAAAAACACAAGCATATAAAATAGTGCTGGGCCGTGAACGCATGGCGCGT
Organism: Microchirus variegatus; assembly: GCF_963457635.1. Classification (NCBI taxonomy): domain Eukaryota; kingdom Metazoa; phylum Chordata; class Actinopteri; order Pleuronectiformes; family Soleidae; genus Microchirus; species Microchirus variegatus. Next base: position 25,968,944 of record NC_139810.1, read on the forward strand.
TTTCATGGCGACTCTCCCGGAAAAAGGTGTGACGATTTGTTAAAATTAGTCTCTAAAGTAACGCTAAACTTTAAAAAGCGAATCACACATACAAAGTACACAGCTACGCTGGTTATTTGTAGCGCTGCTCTTTTCGTTTAATAAACAGACCGCTCCGGTTCGACTGTAGGCGCGCTAACGGCGCTAAAGGAGCTAACGCAGTTAACAGAGCTAACTGGTAAACGGTGCCTGGACTCTGGTGCCGTGGCACGTAAACATGACGTCCCACGCGTCTTTTTCCGGGTCAGTCGTCATGGAAACGCGTCTTGCGTTAAAGTTAAAAAATACATGTTAAACTTAAAAACTTAAATAAACAAACTTTCATTCGTTGCCGAGTGCGTCATTAGAAGGTTCCCTGGGATTGGTGATCACAATCTCTACTCCCTAATCTATATGGACAATCACCTCTAACTCTCCTCAGAGAGGTCTTCTCTGGACAAAAACAAAAAGCAACAGACCCGTCTGTAACTAAGAGGCTGAAATTCATCAATCACATAGGGCAGGGACACACCCATCGCCACAGAGGAACAGGGCTGAGCAGGGAAACCGGAGACACCTTTAAGTAGGCCATCAACTATTGTTTTTGTCATGATCGGGTACACCTTTCAGGTGCGATGCGATCTTCACTGATTTCACCTGACCAGGCTTTTGTGCGTCCTTACAGGAATCACTGCTGGCTGAGGCAGTGGTTTCATGAGAGTCCAGTCATCAGATCAGAGGCGAGATTGGCGCCATGCATTTTTCATGAGGGCATTCCAGGGTTACGAGCGAACGCAAGCCGAGAAGCCGACAAGCAAACTGAGACTTACGCTCTTCATCAAATGAGACTGTGGTAGTTTTAAAAAATTCATTAGTGCACTGACTTAAGTGTTCCCCTGTAAGTGCTTTACTGACGTGTGACTGTGCGAGTTATCTATCCTACCCCCCCCACTCCCATTAGTCAGCATTCACTCCCCAGCAATGCACATGATTGAGTTTTGTCTCGAGGGGCGTTAGTGGGATCATAAGACCCGGGTGAACACCTTCATTTCTTCTTCGTCTATTCGTCAAAACGCGAGACAGGGGTCATTCATTGCATGAAGCAGATCATCTAAACCATTGGTTCTCAAAGTGCGGTCCGGGGGCCAATGGCGGCCCGCAGAAACATTTCTGGCGGCCCTCAATGAATTACAGTTGATAGTTTTAATCCAGGAGCTACTAAGCTTGTTAAATGTTTATTGGACATTACTGTATACAGACCAATAAGTTTAAACACAAATACTGGGTATTTACCTGGTTTGTATATGGTAAATTTTAGTGTATTATTAGGTTATAAGCTGATAATAAGCAGGTAGCTACAGCCCCCAATTACTAGCTATTTACCCAGTAAATATATGGTAACAGAAATGTGTTACTTGGTATTAACCTGTAATTAGAAGGTAAGAACAATGGCCAAAATACTGGGTAATTACCCATTAAATTATAAAGCGTTATTGTATTAATGCTTAAATTACATTTTATTAACGCTTATATTACTTAACGCTAAACTGTAGAACTGCTGGTCATTAAAATTAGTACAAAAATAGTACAAATGGGATTTCTTTCTGGGTTTTTTTTTCTTTGGCGGCCCTCAGTCCAATGTTGGGTTCTTAAATTGGCCCTCAGGTATCAACACTTTGAGAACCCCTGATCTAAACAATTGATTTAAATATTGCAAATATAGTAACCACTGTAGCATGATCACTGATGACTGTTTTTTTCTTCCCCCAACTTGTTTTGTCTCTGGCACATCCATAACATCACAGCTTTAATCATAGCCGCAATATTTGGAGTTGTGATTTCAAATAAAAGAAGTCAACTAGGGAAAAAAAAACATTTAATAATCAGTCATTTATTAATTGTGTAAAACAAGAAATCAATCGTTACAGTAATTGTTTTATAACACACTCTAATAGTCTAATCCTGGGCTCTGTACTTTATGCACGGTGTCTGGTTTATAAGCGGGCAAGTCCATATATAAACTTGGAATTGGCAGAAAAAAAATATACTTGCTTCTTTAACTTAATGTCAACACAGTGGTCTTTAACTGATTAAATTAGTCTGTATTAAAACACGTAATCCTTTTATTCAACTATTTTCTCTTTCATTTTAAATTATATAGATTTTTTTTTTGTCATGTGGATACGTTTTTTGTTCAAATAACACAGCAAAAACTAAAAAGTAGTCAAATCTGAACTAGAATCACAATTTGTTTTTTCTTCAGGATAGAGCCATTAACGTTTTGGTGATTTATTTTGTTTTGAAAACAGACAAACAATCACTTCAGCTCCAGCCAAACAAAACTATTGTGTACATTTTACAACTGATTTTAAAGGGTTAACGCACAGGATTACTGGGTATTTTCCAATATTTGTTGCAGATGATTTGCATTTTGAAGCCCTTGGAAGTTTCGAGCACGTCATGCAGCAATATGGCACTTTATGTTGTGGTTATGTGGCCAGAATGTCCGGTTTTGTCAGTTACCTGAGAAAAATGTGTTTATTCACTTTCTTGCCGAGAATGCAATAAGATACCACTTTCATGTCATTGGTTTCTTGATTTATGAAACTAATTTGATATGTTCTCTTAATTATGACATGCTAGAGGTGCTAGGACTTTGCTGCTTCCCGTCTTTATAGTAACCTCTGCTAGCTGTAGCTTCAGTTAGCATACTCAATGAGTTTCTACTGTTTTTGGCAAGAAAGTGGATAAAGCTTTAATCGCACATAATGCACTGCTTTAATGCTTTGTTGCAGGACGTTGCTATCAGAAATTAGCATCACAGCAAACGATTGCTAATATCGCTAAAGAAGTAGCATTGAGTGGACTCTCAATGACAACACAACACTGCTAACGGGCGAGAATGGAGCGCTTCAGTTGCAGTGTACAGTTAAGTTGGAATAACGTGTTTGTGTGAGTTCACTGTGTTTCCAATTTTGCCAATTCCTCAGTAAGGAAAGTAGCTATTGATACGCCATCACCTAATTTGCATAATTGGCCGTGTGTTTGTAATTGTAACGGACGCTGTAGGAGAGAGAAATAACGTTATGCGAATATGTTTAGAACTTTCTTGTATTTTAAATGACACCAAGACAATCTGGTGGAGTTACTGTGGGTATTTTTGTGTGTGCTTTTTTAAATGCAGTGATTTATTTTAAGAGAAAGACGATTTTACATTTACGGATCAGCGAGCGGCGGCTTTCGATTTGCCGCTAATCGCTCTTTTGAGAAAGAGTCAAAGATATATATATAGCGACAAAGTCGCGAAGTTGGCAACACTATTTGTTTCCCAGAATGTTTTGAAATCGTCCCTTAAGCACATGAACACATAATCAAATATGCACAAATGTTAAAGAGAGTTTACCGTCTACGTTAAAAGCAAAACAGGTGTTTTGACTTTATTACAGGAACAAATTTCTGTCACACCTGCTATTGTGACTGAATATGGTGTTGTCGATCCACTTGCGGTATTTCGACACAGCAGTGTAGATGCCGGGTAACTGGGCTTCGGCGCAACCTTTCCCCCAGGACACCACCCCGTAGAGGCGGCCTTCACATATAAGCGGACCCCCAGAGTCCCCCTGAGAGAGCAGGGAAGAAACAGAGTGAGAAGAGTCACCGCCTCCGTAGAGTAAGAACCTTTTCTTAATGTACCTACACTCTTAGAAATGAAAGTGCTAAGTAGGACCATATAAGGTTCTTCGGCTTTTGGAACCCTTCATTCAGGAAAGGGGTTTCTGGATCAAAATGGTTCTTACTGGAACCATTAGTGTTACCAAGAACCCTTGAAAAACCCTTTCTTTGGGAAAGGGTTTTTCAGAAGCAAATGGTTCCAGGTAGAACCTCAGCCCTTGTAGAAGGACCCTTTTGGAACCCTTATTTCTAAGAGTGTATAAAAGGCTGAATTAAAGCAATTATCCAAAAAAATATGGATGCCAAATTACATTTCTCCAAATAAACTCTAAATGTTACACAAAGACAGTTAAAAATAATCATAAAACGTATTAGCGTACCATACAGGCATCCTTTCCGCCAGTGCTATAACCAGCACAAAGCATGTTTTCTGTGATTTTGCCGTCAAACGACTCGCTGCTGTTGCACTTCTCAGTGGAGAAGATGGGGAGCTTGACTGTGAGGATGGTCGAGGGAATCTCTCCTCCACTGGGGTCGGTGAGTCCCCAGCCCGACACGCGGCACATTTGACCCTCTTTTATGGAGGCGTCCTGCCTGGGCATCAGGATGCTGGAAACATAGCTGGATAAGTTGAAAGGGGTCCTGAACTGAAGAGACAGTAGCCAGTGTAATAAGTAACGTAATAAGCATGACAAAAAAAAGAAGAGATTTCGACATAATCGAGATGTTTAGGAAGGAGATACTGTGCCTTTATGAGCATGATGTCGTTGTCTTTGGTGCTGCTGTCGTGCTCAGGGTGGGGTATCAAGAGATGGGGCATCTTTTCTTGCTCTGTTCCCTCGTAGATGGACAAAGAGTGATCTCCTGCTACTACCACCATTGTTTCTGCGCTGTAGACATGAAGATTACATTCAAATCAGTTAGTGAAACTTCTATGCAAAGTTGACCATTTGGAAGGTTACACCAGGGGTTCTCAAAGTGTTGATACCTGAGGGCCAAGTTAGGAACCCAACATTGGACTGAGGGCCGCCAAAGGAAAAAAACAGAAAAAAAACCCCAGAAAGAAATCCAATTTGTAATCATTTTAATTACCAGATTACAGTTCTACAGTTTAGTGTTAAGTAATATAAGCGTTAATATAAAGTAATTTAAGCATTAATATAATAACGCTTTGTAATTTACTGGGTAATTACCCAGTATTTTGGCCATTGTTCTTACCTTCTAATTACAGGTTAATACCAAGTAACACATTTCTGTTACCATATATTTACTGGGTAAATAGCTAGTAATTGGGGGCTGTAGCTACCTGCTTATTACCAGCTTATAACCCAATAATACACTAAAATTCACCATATAGAAACCAGGTAAATACCCAGTATTTTTGTTTACACTTATTGGTCTGTATCCAGTAATGTCCAATAAACATTTAACAAGTTTAGTCGCTCTTGGATTAAAACTATCAACTGTAATTCATTAGGGGGCGGCCGGAAATGTTTCTGCGGGCCGCCATTGGCCCCCGGGCCGCACTTTGATAACCAATGGTCTACACTGTATTCAGTTTATTCTGGTATGGTCTCATTTTACTGATGCCTTTGTTTGACTTGGTGGTTGTTCCTGGCATCTCGCTAGTGTTGTGTCTTTACGACAGCGGCCAAAGAAGAAGTGCTAGGGACACTAAAGTCGTGTGTTGCCTGTTTAACCAAAGTGATTGTCGTTGTTGTTGAACACTGTGGAAATACTGGAAGTAACGACACTTCAGCATGTCATTTATTTAAATAACAGTTTGCTGATTGTCAGATGTACATTACAATGTAAATGAAAGTGTGATTACGCCATCAGTGAGAGTTGGTGCCAGCGCATGATTAAGTCCCGAGTAACACAGTTCCATTGTTACTGGTTTTGGCTCGCGTCGTTTTCAGATGCGATGACTGCTATCTGATACGGCCCAAGAGAAATCCAGTACACACACGTCAGAATCTGAATCAGAATGCTTTTATAATCCCGGAGGAAATTGTAAACATTCACTCGTATCGACTGAGCTGAGGTCATCCTAGTTTAATATGCCCTTTTGAAAAATAACATCCCAATAATCTGATAAAACATCTACTTATAAGTCCATAAAACATGATCATGTAATAATTGTGTTTGCCTTATGTTTGACCAACACTGGAACAGCAGGTCCAAGTGGTTTTGCTATTTGCAGATATTATTTAATCATATTATTGTAAGGCATCATTCATATAAAGTGTTTGTTCTATATTAGGCTATTTATTACATGCTTGGCACTCGGTACAAAGGTTTTTGTACTTTCAGATTAGACTGGTAATAAAAGCTCATCAGAAGTTATAACTTTATATTTCTGTCCTTCAAACAATATAAATTTAATACACGCAAACAATTTCAAGTGCCACGTTCCTGGTTCAAAACAACACTCTGTGTTGAAATGAAATAAATAAAATCAAAATTGTTGTATTTGGAGTCCACTGCCAGCTCGGAGCGCTGTTTGAGCGGCACGGTGTAATACAGTCGATTATGTGAAAGCCACTAGAGACCCAAGGGTATTATTCCACATATCTTGAAATACAAAAACAATCCATTCCAAAAACCTATATTAGCAAGCAATGATGAGGGGCGGCCAGGTTAATGGCACCAGGGTTAGTCTAGATCAGGTTATTATCCTACGTTCTAAGCAGGTTTAATGTTTAATACTAGGTAGGATTCTCAAAGCTCAATCATACTGGGGTCAACATGCCAACGTCAGAGTTTCAAAGCTACTTTAATTAGTGTACTTGGTCGAGGGGAAAAGTAAAAAAAATATTTCGCTTACTCCATTTTACAGTGAGCTGCTGTGATGACCCAGTAGTTGTTTATCAGGGAGCCTGCACAGAGGTGCTGGCGGTCTAGGGTCTGTATCGACACAATATAATTGATTGCATTTGGAATTGGCGTGGTTCCTCCCACTATGCGGTCGCCTGCATCGTCTTGACCTGTTACACACACACGTAGACATAGAAACAAAGACAAGTTGAGGTACTCGCACGTTTACACGAAACACATTTACTTAAGTGACATTTGGATCATCTCATTTTCTTAAAAGAATGTCTACATTTCAGTGAGAATTAAAAATGGACCAATGTAGAAAACTTTTAGCACCCAGTTCACTTCTATTTGGGTAATGTCCAAACACAACTAGGCCAGAAACAATTCATCGAAAGCTCGATAAAATTGCAAAATGGCTCACTGTAATTTTAAAATCGCAAAAAGGCACAGTATTTTTTCAAGCCAAAGTGCGTATCAAATATCATTTTTAGATTAAATATTGTCCTGACCTGCAGATCACATTCTACAGACACAAGAAAACATCTTTGTTTCCCACAGATTCGCACACACACAGTAGTCCTTTGAAACACCACACCCTCTAATATCGCAAATCCTACCGCAATTTCAATCTCGCTCAAAATAGCCCTCGTTCAGACGCAAACACAACAAACTAGAGCTGAAACAATTAATCGATTAATTAAACTATTCTTGCTTCTTAAATGTGAATATTTTCTTCGTTTTCTTTGCTCCACATAACAAAGAAATCATTCAAACTGAATCATTTTGGTTTGTGGACAAAACAAGACATTCGAGAACATCGTCATTTCCAGGTTTGACAATGTATGGAGCAAACGATGAATCGAGAAAATAATCGACAGATTAATCGATTACGGGAATAATCGTCAGTTGCAGCTCTACAACAAACATTATGCAGAGGCACTTTTGCATAGTTACTGTACCTTATAAATACTAATACATTATATATTTGTTTTGCTGTGTATCAGTTCTTAGTGTCAATTTTTGGCAGCAGATACTCACCAAGTGAAACCACACGCAAACCACCGTGCTCTTAAGAAATACGATGCATGAATAAACTGTACAAATAAGTCTTAAAATTATATCGACATTGGTGCGTTGCAGTCACAAGCTCGTTTCCGAATTTTTTCTACGTGACCCCACTCTTCAGTCCAAGTGCTAGCATCATTTTGTACGAATGCCATCGCCCTCGTTCCCGTCTGAAAAGTCGCTAAACGTTGTGACGGTCACTAAGTTGGCAACACGGCTTGATAATTGTCTCTGTTTCTGTGGTTGGAATGTGTACAACATTTGCTCCGCTGTTGCTGTAGCAGCGTCGTAGCGCCACCAGGTGAAACCACACGCAAACCATTGAGCGCTTAAAGGTGAAGTAAGTAGTTTATAGTGCCATCTAGAGGAGAGGCTGAAATTTACAACAAAGAACTGCTCCTCTGCTCACCCCCTCCCTTCCCTGAGCGCTACGGTATCCTCAGCCGGTCAAATGTCGTCCTCGTCGTCTTTCTCCGTGTCAGCAGATGAGGTTCGTGAGGCGAGGGAGAGGGCGGAGCTACCGCGGCCGTAGCAGACGAAGCGGAGAGAGAGGAGGCGGGACTTCCGCTACAAGTAAAGCGACGCTTGATTTGTTCTCTCGCATTTGTCCTTACAGGCTCCGGTAGAAACATGGCGTCTCGCTGCTAACAGTGGCTATGCAACCGCGGCTTGACTTTTTGAAACACTACGAAAATGAAACAAAAACTATTATACAGCGACTAGACAATGCAGGAGCACATAATATGTATAAAAAAGTGGATTTTGGGTCATATAAACCCATAAATACTACACATTGTCCCTTTAAGAAATACGATGCATGAATCAACTGTACAAATACGTTTGCAGTCACGAGCTCATTTCCAACATTTACGTAATGCCCACACCGGTGTGCGTCGCCGTAACTGAGCCGCAGAAATACCGCCAGGACTGAAACAATACCTCCTCGCTGTCGTCGATAGCGATCTCAAGCTATAATTAGCAGCAATGTTGCGTGTCAACAGATAAATCGTAACAGTAACTCTAGACGCGGTGATAAAAAACGCATGCAGGTGCTATTGTACGTACGACCTTGAATTGAACCTTGAACAGTGATAGTGATCTATTGTGTCACGTGTGACAACACAGAATACACGTTTACGTTCCTTTTGGTTCCTGTGAACCTTATATTGAGTGCTGTATAGGTGGCATCGTAATCCACAATTTTTCTCCTCAACAAGCTACAGGAAAGTAAAGTTCATCAGTCTTCAGCCCTGTTGTTTGTGTAAATGAGCAGTCTCACATCCTAAACCTGTTCAAGATGTTTATCAGAATCCCCTTTCATGTTTTTTCTCTTGTGACATAATTGCCAGGGACAAAACAGGGCGTGGACTATTGTTATTTTTGTTGTTTGTCTTGTTGCTGAAGTTTGCATTTGTCTAAACACACTTTTATTGGCCTTTTTGGTATCGAAATATCTTTATCCGCAAACGTATATTCGGAGCACTGAACAACAACGACGAGGAAATGTAACAAAAACTGTCACATGTGCTCACTGAACGTAGCCTGTCTTTACAATGGTCTCGCCACAAAGGAGCCAAGCCCTTTTTGCAGTTCTGATGAATATCATCTTGCATCATAGACATATCACAAACAAATGAACGTGCCTATAATCTACTGCATATTCATAATAATCATCATCTTGCCATTTCATATCAAGTCACACGTTTACCCCACATTTACCCTTTTCCACTTTACTCTGTCAGGCTGACGTACGATATTAAGCAAAGACACTCAGTCATGGCCAGACAAAAATGGATCTGAGCGACACTTCGCTGCCAAAACGCCGTCTCAAGGGAGAATCAGAAGTAGTGTAGAGTAGAGTAGCTCTGCTAAAAGGGATATTTTTAAATTTCGATATACTAAAATACTAATAGCCTATTAAAAACAGAGAGTCTCACCCAACAAAGTAAGTTCTACATTCCCCTCGTCACTGTAACCCAGGGGTTCGACTTCGCTTATAGCCCCGTCATAAATAACCTGCAAATTCAAGAAAAAAAAAGAAGCTTACTCACAATTTACAGTCAGGATTTCCAGCAGTATACAAACCAACAAGGATGACAAATCCATCATGAGACAAATGGAACCGCAGTCTGCACGCGGTGAGGGGCTGTGTGCTGCCTTATCTTGTCAGAAAGGCATCGCTCCTGCACTCTCGGGTTTCTTGTAGTTCTTATTTCCGTTTCCATGGTCACCTCCTTGTCCTGGATGGATGTATAATTAAAGCTTCAATAGCGGCACAGCTCCTTGTCTCACCTCTTCCCATTCAGGCTGTTCTATATTTGTCCATTGTACCCCGTTTAATGCCACTTAAAAGATAAAGGACATACTTTGTTTACCGTGGTGTCATGAACCTGCACGTCAGGTTCTCATGTAGGATTTTAACCTGATGGTCAGCCATGGTCAATATAAGATACTTTCAGCTCCTGATGTGGATCAAAGTGGCTGCTGTTATCATCTCCTTATTGATTTCACCCTGAATTAAGGATTAATGAGGGATTTGACTGATGACAACCAACAAAGGCTTTAATATCAGTGCAGGTCGAGGCAGGACTAGAGATGCGTGTCATTAAAAATGGAGCACATCTCTGCGGGGAGCTCTCACCACTGGGGCCAACTCTCTCTGGAGTTCCCCCTTGACCTCAGCTGGATAACAGCCCTTGCATTTATTGATACTGAATGCTCGAGCCAGGCTGTTACAATCTATCTCATCCCTGTGAGTACTGACCATGACTTTTCTACATGACCCCACTCTTCGGTCCAATTGCTAGCGTTATTTTGTACGAATGCCATCTCCCTCGTTCCCGTCACCGGTCGCCAGTGGTCTGAAAATTGGCTAAACATGGTGACAGTCACTAAGTTGGCAACACTGCTTGCTTTATGATAATTGTCTGTACATTTGCTCCGCTGTTGCTGTAACAGCGTTATAGCGCCTCTTGCAGACCCTGGCATATGTACTACGGCAATATGTGCATGCATATGTATGTATGTATGTTTAAGACGTTTTGGGTGTTTTGGTGTGAGTGGAGACAACGCTTGAGTCATAGTGTTTGTGTGACTCAAGCGTTGCGAATTTATTACACCTTTGGAGTAAGAGATGGAATACAGAGTTTTCCATCTGTGCTCGATTGGCTTTGTCTTACCGTCAGGACTTTTGTGGCACAAAAATGAACTGAATTTGAATCGAGTTTGAAATTAGGTTTTTCAAATTCAGATTTTAAAAGCATTTTTTTTTTTTTTTTAATCTAAAGATTTACATTTCTGTTCCTGGTGGCTGTAATTCTCCCTCTGTCATTTCTGCTATGTCAGCAGTTCCCTCAGCAGGGGAATTCTCAGTTTGTGATGAGATATCACTAATCCTCTCTGTTACAGACTTTAACAAATTGTTATTATCGCTAAATATCAGTTTCGCTGTGTTAATACATAATACACGTTTGTGTATTTTTTGTACTAGTGTGTACTACTTGAGAACACTATGACTGTAACTCACTGGAAAGGCACCATGTGGATTCTGACATAATCTTGGTTCACAGTGTTTAGAGTGGAATGACACCGCGGTTGTAATTGTATCACTGCTGTTGTTGAAACATTCAGAAGGAGATCCATGGTATTTATTATTCAGCATTTACTCCAAAAGCCTGATTGTTTTGGTAAAGTTGTTGACCTGGAAAAAAACAGTTGCAATCGTATACCTTGCTTGGCCTGTAATTTAATTTACAGGTTTACTTATAGGCAATCTGACACACACCTGAGCAAAAAGTATTTTTTTTTTTTTTTTTTTTTTTTAAATCCGATTGAATTTGTGGACAATTTTGAAATACGTCACATTTCAAAGTTTGCTTAGCTCGTTTTTTAAGTTTAATAATAAAAAATAGGCAATATAAAAGGAATCAACAACACATAAGAACACTGAAAAACACATTTTGTAAAGCCTGAAGATTTGACCTATAAACACACACCAGGATGTCCATATAAGGAAGTGTGTATTATTAACACTGCAACATTTTAACAGCCTTTTTTAAAAAATGTGCTTGTAATTGTGACAGCTTTGATTTATCCCATTTCAAATACCTCACATTTTATGCTAAGCCTAATTATTACTAAGTATTAGGGTCGAACTGAATATTTATTTATTTATTTTTATCTCTCAAGAATAAAGTTGGAATATTATGATATTAAAGTAGTAATAAGAAAATAAAGTCATAATCTGATGAGAATAAAGTAATTATTATTATTCAAGCAAATTCTCAGATGAGCGGCTGCAACATGTGTCAAGATGAGGTACGCGGAGCATTTCGTGAAGTTATATTTTGGTTTGGGCTTCACAAATAAGGAAATAGTTTGTCTTTTGTCACATCAGTGCTGCTTTATCATTAGCATTGTGCAAGAAACTGAGTCTATTTTCGAAGAAAGAATCACACAGACACACCACCGGTTACATCTGTGTTCTGTTGCTATGTCATAATAATGGATATTACGTTTAATTAAATCATGATTTAAATCTTGCAACTTTATTCTCATAATATTATGACTTTTTTCTTGTACTATGATTATGAATGTTCTATTATTATATTATCACCTCATACTCAGAAAGATTTTTTTTTTTCCCCTTTCAGTTTGGTCCTAATAAAAACATAATGTAACTTTGAAAATCCATAAATATATGAAGAATAATAATAACAAAAAAGCATGTTTATACAGAATTTTGAATATTACAAGTGGGATCTCAGCTTCTAGTGGCTAACTACTGGTAAATATGTGAAATACTGCATGTGTGTATGATTAAACAAGGGTGTGTTTGGTGTAGTACTTCATAGCCCATTGTCATGGAGAGGACAAACGAAGCTTTAAGAGTAACCTGAGAGCATTTATGTCCAGTCGGTTATCTTTATGTGGAGACAATATAAAAATAGACTGTCCGTAATTCATAAATGAAACTTTCAACCAAACTCTTTCATGTGTGGTAAAAGAGTTTGTTTCCAATATCCAGAAAAATCAGTTTTGAACAGTTGGTGCGTTCTTATATGGTCATCCTGTGTGTGGGGGGGGGGTTGTTTATAGGTCACATCTTCAGGCTTTACAAAATGTGTTTTTCTGTGTTCTTTTGTGTTGCACATTCTATATATTCTTATTCTTATAGCCGTAGTTTTAACATAATAATGTAAACAAAAATGCCCTGTGTTCTAAGAGTTTAAATACATCTCATCACTTGTGTATTAAGTAAACTTTCAAATGAAGGCGTGTGTGTGTGTGTGTGTGTGCAAACGCAAACATTTAATATTACTAGAGATTATGAAGTGTTCCCAGTTCGAAATCAAGCAAAACAAAGTTTCAAGCCACCAACAAGGCCAACTGGCATAATATCCTGTGATCCGAGCACACAACCAAAGCTCAGCAATAACAGAGAATACCTTTGCTTTGTCATCTAGTGGGTCAGTTTCACTGTCGCAGTGTGAGATGATCTCAACACAACACGAGGAAAAGATAATGTAAACAAAAGATTTGGACAAGGATACAGTTACCCCGTATAAAGGGCAACAGGATAGCGCCGTCCTCGCCAGTTGATGATCATCTAAAGATTGCTGTGTTTGGACTTCACAGGTAAGAGGACAATGATTCTGACAATTTAAACGAATAAAAATATAAATAATAATAATAATAGTTCAATGTGAAATATTCTGTTCAGGTGTGTGCAGGGTATGATGATGCATTACATTAAAAAACAAAAAAACAAAATCAGTAACGTTCTTGAGAATATTCTTTGATGTTTAGTACTCTGTTTTTTAATAATAACAGTGATATGTAAATCTATTTTAGCTGATATTCTTGACGGGAGCATAGGTGTTGTAACAACTCACTTGATAAAAAAAAAGTTCTGCCATGAAATAGTTGCATTATCTGCTATATAAATAAGTCCCTAGTTAAAAGTGAGGGGTTGGGCCACAATAACATATGTTTATGCGTGCAGTAACTCTCCTGCTGTTTATTATACAATTAAAACGTCAAATGCTCTGCTGATAAAAGTCATATCTCTCCTTTACAGGTGGAAAAAAAAAACATGGGTTCCTTGTCAATGTGTATGTTGCTGTTGTTGTTTTTGGCTGTCTCAACGCCAGGTAACAAAACCAAAACCACACTGACAATGACCTTAGTGCAGCAGCACAGAAATGTACCATGCAGTAAATGGTAGTTTGGTTCGTAATGTGTGGCATGCTTTTTTACTCTTAGTGTTCTCAGAGTCAGACAGGATCATCGGTGGTGAAGTTGTTGAGAAGAACTCCATCGAATATCAGGTTTCTTTAAAGACTAGAGGTAGACACTACTGTGGAGGAGCCCTGTTAGCACCTCAGTGGGTACTTTCTGTTGCCCACTGTAAAAGAAAGTGAGTGCTGACACTAGCCTATAGAAAAAAAATAGAGCAGAGATGTGAGTGTAATTGTCTGTGTTAAAGGGGAATTCCAGTACTTTTTGACCCGGGCCCTATGTTTATAAATGTGGGTGTGTACGTGAACAAAACTTTAGGCAGCATTGGCTGCAGTGAAATCTTACTGGGCATTTAATGCTATCACCAAAAGATGTTTTGTGTCTGGCAACATTACCGGAGCAGTAGTGTCAAGCAAAGTCTCGCACACAAGTCTTATTAAATGAGATGCATGTAAGTGACACTACTGCACCGGCAATATGTTGCCAGACTCTTACAACAACAATCTGAGCCCTTTATTGATGAAAACAAACACTTTTTAATGGATATTACTCGGAACAAAAAAATCTTGTAAGTACTATTCATGCACACACACATTTATAAAAACATAGGGCCTAGGTCGAAAAAAATACAGGAATTCCCTTTTGATATATGACATGGTCAGAATGTACGAAGGAGTATTAGGGCAGAAATATTTTTTTCACAGACTACGCTAAATTTACGAGAATTAAGTTGTGCTGTACGCCGTGCTCGCCAGACCAGGACTCCAAAATCGAATAATTTAATTATCAGTCGGATTGTATCCCGCTGATGTATCCACCGATAACCCTGCAGTCGACCAGTTTCCTCTCCACAAACCAGGCTTTTAGCTAGGATTTTTTAGAGGGTGTCTCCCCCTTCTTCCGCCCCCTGCGTCGTGCGCTTCTCCGTATCCAACGCAGAGTGGATCATTTCATGTGCAGCTTAATCCCCACATCCAAATAATGATCTTTGTGATGAGAATCGAGTACAGTCGTGATGAAGTGCAGGGGATCCGACTTGAGAGCGCACTTTTCATTGTTTTCACTCTGTGTTCCCAATCTTTGTGTGGAAGACGATTTAGTGCTGCAATTTAGGGAATAACAGATGCAACAGATGAGCTGATCTCTTTAGTTAACTGCTCAAAGAGGGCGAGAAGACAGCGAATGTTCTGTCGCGGGGAGTTCATAATCTGCACCGTATGCAGCCAAATTTCGCTTTTGCGCAAAGAGACTTTCCAACATTTAATAGGTGCTGTTCCACCATGTATTCACATTTTGTTGGAACCGTTTTATTGGACTCTAAGCGGGTATAGACAGACGTGTGCTGGCCATAGTTTTTGCAGGCGCCATCACAACAACCGTATTAATGGCGTATTTGAGAGTGTGACTTGGGGTTCAATCGGCACCTGGACATGGGAGCACTCGGTAATTACATGGCGGGCGCAGCGCCCTTGTTCCCCGGTTTAGAAAAAACCCTGCGGCTAATTTTTTATCACATTCAGTGACTGGGGAAACGGGAGGAGAAAATAGGGCGTCTTTAGGGGCGTCCTGCCTAAAAGTAGCCCGGTAGCCCTGCTGGCTAAAAGCTTTGATTTCCTGCCTGGTTCTTTCTGCGGAAAAGATGCATCATTCTTTTTAAAGTCCTGCTACTTATAACAATGTGATGCTGATGTGCCAATGGATTAAGTATCTCCTTGTTTCTGAGAATAAAGTCGTTAATTTAAGACTTGATTCTTGAAGTCTTCGAACAATTTTTTGTGGCCCTAATGCTCCGTCGTAAGAATGAATGTTTAGCGAAATTGTACAATTGTTGTATGTATTTTGCCATCTGAACGTAAAAGTTAAGGCACCTTTTTCTCCCTCAGGCGTCACCTCATGCAAGTGGTGTTAGGCGAACACGACCTTTATGTAAAGGAAGACACAGAACAGATCTTCAGCGTCGCCAAGATTTTTACAAAACATTTTAACCCTAGTACATTTAAAAATGATATCATGCTCATCAAGGTAAGCAGAGGAATAGCTGACGTAGAGCTGTTGGTACATGTACTCTGTACACTGTCACTTTATCAGTCATGTGATTGCTGGCTTAGCAACTTACAGATGGTGATCTTCTACCTAACTGCTTTATGTTACAGTTGAATCGGCCGGCCGTCTTGAATAACGAGGTCGGCATAGTTCACCTACCTTTTGGCTTTCAGCCGCGCTATGGTACTCGCTGCACAGTGAGTGGCTGGGGTGAAACTAAATTTAACTCCAACAAACTCTCTCCAAGACTACGTTCTGCTCAACTTCAAGTGGTTAATTGTCCAAACTTCTATGTGGCCCGCCGCTGGGTCACCTCAGGAAATCTGTGTGCAGGATTCACTCGTACTCCTAAAGATTCCTGCCGGGTACATCATTTAATTCAATTTTATACTAGTTTAATTAAACCTGTTGATTTGTATGCATGTTATTACGGAAGCACGTTGCATTCACTTGGGGAAAAAAATGGGTTTGTTTTTGGGAGTAATTTATTTTTTGGTCTGTTGATTTTTTTTTTTTCTGAGTTTAGAGAGCATTTGAAAGAATACATTCATTCCTTTATTGAGAGCTCGATGGTAACAACTTGGACGGCTTGTTTAGATAAAATAAAATAAAATGTAAATTTTTTTCTCAAATGAATGCATTGCACTTCAATAATATGAAATATGGAATCATATAATACAACATAATACGTTGTAGTATATGATGTGACGTTATATTTTCTCATATAGCAATATACTACTTTATAATTGATTTTGTATCATCATCTTCTTCCCCCCTCCAAATTTAACATATTCAATAATTAATAAACAAAGATTTTGACACCAAAGTGTATCATCGTATGTGGCAATATCAGTTTAAACTTGTTAGTTTAAAGTTTTAATGAATAACAGCAATGTCTGGGACATTTAAGTTCCCAAATCAATATTCAAATGATATTTGATTTCATTCTGTCCTGTTGATCTACAGGGTGATTCCGGCGGGCCCCTTATCTGCTACGGCAGATTGGTCGGCATTGTCTCCTGGGGTATCGGCTGTGGATTAAAACGCTTCCCTGGTGTTTACACCAACATAAACAGCTTTATTGTATGGATTATGAGAACAGTGGTTACAAATTATTGATGGTTAAAGCTGTTGGTTTGCATAGACCTTGAATAAAAAAAAAATGCCAACTTTACACAGTTTATTTGCAATATGACTTTGAGGTAAGCTGTGTTTCTTGGAAATGTTTTTGTTCATTCATTGCTTTTAGCTGAGATATAGAAATAATCCTTGGCCTTTAATTCTAGTAGTAGTAGAACAATACTGTATGTCAAATATGGCTATGTTATTTCGGAGAATCGTCCCCAATGATTTGGCCTTGAACACAAGACGAGTACTGAATGAAGGAATAAACCAACCTGAAAGTTAATGTGAATTATTTTTTTGTAAGTTGGGTGTCTGTTTCTGCTGTCTTTACAACAGAAAAGAAAAAAGTCCTATCAGGAAAAAATATATATATATATACTTTCCAATATACAAATGTTTGTTGCATTCAAGTCACTGCCAAATTAGATCACATGATACTGATTAAGGGCCACACGGTTGGTGTAGTGCATTGGTTCTCAAAGTGCGGCCCGCAGAAACATTTCCGGCAGCCCGCAAATGAATTACAGTTGATAGTTTTAATCCAGGAGCTACTAAGCTAATTAAATGTTTATTGGACATTACTGGATACAGACCAATACGTGTAAACTGTAGAACTGCAATCTGGTCATTAAGATTTATTACAAATGGGATTTCTTTCTGTTTTTTTCCTCTTTGGCGGCCCTCAGTCCAATGTTGGGTTCCTAAATTGGCCCTCAGGTATCAAAACTTTGAGAACCCCTGGTGTAGTGGATAGTGCTCTTGCCTTTGCAGCACCAGGTTCGAGCCCCAGTTGGAACAAGGGCTTTTCTGCATGGAGTTTGCATGTTCTCCCTGTGTGCATGTGGGATCTCCAGCTTCCTCCCACACTCCAAAAACAAGGAATATGGGGATTAGGTAAATTGGTCACTGGTTGGTTGTTGGAATGGTTGTTTGTCTCTATATGTGTCCCTTCGATGGACTGGCGAACTGTCCAGGGTGTGACCCCGCCTACCGCCCTATGTCAGCTGAGGTTGGCACAGCACCGTGTTTTTTATCATTGGCCCTCTACTGTCAGTCAGAAAAGGACTTTAACAAATTGCTTTCATCCTCACGTGAAGTCCATTCAGTACACTTTATTGACTATTTCATTTGTTTTTTTCCCAGGATAGACTTTAACTTTTTAGACTTTTTACCAGGTCACCAGAAAATCTGTTTGTTTCCTAACCTGTTTTTCTCTCTGCGTCACTCGTCGGATCCCTTCACCAAGTGCAACCAGAACAGAGTAATTTGAGATAAAAACACAAATTGAAGGACAGCCCGCCCAGAAAAAAAGGAGTGTTTAATTTCTATGTCAAATCTAATATCAATTCCATGTCAGCTGCAGTCAGCAAACAGCAGGAAAATCATTTTCAGGTCAAGATAATAGTGGAGCGGTTCTCATCAAATTAATAACTCCCAACTTATGTTTCACGAGTGAAGCGAGAATGCACAGGAAAGGAGGTGTCGCCATTTTGTTTATGAAAACTTCCAGGACAAGAAAATGTAATATGGAACTTTTAGCTTTTTTTTTTTAAATGTTGCTGCTCAGATGAGATCCCGTGTAACCAAAATACGATGCACAGAGTTTTGATGTCTCACTCGCTCATTGTCTACAGCTTAAAATGTGAGAATTTCATTTTAATATGGAAACATTTTATTTATTTATTCCATGTTTCAAATAGAAATCAACAATTATGAGGTGTTAGCAACATTTTGCCACATTTAGCTTCAAACAGTGAAAAGCAATATTATATATATATATATATATTATATTATATATATATATATATATATATATATGTATATTATATTATATTATATTATAAATGTATTAAACTTTACACCGAAAAACGTGAAGCTAAATATTTAGCTAATATGCAAATTCACAGTGCCGGTCACAGGAAGTACCAAAATAAAAGCTCTAGATGGACAGACTGCTATTATAGAATAAAATATCAAATTAAAAC
This sequence comes from Microchirus variegatus, assembly GCF_963457635.1. Classification (NCBI taxonomy): domain Eukaryota; kingdom Metazoa; phylum Chordata; class Actinopteri; order Pleuronectiformes; family Soleidae; genus Microchirus; species Microchirus variegatus. The sequence continues at coordinate 25,987,912 of NC_139810.1, forward strand.
CAACTTATCGGAGGAAACGAACACTTACACATACACACAGACATATATTAGCGTGATAATAACGCCATAAAAACAAAAAACAAACATGTACATTGAGTTTTTAGTGTCCCCTCCCTAGAGGGTACGGGACTCATGACCAGGGGCCGACGGTGTATAGGGACGATTTGGGCGCGACCTACCATCTAGGAGGAGAAAGATAATTTTTTTTCATACTTGTTAGCTGTTTATGGCTCTTAGCAGCGGACAGCACTCATTTGAAGCTACGTTCGTTAGCGTGTTTGCTAACATTGTTGATGTTTGTATAGCTCAGGGTTTAACTGCAGGTTAAACTTCATGCAAATCAGACAATCGGACTGTTTTGTGTAAGAGAGTATTATTCTAAGATGCCTTTAGCAACACATCTAAAGATCCAATTCTGCACTTCTGAATAATTTGACTGCACTATCTTGTCACATGTTTGTTGTATGTATCTGGTAAAGGTTGTGAAAGCTCTTGATTCTTGGTCATTTAATAAATACTTGACTTAAAATGCTGGCTTTATGTGGTTGCTGGACACATCCTGTTAAGCTATTTTACAGCATACATTAGATTCATGTAAATAATATTTTTGTTTATGGCCCCTACAGACTCTAGAATCGCCTCTGACCTTAATCATTATCAGAAAAAATCCATCGAAACATAAACATACATTCGTCGCACATGCGCAGCCTTTGAAGTCGGTCGACTCGGCTCAGCGTTTGTGCGCATGCTCAGTGACAGTTGTTTACACATCGGCGTCCTTGTCTTTGGGGAAACCCGAGCGTCGCTGGCGTAGTTCACCTCCGCGAGTAAATTATGTCTGTGAAACACGCCATTAGTCGCGGGCTCGAGCTGGGCCGCTCGGTCTTGCAGCTGGGTCTTCTCAAATCCGGTGTCCGAGTCGCAGCAAAGCTCCGAGCTGACCGTTTTCGTGTCGGCCCGTCGGTGCGCACCGCTCAGCCTCAGGCTTTCCTGCCGTCTCGGTACCGCTACTACCGCTCCTCTCTGCGGGGCCTGGCCGCTCAGCTACAGTCCGCCGGCTTCAGGAGGTGGCGGCTCACTGGCGCCGGGTCACCGCGGAACAGGGCCCTGTGTTTGGCCTTCGGTCTCGGTGTGGGGCTCATCGAAGAACAGCTCGAGGATGACAGGAAGAGTGCGGCGACATGTCAGGAGATCCAGGTAAGCTGTACACAGTGTGTCGTGGTAGTTGCCAACGGCGAATAATGGTATAATAATGTTATTCTAAACTTATGACTTAAAGGGACAATGTGTAGTATTTATGGGTTTTTATAATCCAAAATCCACTTTTTTATACATATTATGTGCTCCTGCATTGTCTAGTCGCTGTATAATAGTTTTTGTTTCATTTTCGTAGTGTTTCAAAAAGTCATGTAAAATAACATGGTCGCGGGCCGCGGTTGCATAGCCACTGTTAGCAGCGAGACGCCATGTTTCTACCGGAGCCTGTAAGGACAAACGCGAGAGTACAAAACAAGCGTCTCTTTACTTGTAGCTGAAGTCCCGCCTCCTCTCTCTCCGCTTCGTCTGCTACGGCCGCGGTAGCTCGCCCTCTCCCTCGCCTCACGAACCTCATCTGCTGACACGGAGAAAGACGACGAGGACGACATTTGACCGGCTGAGGACACCGTAGCGCTCAGGGAAGGGAGGGGGTGAGCAGAGGGGCAGTTCTTTGTTGTAAATTTCATCCTCTCCTCTAGATGGCACTATAAAATACTTACTTCACTATATAATGACGTAATTTGTCGAGTTAAATCTCCGAACTATGAAGCTGTTAACAACACATTTGTGCTGAGTCATTTCAAATGCACGGTTCTCCAAATGTGGAACAAAACAACCCAAACATGACTCTAAATGACTGCTAAAATGTGCATTGTCTGTCCGATATGTTTTTGACCATTCTGATACCGATCAATATCAAATTCCCATTCTTGTTAAAATCAATAAAAATATTTTAAAAGCAGAAAAAAGTTATTAATGCTACTACTAGTAATGATAATAATAATACTATACATGTCTGATACCAAACAGTGCTGATTGTAATGTTGGACAGGACCAAAATATTATATGAATTTTTATTCATTAAATGATTAAAAAAAGTGACAAAATGGCCAAACACCATCTAAGTCTCTTTTGTCATTATTAGCCACCTGTATTCTCAAACAATTCATAACAAATATATACATATTTAGAGGGTATCCGCTCGGTCTTAAATCCAATAATTTGAATTTATCTAAGCCGAATTGCAAGTTCAGCGATTTGTGGCTCCAATTTTCCTTCATGTCTTTTGTACTTTTTTGCCAGTATGGATTTGAAATGGGTCTTAAATTGTATTCATTATGGTCTTAAAAAAGTCTTAAAAAGTCTTAAATTTGACTTGTTGAAACCTGCAGAGACCCTGTATTTAAACGTTTGCAACATCACAGGAAATATCTAAACTCAAAGGGGGTGATGTTTAAGATTGGGGTTTTTTAAGCGCTCTGCTTTCACTACCATATTCATGTACAGTATATTATTCAACCAAATCCGCAAGAGAAGACTGTTCATAGTGAACATGCCACATTTCATCGTGTACTACTTATTCCATTTTATTGAAATATAAAGTTCTGCCCACTAGGATTGATATTTAAATGTTTCTGTTGTCCAAAACTGTCTCAAAAAGAAGGACATGTTTTGTATTTTTCCCCTCCAGGTTGTGTTTAGGAGGAAAAAGTTCCAAAGCCCTCTTGCGACGTTCGCCTCTGGATATAAACTGGACGATTACATCATTGGGAACCAGATTGGGAAAGGCTCCAATGCAGCAGTGTACGAGGCTGCAGCTCAATCTGCCTCTCCAAAGGAAAGTGACAGCAAGTGCTCCCTGGTGCAGCTGAGAGACGACGACGCCGACGTCGAGGAGGAAGGAGCGAAGGCTCGGTCTGTGATGTGCTGCTCGCTGAGGAGCTTCCCTCTGGCTATCAAGATGATGTGGAACTTCGGAGTAGGTTTTTACAGTTTGTATTTTAATAAAAGAAAACAATCCTCTGTGGGAAAATAAATCACAGGTACACATCACAGAACTGACTGGTCTTTTTTTTTTATGTTGCAGGCAGGTTCATCAAGCGAGGCAATACTGAAATCCATGTCACAGGAGCTGGTGCCTGCATCGGCCCAGGCTGTAAAGCAGGAAAAAGAGCAAATTACCCTCGATGGGTGAGTATTTTCACTGTACTTTTACAAGATCTTGCTGCAATGAACATAGTGTTGGAAAGACATTAACAAATGACTCTTTTTGTCGTTGCTTTCCACATTCAGACAATTTGGATTCCTGCCCAGAAGAGTGTCGGCACATCCAAATGTGATCAGAGTGTACCGGGCTTTCACAGCAGACGTTCCCTTGCTACCAGGTGCACAGGAAGAGTATCCCGATGTGCTGCCAACCAGGCTTAACCCAGCTGGCCTGGGCAACAACCGCACTCTTTTCCTGGTCATGAAACAGTAAGACCTGCTGTTTTTCATCAAAACTCAGTTTGAGAGTTGTTTAATACTGCAGGTCCCAGAATTCTAAAGGAGGAAAAATATTTCCAGTATGTATCCAATGGCACTTTTCTATTATAGAGTTCTCGCACTGACTGGACTCAATAGTATAGTAATGTAGTAATAACTAGAAAGGCACTCGGCGAGCACTTTAGAATTTGAAAATCTACTCTTACCATTGATATATTGGCAACATATACAAATATTTTAGCCTAATCATTTAGGGGGAATGTGCTGTGAAAAAAGTTGTAGGCACAGTGTCTACAAATTACACCCTGCCGGCGCTCCTGGGTCAGACAGCGAGTGTTGTAACCAGTGATAGCGTCTACGGGTCACGGGCAAAATGTAATCTCTGGTTCCACATTGCGGACATTTCCTGAAAATGTCATCCAAATCCGCCCATGACTTTTTCAAATTATGTTGCTAACAGGCAAACAGACAGACAGACAAACAAACAAACTCTGGCGAAAACATAACCTCCATGGCGGAAGGCAATCGGAGATTGCAGACTTCACCACATTCGCTCAACAAGCCTCTGGCGGCCTCTGTTGGTCATATTGGCAAGTGTGGAAGCACAGACAGACACACAGAGCCGCTAAAAACAATACTTCACTGCCTCTCTGTGGGGTGAAGTGATAATAAACTTTATTTGTGTAGCACCTTTCAAACAAAGATTGCAGCTAAACAAACACAACACGGGGTGGAATAAAATAGGAAAAGTCAAAAAGGAAAAACCCTGTTTTAAAGGGGAAATAAGTAGTTTATAGTGCCATCTAGAGGAGAGGCTGAAATTTACAACAAAGAACTGCTCCTCTGCTCACCCCCTCCCTTCCCTGAGCGCTACGGTATCCGCAGCTGGTCAAATGTCGTCCTCGTCGTCTTTCTCCGTGTCAGCAGATGAGGTTCGTGAGGCGAGGGAGAGGGCGGAGCTACCGCGGCCGTAGCAGACGAAGCGGAGAGAGAGGAGGCGGGACTTCTGCTACAAGTAAAGAGACGCTTGATTTGTTCTCTCGCGTTTGTCCTTACAGGCTCCGGTAGAAACATGGCGTCTCGCTGCTAACAGTGGCTATGCAACCACGGTCCGCGGTCATGTTATTTAACATGACTTTTTGAAACACTACGAAAATGAAACAAAAACTATTATACAGCGACTAGACAATGCAGGAGCACATAATATGTATAAAAAAGTGGATTTTGGGTCATATAAACCCATAAATACTACATATTGTACCTTTAACTTTGAGATAAAACAAATAATGCAAATAAAACATTTAAGTACAACACAGGGTGGAATAAAAAAAAAAGGACCCCAGAGTAAAAAAGATCATTTTTAAGTCTTCTTTTAAAAATGGTAGCATAGGGATAGCACCTTCAACAGACTGCCGGCCACTGATTGGTAGAGAGTGTCGTCACTGGAAGAGTCGTGAGCACAACGTCCGTCACAGGAATCAAACAGAACAATGCCGTACTGTAGATCAGTTTAAAGGACTTTTAAAAATCTTGAAACGAGCCTTAATCTCCAACATTTCTAAAATCTCAATACAGAGCGAGATTTGTGACGATGGTTTGAATGTACAGGATATTTGTTTATGTTTTACACAGCTCACCTTTGTTACGCTAACAGAAACGTCGGTTTCCATGCTGTTACTTTCGGTACTACTTTTACACAACAGATGAACAACATCATTAATTGTATAAATGGCTGGATCTAAATGTATGATAAGAGACACAAAGGTTCAGGTGCATTAGCAGCCTGTCTTCTTCTTTGCCTTAGCTATCCATACACACTGCGACAGTACCTGGAAGTGTCCGCACCGAGCTGCAGGCAGGGCTCGCTGATGGTGCTGCAGCTGCTCGAGGGGGTCGACCATCTGTGCAGACAGGGCGTGGCTCACAGAGACCTCAAGTCAGACAATGTGCTGTTGGAGTTTGACTCAGGTGAAATAAACCGTAAGAGACAAAATCCCACAGCAATGCAGGTAACAGTCAATTTGGCGTTTGACTTTGTTTTGCCTCGGTGCAGGTGGATGCCCTCGTCTAGTGATCTCTGACTTTGGCTGCTGCCTGGCTCAGCGTGACTCGAGTCTGCAGCTGCCCTTCAACAGTGTGTGGGTCAGCAGAGGAGGGAATGCCTCACTCATGGCACCAGAGGTAGGCTGAAAGGGATAGGCCAGTTTTGTTTTCTTTTAAAGGAGACATATTACACCCTATTTCTACAAGTGAACCAAGTTCCCTGGTGTCCTAAAGAAAATGTCTGTGACATGCTTTGGTCAAAATACCTTAAGGATGAAGCACCACAGCAGTTCAATCACTCTGCCAAAACAGCCCTGTTCAGAACACTCGGTTTTGAGTGCCTCTCTTTAAATGCAAAAGCAGTTAGCATTTGGAAAAGCCATCATTTGCCGACTCTAGCCGGCACATTGCCGTCATATTTGAAATGTATCCTCTGGACACGTAAATCCTCTGTGGCTGGAAGTTTGTGTAGAACTCTGTGCTGCACTGTGCAGCCAAGAATAGAACACTTTGCGGACTTCCACTCTTCCGGATACTATTGCCCTCGCCTGCACTCTCTGCGTGCGGAAGTCATATTTTATTTTTTTAAAGGTGGCCACAAAGTTTTAATTTGCGTAATATATCCCCTTTAAAAATGGGGTTGTATGAGGTATTGACACTTAGGGTTGGGCAATAATTCAATAACACTATATAACATATATTGATGTTATGGTTATGCACTGTGCAAAGACATTTGGAGGCAGAAGAACACATTATTACTATTAAATGTTTCTCCAAATTTCAGTCGCAATCTCTTAACTATCTGACAAACAATGTATTTTTGTGTTTATAAAGGATACTTGCCAATAAAAATGTTCTTAAATCTAGTGTGGTTGCCTGGCATAGTGCTCAGTGAGTAGTTGTGATAAAGATATTCATTCACACGGGTTAACAGTTGACTATAATGAACCATATGTTTATTCAACCCCTCAGGTTGTGACTGCCGTTCCAGGCTCTGGTGTGGTGATCGACTACAGCAAATCGGACGCCTGGGCTGTGGGTGCCATCTCCTACGAGATTTTCGGCAAACAGAACCCGTTCTACAGAGCCGTGGGACTGGAGAGCAGAAAATACGAGGAGACGCAGCTTCCTTTGCTGCCCTCTACTGTTCCTGCTGAAGTGCAGTCACTGATCAGGTTGCTCCTCAGGAGGAACCCGAACAAGGTAGAGAGGGTGTGAAGGGTGTTGTTGAGTCGATGATATGCAATCAAATGTCCTTAACAGTTAAAATCATATAAATTAGGTTTCATCGTAGAAGTATTTGATAATATTCAGTACATTTAGTTTTCATTAGCAACTTTTATTTTTTTTTTAATCTTTATTTGACCAGTAAAAGACATACACACAAAGACAAGGTGGGCACAAACATCAAAATCACTCAGCATCCAAAACTGCAAACATTTCAAGGTCGGCTACAACAATAAAAGCCTCAGGATAAATATCAACAGCAACTTTAATTTTTAAAATCCTTATACATATTAATAAAATAAGCAACATACTCGTTCATTTCTGTGTGGTAATGTGTTGAAGACAAAATGATCAAACAAAATTAAAGTTTAACTACAAATCGGTTCCAAAGTTACATTACATATTGTACATTTTGTCCATAAAAATATGTATTTAAAAAAAAACGGCTTGTTTTATGTCATGGGTTAGGTTAGATTTTAAATAATGATAAACTGTCGCACAAACGATTGCTTTGTAATTGGCTGTAAACAGTAATTTTTTTCTTCCACTTCCACGATCCTCACTGACGATTCCCTTTACTCCGCAGCGCCCCAGTGCTCGCGTCGCTGCTAATATGCTACATCTCGGCATCTGGGGACGGAATGCCCCGGCCGGTCAGAACAGCGTTGACATGAAGAAGCTGGCCGACTGGCTGCTGTGTCAGTCTGCCGTGGTTCTCCTGAAGGGCTGCTGCGGACCCAGTGGGAACAGTGTGGAGGCGGAGCTTCAGAGGAGCTTTTTGTCCAACCTGGAGCTGGAGGACCTGCGCACCGCTGTGCGCTTCCTGCTGTATGGACGACAGCTGCAGCCATAAGAGTCCCGTGTACGGATAGGCTGGGAAACTAGAGTCAAAAGTTGCTTTCATAGTTATAAAACATCTATATTTATACTGTTTTACAATATCTGCCTCTGGCCGGCTAAATAGAGGAGGAAAAGCATCAACTACTGTCGATAACAAAGCACTTAAACACAAGCTTCAAAGCACTTTTAGGTATCAGTGGTGAAAGCATATGCAGATCATTTAGATCAGGGGTTCTCAGAGTTTTGATACCTGAGGGCCAATTTAGGAACCTAACATTGGACTGAGGGTCGCAAAAGGAAAAAAACCAGAAATAAATCCCATTTGTAATCATTTTAATGACCAGATTGCAGTTCTACAGTTTACACTTATTGGTCTGTATCCAATAATGTCCTACAAACATTTAACAAGCTTAGTAGCTCCTGGATTAAAACTATCAACTGTGATTCATTGCGGGCCGCCACAAATGTTTCTGCGGGCCGCCATTGGCTCGCGGGCCGCACTTTGAGAACCAATGGTTTAGATTAAAATAATAATTTCGCTACAGGTGTCAGATTTCACCGTGTTGGGGACATGTTTTCATCTTCACAGGTAACATGCAGCACATACATTGAACTTTCTATCAGTCCATCAAACAACAACAACAATCACTTTATTCCCTATCTTGCACAAATAAATGCGTAGATGCGTAGTATTGACAATGTTGATGATCAGCGTGGATCCATGCGTTTCAGCGCTGACCAACATGAATGTGTTTTGCACTTTATGTCCATGTTTGCACTCTCTCAGAGCCGTATGTGTGCGGCCTACTGGTGTTTTGTTGTGTGGCTAGATTATGTAGAGTAGGGTAATTATATTCTGGTAAGTATATGTATATTTTGGATAGAATAAAGATACGTTTAAAATTGTCTCCTTGATTGTTCGTCTTTGATTTTCAGTAAAGCTCCCAACTTTGCTGTATTGCCCATCTGGACTCTTTTTTTTTTTTACAACAGGTTTTTACAGAGAAGATCAGTTAAGTTCCCACTACAGTTGTGATCTTTTTATGCATTAGCCATAGTTGGTGGTATAGTGGCTGAATGTGAGGAAGTTGCAAGATGGGGCAAGTACATGCATGATATCCACTGTTCACTGCAGCAGTACAAATGCAGCGATATCCTGTCCAATTCCTTGCCTAAAAGAACTTAATCTCGCATTGCAGGAGGTTTTCTGCAACCGTTCTGAGTGTGCGACATAAAGTTGATTCGTTGCCACGATAAAGAGTGTGCAGTGACCAGCCGCATCCCAACCCGCATTACCAACCCTGTGAAGTCCCGTGAGACAAACTATGTTTCGTAAACCGTGGGCTATACAAATAAAGATTGATTGATCCCCAGTCCCCCTTAAACAACAATGGGCGATTTGCAATGACATCTCAGTAGGAAACCCCCCCTAAAGGGGCCCCACCTCACGTTAACCTGTGTGAAGTCATCGTTCTGCAAGTTCGAAAATGAAGAGGATTAATTACAGTGTAATGCATATATATTTTTTACTCCGTTTATATATGTTTATTTCAGTTATTTACAGTATTGCATTGTTCTATATATTTATATTGTTTTATAATGTAGGTTCTTTACATTGTAAGTTTAAAAGTTTTTTACAGTATTTTATTTTTCTATATTTTTATTTTCCCATACTTTCTAATTACAAGGTTTTTCCATGTTATTTCATTCATTTTGGAAAAAAAAATATTTTGAACTCATTTTGAACTACATTTTTTTCTGTCAGATTATTTGTAACATAATGGTGATGAACACTGGTTGGAAGGAGCCCCCTGGGAATTTTTGCTTAGGGCCCCTACAGACTCTAGAATCGCCTCTGGCTGGAGGTCTGAATGGGTACAGGACTGTCTCCACCTCCACTAAACACATGTGACTGTGTTTTACCAGCAGAGGGCGCCGCTCACTTTCCAAGCCTGCGCTTGGTGTCGTCAATCATGTTGAACATATGAACTTTGCACACAAGCAACCATGTTCTTCTCGCTGTGCAGAAACCTGAACAGTGTCCGCGCTGCGACAGCGGACTTTTCCTCACTGCGGACTTTACGCATAACAAACCCCACCAGGACGTACTCGGGGAACCGCTACAATGTTCCACCCAGCGCCGAGTTTGTCGCACGGGTGTCGGGAATCCCCACCATGGCCAAACTGCCTTTCCAGGAGACGGCGGAGGGGCTTGACGCCGCGTTTGTCGGCGTCCCGATCGACACGGGGACTTCGAACCGACCCGGAGCGAGGTGACGTAAAAAGCAGTGCCGTCCACAGACATTTCAGGGGTCAGGGGCTCAAGTGAAATAGTGGTCACCTCTTCGTTATCATGATTAAAACACATAACACACAGTTAGAGTGTACAGTCAAAGCGACGGTGTATTAGGGCCAAACTGAAGAATAAAGTCACAATATTGTGCAAATAAAGTCGTAATCTTTCGAGAATAAAGTGGTAATTTTTATTCACGCAAAATACAACTAAATGTGTTATTCTTGTAATATTCTGACTTTTTTAATGTTACGATTACGACTTTATTCTTGTAATATTACGACTTTACTCTCGAAAAAAGTATGACTTTTCTCATAAAATTACGACTTTATTCTTGTAATATTACAACTTTATCCTGTAATATTACAACTTTATTCTTGTAATATTACGACTTTATTCTCATACAATTACAACTTTATTCTTGTAATATTATGACTATTCTCATACAATTACAACTTTATCCTGTAATATTACAACTTTATTCTTGTAATATTACGACTTTATTCTCATACAATTACAACTTTATTCTTGTAATATTACAACTTTAATCTTGTAATATTACGACTTTATTATCATACAATCACGACTTTATCTTTTAATATTACAACTTTATTCTTGTAATATTACGACTTTATTCTCATACAATTACGATTTTATTCTTGTAATATTACGACTTTATTATCATACAACTACAACTTTATCTCTTAATATTATACATTTTCACAGATTCAAATATGACACAAAATATCTCCCGTACAGGTTTGGCCCCCGTCAAATCAGAGTCGAGTCTGCCATGCTGAGGTCGTACAACAGTGGCACCAGGGCGGGGCCATACGAGTCCCTCATGGTCGCCGATATCGGGGACGTCAATGTGAACATGTACGACCTGAAGGACACCTGCAAACGCATCAGGGAGGCCTACAGAAAGATCGTCGCCACGGGCTGCATCCCTCTGACCATGGGTGAGGCGATATCATAGAAATAGCCTCATGAGAATGAAATTCAAGCAGTTTGAGGGTGAAATGTTGATCGAGTTGTGATTGTCTGCAGGTGGCGACCACACAATCGCATATCCAATCCTGCAAGCCATTGCTGAAAAGTAAGTAGGTTTTGGATTAATAAATAACACACTAACTGAAACTAATCATTTGTCATAAAAAAATGGCTCGAAAACACGTGTAAATACTGAATCATTTCATACTCATTTGCAGCTCACACTGTCTTTGTTCTGTGATATCTAACCAGATACGGTCCAGTGGGCCTGGTCCACGTCGATGCTCATGCTGACACCAGTGACGTGGTCTTGGGGGAGAAGATTGGACACGGGACTCCCTTCAGACGCTGTGTGGAGGAAGGGCTTCTGGACTGTAAGAGAGTGGTCCAGATCGGCCTGCGGGGTACGGGCTACTCTGCAGATTCATACGAATGGAGCCGAGCCCAGGTATTCTGCTCAGGGTTGCTCTAGCTCGTCTTCATACGCTCACAGAGGAATGGTAGCAAATACGGCAAAAACAGCGCTTTCACTGAAGCTCAGCTTCTCTTGGAGTCAATGGACGTTATTTGCTAGGTGATATGTAAATAAAAACACTATTATAACATATAAAACAACATATAACATTTCAGTTTTACGTAATTATCGCATTTCCTTGTTCTAGCTGTTCATTTATTTTATGACATTATGTATAAACTAGAAAAGCACTCGGAGAGCGCAGACCTCGGCCAAGGCAGCTCAGCCCCCTCACAAAATAGCGATACAAATAGTGATAGCAAGTACGGATCACAGCCAAAATGTAATCACATGTTCCTGGTCGCCATTGCGGACATTTCCTGAAAATTTCCGTCCGCAACTTTTCGAGTTATGTTGCTAAGAGAGAAGACGGACAGACAAACAAACTCCGGCGAAAACATACCTCCTGGCGGGGGTCTATATTCACTACTAAAGTACAGGTTGTGCTGGTTTGTTTCCCAGTATGTTTGTTATGCTGACAGACTCAATTGGTCACCTTCATTATTGCTGCAAAGATTCCAGTCTTTCCAACAGATATTCCTCATTTGCATATTGCAGGGTTTCCGGGTGGTCCAAGCAGAAGAGTGTTGGTTCAAATCTCTCGCGCCTCTGATGGCTGAGGTCAGAGGTCAGATGGGCAGTGGTCCAGTGTACCTCAGCTTCGACATTGACGCCCTTGACCCGGGGTTTGCGCCGGGAACAGGCACGCCAGAGATAGCAGGGCTCACTCCCATCCAGGTAAATGTGAAGCAACAACAGTCTTCTATTCAATTCTTCATTGTAACATCTTACAATGTATGTAGAGTAGAATTTCTTCATCTATATATATTTCCTTTTTTTCATTTTCCTTCATATTTCTTAATATTCTTGTATGTTTACAGTCTTAGAGCGACTCAGGAGTGTAACAATGCATGTGACAAATACAACTCCTGAATTCGGCATCCAAAGAAAATGTCATCCAATTTCCCACAGATATATACAGAGATATATTTACGAGTACACAGTATGAATATTAACACATTTTTGTCACCTCGGCGTGATTCAGGGAGTTGAGATTATCCGAGGCTGTCGTGGTCTGAGCCTTGTCGGCTGTGACCTGGTGGAGGTGTCTCCCCCGTATGACACCACAGGTATTTGACACATTTCGTTTTTCATCTGAATATATATATATATATTTATACACAATGTCTGCCACCATTTATACTTGTTTTTTTTTTTTCTTTGATAACAGGGAACACTGCATTGACCGGTGCCAACCTCCTCTTTGAAATGTTATGTGTCCTCCCAAATGTTAAATATCACTGATCTGAATAGACCACAATAGATCACAGAGCGATAATAATCACAGAAACCTGATTTTTTAAATGTCGTTCTGCTGAATAAAGGCCTGTATGTACTCCGTAGGAAGTAGTTCTCTCTCACAGGGCTGCGAGAAAAGAACAACGTCATTGTTCTTTTTGGGTTTTTATGCACAACTTCTTTGGGAGTTCTTGCAGCCTGTTCTTGACACATGGTCTGGGCAGAACTTCTTGTGTGGTGTCCGACAACTATTGTGTGATTGGCCAGAAATCTGAAGTTGTTAATGCATGAGAACTTCTTGCAGAGTATGTACAGACCTTTAGCTGCTGAAGTTCAGCTGAATGGAATTTATACAACCATACACTATCAATTGAAAACTACATTAATGGAATGTATTTTTTTCTCAAATAAAAAATATATAAAATGATGTTGTCTAATATCTATTATAATTTTTTTTACAATTGTTGTTTTTTGTGTGATGTGACATACTCTATTCTACCAATATTACGATGAATTTATCAGTTTTTGACTCTTGGAAAACAGCGATAACTCAGAGAAGTAAGTAATCATTTCTACGGCTTTTCAATATCAGTTTTGAATGTAACTTAACTGGGCAGCAGCAGTGAATAATTGATAAGGAAACGTATTTAACCTTATTGACTAAAATACATTTTATTTATATATACATATATATATATATATATATGTATATATAAAAACCTATGCTGGGGGAAAAAATAATAATAATTACATATACACTGTATATATATATTATTTATTTTTTTTCCCCCAGCATAGGTTTTTTTATATATATGGGTGATACAGAAAGTTACCACAACCACACGAAGAGGAGGAGCGGCAGACACCGCGCTGCTGACGTCATACGGTGAGCGTGTGTTGTCATTTCCGGTTGTCTCGTGTACGTCCCGCTGCTGTACTTTTACTTCAACTCGGACACTTTTACAGCTACTTTTCTCACAAGTGTGTTTTAATACCGAACGAGTATTTAAAGACGCCACAGTTCCAACCATGAAACCCACATCTCTCTTCTTCTTTATCCGAAATTCACCGACGTATCTCGGCTCCACACCGACTTAGCAGTTAGCTTTAGCCGTTAGCAGTTAGCAGCAACTCACAGCTGTGCTTAATTGTTTCCGTGCCTCGTTTAGCTGTTGCTAGGTGTATTCTGGTAGCTGAAAGCGAAGCTCGGTTTTATTTTTCTATTAGTTTGTTTTTTTTACTAACGTTCTGGAGTTGGTGCAGTTTAGCTGCTTACGTTTCTCCAGCAAGAGAACACATGTTAACCAGGGTCGTCATTGAGAGTGACACGAGATAATTAATATTTGGTGAAATTCCACTTTAAGGCAAGGCAAGTGTATTTGTATAGCACCATTCTTACACAAGGCAATTCATAGTGCTTTACAGGCAGGAAATACATTTGAAATTAAAACACAATCAAGTAAAGAAATTAAAACCATTTAAAACATCAAACAATTTAAAATCAAGCAGAAATGAGTGTAATATAAAATCATTTGAAATTTAAGCAGAATAAATTCAAAAATCAATTATGAAATTAAAACAATTTAAAACATTAAACAATTTAAGATCAACAATTTAAAACATTTAACAACTTACAATCATGCAAAAAAAAAATACAATTTAAAATCATTATTTTAAAATCATTAAAAAGGAAAGTTAAAGTGGTTGAAATTGATAATATTAGAAAGCTGCAGTAAACAATAATGTTTTTTAACCCTGATTTAAACAAGCTGACAGTTTGTGCACGCCTCAGGTGTTCAGGGAGCTTGTTCCACAGGTGAGGACCATAGAAGCTAAATGCAGCTTCGCCCTGCTTGGTTCTGACCCTGGGGACGCTGAGTAAACCTCTCCCTGATGACCTGAGGGTTCTGGACGCTTCCTAATCAATGAGCAGCTCTGACATGTATTTAGGCCCAAGACCATTAAGTGAGAGCAAATATCATATCATATTAATGTACAGAAATGTCAGTAAAACAGAGATGTTATTAAAGTTGCTTTTGCCATGATTTAAATTAGGGATGTGAATCTTTGGGTGGCTCACAATTGGATTCCTATTCTTAGGGATTCGATTCAAAATCGATTCTCGATTCTACCGATTTGATTCATACGGTTCTCAATTCAAAAATTGATACAATGCATAGTGTGTTAAGGCAAATTATGGCGTCAAAACAATACAGTTTGTATAAGATAATAAAAAGTTAACATTTATTCATTCAAAACAAATAAAAACGTACTTACTGTACAAAATAATAACGTGCATAAATAAAAGCTTAGGCTAGCTGCCCTTTTCTCCCAGAATTTACAAAAATAAACTATACACAAATAACACAAACTGGTGTTTTGTGTGGTTTTTCAAAGTAGAAACTTTTTTTCTTTTTTTTTAACTGATTTTTGAAGTTTATGAATCGTTTCAGAATCGTGGATGATTAGAAACGCGATTCCTATGTGAATCGATTCCCCCCCTAATTTAAATCATCTGTTGGGTTGCAATAGTTTGTTGTCTTAAAAAAGTGGATCTCTGTCTTAAAAGTTCAGTAGCCAACTGTTTTATTATGACGTTTCAGGTATTACATATTTGCTTATTAAACACAGTACACGCGTGTACTTTACCAGACTCTTGACTCCAAACACCAGCGTGAGTGAGTCGAGTCACAGCAGATTTAGTTCATGTTCGCGACGCAAATTACCCTTAACAGTGAGTTGAAGGATGCTTTGGTTTCTGGGCCTATAATAATGGTTTGAGTCTAGTCTCCTCGACTCCTACTGAACACGCTGGACACAATTTTTCCAGTCATTTTGCTGATGGTAGACGAGGGAGGAGTCCTTTAATCACACCACTGTGGTCAGTGAGATGCTTCTCATATTTATATTCACTGGCAGAAAATGAAATGATCCCTGTCTTGTTTTCTAGATGAGCCTGAACACAGCACTGGAGCACATTTCTGCTCAGGAGATGGTTTAGTTTGTGACTAAGATTTAACATTCAGGAGATGATTGTTGTTGAAATTCTACAGCAATGTTTCTTATTTTGTTGTGTGACCTTTTTTTGTTTGATTGTCTTTTAAATGATTATTATGTGCCGATATGTGGGGCCTGATAATCTGTGTATTGCTGTTTCTCCATTTTATCGTCTTTGCAGACTTTGAATTTCACAAGACTCTGTATTATTCATCACATTTTGCACCAAAAGGCAGTTTTTTAAACTAAAATATTTTATTTTAAATTCCCTTTTCTTTTTTTACATTTCTTTTTTTTTTGTATTGCACAGCTATTACACATGGAATTATTAAGTAAAATTCCCATTCAACATTAAAAAGTGTTTTGCATGTTATTCAGAATGATGCAGGTGCACGCAGGACACTTAAGTGTGTGTTTTCACCCTAATCTGCTTCAGGATGGAAGTCTGTCTTATCAACACTGTTTGGTCTCAGTTCAAATGTGAGGTCAGAAAACTTAACAATAATTATGATCTAGCTTGAGGGTTGTTTTAATCTAAAACAGGGGTCTCAAACTGGCGGCCCCCCAATCGATTACATGTGGCCCCCCCCACTTAATATCATGTTATAATGAAAACATGGCTTCTCCGTCTTTTAAACACAGTGTGTAGCTGAGGCACAGCTGCCATTGAGGTGATAGAATATAATATATGTTTGCTAGCAATGTTTTTTATAACAGTAATAATAAGACATTATAAGGTCATTATTATCCCATTATTAAATGTATCATATACAACATTCGGGCGTTAGGGCCCCGAGCCACGAATGGCAGTGGCCAAAATTGCTCCTGGTACTAATTTTAATTACAGTTACAGTTACTATTATTGATATAATTGAACATAAATGTCTGTTTTTGATATTAATACATTAATTTTGCATCATAAATAGTATTAAGTATATGTGTGATTGTGTGAACAGTTGTTGTTTTTTCTTGGCCCCCTGGTCATTTGACTTTGAGACCCCTGATCTAGAACAACTCTTCTAATGCTGGATTGTTTCAGCATATACCATACACCAACCAGTGTAATAAACCTGTTCCTATCACCTAACCTTTTAGCCTGTTATGGTGAGCAAATGAGTGCAGCTCCTCTCCATTTCTATTCAGGGTTCAGCTTTTAATTGGCACAGCTGTGTGATCTCTTTCACATTACGTACACACTTACACAAGCTACTGACTTCAGGTCTGTTAAGTATCCTAACCATGTATTTCTGTCTTGTATTCAGCACATGGCTCTCATTGAATTGAATTGAATTAAATTTAGTCTCTCTTTTTTACTTGATGCTTGATTTGGTCGTTTTGTATCCACTCCATAGAGAAGCCATTTCAGCCTCTGGTGTAATGCCTCCCCTCATGCCAGTAGAGGGCGCTTCATGCTCATGTATACTGTGTGTTGATATTAATATCAGGTCTGCAATTTTATTTAAAATATCCTTCAAAATCTCAACCTTTACTTAATTAAAAATCACCTGTAATTCATTAAAAAATTTATTTAAGCCTCTCCTTTTGAGCCTCTCCTTGAGTATAAATAGCAGTAAATATAATTCTATACCATTAGTATGTTTACTTGACTGCTGTACTATATATTTGACTAATGTAGTTTACTTTTAGCCTGTACATAAATACTCTGGCTGTTTTATCTGTTTGTTTGTTTTTACCATGGACTTTAATCCTCAGTGGTACAGAAACACATTATTTGACTTCTTTTTATGTTAGGATATTGTATTATAAGAGAAGCTTCCTATACTTCATATGTTTTATAGGCCCAAAAATATTCAACAACAAGAATGTAGCATACAATTAATGAGATTAAAATGTACATTTGTAAAAATGAGACATCAGAACATGGACTATGTAATATTATGCACAGGTCTTAAACCACTTCAGCCAAACCCAGAGTGGAAACCTAATGAATGCCATCAGGAACACATGTGTTTCTCCTACTATTTTATGTCGGAAGTTCCTGCTGTTAAAAAAAAAAAGGGGTCTCTCTTTCACCAAGTTAATTCGAGACATGCTTGTGCATTAAATACACATTGGAAGGTGGCCAACATGTAAAATTCAATCACATCATTAAAAATGTCAAAGATCACAGACTTTGTTCGACATGCCGTCATTATTTTTGCACCTGCAAGGCAAACAACAGAGCTCGTGTTCAATACTCCATATATGTTGCTATATAAGAATGTTTATTTGGAGAAACTGAATATACTTGCTTGGTTTATTTATATAACTGTTTATTTAGAAGATGTTTAGTTTCCGTACTGTTACAGAGCTTTTCCACTATACAGTTCTAACTCGGCTCAACTCTACTCTACTCGTTGTGCTCGCTTTTCCATTCGTGATAGTACCTGATAACTGGTGCTTTTTTAGTACCTGAGCTGAACCGAAACTAAATGTGACATCGACAGACTGTCGGCCACTGATTGGCAGAGAGTGTTGAGCCCCGCGTCCGACACGGGAATCAAACCGAACAATGCCGATTTGAATAACCCTGAGCCGAAATCTCAACCCGTTCCGCTGTATTTTAGTCCGCCATCTTGTGCCTCCATGTTTCAACTGCAGCCCACACAAATAAACCAGCCTGAAAGTGCATTTTACGTTTACCACGTAAACAAAAAAGAACAACATCCAACGTTCTGGGAACCAGAAGAACATTTTTATAGAGGTTGTGTAAGAGGTTACCCTCGAAGGGACAGATGTAACTGTCATACAGAATAAATGGAACCAAATATAATGTAAAATAATGGTAACTACTCGCGATCTAGTGGCGGGATGCCGTCACTTTGCGGGTCACGCAATCGCCATGCATTGTGGGAAATGTAGTTTATGGTCAACGCACACCTTAAAGCAGCACAGACCTATTTTAACACAGGAGAACCAAGGGGGAAACCTTAAGGGAACGTGCTGGGCAGGACCGGCCCAAGGCATAAGCGAACTAAGCCGCTGCTTAGGGCACCGTGACCACTAGAGGGCCCCCAAGAGCAATTAACTAAAAGTTTGGTTTGCTGTTGTTTATTTAGTTTGTTGTTTATCCCCATTCTTACCAAAGCTTTTTCACAGTTTTTACATCGTTGTCAGATGTGATTATTTAACTTTATATTTTATTTATAAACCATGTGTATGACCTTGGTATGGGTGCCTCTGTTGATTTACATTAGTATTTAAGTTTTTGTTTAATATTTATTCGTTTATTGTATTTAATGCTGTGTATTTGACATACAAAATTGAAATTTTTGTATTACAGGAGTGGATTTTGAATCAACCCCCCCCCCCCAATATTGTGCACATTTTTAGATTTTCAGACCTTAATATCTTAATATTTTATTATAAACCGTTTGGTTTTATGTATTGATTCTCTGTGTCGCCAGTAGGGGGGAGTTGCTGATTTTGCCAAAATATTAATTGAAATATTTTTCTATAAGTTTGCAAATCTGGTGTCAACAAGAACTTCTCACATTTACAAGTGTATTCGTATTCGTGACAGAGTAGAACAAGTATAGAATACCTTTAGTATAGTAGGTGTGTGTGTGAATGATCAATACTCCCCATGGGCCCCATGGAGGCTTGGGCCGGCCCTGCAGAGTGTGTGGTCATGTATAGAGCTAACATGGGTCTGCAGGGTGGTGTATTGTACCCACACTGGGATTAGCTGTCTTCGCTTTCAGCACTCCCTGAATTCCACTCCGCCTTTTACATTTTTTTCCCTCTCTCTCTCCCTCTCTCTCTCTCACACACACACACTCTCTCACACACACACACACTGCACAGGACTTCCCTGTGACTTTGCAAAGCTGCATTTAGCCCGACTAACCTACAAGTTTCTGTGCGCACGGTGGAGGGAGAAGCGGAGCCGGGAAATCGCTACAAACAAAAACAAAAACGCGTTCAAAGGATCTTTTATTTATTTATTTATTTTATTTTTTAAATAATTGAACCTGTTGATTCAGTCTGATCGTGCTGTGGGGACGAAAGAGGAGCCAAGTAGCGGTTCTTCACAGAGAAGAAAGCCTGAAAAGGTGCAGGCTGTGAACACCGCTGCTGCTGCTGCTGCTGCTGCTGCTGCTGCTGCTGCAGGAGTGAAGAAGGTACATCGGCTGTTTTCCTTCCCCCAGCATTCGCAGCCTGTGCTGGGTTGGTGGAAAAATGGGCACTCGGACCTGCGGTGGACTTATCCTGTCCTTGATACTCACGTGCCAGCTGGTTACTGTAAGTGACCTCCACACTTGTTACTTCTTTTTCTTATTTTTTTCCCTTGTCCTCCTTCATTTGCAAGCCCCACAAAAAAGTGGCCGGTACAAGCCACTCATTCCTCCCCATAGATCAGCGTGCACAAGTTGGCAGGAGGTTTGATATTTGCTGGATAAAACATTTTCTCAATCAACAAGTAGACATTTTTACCATTCTGATTGCTGTAGTAGTTGCCAATGTTAGGCGGCTACTTACTACAGGTGAAGTTTTGTTGATATGTGTCATTATTGTGAAACACTAACTAATTATTATAAATGTTATTCTTCTAAAATATATATAAAAAAAAGCCTTTGGTGTGTTTTTCAGAATTATTCCCACCCTGTTTCACCTGTAGTAAGTAGCCGCCAGTTGCATTGGCAACTACTACAGCAATCAGAATGAGGAAATATATTTTTGGTGATTTTTTTTTTAAAATATTTAATTTCATACTGTTTCCCAATAATGGCATATATCAACAAAACGTCACCTGTAGTAAGTAGCTGTCCACCATTGGCAACTACTGCTGCAGTCAGAATGGTAAAATGTCTATTTGTTGATTGAGAAGATGTCTTTCGAAAACGAATATCAAACCTCCTGCTAACTTATGCACGCTACATAGATCCATAGTCGATTCAATCTCCACAAATGCACATGTGTATGTGATCTGTGTTGATGTTGCTATTTGTGGTGAGTAAATAAACAGTATGGTGTGTGTGTGCTGGTGCAGGGGCTGCTCGCTTGCAGGGGGGGGGGGGGGGCTGTGTGGAGGATTCACAGATTCCAGTGCACTCAGTCATATGTATCTCAGCAGCACATGTGCTGTTACGATGCTTTTAAAAGTAATCTGACAAACTAGAACCTCCTGTTGAGTGAAGGCGGGCTAAGTTTGACCACAGAAACAAGCTATTCATAGTCTCCCTGCATGCAGTCCTCCTCTCTTTAAACCTGGTCAAACTCGGGGCTACACATGAGTTATACCGTGTTTGTGCCATTTGGAATGGAACTTTATTTCGTAGCAAATGTGCATTTGTATCCGGTTCTTTTCACTCTTTTGTGCCTGTACATGCAAGTCTTCCATTTGTGAGTTAGTCCTGGAGAACCTGGAACCAGTCAGATTTAAAAGTTGGTGATTTGAACATCAAGTCGATCCATTTTGGGATCGTCCCAATACTGGTTTCATTTATGCAACTTTTAATTGTTTACTATACTGCAGAGCTGTAAATATCTCATATCCATTCTTTTGTTTTGTAAATCAGAAAAACATGTGATTTAAAGAAAGAAAAGAAAGGAATCTTTTAACATTAGAGAAGCTTGAACCGCGAGTGTTTACAAGTGTTTCTGAATAAATATTAGTTTGAGCTTCAGTACACAGTGGAATCATGGTGTAAATCCCAAATGAAAGAGTCTGAGATAAGTTTACTTTGCCGTATCTGTGGGATGAATTGTATACAGAGGATGAATGTGACGTAGCTTATGGGATTCGAGCCCCCCGTCCCCTCTCATCCGCTGTAGTAATTCCGTCTGGTCTCTCACCTTAATGCCCTCCGATAAAGAGAGCTGTCACGGTTCAGACGGCCTATTTTGTGACTGATCTGTGTTGATTTGATCTAAAGCCAAGTCTCTCCTGAATGATGGGGGACATATCTCATGGTCTATATAGAATGTATATGAGCAGTGGTTTGCCTGACGTTCGCAAAAGTTACACTGTCAAAACTTTTTTATGACCCCAAAAGTTTATTGTGTGGATTTCGTGATGTACCGCTTAGTTAAGGCCACATTATACTTCTCCGACTGCGTATGCGTTATCCGACTGCGTCACCACGGAGACGCCTCGAGCCTTTATACTTCTGCGTCGTGGTGACGGATACGCGCTGCAATTTCCCGCCCGATCAGTAGGGGTCGCTGCGCAAGGTTGTTGTGCTTCTGGCTACAGTGAGCAATGGTGTCGAGAGAAAAAAAGACTGTTGTTGTTGAAACAGTAGCCGTTTCTCACTTTTCTGTGTCACGGAACGCAGTTTTAAGATCATTTGAGGCGAGAAATTAGCCATTTAGAGTCTAAACGTGTTGTGTGTGTTAAGATATGACGTATTTATAGTTTGGCAGTGACATTATCGGCGGGGATCATCTCCGCCTCTGTGGACGCTCGGTGCTCACTGTGAGCCGGCACAGAGCAGCATTATCTCGGCCTGTCCTGAGGACCAATCGCAGCTCTTGCCGTCTCCGTTGTCCCTTGACGGAGTTACGGACACTTAAAAAATATTTTGTGCAGTCGGAGACGACGCAGAGGCTCTTCGAGCATTTTACGCAGGAGTATAAATTGGGCTTTAGCGCACCGAACTCCCACTGTGTGCGTCCTCAAAGGCGTCACAGTACCATTAATGCATGATAACTCTCCAATCCCTGAAGGTCTATCATCTTATCATCTTTAGTTTGCTGACACTGGGAAGTTAACAGATAGATGACCTCTCCCCTTGAACCACTGCCTTGGTCCAGGCCAACAATACCAGCGTAATTGAATTATGTGGAAGACGAGCATCTGTTTTCTTGCGTTATGACTTGAAACCACAACGGGCACACACTGTATCTTGATTCGATTAAGTACACATAGTGGTTGTTACTACAGACAGGCCCCAACCGCCCCCCCCGCCCGCCCCCCCACCTCCCTCCTGTTACCGCTGCTGGAATGTCGGGGTCATGCGCGTCAACTCAAACAATCAAAGTCAATAATAAACTCTCGTTGGGAAAAGAGCTCCCATCACAAAATGCATTAAATGAGTACCCGCGCCCCCGTTGTGAGCCGCCGACAGTAATATTGAAATAATGAATACTGCTGCTCTTAAAGCTCCCATAGAGTGGTCCTGTCGCACATATATGTTAGTTATGGAGGTCTACTTACATACATTAACTGGTTTTTATGGTCAAAAACCTCCGAGTTGCTGCAAACCAGCCGATGGAAATCTCTCCTCGCTGAAGCTCTCGTCAGCCGCGCTGTTTCAGACTGAAATCTCACCCCCCAGAAGACCGACTGCGTTGTGATTGGCCAGGTACCTGGTAGCGACGTAATTAGCACGTCCGCTCTCAGAAGCGCAGCTCCCCCCTCTGGAACGGTGGATGCACTGCGACTCATTATCAAAAAAATTGTTTTAACAATGTTTAAAAACGGCTTCGTCACGACTCCCCCCGCCGCGGTCCCTTTTTTTTACGCCTTTGACCCGGAGTCGGACCCAGAATCAGAAGACACTGTCGCAAGTGAGAAACCTCAACAGCGGACGTTCTACGTCTTCTACGGTTCTATGTACGCAACCGGATGCGCCCGGAGCAGGAGGATCTGCTGTTCAGGAGAAGACTTTAGACTTTGGCGCAGATACACACCAAAAAAACAGCGTCAATTGTAACTTCCGGGTCTATGTGAGCTTTAAAGCATCCTTCTTCTACTTCCTTCTTGTTACAGTGGGGTTGATACGTCGATGGTGTTTACTTCTAATCGTACCATTGCTTGTGTGAGTGACACCAGACCCGCCTGTACTGACAGTTATTGGCATGGAGCTCTCTCCCAGTATAGACTGTTACGAGTGTCCCTTGATTGCACTGGGGGTTGGATTGGGTTTTGGGGGCAGGGCGGCCTGGATTCCGGTGACTATATAGTCTGTAGACTGGTCCCATTTGCATAAACTCTTCTCAGTCTTCTTGTGTGTATTTCAGTCTCATCGTCCCAGTCCTTAATTAAACGGAGCGATAGTTTGAGCTCTAGTTTTTGATGTGGCCGGTGTCTGTATGCGCAGTTTGTCGCACAGCCATCCACTTTGTGTTTAGGGTCCATTCAGAGTCAGTGATGACTCAATGGGAGTTGCAAAGCACAGCCGTGCAAACATCAACTTCACTCCACAGTTTGAACAGTGAGGAGAAGTCTGCTCCCTCCATACCCATTCACATAATTGGTTGAAGACTGGGTTCAGTAAACATTGCTTTGTTGAATTATAGCCCCAGGGGAGAGGCTGTCTTGGCTTACAGGACAATGCTGAAGCGAGGCGGCTCGCCTCCTCCCCGACGCGCATTGGTGTTCGGCGTTTGTTGACTCTGCAGCGAGGTGTGACGTGGGCCGGTACAGTGGTCAGAGCGATGGAGGACTTTGGACTTTGGTTTTGTCACAGCCAAGATGATGTCCCACAGTACAGTTTCCTGAGGTTTTTCCCCCCACTATTGTGTAATGCAACCCTTTATTTGGAGCCCTTTCACATGCAACATCTGTTTGTCCCCCCTCAGAATGGAAGGGAGCCCCAGGCTGGGCCAAGTATGGTCTGTGGCCTGTGAGAGGCACATCCTCCTGTGCCGGACTTAAAGGGCAATTGTTTTGCAATACGAATGATGCTGCAGGGTTAGATGTCGTCAAGTGATGTCTAGAGTAGAGTATTGTGTGCTGCAGTTACCTAGTGTACAGTAATGCATTCACAGCTTCATTACACCACGTGGATTATTCTTTTAACTTGGTTTTTGGAAAATTAGATGTATTAAATATGCATGAGCTACAATATTAGTTTTATCTTCCTCTTTGCTGTTTGTATCCGATACATGAGGATAAAATCAAATCGGGGACTTTATGAAAACACAATTTTCTCTTATTAACATGTACAGAGATGAAGCAAATCCTCGCAGATCAGTAAAACATATTAATTTCCTTGACAAACCCTCATCTGCAGCCACACACTGACACACGCACAATAACGTCTTCTCTAAATACACTATGGCTTTGTAGCTATTGCTGCTTTCATGCCCAGCACCACATCTGCGTCGGAACACAAGAGCCAACTCCAAACACAGCTGCACCTCAGCTGGTACAGCAGCAGCAGCAGCAGCAGCAGCAGCAGCAGCAGCAGCAGCAGCAGCAGCAGCAGCAACGCTTCTGCGTGTGCTGACATGAGCTCACATTCTCTCCGAGTACTTACTTATTGTAACAAGAGTCCCAACTCTTTTCCATTAGCACCTCTTCACACATTTCCCGCCTCTCATCTGTGAGTGTCGCTCGTTTGAACCACCGTTACTGAATGCATCGTCCTCAGGACAGTCATGTTCTTTTGTGGACTGGCTTCTCGTATTATTTCCAGGTTTTAGCTGAGGGGTGGGAACTGTGTTGCATGCACAGAGCACACAGGCCAGCTTTAGTTCAAGTTTGGTCTGATTGAAGGTTTAATTATGTGGATGTATTAGTCCGACTATGAGAAATTCAGTTCAGTACAATTTTAAGTGGACTATGATGTTTACGTGTATATTTAAAGTCTGGTATTTACATTTTTTTATATAAACATACTGACTAACACTTTAGATCAGGGAACACATATTCACCTTTAACTAGGTGCTTACTATATAAGTCGCATACTAGCCCTTTATTAGTAATCATTAAGCACGTTTTAACACCTTATTCTACCTCTATTACGACATGAATTAAGATTTTTCCTACATATGGTGTTAATACGTGCTTAATATTTACTAATAAAGGGCTAGTATGCGACTTATATGCATGTTAGTAACCAGTTAGTTAATGGTGAATATGTGTTCCCTAATCTAAAGTGTTACCCATACTGTTACTAAACCGACTGTTTGAAGGACCAACATTGGCAAATAAAAATGACTAATTTGCTCTTTTATGAACCTTCTAATTTACTTATTTTTGCTTTTAAGAGACCCTGCTTGTGTTGTATCTCACTCTTAAGCCCAATGTATACTACAATGAGTAGTCTGTGTGTCCGTCACTCTGTCAAGAGACAACGGAGACGGCTGCGATTGGTCCTCAGGACAGGCCGAGATAACGCTGCTCTGCGCCGGCCACTGCGCGCAAACCGAGCGTCCACAGAGGCGGAGCTGATCACCGCCGACGACGTCGCTGCCAAACTATAAATGCGTTATATCTTAATACACAAACCACATGTTTAAACTCTAAATGGCCAATTTCTCGCCTCAAATGATCTTAAAACTGCGTTCCGGGGACACAGAAAATATTTATTTCAGGTGAGAAACGGCCACCGTTTCAATGCTATTCAGCTGCAACAACAGTCAGTCTTTCTCTCTCGGACGCCATCGCGTAGCGACCCCTACTGATCGGGCGGAAAATTGCACTGCGTATATCCGGCACCACGACGGAGAACTACGAAGGCTCGGGGGGGTCTCCGTGGTTACGCAGTTGGAGAAGTTATACTGTGGCCTTTGGTTTCTGCTTTATGGAGCTCCAGGTGTTATCAGCACAGCAAGAGTTCATGGCGAGGTCAAACCAAGTCTTGAGGAAACAACCGTTTCCACCATAAACAATAAAAACGGTTAACGGTCGGAGGCTAATTGAGATGTTGCAAATCACACATATCTGGTCAGGACGGAGCAAACCTCCATGCTCTTTGTAGTTCCTGTAGTATTTCCGTAAAAAAAAAAAAAAAAAAAAATAGGTGATGAGCAGGTTGCAGACGACTTTATGTGGTCACTTTGCTCCTCTGGAAGTAGTGCGCTTTAAATCAAACACGCGTCACCCGACTTGACAAAAAAGAATAAAAGACTGTGATGGACTGCTACAGTGTCTGATCTTAAGCACTTTTCACATCTTTTCACATTGTATTGCTGGGCTTTTTGCCCGGTTGAGTCCAAGCTTATTAAAGATTCATTGAAATGCTAAGTTAACTGTATTGGACTTTTCCCATTGAAGGTGCTCTATACTTTGTTGCCCCATTCAATCGGCCTTTGTCTTTGCTAGCAGCACTGATGTGAAGTCACACAGGCATTCTACGTTCTGCTTAAGGGAGCTGTTGTATTGTCTTGTATGGATCCTCCCAAATTATACAGCCACTCTAATGGGGGGGGGGGTTCCTGGCCTTTTCACAAAAGATGTTTCTGTGTATTGTGGGTCGAATCCCCCCCTTTTTTTTTGTCTGGGTACTTAAGTTTGCTGAAGGAATGTGATCAGTCTTCTGTCTCCATTGTCTTTTAAAATCAAGTGTTTACAACAACACGAAAAGTCCCACTCTGAGGCTGCTTTTATTTCCTCAGTCCCTGAGCACAGACTAGCAGCTCACTCTCTCCACATCTTATTACTTAGTACGCGTCGAAGCCTTCCATCATTGCGGGACATTACTGTAACCTCAAGACTATGCAAAATCAGCTAAGTGGTCTGTTACGGCCTTCAGTGTTCACAGGTGGAGCATGTCAAGTGGGATTTCTGCAGGCTTTGAGGGTGTAATAGGTCAGCGAAAAGGTAAACACGGTGGCTTCCACTTTTTTTTTTTTTGCTCACGTTTCTTGAATTCAAGAGGTTGTTTGCAGACGGCTTCTCTCCAGGAGCCTAATTAGCCAGTGATTTCACAAATGAACAGTTTTGCTTGTTTATACAACAGTGCTGATAAACTAGAGCTGAATGAAAACTGGAAAACTTGGCCTCATTAAAAAAATCAAATGATCTCTTTCCTTAATGTAATAACATTACCATATTCATAATGTGTAAAAGTCTGCTCTCATCAGTTAGGACTCATCTTCACAGGATTGCATCTTTAAATGTGTCAATTAAAGGGATAGTTTGGGAATTTTGGACATAAGACCTATTTTCCAACTCGTTTTCGAGAAATTTCATTCAGTTCTTCTACTTGCTGAGTTCGCTGGTGCTATGGCTAGCGCAAGTCAATGATACAAGTTAGCATGGCATTAGAAACACTCATACTGACTCCACAGTGCACCCGAGGCAAATCGATTGTAACGGCAGATTATCGATGTACATATCTGTGTGGATAGAATGTTTGAAATAAAACCAACCTTGCAATTTGAAGGATTTATGTCTCGGCAGCAGCAGCGCGTCTGATATCACCTAGCACTTATAAGTTACCGGTTCTATAATAGTTTGTTCGCAGGGTTGTGGTTACTTCACAACTAACCAGAGCAGAGTAAAATTCCGCTGCTGCTGAGAAAGTAGTCCCTCAAAAATATAGTAATAGTATTTAAACCGTAGTTGTTGAATTTCTACCCACCTGCAAAGCTGCTGCTGTCGCAACGTTGTAAAGTGATTTGCTCCACGATGACGTGCGGTGTCTACTGAGCCCTCTGAAAGCTGATGTATTTGTGGTCGAGAAGGTTGCCAGCGGTCTATTGTTCCCTGTGCGGGGGCTCGCGATGGTCTGAAAACGTTTGTCCTTGTTGAGTCGCCATCCTGTTGGGGGGAAATGAAATAGTCGACTGGACAAGTGGATAGTGCCCTGGCCGTAAAACGACGTTTATTCAGGCTTTCCTATGCACAGTTTAAATGTCCTGCTCTACATTTCCTCACCACCGTATTTGTTGTTCTTCACAAACCACATATACATTTAGAACTATATTACAGATATTACAGCTCTTTTATACCAGTCTTTAGTGAAGACAAACAGCTTTTTATTTCTTGCCCAGTGTGATCAAGTGCAGTAACAGGTTTTTTTTTTTTTATAACTTGGCAAGCAGCACACTATAACTAAAAGATGAATGAATTCCCTTGGACCTAATTATACCAAAGTATAAGCCCTTGTTGTTTTTATTTTCCTCTCACATCACAGCGTGAATGTGATATTTGGATTTCCATCACCGAGTCAAAACTGCTCGGTGTGAAATATTTTCCATCCAGGTTTTCCATCCTTTTTTGAAGATGCATGTTCCGTCGCGCCATGAGCCGGACTGTGTTGTAATGGAAATAAGACTCGCACACCTTCATTCTCACGCTGTATTTCATGTAGAATAAATAAAGTACTTGCGGCAAATCTCAGAAGACTTCAGCCTGGTCTCTGTAAGACAAGTGACACAGTAAAACATCTGAACTGTTTATTTCAAAAAGTCTAAATATATATGACAGTGTTTTATTATTTTATTTTGTTAAAGCGGAACTAGACCGGAAGTTCCTATTAACGCTGTTTTTTTGGCGTGTATCTGCGTTATTACCTTGTTTATGAAGCCCTGATGGTTCGAAACAAACAGTTCAGCCATTGATGAGAACGTTGTGTTTTATTGTAATCTCGGGGCTCAACGAGATCACTGAAAATCCCGTAATAGTTACGTAAGCAGCGGTTCTCCTGAACAACCGATCCTCCTGCTCCGGGCGGTAGTCCAGGCACATCCGGTTGCGTACATTGAACCGCAGAAGAAGAATAACGTCCGTTGTGGAGGTGTTTCACGAGCAACAGTGTCTTCTGACTCTGGGTCTGACTCCGGTTTAAAGTCATAAAAGGGACTGCGGCGGGGAGTCGTGAAGAAGCTATTTTTAAACACTGTTAAAACAATGTTTTGATAATGAGGAGCAGTGCATCCACCGTTCCAGAGGGGGGCGCTGCGCTTCTGAGAACGGATGTGCTGGATAGTACTGGCCAATCACAAGACTCTGTCTTCTGGGGGTGAAAGTTCACTCTGAAATCTCGCAGCAGAAAAACACTGTCAGAAAAGAGGATTTCTATCGGCTCGTTTACAGCAACTAGGAGGTTTTTGACCATAAAAACAAGTTAATATATGTAAGTAGACCTCCATAACTAACATATATGTGCAACAGGACCACTCTATGTCACCTTTAAGATATGATGGTTAGTAAGTGGTTAGCGCTCTTGCCTTTGCAGCAAGAAGACCCGGGTTTGATCCCTGGTTGGAACCAGGGCCTTTCTACATGGAGTTTGCATGTTCTCCCCGTGTCTGCGTGGGTCTTCTCCG
Source organism: Microchirus variegatus (assembly GCF_963457635.1). NCBI lineage: Eukaryota > Metazoa > Chordata > Actinopteri > Pleuronectiformes > Soleidae > Microchirus > Microchirus variegatus. The sequence continues at coordinate 26,017,590 of NC_139810.1, forward strand.
GTTTGGATGAGTTTCTCAGGCTTCCCCCCGCAGTCTAAAAACATGCAATATGGGGATCAGGTGAATCGGTCACTCTAAATTGACCGTAGGTGTGAGAGTGTGAGTGAATGGTTGTTAGTCCCTATGTGTGGCCCTGCAGCCTTGGCGTACTGTCCAGTGTGTACCCCGCCTATCCCCCTATGTCAGCGTGAGATAGGCGACCCTCCTGGTGGAGGATAAAGCGGTAGATAATGGATGGAAGATACGATTGGAACTGGCTCAGACTTGCCTTGTTTCGTTACTGCATATAACAATAATATTGGAATAAGACTGACCATTTTGTGAAACAACAGTAAGTACATCATTTAACATATTGCCTGCTTTAACTATTGTTTGTATTTGATCATTTAAAATAATAACACAGAAGGAAGAAATTGGTTGTAAGACTAACTGACTTTTTTTTTCTCACCCAGATATAACACACTCCACGGTTGAATTTTAATGCAAACTTAACCAGCTTAGATTCTGAAGTGTAAATATCACAACTTTAATGCCGTGCTTTCATCGTGGTTTGGTTATTTTCTGTATCATATGGCTTGGTTTGGAATGGTAAAGCCCTGTGTTCGACTGAGAATAGTATTCCTTTACTTTGGTAGGCGGACCGTACCATTTTACCTCTGGTACTCCAAGGAAAGTGTGCCAAAAAATGGAAAGGTTGGGGCTGGTTTATTGAGGTTATTGTGGTATTATTCCTAATGGAAGTGCAAAAGAATACTCACCGTTCTGTTCCAAACTGAACCGTTCCAATCGGAACATAGATGTAGGATCTATCTACAGGCTTTAGTGAAATACTTAACAATGGAGTGTTGTGACCTTGAACCCTATCATCTAATGTGGTTAGATAATGCTGTGCTGCATGAGCTTTGAAGCAACACTAGGTTATTTTACTTCTGATATAAAACTAGTGAGCCTGAATAAAAGGCAATGGCAGCTTCTGTTTGGGCAGACTGTGGTTATTCCTTTCTTATTTCCTTTCTTTACTTGTTTGTGCTTGTGTTTTTGGTTTCAGAAAGGCAGAGAAAACACGCTCTTCCTCTGTGAGCAGAGTAATCCAAAGCTTTTCAGGCCTTTCCACAATTGCTAGGCTATGATTAAACTGTTCCGAGCCCAGGGATGTGCGTTCCTAGACCACCGCACGACCTTTGCATTTATTTTTTTCCACTCCAAACACTGGATGAGTCTTTTCAGTTGACATGGTATTTCACAACACCCTTTGCTCCCAACACGTGTGTCGTTTGTGTCGGGTGTTTTAAGAGCAACACTCTTAAAACAGTGGTTTTGTTTGAGACCAACCTGTAGAAATAAAAAACCAGGGCATTGATAAGAGTTGGAATGTGGGCGCCGTTTGTGGCTGAATGCTTCCCGAGATTAAAATCAAAGCTTTTCCGCAATCATTGCCGTTCAGCCTTCTGATCATTTTCAAATGTACTTCTCTCGCAGCCTTTCGGAAGAAGCCAGGTGAAGTATTTCAGATGATATCTGTGTTCATGCAGCGTACCACCAACTAAATACAAAGAAACACAAAGACGCTCGGAGCACCATGCTGACTGAAGTAGCTTAGCATTAGGGCTGCGGCTATCGAATCTTTTTGTAGTCGAGTATTCAACCAATTATTTTTCGATGAATCAATGAATAATCAGTAGAATACTCGATTTACAAAAAGATTAGATGGCTGCAGCCCTAGTAAGCTACATTAAATCAGCTAACGTCAATGTTTACGTTAGCATGTGCCGGACGTGTTAGCAACTGGATGCTTTCGGCTCAGATGCTGAATCATTGAGTAGCGGTTAACACTGCATTAGAGCTTAGATCGGGCCCAAAAAATCAAGCCTGACCCTGAACCCGATTTAAACCCGACATTTTTTTTTTTTTTTTTTAAATACGTGAGCCGTAAATGTACACGTACGTTCACGTCCTCCCCACAGCAGGAGCTTGTTGTACCTGCTGCCACGGTTTAATTTACCGCTGAGATCCGCTTCCATGAACGCATATGTTGCTAACGACGGTACACTTCCTGGTTTTTAAATGATGCGTTCGTGGCCGCAGGTTTTTACACCTTCGCACAATACGACGTGCTAAAACATGCCACGCGAACGCGACGAGGGAGAAATAACGCAAATGCTCGATCAAGGGCCCAGAGAATCTAAACTCTACACTGCACCTTGTTGGCTTCATGTTTAAGCAGGAAATGGTCCCAAACTTTGGACATTTTTCGGCCTCCGCCATTGCGCCAGCTGAAATCCGGATGTGCGTCTACTAAAACGGTCCGTGTGGAACAATGATCCCTGCGCCGAACAGGCCACGCAAGATAGGAATTAAACGAATACTCGAGGCTGATTTTTTTGCCTCAAGGAATTTTTTTGCAATCGAGTTACTCGAATCACTCGAGTAATCGTCGTAGCCCTACTTAGCATCCACATTATGCCTGGAGGCTTGACATCATGGGTGAACATACCCAGCACCTGGCAGGCCTGTTGATGCTGAAGGTTGGCGATGCAACAGTTGGTGAGGCAAAGGGAATTTCCTGTGGTTTTTTTTGACTAAAGTGGCTGTTTATAATTTCCTCTCCACCCAAACCATCTGTTGAGTCGTCTTAATACTCCTATCGAAGCTATGCTTTTTGTACCCGTGAACAGTGCAGTTTATGCTTTGATTAGAGATTGATGGGACACTCTTACGGTTAAAAAATAGTGTTTCAGCCTCTTCCTGCCACAGTTTTGCAATTACTTTGGAGTTTTTACAGTTCACAATGAGTAGCTGGTGACCACCAACAGTGCTGCTACCCACCACATCACTCAGAGCCGTGTTATGGGAACAGCAGCTGTTAAGTGCCACAGATATTTTTCTTTTCTTAAATGAACGTGCAGCTGTTGTGAAAGCTGATTAAATGTGACTGCCTGAATCTCACCATTTAAGATACATGTGTTGGATTTGCTCGTGTGATTTACAGATCATATTTACCCCTTGATGTCGGTAAGACCTCACTTTTCCGTTCATTTCCATGCCGGCAGCAGTCTCAGCCGAGTCGGGGCAATTATTACTTTAAAAGGAGTAATTAAATGCTTCTTCCACTGAACCGAGGCCCCTGTGTGATTTATGTAGACTGTGGGTACGTAGAGAATACTTTCGTTTGTGCCAGGATGAAGAGGCCCTGTCTTCATAACCAGGCTCCACCTGCTGAGGCTGTATTATGACCCCAACATGGGTGCAAGGGGTGGAGATGAAGAGGTACACCGAGGCTAAAAAACATCTGGCATGAACACCAGACTGCAGTCTACAGTAAGATTCTTTGGCACAGACGAACCGTCTTGCCCGTGGGCACACGGTTAACTTCGCTCTACTCTGTTGTTTCATCAGGGCTTTCCCCGCGCAGGAGTAATAGAAAACAAGATTTGAGAGGGACAGTTTGTGTTAGAACAACACAGCCGGAGACTCAGGTCTGTTCATCCCCGGGGGGGACTGCATCTCTGAGGCCTGGTCAGCCATATTGCTGCAGTCCATTGGTGGAGCGTCTTCTTATTTTCGTAATTGATTTATCTGTCGATTATTTTCTCGATTAATGGCTTGGTCCATTAAATGTCGTTAATCAGTGTTTGCCAAACATGTCTTTTGTCCACTAACCAAAATTATTCAGTTTTAATGATTTCTTTATGTGGAGCAAAGAAATGAAGGAAATATTCACATGTTAAAACAATCAGAAATCTTGTTTTAATAATTAATTTATTTAAAAAAAACTAAATTGATCAAAATCAAAATTTGTTTCAGCTCTAATATCATACATCTATATATTACATAAGCCAAGTCTAAACAAAGTAAACATCACTCACATGTTGAAAGTCTGATTTTAGTCTGATTTTTAATTAAAATTTTGTTAATGTCAATTTCAACACGTTAGTCCTACTAATATCCAGCTAGTCTTAATCAAGCTAACAGACCTGGATAATGCGATTCATAGTCCGATTACTCCTGCATGTATAGGCTTAGTCTGACTGGAGTTGGATTTGGTGTTCTGATGAAAAGTCTGATTTTAGTCGGCAAAATTTCAGTTTCCTTCATGTCATCTCAACAAGTTAGTCCTATAAAATTCAGCTAGTCTTAATTAAACTAACATACCTGGATAATGTGATTCATAGTCCTATTACTCCTGCATGTATAGGCTTAGTCTGACTGGAGTTGGATTTGGTGTTCTGATGAAAAGTCTGATTTTAGTCGGCACAATTTCAGTTTCCTTCATGTCATCTCAACAAGTTAGTCCTGCTAAAATCGAGCTAGTCTTAATCAAACTAACATACCTGGATAATGCGATTCATAGTCCGATTACTCCTGCATGTGTAGGCTTAGTCTGACTGGAGTTGGACTCGGTGTTCTACATATGCACCAAAATTTCCTCCCCGGTCTTTGACCCAGAAGTAGTCAAACTGTTGCCGCCGTCTTTCTTCGGACAACACGGCAACCACAAAAAACCATGCTCCATCTAATTTGTATCACGATTAGCATGTACAGCAGGTTGGAAACGTACAGAACCACAGCACCATCCATCTCTTTGTTTTTTATGTGACGTAAAGGTCAACAGGAAACGGAGCTTATTCGCACTAGCTTGTGGAGAGATACAGCGCCACCTACGGAGGCGGAGTCATACGTAGACAACCAACAAGTCGATTTTCTCCTCTGCGTGTATACTAGTTGTCTGACTATGGCCTTAACTCAATTAAAATGAGTTATGAAAATTGCAATAACTGCTAATCCAGATTCCTGCTGTAATTCTTTTTCTAACATAACCTTTTTTATACTCTAATGGGATGCATTGCCAGTCAGGCCTCATCCTGTCCTCATTCACCTCCTCCAGCACAAAAATTCTTGGAACTGAGTTGAGGAATGAGTGTTTGATAATTAGCATAATTTAAGAGTTACTTTGATAAAAAAAAAAAAGAGAAAATGATTTAATTTTAGCACTTTTAAGTATGTAAAAATGTTGATAATGCGAATCGTAATTGGCTGAGACAGCATTTTTTATATATTTTCTTTTTTACTGTAAAAAGCAGTCGGAAAGGTCAGGTGTAGTGATGTAACCTCACTGGTGAAAGCTGACGCTCACATTATCCTCTTTCTGGTCTTATTCTTTGAAAGGTCATGAACTGGCTTGTGCTGGCTTGTCCATTAGCGCGGTGATAAATCACACGGAGAGCAGACTGCTGTTAGTTTCACTGCCCTCTGTAGTATACCTAACGGCTTCACTTTGTTGATTAACCACCGGAGCTTGGTGTGTTTTCACACGGACACACTGGGCCCCCCTTTGCCTATAATTACCTCTTATTATAGTAGGAAATGGATCCCTCACATCTGCTTCCAATGAATAGGCAGGTTAGGCCTCCTGCTTTCTCAAATTATTGCATAAACTCCTGGCAAACAGATGTCTCTGTAGGTGTATGCGCACACCTTCAAATTACAGCCTGCTGCAGAATTATGAGGACTGGTGGAAATTTGTCTGTCAACTTGTTGGGAGGAAGATACTGCCAGACTTTGTTTTTTTTGATTATCAGATGTTTCAAATTGCCCGTTCTTGGGTTTATTGGTTGGCAGTTGGCTCAAAGCCATCCCTCTTTTTCATCAGTCATGTGTGGTAACCTCTGTTAACGGTTGCTAGGCTACATGCTCCTGATTACGATTGGAATAGTCTTCCCCATGTGGGGTTTAGGGATTTCCGTGTTTGTGTTTTTACAAAGTTGGGGTGCTACTTCCAGTTAAAGTAAAATAAACAAATCTCATATCATATGTATATAGTAAACAAAATGAAATACAAGCTTCTGTTTAATTGACCCACCTTTTTGGGTTAACTGCTGGCTTTTATATCCTGCTTCTGGCAAACTGTAATGGGAGCTCTTTTTTTTTCTTCTTTTTTTTTTTTACAAAACAAAACATCAGTAGCGGAATAATTAAAAAGCCTCTGCTCTCGGGGTCGTCTGCAGTGAATGGCCTCAATAAGAGTTTGCGGTTCCAATTAGCGACACAGTGGTGGGATTATTACTCATTAGCTCAGACACAAACATACAATTGTGTTTTGTGACGGGATGTTTTTTACAAATCAGCAGAATCCGTGGACACGTTGTCACAGCTACGCGTTTGAGACTTCTTGTTTGGACAGGATTCTCTTCCCAGTCGAGGCCAACTGTCCATTTCTGAAACTCTCCAGCAACATTGACATGTTGTGTTCTGTATATCGTCTCTGACTCGTTCTCCGGTTGTTACTAATGCAGAACAGCACGTAAGAGGGACGTCTCTCTCTCTCTCTCTCTCTCTCTCTCTCTCTCTCTCTCTCTCTCTATAAACAGTCCTGTGATTGGTCGAAGTCTCCTACCACAGAGGCTTGATGAGATGCAGAAGTCTTGTTTTCTCTCTCTCACATCACTTTATTTAGATTACGGGGGGAAGGTTTATTATGAAATCATTGTTCAGCTCCCTCTCCCCCTTTCTGTCCCCCATTTTTTCCTTTCACCCCGACCGGTCGAGGCAGATGGCTGCAAATCTTTGAGTCCGATTCTGTCAGAGATTTCTTCTTCTGTTAAAAGGGAGTTTTTTTTTAATTTTCCTCACCGATGCCTCTAGTGTTTGCTCATTGTGTGAATTGTTGGGTGTGTCTGCTCCCCATGATGTTGTCTATGTACAGTGCCTTGAGATAATGTATGTCATGATTTGGCGCTATATATATATATATATATATATATATATATATATATAAATCAAATTGAATTGATGCCAATTGTAATTTAATTCGACCTCGGCGTTAAGGCCTTGTCACAATTTGAATATGATGAACAAAATTCAAATTGTGTGAAGTTGCAGTTCTAGTATATAGATATGCACGTTTGTACACTCGTAGAAATAAGGGTTCCAAAAGGTTCCTTCTACAAGGGCTGAGGTTCGACCTGGAACCATTTGCTTCTTTCCCGAAGAAAGGGTTTTTCAAGGGTTCTTGGTAACACTAATGGTTCCAGTAAGAACCATTTTGATCCAGAGAACCCTTTAAAACCACTTTCCTGAATAAAGGGTTATTGGTGGAACCTTTATAAAAAGGTTCTACCTGGAGCCAAAAAGGGTTCTCCTATGAGGACAAGCAGAAGAACCTTATATGGTTCTACTTAGCACTTTTATTTCCAAGCTGGTGAGATAATATCAATGTCTGCACCGTTACCTTTTCTCCTGTTGTTTAACTGTCCTCACCTGATTCTCGCTGCAGTAAATTCAGAGTAACACCACAACTGTGACTCATTTCGTCCGTTTACACCGTTGTTAATGCTGTTAGAACAGTTAGGTGTTGTCTGCTCTGGTACATGCAGACAGTATATTTTGGGGACTATCTTGTGGCGGAAGGGTAAGTGAAGGAAAGGAAGTGTTTAATTTAGCTGAGGGATTTTATCTGGCACACAAAGCGTAAGATCCTGCAGGCGTGGTCTTGTCTGGGGGAATTCCTTCTCCCATGTTCATTGGGGAAAAAATGGGACAGCTGTCGGGCTCACTGAAACGCTCTTTTGTCTCTTTCTCAACAGTCCAGATTGACGTTACTGTTTCTAACCTGGGTTTATGCGTTGCTCTGTGTCATAAATTCAAAGCAGATGTGCTTTAGATAGCGATATTTATGGACTTATTGTTTGTTTCAATTTGCTTCCTTCGCTCAAACTACCATTTAAAACAATATCACAACCTGTTTATTCAATTCATGTGATCGACAGGTGAGTAATCCCTTCAGGCAAACAGTCTAGACAGGGAGATGCTTTGTCTTGGTGACTTAATGTACAATAATGTAGGTCATTCAGCTGATGCACTGAATCACTAATTGCCAGCTTTCAACTATGAATCATGCTGAACTATTGTATCTAAAATAAAACAAGAGGATAAATAGTTCCGAGTAGTTCCAGGAAAAAAAACATTTAAAGTAGAGTTATATTTGTTCTGTATTCATGGAAATACAGGGGCGAAATACAAAGCATTGATGATTTTCTTTAAAAATCACAGGACACTGGAAACAACATCAGTCATTTAACAAAGTAAATGAAGCGAGGAAAGTCGACGACGCCTCAAGAGGCTCATGTAAAACCTCTCGTTGACCTTGAACGCACGTCATGACGGGACCAATGTTTATCTCCCATGCAGCAGCTTTTCCCCCTGACCCTCATTCATAACCATATCTTCATCCTGCACTCTCTGTTTGCTTATCCAAAGTCTGCGCTGAGACGGACTTAGTTTTGGCACGCTCGGATTTCCACACTTGCTTCAAAAACTCCTCGTGTAAGCCTTCGTCTGTTCCTCGGCTGACCAAATTAGGATGAAATTCAGGAGGTGCATTTATCAGTTTATAATGTGTGTAAAAAAAAAAAAATGGAACATGAACTCAGTGCTTACCGTGAAGGGAAACCCTGGGTTTGTCTGACCAAAACGAAATCTTTCTCCTTGAACTTGCCTTCAGAGGATAATCTGGCTCTTTGGAAGCGTCCCGCCCCTTGATCCTTTTATCATGGGAGGTGACGGAGGGAGTCGAGTGAATTGAGAACGAAGGCACGAGATGAGAGACGATCATTTCATGCTGACAAAGTGGGTACCTGATCCCCTCTCACATGTCAAACCCACAATAAGTGGCTTTTGGAATTTCTGGGTCATCGTTCAAGAAAGAAAGAAAGAAAGAAAGCTTGCTGGCTTTTTTTTTGGAACGGTGGTTAACATTTTCCTTGATCCTTGAATTGGGAGAAATAAATGACTTCCCTCACCAAACATAGAAGACAAACTACAGGAAAAAGTCCCTTGTTGGGCCCGAAGTTTACAGGGTCACATCTCTGCTAACCACGGTGTGTGTGGGTAGATGAAAACATTCTTGTCTATTTTTGGTCATTAAAAAATTCTCTCCGTTTCGATGAACTTTGTGGTTCATATGTTCCGACTAAATACCGTTCTCATAAGCTCAGAGCTCACTTAGTACTCGCTTACTGTATTGTCAGGCGCGTACACATTTGGGTCACTTTTTTCATGTGCTATAAAGACGTGGGTGTGCCAGTCGGGGCCGAGCAACATTTTGGCTGTGCCTGCTACCGCTCTGAAACACGGCTTTCTTCAGTGTTTATTGGTCCATGTCCAAGACTAACCTCAAAAGGGGAGGTGAGGATTTTGCCAGCCACAGCCACAGCAGCAGCAGCAGCAGCAGCAGACGACTGCCTACTGTACTGAAACCCCTGAGAAAAAGATCTGGATAGAGTTTTTACATTGCTGGTAGTCTTATACAAAGGCATCTTTGAAAATCCAAGAATACATCAGGTTAATGCACAAACTACTATCGTGTCAGTTCATAACATAACTGCCAGACCACAATAGCTCCAGATTCTAGTGATTTAGCCGTCTTTGAAAACATTGTTCAGGTGTTAAAGGTGAAGTAAGTAGTTTATAGTGCCATCTAGAGGAGAGGCTGAAATTTACAGCAAAGAACTGCTCCTCTGCTCACCCCCTCCCTTCCCTGAGCGCTACGGTATCCGCAGCCGGTCAAATGTCGTCCTCGTCGTCTTTCTCCGTGTCAGCAGATGACGTTCGTGAGGCGAGGGAGAGGGCGGAGCTACCGCGGCCGTAGCAGACGAAGCGGAGAGAGTGGAGGCGGGACTTCCGCTACAAGTAAAGAGACGCTTGATTTGTTCTCTCGCGTTTGTCCTTACAGGCTCCGGTAGAAACATGGCGTCTCGCTGCTAACAGTGGCAATGCAACCGCGGCCCGCGACCACGTTATTTTACATGACTTTTTGAAACACTACCAAAACGAAACAAAAACTATTATACAGCGACTAGACAATGCAGGAGCACATAATATGTATAAAAAAAAGTGGATTTTGGGTCATATAAACCCATAAATACTACATATTGTCCCTTTAAGTAACTCCAGTCTTGTGAAAGTATCCGTTTTGATGTCGGAGATGTCTCCTCTCTAGACCTTGGCCCCTAATTCCGCACAGCACCCTCTCTGGCTGCAGGGCCTCTGCAGAAGTGTGTAATAACACCTGCAGCTACTCGGCTCCTGCGGTATTTTTATCTGCACAAGGAATTCCACCTCTGTTCTCCCTGTTCAGCTCCTGTCTGAGTGCACGAGAGTTTGACATTGTTTGCACGAGTCTCTTTACATTTCATTCATTCTCGCTGCCGTTGCTGCCTTAAATCGCTATTGGTTACTTGTGTCGACGACCACACACACACAAACACAACGTTCCATTATAGAAATTCAAATTAGTCTTGCATTGGGATCGTGTATATACCAGCAGCAGCAGCAGCAGCCTTTTACGAGTACTCCTAACTACACTCTTAGAAATAAGGGTTCCAAAAGGGTCCTTCAAGGGCTGAGGTTCTACCTGGAACCATTTGCTTCTGAAAAACCCTTTCCCGAAAGAAAGGGTTTTCAAGGGTTCTTGGTAACACTTATGTTTCCAGTAAGAACCATTTTGATCCAGAGAACCCTTTAAAACCACTTTCCTGAATGAAGGGTTTTAAAAAGGGTTCTTGGTGGAACCCTCCAAAAGAGGCCCAGGTAGAACCTTTTTATAAAGGAGCCAAACCCTGTGTCAGACGGAGTTTGTGCTCTGGTCTTGGAGGAAGTACTGAACCAATATTTTGATTTAATTGATTCTAATGATTCAGTTGCACTGAAAACTAGGGATGTGAATCTTTGGGTGTCTCACAATTCGATTCGATTCCGATTCTTAGGGTCACGATTCGATTCAAAGTCGATTGTCGATTCAACCGATTCTCGAGTCATATGATTCCCAATTGAAAAATTGATACAATGCATAGTGTGTTAATGCAAATTTTGGCATCATAACAAGACAGTTTGTATAAGATAATGTGATTTTTTAAATAAACTGATTCCAATGATGTAATCAACAAAAAAAATTATGTTTATGAATCTATTCAGAATTGTGGATGATTAGAATCGCGATTCTTACGTGAATCGATTTTTTTCCCCCCACCGCTACTGAAAACAACTGCTTTACAAGTCACTAGTCACTCATTTATTGTGTGTGTGTGTGTGTGTGTGTGTGTGTTGCGTATATAACGAAGTCACGGCAGGTTTCATGCAGCCGTGCAGTGATGACTCCGCCCACGTCGAGTAGCTACTATTTTTGTAGTGGAAAAACCAACTTAAACTGTGCCGTGCAGAGGCGAGTCGAGGTGAGCTGGGACCATAGGTGGTAAATTGGCTTTAGACGTTGTTGTTGTTGTTGTTGTACATAAGTACATAAGCTTTTGCAGTTAATAGGACTTTCATAATGATTGTGTGTTTTTTTCGGGGTGTAAACTGTGTATTGTGTGGCTCACTAGTGTGTGGACATAAATACTTCAAAAACGTATCCGAGTGTGATTTAACGATCTAATGCATTATCAGGCATCGGGATCATCCTTACAAATGTTTGGGTACAGAAACAAAGTACGACGACAGTGAATCACGTTTACGCCCGACAACCGCGTCGGATGATCCTCCGGTGCTCAAGTGCTCATTGTCAGTGTCAGTGTAAATGTGTTTCAGATTTCATTTCTTTTCTAGCTGAATGAGGGGACCTAGCCCGTGATACCCGAGTGGATTTTGTTTTAAAACTGGTTATTTGAGATTGTCCCTGCGTTCATGTCTTTCTCATTGGTTCGTGTTGGGAGGAAAGTTGACCTTTCCTCATTGCCTATGGATACGTTGAGCTCTTCAGAGGCTGGATCTGATGTCGTTTAGCCTGTTCTCTTGTCTACTCCCACTTTTGACTCTTTTTGTTGTTGTTGCACAGATTAGAAAGAACAGCTGGCAGGTAATTTCCACCGAGGAGTGTATAGAGGGGGGGGGGGGCTTCTTGAAAGACGAGGATAACCTCTGAATACCTCCTCTCTAACTCCCCTTTGATGACTTTGTCAACATCAAACTACAGTGTCTTGTTTGCTGTTCAGTGCCAAACATCTGGAGAAGGGCACAGCCACTTCTTTTTCGCCGCTGCTCTCTTATGTTTATATTAATGCACGAACAGCTGAGAAGGAATATTTTTCCTCACTAAGTCCATCACTTTGTGTGGACTTTTTTTTGTTTTGTTTTGTTTTGTTTTGTTTTGGCAGAGCGAGCAGAGATGGTATTATTGGAAAAGGTTGTGGGAAAACAGAAGAAAGCCTTTTGATGTGCAGATGGCGCCCTGCGAAGTGTTCTGTTCGGTTAACAGCAGGTTTTTGTTGTGCTCAAAGTGCATCTTGGGTTACCGACAAGACTGCTCGGAACTCAGGGTTTTGAGACGCTCAACATGCTCTCCCGTAAATCTTCATGACGGTACCATGCCAAACTCCAGTTAATTCACCATCCTAGACAGTATGACCTTGGGAACTGGTGTTCAGTTGCTACACCAACATGAAATGGTTATGTCCAGTTAGAATGTTTGGCTGAGTCTCATTTTGGCCAAAGGGCCAAAGATGCTATTAGGTTCTCACTAACTCAGACCTCACGGTTAATCTGTTTTTGTAAAGATCTTCTTCTTCCATCAGCTTCTTACTTTAGGGGTGGCCACAGCTGCTCATCTGTCTCCATCTTGCCCTATCCATTATACTTCTCCGACTGCGTGATGCGTTATCCAACTACGTAACCACGGAGACCCCTCGAGCCTTCATAGTTCTCCGTCGTGGTGCCGGACACGCGCTGCAATTTCCCGCCCGATCAGTAGGGGTCGCTGCGCAAGATTGTTGTGCTTCTGGCTACAGTGACTAATGCCGTTCGAGAGAGAAAGACTGTTGTTGTTTTTGTTGTTGTTGTTGCAGCTGAATAACATTGAAACAGATGCCGTTTCTAATTTTTCTGTGTCCCGGAACGCAGTTTTAAGATAATTTGAGGCGAGAAATTAGCCATTTAGAGTCTAAACATGTGCATGTGTGTATTAAGATATGACGTATTTACAGTTTGGCAGCGACGTTGTCGGCGGTGATCGGCTCTGCCTCTGTGGACACTCTGTGCACAGAGCAGTGTTATCTCGCCCTGTCCTGAGGACCAATCGTAGCCCTCGCCGTCTCCGTTGTCCCTTGACGGAGTGACGGACACTTATATATAATACAATATTTTGTGCAGCCGGAGACGACAGAGAGACTCTGCGAAAGGCTCCACGGCGACGTAGAGGTTGTCTCCGTAACCGACGTGGAGCTACTTTACACAAGAGTATAAATTGGGCTTTACACCAACTTGTCCTCATGTCCTCCTTCATAACATCCATGTACCTTTCTCTGTGGTCTTCCTCTTTCCTGTGCCCGGCAACTCCATTTTCCAACATCCTTTGGCTCAATATAATCACTCTCCCTCTTCGTACCGAACCGTCTCAACCTTGACTCTTTTGCTCCATTTTCCAAACCGTTCAACCTGAGCTTGTCCCTCGATTTTGCTCATTTCTAATCCTGTCCATCCTGGTCACTCCCAACGGAAATCTCATCATCATCATCTTTATCTCTGCCACCTCTAGGTCTGCGTCCTTTCTTTTAGACTGTGCCACTGTCTCCAAGCCATACATCATAGCTGGCCTCACTATCTTCCCTTTCCATTTTTGCTGCTATCCTCCTTCGACACGTTGTCCTCGATATTCCAAACTTTAAACTTTTGCACCACTTTGCAAATCTTTACATACTATGTATCGCTACTGATGTCCTGTTTGTTCCACAAATGATTACATCGTCTACTTTTCCCACACTGTGTAATAACGAATCACACATGATGCACATGTTAATTGACTGGTTTTAGTTCTGGCCTGTAATTATTATGTGTAGACAAGTGTCTCACATAAGTGTGTCCAAGTGAACAGATGGTGTCGGATTAGCTGGTCCTGAGGCAAAAAATGAACAAGAGAATAAATCAAACACTTTCACTGCTGCCACTGTCGGAGAAACGAGAGCACATTTTACAGAGCCACCGCACGCCGTCTACTGTTGCCTTTCTAAAAATGTAAAAAAACCATAACACCAACTCACAGGAATCCATCGTTATGTTTTAATGAATACACAAAAAAAAATTGCATTCCATGCACATGTCATTTATTAACATGCTTGGAAGTGTGCCTCCGGGGATTCTGCAAGGTCTACCTTTCTGCCCAGAGGTAATTTTCAAATGAAAACAGAGCCAGCAGCATTTTTAAATTCCTCCTCCTTTGGGCAATAAACTGCCAATCTAATGTGGGTGGCAGTCGTGTCCAGAGCAGAATTTATATATATATTTTTTAAAACTAAACTGTGTAGTAATGTGGAAGTAGCCGTAGGGCTTGTTTACACTGGATGCGTCTGCATTTTCATTTTGGCGCCCCCATGTTAACAAATGAGAGATTTCACGCTGCGTAAGTGTGATGCACATGTCTATTTTTGAGCGAAAGCTTCTCAAATATTGTTCACGCATGAGTTATGCAGCAAAAATAGATAATAAGACTGACATTTTACCAGCATGATTACAGTAAACTGAAGAAAAATATTGATATGATATTTTTTAATCTCAGCTGTGCAGATTCTTCCCCTCTCACTCTCTCTTTGGCCCAATCCACCTGGAAACGTGACCAAATGTAAGCGAAAGTTTTTCTGTAAACACGACATTGTTTCAGGAAACCACTCTAAACGCTGTAGTACATGTGCCAGGCCTGTGTGTGATGCCGTAGCACACCTACAGACACACAAAGAAAACTTTGTGTGTCTGCATATATGGCTGCGTGTACAGCTTTATTTGAAGTACACTACTGTTCAAAAGTTTGGGGTCACTTAGAAATGTCCTTATTTTTGAAGGAAAATCACCTTTATTTCAATGAATATAACATTAAATGAATCAGAAATACACTCTATACATTGTTAATGTGGTAAACGACTATTCTAGCTGCAAACGTCTGGTTTTTAATGGAATATGTACATAGGTGTATAGAGGCCCATTTCCAGTGTTCCAATGGTACATTGTGTTTGCTAATGGCGTTAGAAGACTATTGGATGATTAGAAAACCCTTGAAAACCCTTGTGCAATGATGTTAGCACAGCTGAAAACAGTTTTGCTGGTTCTTTGACGAAAGGGCAAAATTATTATTTTGAATAAAAATCATTATTTCTAATCTTGTCAATGTCTTGACTATATTTTCTATTCATTTTGCAACTCTTTTGATGAATAAAAGTGTGACTTTTAATGGAAAACACAAAAATATTGCTAAACATTTGAACGGTAGTGTATATATTACAATGTAAACAATCACAGAAACAGACAGACTGAAGAATGGGATGAAGGAAAGAAAATAAAACTGATAAAGCAAACAGAACAAACCATAGCAAGAGGATGACGACAACTCTCTCTCTCTCTCTCTTTGACTGAACAAAATAACATGTGACGTTTTCTGTCGGAGATGAAGTCATAATCATATCGGTGGTGTGGGGTTAGGTGAGCCAGACTCACACTCAGGCAAAAGCAAGAAGCACAGCCCCACATAACCAGGCCTTAGCGTCGTGTCAGTTGCAATGCGGCTGAATTTAAAGACGGCCCTCGTCCCGATGGTGCGTCTTCAATCAAACTTAATGTTAGGATATCGCAGATCCCTGATCCTTTTCCGTCCCCTGTCGGGAAGGAAAGCAGACATCTTAAATGACACAGCAGCGGCGGCGTGCTCTCGCAGAGGACCCTGTCTGTTATAAATAACCGGGCCAGGGCTGGTCAGGCCGCAAGCAGCAGCCTCAACACCTCGCCCATCAGCTGTCGTCTGGGGGAACTGGAGCTGGCCCCTATGTCCCCTCCATCCCGGCAGGTCACTCTCTCAAAAATGTTACCGGAAACAGACGCTATTTATAGACCACTCTCTTAAAGGTGCCATATGTAAGAATGTGGCCAAAAGCGGTTACTACATTCAAATTCCAAATACCGAGGTCTTTTAGGTTTCGGTTTTCTGACGTAACTGGCAACCCGTGGTTGCTCGGCAGCTGAGGCTCTACTGACTGCAATGATTAGTAGACGGCGGTAGGTGGCGCCACATGACGCCAAAACATGATTTCAAAACATAAACATGATTTGCAGTCTGCAAAATATTCTTTTTAATGCAAATATTTTGTCTGTACTGTTGTTGTTGGTGAGTTTGAACATTATTCCTGAGTCTGTGACATATTAGGAGGATTTTATTTATTTACATAATGCACCTTTAAGTGTTTATGTTTGATACAACACGCAGTGCAAGACATGATATGTGTTTTATTCTTGCACGTACCATTATTATGGTTATCCCTGTGCTTAAATTTTAACTTAAACAATTTAGCTTCGCCCTTGACTTTTCGTCACTCGAGTATAAACATTTATTGGGATATTTGTTCTCACAAAAACGAGCACCAGTAGTTTTTTAAGAGCTAAACATCCAGTAAATCACCTTTCCCACAAACCGCATAGCCCCGTTAAAACAAAACAGTCGTAACTCATGCATTTAGGCTGATAATCATGTGCCTGTTAACAGGGTGTTTCCACTGTTTGTGCGTATCTGTCCATGCTTATATACACTACTGTTCAAAAGTTTGGGTTCACCTATACAATTTTATTTGTGTTTTCCATTAAAAGTCACACTTTTATGCATCAAAAGAGTTGCAAAATGAATAGAAAATATAGTCAAGACATTGACAAGATTAGAAATTTAGCCCTTTCGTCAAAGAACCAGCAAAACTGTTTTCAGCTGTGCTAACATCATCGCACAAGGGTTTTCTAATCATCCAATAGTCTTCTAACGCTATTAGCAAACACAATGTACCATTAGAACACTGGAAATGGGCCTCTATACACCTATGTACATATTCCATTAAAAACCAGACGTTTGCAGCTAGAATAGTCGTTTACCACATTAACAATGTATAGAGTGTATTTCTGATTCATTTAATGTTATATTCATTGAAAAAAAAGTGACAAAGACATCTCTAAGTGACCCCAAACTTTAGTATAACGGTAATGTAAATGTTCTAATAAAGGAGGTGTTGATTCTAGGTGGTCTGTTGATGCGTGGCCCTGCTGGGGGCCCCTGTTGGGATGATAATTGAAAAGACTGGGCTTCTGAGGGTGTCAGCTGGATCTTCACACCAAACGATGTTTTTGCGGTGGAATGTGTTTCACGCTCACTTTATCCCACCCACAGTGAGAATGCAGTGCA
Organism: Microchirus variegatus; assembly: GCF_963457635.1. Classification (NCBI taxonomy): domain Eukaryota; kingdom Metazoa; phylum Chordata; class Actinopteri; order Pleuronectiformes; family Soleidae; genus Microchirus; species Microchirus variegatus. The sequence continues at coordinate 26,034,781 of NC_139810.1, forward strand.
GTCCATCCTTTTTTTTTTTTTTTTCTTTTTTTTTAAAAAGAACACTTTATGCTACTGTTAAAGTAACTTTGAAGAATGTTTAGTATCCACGCTCCACCAGGAAGAAAACAGACCTCTGGCAGTACAACAGAGACTCCTCCGCCGCCCCCCCTTTTCCCTTAACACACATAAAAATCACCAAAGGAACAGAATTAGACTTGTCGGCCTCGCTCTGTTTATACACATTTTAAAGTCACGTGATTCTGTCATCGGTGAGCTGAAAAAAGCCCGTCGGAGATGGCGTTTTGGTCGGTGTAAAGCAGCGGTGTCTGGTTTCACACCGTGTTCACTATCTCTACTCTCCGTCTGGTCATGGTGCCGCCAGGCTGTGACCTTTGGCCTAAAATACATCACGATGACTCACCCACGCGATGTGTAAACGCTCGCTATTTGGAGATGATTCAGGACGGATGTAAACTTCCGGAAAAAGGGTGTTTTTTAATCACTGTGGAGTTTTTAGATAAGGTTTATGTGGCGTAGCAGTCGGCCTGATAAATGTGTAATGATAATTCTAAAGTTAAAGTTTGCTTTCATGAAGTAAGCATAGTAAAGCTAAGGCTTGTCTTAAAGGTGTGGTAGGTTGCAAGCGTGTACAAGTGTACGTGTAGGGATTTGTTTGTTCACCCCCCCCCCCCCCCCCCCATTCCTTTGATCTCAGCAAATTGAGAAGGGAAAAAAAGGTTGACTTATTACCTCTTTTTTTTTTTTTTTTTGCAGTTCATTTATATAGCTCTTTAGGCAGCACTTTTTTTCACCCCGTGTTGCTACAACAACACATACACAAGTCCATACAGGCTGCAATATAATGCCTCAGTGAAAATGTTGGTGTAAAAGGAGATGGAATTGTGGTTGTGTGGCAGACACCGACTTGCCGGTAGACGGGGAACTTTTGAATCGGGTCGTACTTCAACATAGTGCCATCTCGTCCTTTAATTAGTTTGATCGTATCAGTACAGACGGAGACGGTACGGTTCGTGCGTATGAATCCTAAACGGTGACCGTTTTCCCAACCTTTACTACTGTATGTAAAGAAAGAGGAAGCGCAGGGATTTTTCAAATCAGTCTGTTCATACGGCTTCAAATGTGGGGATGAGGAGGGGACGGGGGGGGGGAGAAGATGAATGAAGCCTTGTGTGGCTCCAGCAGGAGCATTCTGATGATGTCATCTGAGGTTGCGTTGGTTGGTTTCGAGGTATACAAGTTATCCATTTAAATTCACTTTTAAATACAGCACATTTAATTTTAAAAAAAGAAAAAGAACCCACATGGTTGTCAAAGTGCTGTAAAAAGACACTAAAAGACATGAAAAGACTAAAAGACAATTCTCATGCTGGGTTAAAAGCCGAAGAGTCAAAGTGACCTAAAGTTTTCCAGGGTTGGAAAAGTTTGAAAAGTTTGAAAGAATTGATCTTATTAGACCTTTTTCAGCTGCACATCCACATCAGCCACTACCAGCGTAGCATAAGCAAAACTCTGTGTCCAGAGTCTGCTAAGGGGCCCATAAATGGGTTGCAGGAGATTATTTAATGTTGCCTAATAAATGCAATCACTATATGTGAATTATAACACGCATATTGTCGGATTTTAATGACTTTATCATACCCAAGTCTCTATCTTCTGGAAATGTTTGATTGTTTTCCTATTCGGAATAGTATTTTGATGAAAGACAAGAAAAAGTTGATAGTTTATCATCTTTTAAAAACAACCCCCCCATATAAAAAGTTTCACAAACTGTGATGTAACACATTTGTTTAGAGTTTAGAGTCTTTGTCTTTTTAGGTGTAGTCAGATTCCATGTATGACGTGAACACATATTTGACCAGTAGAGCAAATACTGAATCTGGAGAAGCATTGTACGTAGTGTAGGTATCAGGTTCTGGCAAGAAAGTGGTATTTAAAAAAAAAAAAAAAAAAAAAAAAAGTAAATCAGGACGTGCTACAGTGATTCTGGATAATTTTGTAAAACTCTGTCATAAATCTGACTTATGATTTACTGCTACGCTAAACTGGCGTTGTACTGAATCACCTCACAGAGCCTGAATATATCTGAAAAGTCATCACAAATGTTGAAAAAGTGCGAGCTCCACTGCGTATTTCCAGGGTGGGGGGGGGGGTGGGTGGGTGCACTAAGCTTATTGTAAAATGTATGGCATGACTGTTGTGTGGGAGAGAGAATAAATGACCTGGGGGGGAAGACGGCTGGGCAGGCACTGCAAGCATTTGTTCAAAAATGCGGACTTATCCTTCACTTTTTACTCCCTGGCCTCCTTCTCTCCACTCCACAAGTCCTATTTTTCAGAGAAAAATCCCAGTGTGTTTGTTTCACCCATGTATTAGTCACGGAAGACTTTTGAGGAGACGATCTTTGCGCGCTGTCAAAGAGTGTTTGTCTTTTGAATGAAGAGCCTCCTCGCACTTCCTCCTGGTCCGGTCACTTTGGATTAAACCCCCCGTGGAAATGTCAAAAGAGCTACAGAGAGCAGGAGGGCCTCACTCATCGGGCCCTTTGTGCAGCAGGGGCCCAGGCAGAGGTTTAGTGTCAGAAACGGCAGGTTGTCAATCTAATCCAAGCAAGGCACATGTGCAAAAAAAAAAGTAAAAAAAATCTTTCTCATTTGGAATTTTTAACAACTTTGTTGGAAATAAAAATCTTGAAAGTGTTTATTGTCCCTGCAAAACGTGTGGAAAAGGATCCAACACAAGCCAAGCATGTCCGAATATGCGTCACCAGTTTTTATTTACTCTTGCATCTACCAGTGTTGTAATACAACAAAGTACAAATACTTTGTAACTATGCTTAAGTAGAATTTTCTGTGATTTACTTAGTTATTTATATTTTTGACTTTAACTTTTACTTTTACTCCACTAGGTGACGTAGTGCCTGTTTGTTGTCGCTAGTTGTTTTTAGCGGCACCAGCTGTTAGCCGCTCAACTGTTAGCCCCAGATTTCGGCTCCAAGTGGACTTAAAACACACCAGCGGCTCGTTGTTTACCGTGTCCGATGCCGAGACTCTGGTCTCCGGGTTTCTGTTGTATACCTGGGCGCCGGTTTCAGCTATCAGTTGTTACTTTTGATAATTCAGTACCGTAAATGTCAGGTACTTTAAGACTTTTGCTCAAGTAATATTCTAAAAGTGTACTTTAAAGGTGAATTATGTAATAAATCTAAAGCAACTGGCCATAAAATCCTCCTAATATGTCACAGAGACTCAGGAATAATGTTCATATCACAAACTGAACTCACCAACAACAACAGTTCAGCCAAAATTTTCGCATAAAAAAATTTATTTTGCAGACTGCAAATCATGTTTTGGCATGTGACGCCACCTACTGCCGTCTACCAATCATTGCAGTCAGTAGAGTCTCAGCTGCCGAGCAACCACGGGTTGCCAGTTAAGTTTGAAAACCAAACCTAAAAGACCTCGGTATTTTGAATTTGAGTGTAGTAACCGTTTTTGGCCACATTCTTACATATGGCACCTTTAACTTCTACCAAAGTCATTTTCTGGTAAGATACTTGTACTTTTGCTCATGTATCGCTTTCAAGTACTTTATACAAGACTGGTTGGGTCATGTAAAAGGAGCGCTCGAGTACAGCTAAGGCAGGTAATGCTCCACTGGTGCCTGGTAGTGCTTGGCGAGCGCCTTCTTCTCAGCCCCGCTCTTCCTAAAGGGAAGAGCATGTGTCAGAGCTTCCATCCACTTAATGCTCTCTGCAAGTTTACATTCCATTCCTGTTTAGTACACGCTGCTACTTCAAGTCCAAGCAGATATTGTTAGCGTGAAAGTGGCTGAGAAAAAAAGAGAAAGAAAAGAAGGGGAGGTTAGGGAGGGACGTAAGGTCAAGAAGGTTGGGAATTTGTCTTTGTGAAGTTTCTCTAGGTGCCTGTGCGCAGAAAAAAAAATCTTCAAACTGATTCATCGGTAATCAAAACAGTTGACGATCGATTAATTGTTACCCATCACACGCTCTCTCTGGCGAAGGTTGTGTGCGCTCAAGACCTGCTTTGAATCTTCAAACTTTTGCTGGTGCTATCAGGAAGTCGGTGTCCGATATATTTCACCAGCGAGCTCCAGTCCCGTGAGACTCGTGTTGAATATGAACCGGGTCCAGTATTTAGTTTCTGTAACAAACTGGTCATGCCTTTTAGGAGTTTTTCTCACAGACTGTCCTGCAGCTGCATCTGCGGGGCTTATTAGCCGAGTGGAGGAAATCAAGACTCCCTGCAGAATTCTTCTCATGCTGCCTCTGACGGGCTTTGGCTGTCGTAGTGTGGGAGTTGGTTTACATGTGCTGCCACATGTCAGTGCATCTGTGTGCACTCAGGGTCTATATGTGTGCAAGTCTGGAGGAAATTGTTTCATAGATGTCTTAATACTCCTCAAGATTGAAGGCACATGTGTCCCAACTTCAACTTTTTTGGTTTAAACGACTTAAAGTGGAACTAGACCGGAAGTTCCTATTAACGCTGTTTTTTTGGTGTGTATCTGCGTCATTACCTTGTTTATGAAGCCCTGACGGTTCGAAACAAACAGTTCAGCCATTGATGAGAACGCTGTGTTTTATTGTAATCTCGGGGCTCAACGAGATCACTGAAAATCCCGTAATAGTTACGTAAGCAGCGGTTCTCCTGAACAACCGATCGTCCTGCTCCGGGCGGTAGTCCGGGCACATCCGGTTGCGTTCATTGAACCGCAGAAGAAGAATAACGTCCGATGTGGAGGTGTTTCACGAACAACAGTGTCTTCTGACTCTGGGTCTGACTCCGGTTTAAAGTCATAAAAGGGACTGCGGCGGGGAGTCGTGAAGAAGCTATTTTTAAACACTGTTAGAACAATGTTTTGATAATGAGGAGCAGTGCATCCACCGTTCCAGAGGGGGGCGCTGCGCTTCTGAGAACGGATGTGCTGGATAGTACTGGCCAATCACAAGACTCTGTCTTCTGGGGGTGAAAGTTCACTCTGAAATCTCGCAGCAGAAAAACACCGTCAGAAAAGAGGATTTCTATCAGCTCGTTTACAGCAACTAGGAGGTTTTTGACCATAAAAACAAGTTAATATATGTAAGTAGACCTCCATAACTAACATTTATGTGCAACAGGACCACTCTATGTGACCTTTAGGAAGACGTCACACTTGGGTCACGTTATGTTTTGTCAAGGTTTGTCAGGCAGTTGCAAGAAACGGCCATTTTTTAGAGCCTTATTTTGCTGGTGCTCTTGCTCTCTTGAGATCCTCTAACAATTCAAACTGCAAAAGTCACACTATCCTGCATGTTGCTCTCAAAGCATTTGCATGTTTATTGCTTCAATTCTGGGTATGATTCCCTGATGGCGTGAATGCTAGAAGCTTAATGTCCTGATGCCAGGAATACGTCTTTGAACGTCTCTCGGTCATCCAGGTCATGGTCATTGTCAGTAGGTGGCTTTATTAACGATGTCAATATTGCCAAACCAATAATGAAATATCCAGATTCTAAAATGCTCTGCCAGTTATGACCTGTTTCTGTGTGTTCTGGAGTCGTCCAGTCGTCATTAAAGCACATAAGACTTCTCTGACAGACATGTTCCTTCATTCCGATAAACATGACCAGAAAACTAAACTTTCTCTAGCTTAGTCTATAAAGAAGAAAAAAAAAGAGCTGCACTGACTTTGGCTCAATGAAACTACTGCAAAACAGCTCCTGTATGTTGGATTTTAGTTCTGATTTGACCTCACTGAAGATGTTTTAAAAAGTCTCATTGATTTCCAGATTATTAGTGGGTCAGTCCTGTGGGTTAGAGGGAACATGTCTTCTCTTCCTCCCCCATTTTCTAATATGTTTAAGAAATGATCGTTAGCCTCTTGTTGAGAACATGTCCCTTCGTGGTCCGCGATAAATGCAGAGCGTAGTTCCTAAAAAGTAAATGCCACATTCGCCACCGCACCATTATCTCGCCATTTTTATCTCACTGAGTCAGATAATAGGGGGGGGGGGGGGGGGGGGGGGGGGGAATGTGAGATATTTGTTAGTATGCTCTTACAAATAAAATCTGTGGAGAATCTGGAATGTTGTGTGAGTGTTTTATCCACTTTGGGAAAACAAAGCAAAAAAACAAGCCTGGTCAGAACCAGTAAGAATAAATGTGTTGAGAAGCCATTTGTTTGGAAACGGGAGTCCACAGTCGGTCAATAGCTAACAATGCTGCCATATCGAAAGGGTATTGGCTCAGTTATTTAAACCCAGTTGGTGTTTTTTCCACCAAAATATTCTGCTTCCATCATGGACAAAAATACAGTCCACACAGCAGTAAAGTGTTGCCTATCTCTCATTGTAGATTCTCTTGTTTTCTATTTGTAGAGCCACCAATACTTCACTTGGTACTTTGTGTACTATATGTACTACTACTACTATGTACTACATGTGCTTCTCTGCCTTATACCAGGCTAACACTTGTCCCCACTGGATGCTGCAACAAGTTACTAGAGCATAGAGAACTTCATAGGCCGGTGTCCTCTGGGTGCGGTGAAGTACAAAGAATTACAGAGTCGGTCAAGACCTTTATCTCGGGGGAGAGATAACTTTAACGGCGCTGACATCTCTCGGCTCCTCGGGCTGAGATTAAAGGTCCGACTGGTTGCGTTTTGGACTTGAATGCAGCAGCATTGTACTGTGAGCAAAGCAAATTCTTAGGCACGTCGTTCCAAAGTCTCCCTAAAACGAGGCCAGATAACTTCATCAGCGCAGCTTAAACTTGTTTGCATCAAGATCAGGTGCAAATATGAACTTGTCTTTTCCAAGGGTTAGTTTCAATTGTAGTAGGCGTTTTGCTCCGATTGCATCCAGTGTAGTGAGATGATGCTTCATCCTCAGGGAGTGGGAAGCAGGAGCTGATCACAGCGATGGTCGGCTGGTCCGCACAACTGAAAAGAATCTGGTTAGTCAGCAGTTTCCCTTTGAAAATGGCCCGGGATTGTTTTTGTAGTGGTGTTCAGTGAGAGTAGAGAGGATTTGGAGGGATAGATAGGTTTTTTTTTTTAAATTATTATTAGCTGAAGCCAATTAAATGGAAAAACTACCATGGCATAGTTCGGAGGGAATAGGATTTGGAAATGCCAGGATTGGCATCAGGCCAGAACCATAACTACATTTATAGCTTCTGGACAATGTGGGTGTGGATGATGGCGAGAGCAGATCAGTGATGATAAACCTAAAAAATTCCAATTGGTTCTGGCACCGTGGACTTCATCGAGACGCTCAGATACGAGAGTTTTATTTATGTGACTTTGATTAGTTCAGTCAAGAAATGATTCCAGACAATGCTGTAATAGATCTGCATACATTTATTATTCCCTTACGTCCAGTTGTGTACCACAGTTTTGGTGTTTAAATCAAAACACAAAGCACTACGTTCAAATCGTTGAACTAGTAAAGGCATTGTTACTGTGTGTGTTCTTTCTCACTACATCTGCTAAAAATGTATTATTAGTGTGTTCGCTGAAAGGCAGCACACTCTTGTCCTTAAGTTTTCTTATTCCTGTCAGCCAGAGTTTTGTTCAGCTCCTGCTCCCAGACCTTTTGAGATATCTCCACCGGTCCAACTCCGGAACGTCCGGCCGTAACCGGTGTAGTGTGGAAAGTGAAGACACTGTTCCTGACCGTTGTCGTTTCTTCCGCCATATTGGATTGAATAGAAAGCGAAACTAAACTTTCACAGGTCGCACATTTTGTTCCGATCTTCACGAAACTTGACGTACATGATCCTTGGACCAGGCCTCAAAAAAGTCACCTGAAGGATTTTCGATTTTCGGAAGCATTTGCTCGAAATCGGACGAAACGGACGAAACGGGAAGTTAGCTCGTGTATCAGGAACGCTTTCGCATATCAAATCCAAACTTCGTACATGAACACGGGACACCAATATGAAGAAGGGAAGGAATTTATGGATATTTCACAGACTTATAGGCAACTGTACACCTTCGTCACTGCCCCTACTATCTAACCATTTACTGACACAAGTGCAGCTCTGCCTTGCCACGCGTCATCGCGCTCGCATTCATGAAATGCACCCGAGTAAGCGCACTCTGCAGCTCCCCTGGAAATGCATTCTATTTAAATTACCTGTTTGAATAATAAGTTTAACCCTAAATCTGCAACATTCAATCTAATGTAGTACATTGGTACTTGGTACTACTCGTATAACACGTTGAATCAATATCATTGCTTATTTAAACATGTTGCCTTTATTTGCCGTAATTTCATGATTTAATCCTGAACAAGGAGTTGGTCGTAAATAACCGGTCATAATTTGCTGCAGTTTTCAAAGTCTACTTAAAGAGATTTGTGTTGTTGTTGTGATCTGAATGCAGCTGCTTTCCTTGGATTTCAGAGATTTGCGTGTGTGTGTGTGTGTTTTCACATGTGGGTCATTTCAGTCAGCTGTGAATATCTGTTGCCAACTTCCAGTGTTCATTTATGTTATAAAATACAAACAGAAGCAAACGGCAGTGATTCCTTTTGATTTTTTTTTTTTTAGTTTGCTGCAAAAACGCTTAAAGCCCGTAATGGGAACTGTTTCGAAGCCCTCTTAGAGATAATAAATGGTAAATGTAAACACTTCACAATGCCCCGTTTCCTGTCTCAGCCCTTTGTTTTCTCTCCACCCTTCCAGGATCCATGTATAGCACTTTGGGTGTAGCCTTTCTCTGGAGAGTCTTCAACCCCTAATAAATCTGTCCGTGTTTGTTGCAGGTGACTCAGGCCTCCAAGGTGTGGGGTGAGGTCCCTTTACCAGAAGATTTGGAGGCGGCTAAAGATGTCCGGGCGTCTCGCAGCCTACTTGACGACGACGAGGACTTCGCCGCTGATGAAGCCTCAGGAGGTGCGCTTGGCAGACGACGTGCAACCACATACTACAGCAACAGCTGTCCTAAATTTGTGGGAACTCCTTCACATAGTGCATTCCTTAGATCGTTAACCCATCCCCAACACTGACAACAGGGGAATTGTTGCTTATTTCGATGATGCCATTCACATGAACACTAAACTGCATTATTCACATTTTTCCAGGGGGGTGGAAGGGGATTTCTCGCTTTGCGGTTTGTGACTTAAACACTGAATGTAAAGAATGAAAAAGCAGATGGAGCCCTGAACCCCACACATCAACTGAATCATTATCCTTCTGCCTCTTTCTCCAAAGATCTGCCCAGCGGTGAAGACGATGGAAGCACGCCATGGCCTCCAGTCACAGAGAGCACAAGTAAGGGACCAGCAAATCTGTTTCATCCAACAGATATAAGACCTCATTCAGTCCCCCATGTTGTGTATATGCATGCCGCAAAGTGTGTGTGTGTGTGTGTGTGTGTGTATGTGTGTGTGTGTTCATGATATCCATCTGAATGATGATGCTGATGATGCACATCCTGCTGCTCCTCCTGCATTGTCCCAGTTTGCCCAAGTCTGGTCATAACACAGGGCCTCGGCTTTGTCTTTGAGACATAAACAGCTTCTCATGTCATCCTTTCATCCTTTTTACCAGTGGCAGAGGTGACGGCACTATAAAGACACACTAAAGGACAATGAAAAGCGGCAACAGGGCCCCCTTAAATATGTGTCTTACATATATGTCACATCACACCATAGCAGCAGAGAGTAGAAAATGCATTAAACTTTGCATGATGCCATTCAAAAGTTTGGGGTCACTTGGAAATGTCCTTACTTTGAAAGGAAAAACACTTTTTTTCAATGAATACAACATTATAATTAAGTATAAATACACTCTATACATTGTTAATGTGGTAAACGACTATTCTAGATGCAAACGTCTGGTTTTTAATGGAATATGTTCATAGGCGTATAGAGGCCCATTTCCAGCAACCCTCTCTCCAGTCGTCTAATGGTACATTGTGTTTGCTAATGGCGTTAGAAGGCTATTGGATGATTAGAAAACCCTTGTGGAATGATGTTAGCACAGCTGAAAACAGTTTTGCTGGTCCTTTGACAAAACGGCAATTATTATTTTGAATAAGAATCCTTATTTCTAATATTATCAATGTCTTTACTATATTTTCTATTCATTTTGCAACTCTTTTGATGAATAAAAGAGTTTTAATAGTAAACCACAAAAAAAAATGTAGAGGTGACCCCAAACGTTTGAACATGCTCGACCTCAGCCCCCAATGATGCCTCAAATATGTCAAATGGAAATAGTTAATGTGGAAAGACCAATGCTGACAGTCGGGGTGGACGCTTGACACGAGAGGTTGAAGTTGACATATTTCAAGTTTCTTTAGACATTGATGATGGACCGATATGCACGCGGCATGTCCATGCTTGCGTCCGAGGGAGCTCTTCCCGTGCTGTAATTTATGTTATTACTTTCCGCCGTGTTCAACCGTTAAGTCACACATGCAAAGAGTTCATTTCACCGTCCCCCTGCAGATTGGTCTGAACCGGTTGCCATCCCGATTGAACACACATGCCTTCTGCTTCTCTTCTTAGTCTGTCCTTGGTTTGTCACACGCTCTCACTTGACAGTTTAGTGGAGACGATTACATCATGGCGGAGTAATTGTTGCGGTAGCGGCGTTGCGAGCTGACATCAGAGTCGAGGCGTTACAGCATGTGCCTTGCTCACAGAAATAGCTCTGCTGTGGGGGCCTTTGCTGAATTTGGGTAGTAGTTGAAGGATCAAGAGGAGACCTGAGCGTCATGTGTTTGAATTTGGTCAGAAAGATTAAATCAAAGACTTCCACCAATGAAGATTATATTAAATCGAACAATGCCATAGAACAGAAAGACAGATTTCGCTGTGTTGCTACCAACAGAATAGAGAAATAGCATTGGTATGACTTGAACCTACAAAAATTCCCCCATTATTTTTGTTTTTTTGCTTCTGTTTCCCGGTAGATATTGCCTTATCTTAAAGATGGCTACACCTTTGCAGTCGTCCCTGTATGATCACGGTGCTGTGAGACGAGGGCCCTATTTCCATATATAGATCTGAACAGTGAAGTGATGGGAAGGAAATTTGGTTTCCTGTGCTGAATGCTGAATATTTTGCTGAGTGTCTCTGTCCGGTTAATTGTCCAGACCCATTCACCCCAGATCTCTGGTTTCCTTCCCTCCTCCACGACTATTAAGTGGGAGATGTAGGTGCCAGTGTCGCCTCTATTAGGTCTTATATCCTGTTGTGTCACCATTTGCCAAAGGTGAAGGAATTTCCACGTCTTTCTGTCTCTGTCTGGAACACCGGTGATGTGAGAACAAAAAAAAACATCTGCAGTGAAAACTGTTTTTCGGATTAGGCCTATTTTGAACCTCTTTAGTCTATTGTTGCAGTTAACCCCTCCCTCATCATCGTCTGGAATCTTCTCTGGAGAAATGAAGGTCGCGTCCCATGTTCCTTTAACCTCTCGGCCTTGACCTCCACACTGAGAGCTCCGAAGAGATTTGCTGGGAGACTAAATCTAGTTTATCTCAACTGTGAGAGACTTTCCTTGTTCCACAGTCTCAGTGATACACATTCCCAATGCACTAAGGATATTAGCCACTTTTTATTGGAAGCAGAAGAAACAAAGACCAGCATTTCCATGTAATAATAATGATGATGTTTTTTTTTGTTTGTTTTTTTTGAGGGGCTACTGGGGTTACAGTTCTCCCAGCGCTAATTTTGGATGACAAGCTTGAGAATTCAAATCTCAAGATACGAAACGTATCCCAACACAGAGGCGACAATACACAATAGTGATGTACAGTATGTGGATATTATAAGCAAGTTAACAAAACTGTCAGATTGTTTTTTATACAAAATACACAGTTGTCTGTGTGTTATAGTAAGTATAAAACACAGTTACTCTACTCTGACATTCTGCGATGTTTTTGTATAATGATAATTGATTACATTTCTAATTTTAACTCCTACTCTAACATATCCGTGTACTGTATTTGTCAGGAGATACATAAGACACTCAAAACTTTAGGGTTTTAAAACTTTAAAATGGTACCGGTATAACTCGGTATCCGGTAGCAAACGGTACCTTACTGTATTTCTGTACTTTTAAAAATGTTTTTCAGTTGTCAAACAAAGTATACACTTATCAGTTTCAGTGCTTTATTAAGAAGATTTAAGAACAGTAAATAATTAAACTTTCCAACTACTTATTCACCGAGTTAGTTGGCTGATAATTACAACGTTTCTAGCTTGACTGGTTCCAGGGGTGTTGCTACGGGGTCGTACCAATGTTCCCCGGGTCCTATGTTCCCCGTTTTTCCCAAAAAAGGTCCAGTTTGTATGTGACAGGAGAACATAGGACCCTTTTTTTGAAAAAGGGTAGGGTTAGGATTAGGGTTAGAGAAAGGGTCCTATGTTCCCCGGTCACATACAGATCGCGGAACATAGGACCCGGGGAACATAGATACGGTCCCGTTGCTACTAGCTAGTGCTAGTAGTAGCACTGCTAGCGTTGGTAGCTGATGCAGCAGTCGTCACTTTCCGAGAGTCAAAAACTGTACATTATTCAGCTTTTAGATAAATCCCGTGTTTGACCAGGTGCTTCATCAGGTGTGAGGTGTTTGCCGTGGCCCGCCTTGCATTTCGCGTCGCAAATATTACATTGAGCGTTGTCTGCGTCCGATAGTGTGAAATGTAGCCACGCCTACGAACAGCTTTCAGCTCGCCATTATTACTGTTGTGCTCCCGTAGTCTCGCAATTCGTAGCATGTTCTCTCAGACATTTCAAGTACCGAAATTTGGCACCGATTCATTAAAACTGAACCAATACGAATTGGTACCAAGTACAAAAAGTAAGCATTGGTTAGAAGAAATAGACGACATGTTTAAATTGTGATGCTACGTAGTAGGAAAAAGGCGAGTACCTGTACTTCTTGAAGTCGCACAGAGTTTATTCAATTAAAAAAAAAAAAGCAATGCTGTAAACCACGACTGATTCACTCAGTTCTGTGTATCTGAGATCAAACGAGCAGCTTTGTGATTTGATTAAAGTAAAGGATGAGAAGTGAAACGTGGTTTGTGTTTAGCCTTCTGGGACGTTGTCACATTGCCCTCGACCCCTTACAGTAGATGCTGACTCACGGGCAGGTTCATGCGGTTTCAGCTGATGTAATAAATACATCACTTTTGAGTGTGTTCTTGCTGAACAAAACACAACCCAGGGTCAGATTCAGTCAGTGTCGCGGCACAAGTGGACAGTATATCAGAGTAATGTTATCCTGTCCATCAGTTTGGCCTCAGGGCAGTGGACAGGATATAGCAAGGCCACCCACAGGGGGTTTCTGCCTTTTGTGTCAGGATTTGGTGACGTGTGTGTCTCGGTAGCACTGCCATGATGTGTGTGTGTGTGTGTGTGTGTGTGTGTGTGTGTGTCTCCCTGTGTGTCAGATACTGGCAGCCTCTCGCTTAGTTGCACAGAGGGACGAGTGCTGGCAGCTGCAGTTATTTTGGTGAGGTCTTTGTTGTTGCACTCCCGGGGGCCCTTAAGGTGGTCGCACACTCACTACGTTTCCAATGCACGGCGACGCTGTTCAACTGGACTACTGCCCTTGTCCCAGTATACAAGCAGTTAACAAGCAGGGGAGTGATTTATTGAACAAAGTGTCTCCGCCTCCACTCTGCTCGGGCGGCGAAATCCCCCCCTTTCAGCTCGTTAGTCGGTGTGTTTACATTCAAGTCCGATTTTAGTCGGACTAAGACGATCGTTTGGTTCTCTCATTGACATGTTAGCATGTTAGTCAGACTAAAATCAAACTAGTCTTAGGCGGATTAATAAACCTGGATAATGCGATTCATAGTCCGTAGTCACTTCCTGCATGTATAACGCGATAGCATTGGCAAGAGAGAAGCCATACTTTTGGATTGATGAAGAGATGGTCCTTATAGGAAGACACGGCGCCACCTACGGAGGCGGAGTCAGACGTACACAGACAATATCACATGTACACTCGAGTACGCAAGTTGTCCGATTGCCTCTCTTTGTTGGACTACGGCCTTAGCTCGATTAAACTGTGCATGTAAACACAATCAGTGTTTGGCTGTTTTTTCCATTTAGCAAGTTATTGGTATGCTGTGTGCCATTCAAAGTCTTTCTGCCATTCATTCATTTTAAATTATACCATTCTTTGAGATAATGGCTCATTAGCACCGAAAATGTACCAGCCTGAATTTGTCTTGGCCTCTGGTTGTCGGACGTTCGGGGGAAATGTAAGGGTCAACGGGAGAGATACTGCGAGAATGTAATACAATCGTTAGATACATTTTTAAACTCATACTGGGTTGATGGAATGATGCATACAAAGAAATACTACAGTGAACCTGCAAGAGTATAACTGAGTGGAGAATGGCATTTTATTTATCATATTTCTGTGTATTTTCTTATCAGGAATTTGGCAACCCTCGTTCTGACTGACACAAGAGTACAGGAGGAATTTGCCTCGCATGCTTTAACTGTTTTCTCAATTGTTGGTGTCAGTCAGAGATGAAGCCCACACTGAAACAGTTAAGACCAAATTTATACTTCTGCGTAAAGTGCTCTGCGTAGGTTACGCAGAGACTCTGCGTAGACGCAGAGCCTGTCGAAGAGCCTCTGCGTCGTCTCCGACCGCACAAAATATTTTTTAAGTGTCCGTCACTCCGTCATGGGACAACGGAGACGGCAAGAGCTGCGATTGGTCCTCAGGACAGGCCGAGCTAAGCTGCTCTGTGCCGGCTCACAGTGAGCAGCGAGCGTCCACAGACGCGGGGCTGATCCCCGCCGATAACGCCGCTGCCAAACTATAAATACGTCATATCTTAACACACACAGCACATGTTTAGACTCTAAATGGCCAATTTCTCGCCTCAAATTATCTTAAAACTGCGTTCCGTGACACAGAAAAGTGACAAACAGCCACTGTTTCAACAACAACAGTCTTTCTCTCTCTTTCTCTCTCGGACACCATTGCTCACTGTAGCCAGAAGCACAACAACCTTGCGCAGCGACCCCTACTGATCGGGCGGGAAATTGCAGCGCGTGTCCGTCACAACGCAGAAGTATAAAGGCTCGAGGCGTCTCCGTGGTAACGCAGACGGATAACGCATACGCAGTCGGAGAAGTATAATGTAGTCTTTAATCTTCAGTAAGACTGTGCTCATTTCACTCGGGGTGGATGTTCGTCTACAGGACTACAGCCTCGGTTACTGATCTTGAGCCTTATTACCGAACCTTTACCCCATGATGCTGCTGCTGCACTCTGTTGTGCCAATAACAAAAGTGTTGCCCTGGAGAAACTGGCGTCTACTGCTGCTGCTTTAGGAAAGAGAGATTGTGGGTTTTGTAGGCAGAGGCCTTGTACAGATCTCTGCTTCATCTTCACAGCAGTGTCAAGGACAGACGTGTAAACTGAGAAGTCTATGTATTTTGATGACCTTTGAGAGATTAACGTTACAGTAGAGAAAAAAAGTATTTGTTGTTTTTCAAAACAAAGTTTGCATGTGTGGTTATTGGCTGGGTGTTCAGCAGTCCCTCTAGGTATAAGAGTATATCTTTATAAAGCCCCACGTTGATCAGTGGTTTCCCGTTACCTTTTCCTAGGATCTGTAAAGCTCCCAAATGCTTTTCTACTAAAGGCTAATGTAGCATGTGTATGCATTCTGTCTGTAAGTGTTTTTTCCTCTCTCCACCCTTTGGTGATTGCTTCATCCCAGGCTGTGATCATGGTCCGCTGCATGGTTCTCTCATTGTGACTCCTACGCGGACCACAACATATCTGCAGCCTTTGAAGTAGCGAATGCTTCATTAGCTTTAATTAGTTTGGGTCACTATTCTCGAGGGAGCCCTCGAAATTGTTGGTTTAGGGGAAGTTTTTTTTTTTTTTTCGTTTCGGCCGTTTCCTGGGCTGGACTTTTGTGGACTTTAAATTGTTTTACAGAAGCTCTTGCCTCGTCTGCAGTACTCTGTTCTCTAACCTAATGTACCTGCTCTCCACTTGACTGAAACACCAGACAGCAGCTGCCACGGTCACTCTAAAGTGCAAATGCACCAACTTTTTTTCTTTTCTTTTCTACACCTACTCACTGCAGTAAGTGGGAGTATCAGAAACCATATGGTTTTTGTATATGCAGCTGTGAAACAGCTGCTTTCAGCTCCTCGATTATGAAAGAGCTCTTGTTTGACACTGGCTGTTGAATTTCGCCGAGTGGACTTACTTACCAGTACCAAGCCAGCATAAATTACACTACCGCTCAAAAGTTTGGGGTCACCTATGTGGTTTTTTTGTGTTTTCCATTAAAAGTCACACTTTTATTCATCAAAAGAGTTGCAAAACGAATAGAAAACATAGTCAAGACATTGACAAGATTAGAAATAATGATTCTTATTCAATTCAATAATTTTGCCCTTTCGTCAAAGAACCAGGAAAACTGTTTTCAGCTGTGCTAACATCATTGCACAAGGTTTTTCAACATCCAATAGCCTTCTAACGCGATTAGCAAACACAATGTACCATTAGAACACTGGAAATGGGCCTCTATACACCTATGTACATATTCCATTAAAAACCAGACGTTTGCAGCTAGAATAGTCGTTTACCACATTAACAATGTATAGAGTGTATTTCTGGTTAATTTAATGTTATATTCATTGAAAAAAAAGTGCTTTTCCTTCAAAAAATAAGGACATTTCTAAGTGACCCCAAACTTTTGAACAGTAGTGTATATATTCAAGATTTCCCTTGATGTATAAGACAAGTGTGTTTGGTAGACGCTGAACAAATAAATATATTGTCGATGCCTATTGCTCAGCACAAGGTGCCGCCCCCCGCTCTTAAAACCCACTCAAGTTTCCGAATGACCAAGGGGCCTCAGTTGACATTTCAGAATATGTCCCATGGTGTAACTGCATCCATGGCAGTTCAAGAATGAATGAGTCACCGCAAAACAGAACATGGTCATTGTTGTCAGTGCCAGTGCAGAGGGCTCAACTTTTTTTTGGGTGGGACAAAAAAAAAAAAAAAAAAAAAAAAGTAGGGGGGAAAAAACTGACAAAGATGGTGCTCAGTTTTTTCCATTGAGGAGGGGAAAACAGGAAGCAGCTCCTCCCTGTGTCACTGCAAAGTCCCAGGGTGTGTGTGTGTGTGGGTGTGTGTGTGTGTGTGTGTCGGGACAGCAGAGATGTGAAGAGGAGTGCGATGGAAGTGTGTGTTTGGTTCAGAGGAAATCCTCTTTGTGCTGCAGAGCTGAAGAAGAGTCGGTTCTGAAGGGGATGTTCCCTGTGACCCTTTTCTCCTGGACTTTTCTTTCATGCGAGCAGACGTTCCTCGTGTGTTTGCAGACACACGTCGGACGTAATCGTTAGTCAACAAAAGCTGTTAAAACAAAAAGCACAGCCAGTGTCTCATTAAACACGACTACTGATCGTGATGAATGGGACTGTTGATACAGTGGAAAAAGACGCTGACATATCGAGCTCCTAATAAAATCATCATGGCTCTTTTATGATGTTTATTATTTATTCCCATGTCCTGATTTCTTGCTTCTCTTTTGGCAGTTCACTCTCTGGTTCCTCACTTTCCATTTTCCTCTTCCCCGTTTATAGTCGTAGCTTTCCTAAAACTTGAACCTCTCTGTACCTGCGTGCTTAACTCAATTGTGTCACTGTTCTTGACTGACACTTGACCCCTGACCCCTGACCTCTGCGACCTCTGTTTCAGGTCTCTTCCCCTTTCCGTCCTCACCCACGTTTCTCACTATAGCACAGAAGGGCTACATTCAGACGGGACTGATTTTCCTGTTGATGAGATCTAAATGTTTCATGCTTTGGACTGAGAAATCAAATTGTCACTTCCACTCTCCAGATAAGATCTCCACACATGGTCCTAGATCAGATGTGGCCGTGCGACATAAGGATAAACCAGAAGGATAAGCCAAACTGTGATGGAAGGAGAGTGTCATCCTCTAGAGCAGGGCTGTCAAACTCATTTTTGAGTTTCTCAGGGGCCACATGCAGCATAATTTGATCTCAAGTCCAGTAAAAATAATAGCATGATAACCTACGAACAACAAGAACTCTGAATTGTTTTTCCTTTGTTTTACATTTAATGAAGTATCCTTTTTTATAAAACGTGACATTTCTTGAGGAAAAATAAGCACATTTTCAACACTATTATGGCTAAATTGACTGTTTATACATCACACTGGATATTTAAAGGCACACACATTAAGTCACAGGTATCTGGAAGTGAAAAATAAAGTATTTCCATTATTACATTTTAACGAATTCATCCTGCAGGCCAGATCGGACCCTCTGGTGGACCGTCATTGTGTTCAGAGCACTTTTAGTTATGGTTGTAATGGTAATGGTACCTGGTAATGTGAACGTATACACTACTGTTGAAAAGTTTGGGGTCAAGGAAAAGCAGTTTTTTTCAGTGAATATCACATTAAATGAATCAGAAACACACTCTATACATTGTTAATGTGGTAAACGACTATTCTAGCTGCAAACGTCTGGTTTTTAATGGAATATGTACATAGGTGTATAGAGGCCCATTTCCAGCATATCTCCAGTGTTCTAATGGTACATTGTGTTTGCTAATCGCATTATAAGGCTAACACATTTTGAATAAAATTCATTATTTCTAATCTTATCAATATCTTGACTATATTTTCTCTTCGTTTTGCAACTCTTTTGATGAATAAAAGTGTGACTTTGAATGGAAAACACTTGTATTTGTAATTGTACCTTTTTAACGGCGGTATACGTGCGACACATTAAGAGCCCAGTTGTATCAGACTACAGGAAGTCACCGCAGGAAGACCTCGGTCACACCTGTTGTTTATTTATTTATTTTTTTAATGCTGCCTGCGGGGCTCTTTCCTCTCTCGTCTTTGGCACACTCTCCCGTCACCTGCTCCGCTCACTTACGCGCTCCCATATCCAAACAAACTCTCGGGTAACATTCCAAGGAAGACGCAGCTTGGGCATGTAGTGTTTTTGAGGCTGTTTTTCCAAGCCTCTTGCAGGCGTCTCCCATTTATTATTATTTTTTTCCATTTCCTCGATTCTATTGGAAAATGACGGGCTTGTTCCATCACTCTTGAGTGACGGCGCGCGTGTGTGAGTGTGTGTTTCCAGCTGAAAACATCTCTGTCGAGATATCTTGAAATGACGTAATAGTGGTAATCTCCGTCGACAAGTGGATTTGTTCTGCTGTTTATAATTGCAGAAGGACTTTTTTTTTTTTTGTGCGAGTTTCTACCTCACACAGATTGCTCATCCCAGTGATACGAAGCAGCTGTGTCACAGAATCACTACAGTATGGGAAACATGCCCGACACACAATGCTGTATTTCTAGTTGCTGGTGCTGCAACACTGTGGGAGAGCAAAAATGGGGTTAGCAAAATAACCAGAAACCAGAACTTATTCCCAAGAGTTCAACAGAGGGCAGTGAATGGACTTGGAGTTGCTGGCTGGTCACCAGCAAAAGGGTTAAGAGGCAGGGGGTTTGTCTATATGAGTTAAGCTGAGAGACAGGCTGCTGCGGTATGAATAGATTAAGCTGAGAGAGACATGAAGATTAAGAAAATGACAAAGGAGGAAAAAAAAAAAAAAAGTCCATGGATCTGAAAAACGTGTTTGATTAATGGAGTTTTCGTTTGTTTCTCACGGATTCCGTCTCTTCTGACAATAGCTCAGATGGCGTTGGAGACGGTGCAGTGGGCGCTGCCTCGGGGCCCGAAGGTCATGCCCGACGCGGCTCGGCTTTAAAGGCCAGGCAAGGGCTCACTTCTCAATCCAGTCTTTGTCTTCTGCATAGGCCTTCATGTGTTCGGAGGGGGTGGGGGGCCCCAGTTTCACAAAGCCACCACAGTTCCACCAGCACGGCTTTAAATGGCGAAATAAGTTTGTGAATTAAAAGTGAGGAATGCAATTTTCTTTTTCTTTTTTTCTTTTTTTTTTCCACAACTTTCCTCACTCTGACAGTTTCATCACCCTTGATGGTAGCGATGCTTGACAAACCTCCCCCTCCCCCCACCCCCACGCCCTCCCCTCACTGGATGATGTATAGCAGCAGTATGGGTAAAAGGAGCAGCTCATTAGGAGCGGGGCACAACCCGACCCTCTAATCAAAGGATCTCAAGCGGCGGCGGCGGTCCCACACTCGCCACGTTTTAACGTCAAAGCGGCGAGCTCAGAGAGAGAGAGGGAGAGAGAGAGAGAGTTGGGTCTGCAGTCTGCTGCTGACCTGGCGGCGAGTACCCACTTAAAAGATGAGATTATACGCGGGTCAAATGAAGTGCTTTGATGAGCAACTTTGATGTTGCCTGTCTTTTGATTCCAACTCTCAGACCTAACAATTATTGCTATGAGTCTGACAGTAACAATCTGTGCTGCAGGCCCTCACAAACCCTCCCAGGCTACGCGATAACGCCTTGCGGTTGAAGTTGTTACATTTTCACCTCGCCGCGTTTTCAGTTGACTTTGTCACAAACAAGCTCTTTTTCCCCCGTCTCACCGGGGATGTCTCATATTGCCAAAGATGTGTGCAAGAAAAGGGGGGGATTTAAGAGAGGACAGCTGTTAACCAGGCAGCAGAGCATAAGGCAGCGAGGCTTCCCACAGGCATGCAACACAATGAACACACACAGCACCGAGCGCAAGACACAAAATCTTTAACTTTTAATTAAACAGCCCCCGGTAAGCATGATAAATGTATGTTGTCGGTGACGACGTGTCTGGTGATGTGTAATTATCCGGCGACTACCAAATAGAAACCGGATGCACCACCGAGTTTCTCGCAGGTGTGGATTTATTGTTGAGCACAAACAAATTAATCATACACATTTTGTGACCGAGAGGCTCAGCAGATCCTTAACTTAAAACACGGCTCTTTGCTTTTGGCGTCGCAAGTAGCACCTCGGTGCAAGAAACGGTACAAATATTGACTTCCTCCCTAAACCCACACTGCCAGTCTGGAATCAGAGGCTCGCAGGCTCATTCTAACAAAGTGTTGGCACTGGCATCAGTGTGAGAACAGGGCACCCTGCAGGCCTGGGCTATTTTAGGTTTCGTGGGCTAAGCCTGTGACATTGGACTTAAAAATAATACAGCTGGCCTTTTTGTCGATAATGAGTTCCTCATATAGCTCTCAGAGGTTAGAGATGAGGTGACATTGCCACAAAAAAAAAAATGCACGCAAAACAACAAACACATTTGTTGATATCGTGGCTGAAATCAGTATTTCAGGTTTGTTTTCTTGAGTGAAAAGTTGAATTTCAAGTCTTTATGGGAAATAGAAAATAGAGACAGATGTTGATCTTCAGACTCTGCTTGGACATTGTATCAGCAAACATGCTGTATGTCGGTATATTTTACATATATTTACATTTGACACTTGATTTTATATTTCACTTTTGATGTTCTTTCATGCGATCTTATATTGTGGTTGTTATTTTTGTACTTTGTTATTATTGTAATTTTGCGCAATTTTGGAGCAAACTGGAACAAGAATTTCCTTCAGGATTAATAACGTTCTATCTTATCTTATCTTTGAATAATCAGTATAATTTTATCACCCGGTCTTAAAGGTCCCATAATATGCTAAATCAAGTTTTAACTCATTTAAATCCTTATATTTGGGACTCTGGAGGCCCTACCTGGGTGAAGTCTGCGAAAAGCTCTATTCTTGGCTCCACAGTGCAGCACAGAGTTCTACACAAACTTCCAGCCTCAGAGGATTTATCTGTCCAGTGGATACATGTTATATGACAGTAATATGCCTGCTAGAGCCTGCAAATGATCACTTTTCCAAATGCTAACTTGCTGTTAGCTCCCAGTAGCCTCTGTGGCTGATGTCATTTCCTGTCCCTTTAGTTTTTGTTTACTTCAAAAAAATCAGGAAATAAGCACATACACATGGAAATCACTGCAAAATCACACACTATGTATATTTAAGCACGTTTTAATATATATTCTCTTCATTGTTGAGGTTTTTATATTGCTAAGAGAAATAAAAAAGAAATCCAAAATAAGCAGTTCTGGCCTGAATAAGCACTGAACACACAGAACAGTATGAAGTCATCGACACAGGGAAATACTTCCAAATGAAATACCTAGGGCTGTCAAAATTAACGCGTTAACGCAGGATGATTAATTTGTGGAATTAACGCGTTAATTTATTTTAACGCATTAACGCACTTTCTCACTTTCATCGCGCTATGGGTAGACGTGCAGTTTATGAACAGGCAAGGCGGCGGGCAACTGCTTAGGGCCCCACGTCACCTCACGTTAACCTGTGTGAAGCTGAAGGAAAATGAAGAGGAGTTATCAATCAGGAAGTTAGAAGAGGAAGAAAAAAAGAGGATGAAGAAAAAAGAAAGAAAGACACACAGTTGTAAGTGGCGCTAATGGCGCAGATAATGATATAATCATAACCATAACAGTCACTGTCTAACTAACGGGGACACATTAGCGTCAGAATGCTAGCTGACGCTAATGCTAACTAGTAGCACTAGCTAGTAGCAGTACTTTATATTTTGTTTATAATGTGAGTTATTTACAGTGCAATGTATAGGTTTTTTTTTACCTTATTTACAGCATTTTATTTTTTCTATTTATTTATATTGTCTTATAATGTGGGTTTTTTACAATGTAATATTTATTTTTTACAAAGTTTGTATAGGTTTTTACAAGTTATTTACAGTATTTTATTGTTTACATTTATATGAGTTTCAATAGATTTTCATAAGTGAGATGTATGGGACAGCACAAAAAAGGACAAATCCGGAAATCACCCTAATACGCCCAAAACACAGTGCGATGCAGCAACGCACCCACTCGCAAATCACTGCAAAATCACACACTGAGTGTATCGAAGCAAATTTTAGCAGATACTAACTTGACAATATTGATATGGTTTCAAAACTGAAATGGAAAACATCTAAAATATATATTTCTCAATTTCCATGGAATGTAAAATTTGGCTGACTTCACTATTTTTGCGACGTGACAAAGAAACAATATTTTCTTACTTTGTTAAAAAAGAAAGTGAATCATTTGCCTCCGCGTGACATTTCTTCACTTCCTCCTTTCTTCTGTCTTCATTTCTCTGGGTTCAGTGCCTCAGTCAAGGACACTTCAATGGACACACTGTTAAAAGAAAACCAGCCAGCTGTGCACAAGGTTTTCAAACTGAATCACTTGAACCGGAAAAAAAGAAAGATTCCCAGGATTATACTGACAGGATTACTCATTTTTATCTGGAGCTCCGGGGGCAAATTAACACAATGCAAACAAACTGCAGTAATACTTGTACGATTCACGTCTGAATACGCAGACGAGGTCCCTGCGTCCAACTGGTTGACCTGCATGTTCAACGACCATTCAGGTAACACAGCCTCTCTGTAGGCCATTGATATAATCCCCGGTGCTGCCCCCTCAGCTGCTCTCCTGCCCGCCTGCCTGATGTATGTGACTAAGTACTTGTGGAGGGAATGTGGAGGCCCCTTTCCAGAGTCATTCACAGAGGATTTTCTTATTCTTCTTCCCCTGCAGCCACTCAGCACAGCAGTGATCCTGAATAAAAATCTGCACTTGAAGTGCCCTCAGACTCTTAATATTATCAGCCTTCAGTCAGGAGACCAAACGCAAACTTGTGGTATCCGTGTACTTAAACGCACAGGATAGAATTTCTGCCGCTAGGCATCTCTCGATCAAAACAATAACAAACAAAAAAAGCCTAGTTCTATGATGTGGGGCAGCAGCGAGGAGTCATGGGAAATGTTGTCTATTTTCTCGAATAATTGATGAATCGTCACTGTTGACTTCCGCGCTCTTTTGGGACGTCACAATGCGCTAAATTCCTGGAATTGTTGTCTCTCGCGGAACTCCGCTTTGTCTGTAAAACACGTGAGAGTGCAGGCGAGGGCAGCGGTATCTGAAAAAACGGAAGTCCGCGAAAAGTTCTATTCTTGGCTCCACAGTGCAGCACAAGGGTTCTACACAAACTTCCAGCCTCAGAGGATTTATCTGTCCAGTGGATACATGTTATATATGACGACAACGTGCCTGCTAGAGCCTGCAAATGATCGCTTTTCCAAATGCTAACTGCTGTTAGCTCCCAGTATCCTCTGTGGCTGATGTCATTTCCTGTCCCTTAAGTTTCGTTTTCCTTTTTTTTTTATAAGGTGGACCTTTAAGGTGGCCCTAAAGAGATACTACTAAAACTACTAAACTGCTATGGTGCTTCGTCCTTATGGTATTTTGACCAAAGCATGTCAGTAGGACACCAGGGAACTAGTTTAACTTGGAGAAATAGGGTATAATATGCCCCCTTAAAAAAAAGTGTTTGTCAAACCTGGAAATGACGATGTTCTTGAACGTCTTGTATTGTCCACAAACCAAAAATGATTCAGTTGTTATGATTTCTTTGTCATGTGGAGCAAAGAAACGAAGAAATGTTCACATCTAAGAAGCTAAAACAATCAGAAATCTTGTTTTAATAATTAAAAAAGCTTCACAACAGATTATTGATTATAAAAATAGATGATGATTAATTTAGTATTTGATTAATTATTGATTAATCGTTTCAGCTCTATTGGCGTCTGGTTTGGTTTCCCTCTGCGTTTTGTGCCTTACTGGCATCGGTGCCAGAACATACAGCATTAAGTAGTCCTGATCCAGGAGTGACAACATGAAAAATAACACACCAGTAGCATTTAATATTTCCTTCCTCACACTGATGTTTCATGGCGCTTTGCCCTGGAAGTTATAGCAGACATGACTAATAGAAATGTCTATGGATTTAAAGGGGATTGGAGAACGTTGTGGCTGCCATGTGTCTCCGTGCATATGATCAACGGGAACATGTGTGTAGAGAACGGTCTGGGGCCTCGATGCTGTCATTTCATGGTCATATATGAGTGGCCGTGTCAGCGTATGTGCCTCTTGTGATGCCTACGTGTGTTGCGCTGCTGCTGCAGTTGTTGGTTTCTGGTGCCGATCCAACCGCGATTGAGATATGGAAATAGACGCCATAATTTCTATGTGGCCCTCAAGCCACAGTCATGCTGTTCGGGTTCTCAGTGACTGAAATATTCGACCAAAGGTTTTTGTATTTCCCTCAACGTTCCCATATCACATTTTCTTAAATAGACTTAGCTACTTGAATAATA
Source organism: Microchirus variegatus (assembly GCF_963457635.1). NCBI lineage: Eukaryota > Metazoa > Chordata > Actinopteri > Pleuronectiformes > Soleidae > Microchirus > Microchirus variegatus. The sequence goes on from NC_139810.1 coordinate 26,059,965, forward strand.
TCTGCACAACAGATGGGACATGAATGCTGAGCCTGTGGTCACTTTCTGTTATTGTGTGGTTTCGCTGACGGATCCTCTCCCTCCCTGTGTTTCTAGTTTATTACAGAGCGCTTGTCAACTTCACCGACTCCCTGGTCTACAGCCCTGAGATGGAGGACATCTTCTCTTCGGCTTTTAATGAGATCTCCGAAGCAGTGGTGGACACGGTATGTACTTCCCTTTTTAGGATAAACTTGACCAATGTGTGGCTATGTAATCTCGTCCAAGGCTACCTTATAAGGCCCAGGAATATAATTTAGGACTTTGCTGATTTAAGCGTGTGTGTGAGACACTTTGTCTGGAAATAAAGCTCCCCAGCTTGTTTATTTCTAGTTAACCGAGTCTGGTTTTCCCTCCACAGCTAGAGTCAGACTACAACAGGATTCCAGGTACTCAGACCGTCAACGTGGTCCTCATTAAGTAAGTGTACAAGTCCTTAAATCACACAATTTGACACCAAGAGTAGATACCCTGCAGCTGTGTGCTGTCTGCCGCTTACTGTGGCCTGGTGACATTACTCTCTCTGTGGGCATGTGTGTCCAGACATTTATCACCGGTGAGTTATTTGTTGGAAGCGACATCCAAAGAGAAACCTCACCCCTTAAGAGCTCTTCTGTTTAAACCTCTGCAGTGAATGTGACACAGTGAGTCGCTTTAACTGGGCCTTTTCTTGGTCTTTTTTTTTTTTTACAGGAAGGTGGTGAGAGACGACGGTGTGGATGTATTTGTGGAGTTGGACGTGGGTTCAGACGCCAACAGCAACGAGGAACAGATCCGCAGGGTGCTCTACAACGTGGTGAAGGAGGGGGCCATCGCCTCCTACGTCACATCCGTCCAGGGCTTTCAGTTCAAACGGCTTGGAGAAGGTAAGACTTCAGCAAATAAAACCACGAACCTTTAAAAACAGTGCGATACACAACAGTTTGGACACAAATGAAGGACTGCCGCGGCCGTAGGCAGTGTCCCTAACTTTTTTCCTTTGGTTTCTAGTTCAGCTATTGCCTCACGCGGAGACTTTAGCAGCGCCAGGTTTGTACTGCATGGCAAACTGAGCCGGCTGTACTGAACAAAACTGTAGGATGACTGCGGTGAAAAACAGCCGAGCATCGTGTCCATCCTGACGTCGCTACGTTTGCTCTTGTATTTACATGCAATGGTCACGTGGTCTTGCATGGAAGCACCGATTTGACGTAGACTTTGGAGCATTGTCCGTGGAGACTTGCCCGTGCACAGAAGACCTTTGCATGGCATGAGTCTGATCAGGAATGCTGCCGTTTACTGCAATTTGAACATATTCCACCTCATTTTTATCGATATGGTAGATATGTATGTCCAGTATGTCTGGTCTTGTGTGTCTGGTCTGATCTTGTGTGTCCAGTCTCTGTGTCCTATCTCGTCCTGCCTGTCTTAGTTTAGCAGTTTAGCTTTTGGCTTAATCTAAGCTGCGTATCTTTTTCGTCTTTCTAGTCTGAAAATGTAATGCGAGTCAAACATTTACATGAATCTTATAAATCTCATCTCGTATCTCGAGGCACTGCTGTAGTGATCGTGATTTTGCACTGACTGTAGTAATCTGCTGGTTGATTTTTTTTTTTTTTTTTTTGCTGTGATGTGACATCAGTGTTGACCGTTTGTTGACCGTGCCGCAGCCTTGGCTCGCATGTATTTGACAACCCCACCCCTCCCGTCTCCCGTAGTAACCCCCGCCATCAGGCCCTGCATGCCAGATGAGCACAGGTGTGGCGATGGGACATGTATCCTAATGGAATTCCTGTGTGACAATAGACCGGACTGCAGAGACATGAGCGATGAGCTCAACTGTGGTGAGTTGCTTTCAGCCTGACTGCCCGATGATGGCTGGTTCTAACACGGGCTGCGACGGCATGGATCCGTGACTAAACGACGAGTGATGGAATCATTTCCACTACCGTTCAAAAGTTTGGGGTCACCTAGACACATTCTTTTTTCAATTAAAAGTCGCACTTTTATTCATCAAAAGAGTTGCAAAATGAATAGAAAATAGAGTCAAGACATTGACAAGATTAGAAATGATGATTTTAATAGTTTTAAGCTGTGCTAACATCATTGCACAAGGGTTTTCAAGGGTTTTCTAATAACCCAATAGCCTTCTAATCCGATGAGCAAACACAATGTAGCATTAGAACACTGGGGAGATGGTTGCTGGAAATGAGCCTCTATACACCTATGTACATATTCCATTAAAAACCAGACGTCTGCAGCTTGAATAGTCGTTTACCACATTAACAATGTATAGAGTATATTCCTGATTCATTTGAATGTTATATTCATTGAAAAAAGGTGATTTTCCTTCAAAAATAAGGACATTTCTAGGTGACCCCAAACTTTTGAACGGTAGTGTACGTATCTGTACGTTTGCTGAGTGTAATCGGAGATTTGTTTCAGAACTGCCAGCACCTCCAGTCTTCACCACCCCTCCCACCACAACCACCGTCGCCAAGAAGCCAGTGCGGCCCCCGAGCCCACCTGGACCCTGCAGAGCCGATCAGGCCACATGCCAGAGTGGAGAGTGTATCCCGCGTGACTACATCTGCGACGGGGAGAGGGACTGCTCGGACGGAAGCGACGAGACCAGATGTGGTTAGTGCTACGGGCCTTTTCTTGTGTGGGAGCGCTCGAGCAACGTGAACTCTTAGGTGCCATCCACGGGCGGTGTGCGGTGAAAATGCTTGAAAATGCGTTGGAAGTAGCCAGAAGTGCTTTTAACCGAGTTAATTGTGGGGTTGTGCTTCTGCTGCGTTTGTGTGTTGTTGTTACTAAGCAACCAAAACTGTGAGCTACAGAGACGACATACAGCAATACTTCACCGATTTGCATTTAGCTTAGCATTAGGGCTGCAGCTATTGAACATTTTTGTAATCCGGTATTCTACCAATTGTTTTTCAATTAATCGAGGATGCAAAATGCAAAATTATTATTATTAGTTTTTTTCTTTCTTTTTTTATGTGACACTTGAAACTGCGATGCTAATTCTGCACTTTTAAGACCCACCCATAGGGGGACGGGACCTCATTCCCAGAATGTGAACCGTGTCAGCCATCTTTGCTAACAGTTACGCTAACAGGACCAAGTGTGGGCACGTAACAAAACAAAAAGTGATGAAGATATTTCTGAACTCAGGGGTAGGCTGGGAAGGACAATTTTACAAAAATCACAAAGGTGTCCCTTTTTTGTGTGCTTGCATCTGACCTGTGAATCCATTAAAATTAATTTATCTACAGTAAAAGATGCTGCATACGAACAGCCCTGAACGCTGCTTTAAGACATGCACTGAAGGGACAGAGGTCCGCAGTGTTCACACTTTTGTATTCACATTTTCTGGAGATGGGAGTGATATAGAGCCTGTGAGAGTAAGCCTCCTAAATGCTCACGCCAGGCACCGCCCCCCCCATGACATGGATCCTCCTGAGATTCTCCCAGCTGTTGTGAACATCTCCTTCTGTGCTCGTCTAAAAACCCAAGTCTCATATTACCTTGTTTAAGTCTGAAAATGACTCAATAATCCTTTGTCTGCTCCCAGGTACTCCATCTCCCTGTGAACCCAACGAGTTCAAGTGTAAAAATGGCCGCTGCGCTCTTAAGCTTTGGCGATGTGATGGAGACAATGACTGTGAGGATAACTCGGATGAAACAGACTGCCGTGAGTCCTCAAAACAGCATTTTAATGATTTATTGGGCCCTCTTTTGGATTTACTAGTGACTAAAAACATGCTGCAAATCTTCATTTTCGCATTGTAGCCACCAGGGGTCCTGGTGACAGGTGTGCTCCTGAGCAGTTTGAATGCCTGAGCGATCGCACCTGCATCCCGGCTAGTTACCAGTGTGACGAGGAGCCAGACTGTCCTGACCGCTCTGATGAGTATGGCTGCAGTAAGTCACGCTAATGGCTCACTTACAGTCGCATGCACATTTTACTGTTTCGTTGTCTTCTACAGTCACCCTCTGAATTCCTTTGTTTGCTGTGAAACAGGCACATTTCACTCATTTGATCCGCTCCTCAAAACTGAAAGAGAATTGTTTGCGATTCTTGTTTCCTCTCGCCGTCGGGGATTTACAAGCGTCCCATGATCGCCGAATTCCAGTCACACGCCGTCCTCTGCGTACATTAATTATGCGGCTTGTCGCCTTCTTGACATTTTGCAGCCCCTCCTTCTGTGACGAGCCCGCCGGAGGAGTCCATTCAGGCGGCACGGGGGGCCACGGTGACGTTCACCTGTCAAGCTGTTGGAGTGCCGACGCCCATCATCACCTGGAGACTCAACTGGGGACACATTCCTGTCAGCGGCAGGTCGGTTTGACGAGAAACGTCGACACCGCTCAGATTTTGAATCATCAGCACTTTAAGTCACTTTATCTCATTGAAATATGCATCAAGCTGAACTCACTAACACTTTATGCGACTTGTTCTAAATGTTGTACTTTATAATTTACGCAAACCAGGTTTATTATGAACAGACATCTCAACCGTTTGGTAGAGGCCTGTATCTGAAATACTGTAGGGTCTAATTTCACGTTATTGTTATCATAAGTAAATAAAATAAAAAAATAAAAAATGCTTTTGCTTTTTCTTGGTGCGTAACTTTAAAGGGTTAATATTTTGTCTTTTCACCACCTTCTTTGTGAAATGACGAGGTAAACCTCCAAATTGACTTTAGTTAATTTTTATTTGTATGGTCACAGCACACATTATCTCAAGACTTGGCTCAGCTCATGCGCTGAGCAGCGGGGCAGATAAAAATGAGAGTGCCAGGAAAAGCCCTCTAACTGTCGTATTTAAGCACTAACAGTAACATTTTGTTTGGTGTCTGATTTAAATTACCGAGATATTTGTGGCGCACCTCAACTCCACAAGTTCCTTGTGTCAGATTGTTCGTTCTGGGTGTGGCCTGCTGTGTGTGCTGGATTAGGCAATTGCAGCTGAAGTGTATACATGTGTGTGTTCCAGTATTTCCACAAAACAATACAGTGAAGAAGAAACTTTTCAAATGCATCATTAATGTCGTATTTGTGTGTGTGTGTGTGCAGGATCTCCATGACCAGTGAGAACGGCCGTGGCACCCTCACCATCCGTGATGTGAAGGAGGCGGATCAGGGCGCATACACCTGTGAGGCCATCAACGCTAAAGGCCTGGTGTTTGGTATTCCCGATGGAGTGTTAACTCTGACGTCAACTTCCAGCCCAGGTACTGTCTCCCTTTAAAGCTGCAGTACGTAACGGCGATTAAGTCTATCAGCTCCGAACAACTCTGTGTCTGTGTGGTCGCTCTCACTCTCTCTCTCTGTATATCAATGTTTTTATTGTTGTGTCTGTGGAGACATTCCATGCACCGCGCACACAGAGTGATGCCTTTTACATCACGACTGAGCAAGGCGAGGTGGAGGAAGGGTAACCCCCTGCCTCATGTCTGCCTAATGGAAGAAGCACCGAGTAAATTTACAGATTTAACAGCAGATCATTTACCAAAGAGCTGTGGAAAACATCAAAAGACACACACTTCTTTCTTTCTTTTTTCTTTCTTTCTTTCTTTTATACTCGTGCGGTTCCCTGGGACGTATGTATTACTTTAGTGGGAGCTGAAGAAGATTTTTCAGTTATGGTAATGCATGATAAGGAACGTGAAGGCTAACATAATACAAACACTGTGCAACCTCATTAGTCACAACAGCTAGCTCCGCTAATGCTAATCGAAAAAACATTTGCGTTGCGTGCCTAATGAGGTCGCACAGTGTTCATATTATGTTAGCACTACGCTAATGGTAATCGTAGCCTCGCTAGCTTACCTTTGGAAACAGGTTGGCCAAGTTAGCCGCAAAGTAGTAGCATGCTAATGCAAAATAAATATGCGCTCGCGTATCGGTGAATGGACACAGACTTCGTCGTTTTAGTATAACAACAACATGTTCTGCAGTGTACTGAAAAACTGAAAATGTCTCACCCACCGTGAGGACAGCCTCTTCACTCCCACTTCCCTGCTCCAGACAGCGCAGCTGCTGCTGATGAGCCGCTGCCTGCCTGGTGTAGCATGATAAATCGGCGAAAATTTAACATTCCTCCAAAAAATGTGAAAATCAAGGATGCACACCTTCGGGCCATGCTCAACCCATATCCAAAGTCTTAGGGCGATCTGACTAACGGTCAGTGAGATATGCCAGTCACAGACACACAGATAGACACAACTAGCTTTATAGATAGATGAGTGTTGCCGATGTAAACCCAACAGTTAAAATGTATATATTGGAGTCTCTTAGACCAAGTTGAGAAACAATGAAAGAAAGAATTTTGACTTGAAATAATTTCTGACTGAACATGTGAAACAAAATCTCTCCAGGCAACTGTCCTGCTGCTCACTTCAGTGTGGACGGTCGATGCGTGTCCTGCTTCTGCGCCGGAATGACCAAGAACTGCAAGAGCACCGGCCGCTACCGCAACCGCATCACCCTGCGCTTCACTGACGAGGAAGACTTTAAAGGCACTGAAATACTCTCGCCTATAATTTACTTATGAGCTCAACATTCTGACCGTGTATATACAATAAGGAAACACGTCCTGATCGTACATGTTGTTACTGCTTCCAGGAGTGAACGTCACTTATCCAAGCAGGCCAGGCACTCCTCCTCTCTCCTCCACCCAGCTCATCGTTAACCCTGACATGGAGGAGTTTCAGCTTGTCGACCTGTCACGCCGTTTCCTCAACATTGACTCCTTCTGGGTTTTGCCTCGACAGTTTCTGGGAAACAAGGTCGTAATGAGAACTAACCTCTATCTCTATTTTTCTTTATGACAAAAAAACACACACACTTATGAAAATCATCACGTTTTTTTAGATTGACTCTTATGGGGGGTCACTGAAGTACAAGGTGCGGTACACTTTGGCCCGAGGTCTCTCTGAGGCTGTGGAGAAACCAGATGTGATGCTGGTTGGAAATGGACGCCGGCTTGTGTACCGCAGAGGCAGCGCCACTCCTGCTCGTGTGGTCAACCAGAAAGAGATCAAGTTCACAGAAGTAAGAAAAAATAAACTGTTCCAACAACAAACAGCAGCAGATCTGGGGTTGATGACTTCATTGCTTTTTAAGTATAAGTGTCAACGCTCAAGTTAACGCAATACAAAAATGTACCAAACCATATCTTTCACGGAAATGAACGCTTCCCTATGTGTAAGTAAACCTAACTGTCGTTGCTCTAGGATCATTGGCAGCACTCCAACGGTCGCGCTGTGACCCGGGACGAGCTGCTGATGACGCTGGCCAACGTGGACAGCATCAGCATTCGCACCATCTATGACGACCACATGGTCAGCGTGGCGCTCAGTGACATCATCATGGACACCACCACGGTGGAGTTCAGCATTTTAGGTCACGCTAAGGATGTTGAAGAGTGCAGGTAAGAACAAAAACCTCAAATGTGAATGTTTTGAGGGGGGGGTTGAGGGCTTGTCGTCTTAAATCCTCACAGCCTGTTGGGACCTGTCTATGTGTGCATATTTCAGAGTAAAGAATATTCACGTATGAGAGGACTGTTTTTGAAAGTCACAAATCCAAAATCTCGTGTCAGTGGTTTTATTTCAGGCCTTTGTTGGCTTTTGTAATTTTTGAATCGTCAAAGTTTGCATCACGACACACGCCTTGCTTTGTCCCTCTTCAGGTGTCCTCCTGGATACTCGGGCCTGTCCTGTGAGATGTGTTCCGCTGGTTTCGAGCGCGTCCCCGGTGGCTCGTACCTCGGCACCTGTGCTGGTTGTAACTGTAACGGACACGCCAGCGCCTGTGATCCAATCAGTGGCCACTGTCTGGTAATGTCTCATACTGTAGATAAAAACACAACACGCAACATTTAATCAAAGCAATTCGGAATGAGGTTTTTCTTTTAAGGTTCAGTGTTTAGTGGTAGATATTGAACAAGAACAAGTACAATGTGGCTTTTTCCTTTTATTTTTCCCAATCACTAAACAATGTTTAGCTTTTTGGAGCTTTATAATAAGTCACAAGCAGAATAAATAGTACTTACTATGTACTTTGAGGCTGCCATGTTGCATGCATTTCACTTTTTAAGCATGTTCTTACGACTAGTGCATTGCCCGTAGGAAGTATGTGTTCCTATAGTGGGAGCTGAAGAAGATTTTTCAGTTATGGTAATGCATGATAAGGAATGTAAAGGCTAACACACTGGCGTGGCTGACAGTCGCAACAGCTAGCTACGCTAATGCTAATCGAAAATTTTAAAAAAATTGCGTTGCACGCCTAATGAGGTGGCACAGTGTTTGTATAATGTTAGCCCTACGCTAATGCTTATCGTAGCCTCGCTAGCTTACCTTTGGAAATGGGTTTGCCAAATTAGCTACAAAATAGTAGCATGCTAATGCTATATAAATGTGCGTATTGGTGAATGGACTCTTGGTCGTTTCAGTATAACACCATGTTCTGCGTTGAACTGTGTGAAAATGTCTCACCCACCGTGAGGACAGCCTCTTCACTCCCTGCTCCAGACAGCGCAGCTGCTGCTGATGAGCCTCAGCGAAAGTGCAGTGTGATAAATCAGTGACAATTGAAATTACTCCAAAAGAAATCAAGGATGCACACCATAGGGCCATGATCAACCCATATCCAAAATCTTAGGACAATCTGACTAACGGTCAGTGAGATATGCCCGTCACAGACAGATAGACACACGGACGCAACTTGCTTTATAGATGGATGCTAACAAAGACATAGATATACTTTCCGGTCTGTGAAGGCCACTGTAGTTCCTTGATGTGCTAAAAACCTGGAAATAAGATTCTTTATTAGTCTTTATTAGAAATTAGACCTTATTCTTATACACTACACCAAAAAGTGAGTGTTTTTACCAAAACTTCCAACTTTGAGGATGATCTATGTAGAAGATAACCGGGGTATTTCTGTCCACAGAGCTGCCAGCACAACACAGAAGGCCCTCAGTGTGACAAGTGTCGTTCTGGCTACTTTGGCGACCCGAGCCGAGGTCGCCCCGACGACTGCAAGCCCTGCCCCTGTCCGTACTACGAAACAACTCGCCGGTAAATTCACAGACTAACTTGGACCACACACACGGAAATACACCTACACTACTAATGCAGGAAAAAAATGCACACTCTTACATATACCGTCTACAAGGAATGATGAGGAACGGCTGTTTTTGCGCTGCATTATTAAAAATGTTTTAATGCTGAGCTCATTGAGAAATGTTAGTGTTTTATTCATTCAACGTGCGTCTCATTTATCCAAGGTTCTCCGACACCTGCTTCCTCGATGTTGACCAACAGCCAACGTGTGACGCCTGCAGGCTCGGCTACACAGGAAGACGCTGTGAAAAGTGAGGAAACTCTACTCGTATCATTAAAATCCCGGCGTAATTGTCATCATCAAAGCTTTGTTGACCAAAGCACTTTGTGAATAAAGCTTATCTTTTATTTGTTTGTCTTCATCTGTAACTGATCATCAGAACCCGTATGCTTTGTCGGTTTACAACCTATTAAGTAGTGCTTGTGGCCACTCATCTCTCATTATGTATTATTTCAGATGTGCTGCTGGTTACCAGGGTAACCCCCTTCTGCCTAATGGAAAATGCATTCCCAACCGTGAGTATATGTTCAACAACTGCACTATATGATGTTTGTGATGTTCCTAGTTTCCTCCACTACATTTACCTTAATACAATTCAGTCATCCAGCAATGATCATTATGGGTCGTTTAACCCTGTGTAATCATTACCAGCAGGGCTTGTAGTAGCTATGTTGGTCATGGCTCAGGTATGCGGAATGGCTGAAACACTCCCAGGTTTGCTTTCCACCCCGCAATATCATCTTCTTTTCACTGCTCTCTCCCCCTGCAGAAAGCTCCAAGTGTGATAACAGAGGCTCAGTCAGCTCCAGCAGCAGGCCGTGCAGCTGCAAGGTATAAATGCAGTGGGACCAAACTGTAAAGTGAAACTCAAATCATGTTATAACTGTCTATTGTTAAATCTGCCGTTCCTTTCTGGTTGAAGTGTGATTTTGGACGACATACTACATACCTATGACTTTTTAGTAAAAAAAAAATCCTTTTTTTTTTTTTTTTTCCTTTTTGTCCAACTTCAGACAAACATTTTTTGGGACTTTTTTTTGTCAAATTTTGTACAAATTTTTTTTGGCAAATTTTATACCCAATTTTTTTCTGACTTCCTGATCTATGACTTTTTAAGTCCGATTTTTGAATTTTTTTGTCAAACTTTGGCTGGCATAATACCCTATGACTTTTTTTTATCAAATTTTGGACCAAATCTTTTTTTACTTTTTTTTTGTCAAATATTGTACACAAATTTTTTTCGACCCCTGATCTATGACTTTTTTAGTCAAATTTTAGAAATTTTTGGTCAAATTTTAGAAATTTTTAGTCAAATTTTAGAAATTTTGTCAAAAATTTTTTGTCAAATTTTGTACCCAATTTTTTTTGACATCCTGATCTATGACTTTTTGAGTCAAATTTTGGACATTTTTGGGGGGACTTTTTTTTGTCAAACTTTGGACAAATTTTTTTTTTTTAACTTTTTTTTTGTCAAATTCAAATCCTGACCTATGTCTTTTTCAGTCAAATTTCGACAACATTTTTTGGGGGCCTTTTTTGTCAAACTTTGGACAAAATCTTTTTTTACTTTTTTTTTTGTCAAATATTGTACACAACTTTTTTTCGACCCCTGATCTATGACTTTTTTAGTCAAATTTTAGAAATGTTTTGTCAAAAAAATTTTTTGACAAATTTTGTACCCAATTTTTTTTGGGACATCCTGATCTTTGACTTTTTTTTGTCAAATTTTGGACATTTTTGGGGAGACTTTTTTTTGTCAAACTTTGGACAAAATTTTTTTTGTCAAATTTTGGGAATAAAAAATTTGGCAAATTTTATACCCAATTTTTTTCTGACTTCCTGTTCTATGACTTTTTAAGTCAAATTTTGGAATTTTTTTGTCAAACTTTGGATGACAAATTTCGGACCAAATATATTTTTTTACTTTTTTTTTTTGTCAAATTTTGGACGACATACTAACCTATGACTTTTTTGTCAAATTTTGGACAAAATATTTTTGGGACCTTTTTGTCAAATTATGAACGATATACTATGTCTTTTTTGTCAAATTCTGGACGACATACTTAAGTATATTTTAATCCAAAGCTTAAGTGTGACAGGCAGCTGGTTTGCATATGCTCATGTGTCTCTGTGTGTGTGTTTCAGAACAACGTGGCAGGCGCTCAGTGTGATGAGTGTAAACCTGGATTCTTCCATCTCTCAGAAGCCAACCCCGAGGGCTGTCTGCGCTGTTTCTGCATGGGCGTATCTAAGCAGTGCAGCAGCTCCACTTGGAACAGAGACCAGGTAGTTTGTCTAAGTGTTTAATGGCAAAGGGAGTGGTGAATATCTTTGGTATCAGTTTGATGAGTGATTGTGCTTTTATCAGCAAATCCTTTCAGATGCGAAATGGTGAGATGAAGTGCGTGTACAGTACATCTCAGTTCACATCTCAACCTGGCGAATTGTTTGTCTCACAGGTGCGGGGAGGGGTGAACGGGCAGCTTTTCTCCCTTGCCAACAGCGGAAACACTAGAACTATCTCCGACGGCATCTCCCAGAGGGGTTCCTCTGAAGTTGTCTACCGCTCCTTCCCCAGTGTCCCCAAAGACATCTACTACTGGGTCCTGCCTGAGAGTTTCAGAGGAGATAAGGTGAGTGAACTCGACAAAGAGAAGACGAGGGGATAAGAGAGGAAAAAAAACAAAAAACTTCCAAGTGTGAGATTTCTGTCCCACTCAGTCATGCCCCAACATGTTCAGTGAAAAGTCAGCACTTACCCACACACTGAGCTTCCTTTGAAGCGTTTATTTGAATTCACAGCCAAGACAAACACGGGTGTTTTTGTGATTTCCCCCACTTCCTTTCCACTATTCAGTTTTCGCTCTTGTCACCCATGTTTCAAACCAGGTGACGGCCTACGGCGGGGAGCTTCGCTACACCGTGCGCTACTCGCCATCCCAGCGCTCGCTTGTGATTGATGGCAAGCCAAACGTGGTTCTCCAGGGCAATGGTATCTTCCTGGAGCACCACTCCCAGACCAAGCCCCTCCCACGAATCGCACAGACCATCACTGTTATCTTTAGAGAGGTGAGTTTAATCATTGTTGATAGAGGATATTCTTCTAGCTAAAGTCTAATCCTCAGTGTTATTTGACTAACTTTTCTCTGTCTGATAGTCTGCGTGGCGTCGCGCTGACGGGCAGCCGTGCACTCGCGAGCATCTCCTCATGGCTCTTGCCGATGTTTCCGTCCTCATGATCAGAGCCTCGTATGCGGACAACATGGAAGAGAGCAGGTGTGGTTTTTTGAGCACACGCCGTCCGCTCATGCACCGCACCATGAATCCAAGAGTATTAACGGTCCTTTTGTTGTGTTTAAATAGTATCTCGGACATTAAGATGGACTTTGCCGTTCCTCACACCACCGGTAATGAACGTGCTCTGGAGGTAGAAGAGTGCGCCTGCCCTCAGGGATACAGAGGACCCTCCTGCCAGGTACAGAAGTAGTTTTAAATACATCTTTTAAGTCCACTCTGGCCAAGTTCACCCTACACAAATTTCAAAGTCGAAGCACAAAAACACATGATATGTGACAGAGGTGAAGTTGATTAGGGCCACACAGGAAAAAAAAAAATTGAATTCTGAATTTAAACTCATAATTCTGACTTTAAACTCATATTTCTGACTTGATTCTCAGAATTCTGATTATTCTCAGAATTCTGACTTTAAACTCAGAACTACGGGTGCCCAGAATTAAGTTAAAAGTCAGAATTCTGTTAGTTTAAGATCAGAGTAAGTCAGAATTCTGAGTTTAAAGTCAGAATTCTGACTCTAAAACTCAGAACTAAGGGTGCCCAGAATTAAGTTAAAAGACAGTTAAAAGTCAGAATTCTGTGTTCAAAGTCCAAATTTCTGAGTTTTAAAGTCAACATTCTGAGTTTTAAAGTCAGAATTCTGAGTTTTAAGATCAGAATATTTAGTTTAAGATCAGAGTAAGTCAGAATAAAGTCAGAATACTGAGTTGTAATGTCAGAATTCGGGGTTTAAAGTCAGAATTCTGACTCTAAAACTCAGAACTACGGGTGCCCAGAATTAAGTTAAAAGAGAGTTAAAAGTCAGAATTCTGTGTTCAAAGTCCAAAATTCTGAGTTTTAAAGTCAGAATTCAGAACTTTAAAGTCAGAAATCTGAGAATAAAGGCTTTTTAAATGTATTTCAGTTTCATATCTGCAAGTCCCCTGCTGGTCTGTTATTGTAGCAGTGCGGTCCGTGATCGCTGTCCTGTTTTTGGATGTCGTATTGAATTTTTTTTCCTTCTACCTCATCTTCTTCCTGTTTGAGTCTCAGCTGCTGTCACACTATCCTGTCCTGCCATGTCAGAATGTTTCATACAGCAGCCGCCACTCACATGCCGATCATAGACTGCATATCTGCCACTTGCAAAACTCATTATTATCGTCATTGGGTTGAAAGTTGTGTGTAGTATGAACGGGGATTTTTACGTTCACGCTCTTTGCTCAGTTGCATCTGCTGATAAAGACTGTGAGATCTAGTAAATGGACCACGAGTCAAGGTCAAGTATGAACTACCTGAGTTTGGCTTTTTTTTAAATAAACTTTTTTTTTTTCCATTACAGTCTGTAATAAGTGAATCCTTCTTTGTAATTACACGTTTCTCACCTCGGGTGTTTATTCATGTTGTTGCAGGAGTGCGATGAAGGTTACACGCGTACCACGTCTGGCCTTTACCTGGGTACGTGTGAGAGGTGTGACTGTAACGGTCATGCCAGCGGCTGCGATCAAGAGACTGGAAGGTGTTTGGTAGGTTTTTTAATGCTGCTTTTTTTTTTTTATCATCACTTCTTGAACATGTTTTGATCTCTGGATCATTTCAACATGTGAAAACACCAGTATCCGTCAGAAGAATCTCACCTCTCCTCTTTTTTGTTGTGCGTGTGAAAAGCAATGTCTCCACAACACGGACGGGCCAAGGTGTGAGCGCTGTCAGACTGGTTTCTATGGAAACCCTGTAACGGGCGGAGCCCAGGCCTGCCAGCCCTGCCCCTGCCCTGGAACTGCGTCCAGCAACCAGTGAGTTCACATCTAAAAATAATATTAAGTAGAGCTGAAGAGTGAATCAATTATTAATCGATTACTAAATTAATCGTCAACTATTTTGATAATCGGTTTGAAGTTTTTTTTTTTATTATTAAACAAGATTTCTGATTATTTTAGCTTTTTAAATGTGAATATTTTCTCCGTTTCTTTGCTCCACATAACAAATAATTCATTAAAACTGAATCATTTTGGTTTGTGGACAAAACAAGACATTCGAGAATATCGTCATGAAAAAGACTTTTTTTTTTTTTTAATTCATTTATCATTCATTTATTAATTAATGAATTTTATCATAATAAACAGAGATCACAAATGTCTGTTGCCACAGATTCTCCACAACCTGTTATCTGGACTCTGACGGTCAGCCGACGTGCGACAGCTGTCCCCCGGGATACACTGGTCGCCGCTGTGAAAGGTAAATCCCTTTTGTTTACTTACCGTTTTTTTCTTTTTTTTCTTTTTCTCTTTCTGCTTTTCCTGTTCTACGCTTTCCTCTTTTCAGGGTCGTGTAGACACTGCTTAGTGTTTTGGGGGGGGGGGGATTTATGGGTGGGTCAGCAGCACGGTTTGCAGGGACGTGCACTGGCACCGACTGTTTTCCCCTCACAAGGAAAGTGATATGCACTACGTTTCAAAAGTTTGGGGTCACTAATTTCCTTATTTTTGAAGGAAAAGCACTTTTTTTTCAATGAATATAACATTAAATGAATCAGAAATACACACGACACATTGTTAATGTGGTAAACGACTTTTCTAGCTGCAAACGTCTGGTTTTTAATGGAATATGTACATACAGGTGTATAGAGGCCCATTTCCAGTGTTCTAATGGTACATTGTGTTTGCTAATTGCGTTAGAAGACTATTGGATGATTAGAAAACCCTTGTGCAATGATGTTAGCACAGCTGAAAACAGTTTTGCTGGTTCTTTGACGAAAGGGCAAAATTATTATTTGGAATAAAAATTATTATTTCTAATCTTGTCAATGTCTTGACTATATTTTCTATTCATTTTGCAACTTTTTTGATGAATAAAAGTGTGACTTTTAATGGAAAGCACAAACAAAATCGTATAGGTGACCCCAAACTTTTGAACGGTAGTGTAAGCATGTGTGTAGTTTTGCAATTTCTCTCATTTTTGACTGAGTGGTGTCCCAGGAGGGAAGGGAATGCATATCGGTGATGTACGTGGAGCTTTGACGTTTTTTTCTGATCTGCTGTTGGACGTTGTTTACTACTGTGTAAGGATAAGGAGTTATTGCTCACGGTTGTGGAAATAAGTATGAATTTGTAGAAAAGTAACAGAGACATTTATCCTCCGGAAACTTGATGTCTTTGCTTACTTCTTTCTTTTCACTTCTAAAACCTTCTCAGTGATTGCTCTCCGCTTCTGCGCTTTTGCCGGCAGTGAATTGTTACGGTGTTGGCTCGTGTGATTCCTGTCTGTGTACAGAGCGAATGCGTCGTCTTTGGTACTCTGTGACATAAATGTAGACGTGGCATTTATGAGGACTCGTGTGTCTCGCTAAATGAATCTTTGTCGCGCCGAGGGCAAAGATGTCGAGGTGACTTGGGTGAAAGACGCAACTACATAAAATTCAGATTCATATTTGAAGGTCTCTGCCCTGCATCATACCTGATTCTGCTGTTTTGACATTAAGAGAGGAGATTCCCTCCGCTGACAGTTGTGGGGACCCCTTCCTGGAGACGCATATGGATGGCTTCCTGCCTGTGGGATGTGGAACTCAAGCAGTTTTCAATTTCAGTTGGGAAAAACAGATAATACCGCTTGGCAGTGGAGATGACAGTGATGGTGATGGTGATGATGACTTTGACTTCACATCGCCTGTTACCACTGGCAAAACAACTGCTATCCCTACCAGGTCTTCATTGACGACTGCAGCACGAACCACCAAAGCAACACAGACTTCTAAAGTCTCACTCGCTCCCAGTAGATCGACATCAAGACTCCCGCCACGCTTCACACCCAGCCCGGAGACCAGACACGCGAGCTTCCAGCACTTGCTCCGCATTCACCTGAACACCTTTAACCAGCGCCTGAGCATGCTGGAGAGCAACACGCTTGATATGAAGGAGAGCATTCGTGGCATACAAGACCAGCAGAGTCATCTCAGCTCCCAGCTGAAGGAGCTCATCTCCATCCATTCAGCCGGAGAGAAGAACAAGAAGGTCACCGAGTTAGAGAAGGGCTACACAGACGTGGAGACCCGCTTGAATAGACTGGAGGGAAGGCTCGAAATCCTGATCGATGGCTTCACCGCCCTGGCTCAGGAGATGAACAAGATGAAACGTACGCGGCACATCTCCCGTTCGACTCCGGAAAGGCGACTTCTGCCGTATTTGACCACAGTCCCCGCTCTTCTGATGCGCTCGACACCTGCTCGTCCAGTCAGAACCATACCCACAGAAACACCGCTCAGAGCCACTGTGCCCAAAAGCATACCGACCCCAATCGTTCCTGTGGGGAAACCGACCACTCCTCCACAGAGGGATAGAAAAGTCAAACCAGCAGCTACGGCTAAGCCCGATAAAAACGCTACAAAGCTCCAACCGGTCACGAGGTCCCGCAAAAGTCAAGTCTCGACAAGTTCTGCAAAAAGGCTCACAACAACCACGAGTAAACCGAGGACTGCATCTACAATTAAACCGAAAACTAAACCTGACGCCAAAAAGCCAGGTGCAACTGAACGCGGTTCACTGCCAAGACGAACAAGACCAAAGCAAGTCGAGGAAGAGGCAACGATCACCAAATTTCAACTTGATCCACCGCCTCACAAGTCTGATGGTAAACAATCTGACCAGGCCAACAAAAAGGATTCTACAAGGCACGTCAAACCCAATGGACGTAAAAAGGTGTTCAGATCGGATGCACCGGTTCTAAAGGAAGCTCCGGAGCCTGGAAAGTCGTCAGAGAGCGACTCAAAGAGCAACTTAAACCAAAACAAGAAAAAGATTGGCCGCGACTCGTTAAAGTTGAAAGCCTCTCGGGACGCGCTCACGACAAGGCCAACCGTCTCTACGACGGCAAAGAAACCCAAAACAACCGCAAAAAGAACAACTCCCGCTAAAACCAAGGTTACTGCGAGTAAGAAGAAGAAGAAGAAGTTCACCACAACGGCGAAAACGACGTCCAAACGCAAATCCACCACTTCAAAGAAAACAGCGGAAAAGAAACAGCAGAAAAAGAAGACGAACTCTCACTCTGGTGTTCTGGACCTACTGAGGCTGCTGAAAGGCGATCAGAGGTCTTCGAAGCACAAAAACAACCAAGATGGTTCTCTTCATGTTGTCCTGGGAAGGCTGGCCATTCCCATCAAAATTATACCTGATGACTAGGAAATAACATGTTTTTTTGGTTTTCTTTTTTTTAATGTTTATATTGCAACGTTTTTCTGCTTCCCCAATGTAACTGAATGAAGGGACTAGTTTTATACAGGTTTTATACAGACGGACCTTTCATAGATTTTTGACGTCATCCTGATGTGTTCTTGTGACTTTTGGATGTTGATGACCTTTAAGTGTGTGTTATTGTTATGACTATTTTTTAAGAACGGTTGCACAAAGCCCTGTAATGAAGACATAGCTTCACAGTAGTACCTCTCGCGTGTATACTTGTGTTCATGTTATTGTGGCTACACTACCTCAGGTTTTACCCCCCATTGCTTTGGATAGATCTTATTTAAAAATGATATTTATGCATTCACATGGGTAATGTGTTCTGTATCTAAATGATGCTTTGTGTGTGTGTGTGTGTGTGTGTGTGTGTGTCCTGGAAAAGCCTTACACCTCTGTGTTGCCCTGTCCTTTGCACACTCTACACACTGCCTTTTTTTTTTAAATGCAGACCTATTTAGGGTGACTACACCTTTCAGTGTGGAGGTCTAACTGGAGATGTAAGGTTTTCCTAGAATACCAGTCTTGAGTCTGGGTGTGTTTTTGTTGGCTTATCAAGAATAATGTGTCAAGCCCCAAGTTTCAAGGACAAAGGATTGAAAACAAAAAGGCAATTCTTGCTGGGCTAACTTTGTTGGCTTGTTCAACTCTTTGCTCCAGACAGCACTATATAATCAGTTACTGAATGGATCCCCTTGACATCGCAGACAACTATTGTCCCCAAAGTATGACGCCTATTGACTTTGGTGATCACCCGGTTTGTCGTTTACAATCTGAGCATGTTGTAGCACGCTGGCTTTCAGCTCGGTTTCCAAGCACGGCTGTAGCTGAACACACGACTCGGTTCGGCCTCAGCCACGGTGGCAGGAATGCCACAATGAAACGGCGACGAGTTCACTGTGTGCACTTTAACTCCACGGAGATTGGGGTTCTGTACCTGAGATGAAGTGCACACACAAACACACACGGAACTCATTGCCAGTGGGTTCCCATCTCTCCACCGTCTGTGATCCACCTGTGTTTTTGAAACCTGGGGTAAAACAGAGAGAGGGACAAATTACCAGACATTTTGCCTAGTACATATGTGTCAAACTCAAGGCCCGGGGGCCAGATGTGGCCCTGCCACGTCATTTTATGTGGCCCCCCCGAGTGATGAATTGGTCTTAAATATCTGTGCTAAAATAGGCCTATGCTGCTTTAAGGTGTGCACTGACCATAAACTACATTTCCCACAATGCATGGTGATCAATGATGCATAATCTTTGTAACTTGAATAAGTGATAAATACAGAAAAGTTATTTAGCAACATGTTACAGAGTAGTTACCTTTAGTTTACATTATATTCGGTTACATTTATTCTGTATGACAGTTCTCTGTGGCCCTCAGTGAAAATGAGTTTGACACCCCTGGCCTAGTATACTGTATACACTACCGTTGAAAAGTTTGGGGTCACTTAGATTGCACATTGTGATGAATAAAAGTGTGACTTTTAATGGAATACTTGGAACAATTGTATAGGTCACCCCAAACTTTTCAACGGTAGTGTATGTGGCATGGTAAATTCACCACCAAAAGCAATAGGCGTCAGTTGGGGACACACCAATAGATTTCATATAAACCCAAAAGCATGATACTGCCAGAAAGCCACACAATCACATAGCTGAAATGATTTGAATCGTCCTCTGTGGAGCGTGAATATTTGCTGCATATAATAAGCTTTTGATATTTATTGCGTGCGTAATGATGATGTCCACGATAATGTCACTGTATAATCCATAGTACTGGAATAGCACTGGAAAAAGGTGATGTATGCACCTGAAAAACTTTTTTCCACTGGGGGACCATGAATATACACAGCCACCAAGTATTGGATTCATTAACAAACTGACTGCTCGTATTTTTCTGCTATTGCTGGCCAAGGTTTGGACGATCATACATGATGTCATCATCACCAGAGAACTGTTTTTTTTTTTTTAATTCATAGCGACAGTTTCCAAATTATACCTGTACAACGTCTTGAAATTATACATAATGTGTGTTTTGTTGAAGTGTAATTTTCTTGTCAAGTCCTGCTTTTATTACACGTTCTATGTCCTTTCTTAT
The DNA here is from genome assembly GCF_963457635.1 of Microchirus variegatus. Classification (NCBI taxonomy): domain Eukaryota; kingdom Metazoa; phylum Chordata; class Actinopteri; order Pleuronectiformes; family Soleidae; genus Microchirus; species Microchirus variegatus. Next base: position 26,079,734 of record NC_139810.1, read on the forward strand.
AAACACGTTTGGCATTTTCACATCTGTATGTATTTTGATGTATTTTCTAACTCCCTGTATTATGAGCAATTACACCCGTCTGTAAATATATGAAACGGCACTAAGTGGAGTGACTTGACACAGGGTCGCCCACAACATGAGCATGACTGTTCGCCTTAGAAGTTAGATGGAGTAGGATTTCCCCCCCCCCAAAAAGAGTGTTCGTAGCATGGAAGTCCTCTTTGTTGGCTGTTGACCTGCAGACCTCGACAGGTCATGAGGTAAGAATGACCGCAGCTGTCCTTTGGTGGGAAACCTGCACAGATGTGTTGTTGTGATCAGCCCTCGCTCTGGTGGCAGTGGCTTGGCAGTTTGCTTGGGTTTGACGGCACATCGCTTGACTGCGTCACAGTATCAAGAAAACCTTTCCCTCCTCAGCAGCTTAAGCATCTTGATCTGTGGCTTTATTATCTTATCAGCTTTTCTTGCTTTTGGTGGTTCTTCATGATTCTGATCCTTTGGTTCATGTTAGCGCTTCTTTTTTTCCCCCCCGTGTGATGGTGTTTCAGCTGTGAAGCCTTTTTATGGAGAGATGGAATCAACATCTGAGTTACTGTATGTTGAAGGGTTTCGGCAGCAGCAGCTGTGCTTCATCCATCTCCAGCACGAGCACTGGCTCATCATCTTAATCTCATGGAAAACTGTTTGTATACAATACAAACGCTGGGTCGCTGTGATATTCAGGCTTTCGGTCTTTATGTGTGTACTTAACGGATAGTACGACATGTCTCTGTTATAATGACTCAGTCCTTTGTTTTTTTTCTCCATGTCTGCTTTGCGTCACAAAGCACTCCCCAAACAAAACAAAAAAAGAAATCATCAAATGTATCACCTCCTGCAGACTTCGCAGCTTCCTGCCACATTGTTCTTTGTGTAAAACTTGTATCCTCATTGACGGGAAAATATTTGCGAACACACTTGTCTATTTTTTCTTTATTTCAGATGTGCTGCAGGATACACCGGCAACCCACAGCTCGGACAGACATGTACTCAAGGCAACAATGAAGTCAACGGTACATTTATTTTCGTTACAATCCAACGGAAAATGACTGATATTTCCCCAGTTTCTGAGTCATTCTTTATCTCAACCTATCGAACTTCATCATCGTCTTATCTGCTGCAGGTAACTGCTATAACTGTGACGAGAGGGGGCGCGAGTTCTGCAGTGGTCTGGAGTGCCGCTGCAAGGTGATCATCAGAGACGCGATTATTATGGAAAATCAACTTTTTAATCATTTTAATACTTACTGTATATTTAGGACTCTGGAGGCCCTATGAGTAGGCAAAATGTGAAAATAGACGACTCTCTCATGTTTTTTGTGGTCTGCATCAGTCTAAGTACAGGAGATAAAACACCATAATGTTGACTTCCGCACTCGGAGTGGAAGTCCGCGGAGTGGAAGTCCGCGAAGTGGATTCTATTTTTGGCAGCACGATGCAGCACAGAGTTCTACACAAACTTCCAGCCTCAGAGGATTTACGTGTCCAGTGGATACATTTTATATATGACGGCAATGTGCCGGCTAGAGTCGGCAAATGATGGCTTTTCCTAATGCTAACTGCTATTAGCTGCCGGAGCCTCAGTGACGCTGACGTAGTTTCCTGTGTCTCATTTGCATATTTAAAGAGACAGGCTTTCAAAAGTGAGTGTTCTGAACAGGGCTGTTTAGGCAGGGTGATTAAACTGTTGTGGTGCTTCATCGTTAAGGTATTTTGACCAAAGCATGTCACAGGCATGTTCATTAGGACACCAGGGAACTAAGTTAACTTGGAGAAATAGGGTATAATATGAGTCCTTTAAAGTAACTCTGTGTATGCTAGCATGCTCTGATTGCCTTAAATCTCATCCCCACTGACACTGTGTTCCAGATGCACGTAGAGGGTCCGTCTTGCTCCAGCTGTAAGTCAGGGGCATTCCACCTCAGCCAAGACAACAAAGATGGCTGCCTGCCCTGTTTCTGCATGGGCGTCACTCAGCAGTGCTCCAGCTCCACGTACTACAGAGACCTGGTAAGGCCTGAAAGTACCGCTTCAAACTTCACATTCAAACTTGGCAACCAGACTGTAGAGAAATCGCATCCATCAGTGGCAGCAGTTATACTAGTGCAGTTTTTTTAACCAATATCTCTTGTATTTCTAAGCACTGTAAGTCAACTGTCAAGCAACCCGTTGGACCGATTAATGGACAGACAGACAGACATTTACAGATAGATATTGGGCCAATTCCAATTCCTATCTTAACCCTTAATCTTAACTGGCCCTCAAAACCAAGTGTTGAGGGTTATTTTGTCACTTAGAAATGGGACACCCCTTAAATGCAGACACGTCTTCAGACTGTAGGGGGCAGAATAAAGCGAAAGCTGCGTCCACTCTGTCAACTCCAAAAAAGAAGAAGAAGAAGAACACATTAACGTCACGATTATTTATTAAGATCTGTTTGTTATAATATGATACTCGTACAAATACCACAACCAAGGACATATTCAGCTGACAGTTACCACACACCACGGCTTATTGAAAAGTAAACGATTGCAAATGATTGCGTGTCCGCGCCGGCTATTGACAAAAGATCGTAAAATAAAAATAACGCAACAATGACGTCAGTAATCCATAATATGGGCCTAAACTAAGATAATACAATGGTTTTCATAATTTTTATATCTCTATTAACAAAGAAAATACTTAATTTGTAGCGTACTCGTTTCGCTGCTTTCGGCGCCATCTTTGTTATGTCAAAACACGCAATGCATTCTGGGTAGCCCTTGCTGGCTGGTCTCGGAATATCTAAATATTGAGGGCGATACAGCCCTTAAACTTGCCCCTCAACTTAATTTTTACATTTTTTGAGATTGAGGGTTAAGCAAGGAATTGGAATTCACCCATTGTCTTATATCTCCATGTAAGCAAATATGCCAATTTTCCTCTTTTAGTGAGTTATTGCGTGGACAACAAGGTCTTTTGTTGCCAAACGCTAGCATAACTTTGTTGAAAATTGAATCAAAAAAGTACAAGTTAGAGCTCCAGTGCCGAACTTCTGTCGCCCCCATGAAGAAGTTTCGAGTAATTACCCAAACAAAGTAATTATCGCAGATCTCCTCTGCCTCGAGGAGCGCGATGGAGAGACTCGTATGCTGAGCGCACAGAATGAGCTGTGAAACAAAGGCACTTACTGTGTTTTTTTCCTGATAGTTTCTCAGCGGTTTTGCGATCCATATCTCAGACACAGAGAGGCTGTCTGCAGGAGGATGAACAAAAGGCATTTGTCTGTGTGGATTCTCATTCATCCAGATCATAGTTACCCAAAAGTCATGGAATCTGTTGCGGCGTAACTTCCCCAAGACATTTCCAGCTCTCATCCGAGAGGCTTCTTTAGAAGTTTGCGGTAAAACCCAGGAATTTCACTTTTTTTGTGAAAAGTGAGCTGTGCTTACAGTAACACTGTATCCTCGTGACAGGTTGTCAATGATGGTTAATGAGTGTTAAAGTAACAAGGTCACATAGAGTGCCATCACTATGCCTGTACTAGACACGACAGGCCTGCGCATAGTGCCGTAACGCAGCGACAGAAATCTCACCAAAAACAGACAATTTGCAGCTACGGTAAGAAAATAAATTGTCTGAATAGACCAAACAATCGGCAAACTTGAGAAGTTAATGATGAAGATAAGCTGCAGCGAATACAAGCACGAGAGAAAGGAGGGGCTATGATATTTTTTTGTTAGCAGATTCACCTAAACTCTTTTTCATGTGTTCTGCCCCGAGATTAGACAATTTGTTTAGTCTCCTGGGGAGAGATGAAAGAAGAGCATTGTAAGTGGGAGAAAGGTGGCGTCGCAGACCTCCTCCTCTGTTGAGAGATGGTTTCTTAATTTTGACTTGGATGGCTTCATTCAGTAAAGTTCATTTTGGCTTGTTTACTTAGCAGAGCTTTTCTCATTAAAGGTGCCATATGTAAGAAATACCACATCAAAATAAAAATAACGAGGTCTTTTAGGTTTAGTTTTCTGATGTAACTGGCAACCGATGGTTGCTCGGCAGCTGAGACTCTACTGACTGCAATGATTGGTAGACGGCGGTAGGTGGCGCCACATGCCAAAACATGATTTCAAAACATAATCATGATTTGCAGTCTGCAAAAAAATTTTTTTTAATGCAAATATTTTGTCTGTACTGTTGTTGTTGGTGAGTTCAGTTTGTTATATGAACATTATTCCTGAGTCTCTGTGACAGGATTTTATGGCCAGTTGCTTTAGATTTATTACATAATGCATCTTTAACCGACTTAATTAGTCAAATATTTCCTCCCCAGTCACAATTAAATTGAATGAATAGATTCGCTGTCAAAATACTTGCTGTTTTAATATGTCGTCGATAGGTTTAGTTTGATTGTATGTCTGATGTCTGCTCTTGCAGGTGTCCTCGGTCTTTTCTCCGGGGAACTTCCAGGACATTGCTCTAGTGAACCGTCAGCGCACAAACCGCATCACCACTGGTTTCACTGTGGAGGTTTCCACTGAGGGCACTCAGCTGTCCTACAGCAACTTTGACTATCTGGGACAGGAGCCTCACTACTGGCAGCTTCCAAGGGTCTACCAGGCAGACAAGGTCAGTATCCAAGAGCACACACACAGCAGCTAAATATGGGGGAAGCAGCCAAGGCAAGAGCACAGATCCTGAGGTGCTGTATGCAAAAGGGTTGAGCAGCACACGCCTCATAAACCTGTAGACCTTTCTTTCTTCTTTGCTTCTTCCATTTTGCTTTACTTCAAAAGCCACTGCCAATCTTTCCTTCCATTTCGGCTAATCTTTGCAGATTTCCTTATGTGTCTGTGTGGAACTTGTATGCGTTTTCACAGGTCAATATATAACATGGCTTTTTTGTGTGCTTGCCCTTTTTCACTCTTTATAGAAAGATTCTTTCTTTACTCGTACGAAACGAGCAAAACAGGTACAGTGATGGCAGTCAGTGGTTGTCGTTTTTGAAATCGAATGGTGTTTTTTGTCGTTGTACCGTGTTGTCTGGCATGTTCATTTTTTGAAGTGCAATTTTCAGTATAGTTTTTTTTTTTTCAGAAGCATGTTGCAGTGAATCTAGCAGACATACAGTCAATTGCTTTTCTGTTTCCCCATCGAATGAGCCATGTTAACTATTGGTCATGAATGGTCCATTGAAGAGCTTCGTACAGTTTAACTTTGTTCGAATAACACGGCCATAACACACCAACCAAAATACCATGAGCTCAGTGATAAGGAAGGTGATCAAAGAGCGTGCTTTATCCACATCAACGGAGTGTCTTGTACTTGCCTGAGGAGCAGCTCAGGAAGGATGCTTCCATTTGGAACCAAATGCCACAGATTGAGAAGCGCAAGCCAGAGATTTGACATTAACTGCATTGCAGTGTGTTTGTGTTTGTGTGCATTATTTGTAGATGTGGCAGTGTGAAGGATTGCCTCTTTATGAGGAACGGTCAGAGTGATCTGACTTTTGCACTGAGAACAATTCATTTACACTAACGTTCAAAGGTTTGGGGTCACCTATACAATTTGTTGGTGTTTTCCATTAAAAGTCACACTTTGATTTGCAAAATGAATAGAAAATATAGAAACATGGAAAAAATGATTTTTATTCAAAATAATAGTTTTGCCTTTCAAACTTTGCTTTTGTCAAAGAACCAGCAAAACTATTTTCAGCTGTGCTAACATCATTGCACAAGGGTTTTCTAATCATCCAATAGCCTTCTAACGCGATTAGCAAACACAATGTACCATTAGAACACTGGAGAGATAGTTGCTGGAAATGGGCCTCTATACACCTATGTACATATTCCATTAAAAACCCGACGTTTGCAGCTAGAATAGTCCACGTTAACAATGTATGATACACTGATCAGAAATACACTCTGATCAGTGTATCATATGTTTCAATTCAATGTTATATTAATTGAAAAAAAGTGTTTTTCCTTCAAAAATAGGCACATTTCTAAGTGACCCCAAACTTTTGAACAGTAGTGTATTCTTACAATGATTTAGTCACTTAATTGCATGCAAACATATTTCCAGTTGACCTGTGTGACCCGGATTCTTTGACTAACCTGGTTACATCAGTGCTGTCAGACATGTAGATTTCTGTGCTACTCATTCAGGAATAGTGGCGTTAAAAGCATGAGACCCCCCCCGCATGTTCACGTTCTTTCATTTATGTAAATCACAGAGAACAAAAAAAACAACAAATTTTTCTGTCGTTGTGACTCCTCCCATGGTTATTGTATATCCGGTACCTGCACTCTCCGCCTCCCTCAGGGTCCTGTCAGACAGCTGGATGATGAGGTCTGGGCCATCCTCTCTAACTTCTCCAATGGACAAGCGGGTCCCCCTCCATTCTTTCCCTCTTCCTATTCTAAAACCTCTGTCTCTTCCTCCTCGTCTTCTTCCTCCTCCCGGATCCCGACTTCTTCCTCTTCCTCCTCTTCCTCCTCCTCATTCCCTCGATGGTCTTTGCGTAACCTGAGCCCCCCTTCTCCTCCCTCTGGTGTCCTCTCTTCAGTTAGGCCAACCAGACCTCAACCCTACTCTCCGGGGCGTTCCCCTCCTCAGGTACACCGTGTCAGAGATTTTGATTTTTTGAGAGAAGGATATGTGGATTGTTGTTGTTGTTGTTGTTGTGATTTCTGGCTCATTTTGGTGACTTGTCCTGTTTCTGTTTGGGCTCCGGCTTTGCTGCGGATCAGCAGAGCAAGAACAAAGTGAACAAGATTTCTCCTAGCGCTTCTACAGACAACAGCAAGGTAGACAGTGACCGTGACATTGGCATTAGAGCTGCAACTAACGATTAATTTCTCGATTAATCGTTTGGTCCATAAAATGTCATAAAATGTTAAAGGGGACATATTATGCAAAATCAACGTTTTAATCATTTAAGATGACATACTCGTTTTTTTGTGGTCCGCCACTAAGTACAGGAGATAAAACATGTTGACTTCCGTGCTCACTGGGACGTCACAATGCGTTAAATTCCTGGAATTGTTGTCTCATGGAGCTCCGCTTTGTCCGGAAAACACGCGAGAGTGCTGGTGAGGGCAACGGTATCCAAAAACCGGAAATCTGCGAAAAGTTCTATTTTTGGCTCCACAGTGCAGCACAGAGTTCTACACAAACTTCCGGCCTCAGAGGATTTATCTGCCCAGTGGATTCATGTTATATATGACGGCAATAATGTGCCTGCTAGAGCCTGAAAATGATCACTTTTCCAAATGCTAACTGCTGTTAGCTCCCAGTAGCCTCTGTGGCTGATGTAATTTCCTGCCCCTTAAGTTTCGTTTTACTTTTTTTTTAAGGTGGACCTAAAGAGATACTATAAACTGCTATGGTGCTTCATCCTTATGGTTTTTTGACCAAAGCAACTCACAGACATGTTCATTAGGACACCAGGGAACTAGGTTAAAGTGGAGAAATAGGGTATAATATGTCTCCTTTAAAAAATAAACCTGGAAATTACAATGTTCTCCAATGTCTTGTTTTGTCCACAAACTAAAATGAAAATGATGATGATGTGGAGCAAAGAAACGGGGGAAAATATTCACATTTAAGAAGCTAAAACAATCAGAAATCTTGTTTTAATAATGAAAAAAGCTTCAAACAGATTAATCGGTTACCAAAATAGTTGGCGATTAATTTAGTAGTCGATTAATAATCTGACACCGACTTAGCCTTGGCTCATACTCACACAACACAGTGATAGAACAAACTCTACAAGTTAATTAACTTCATATTGTCAATGTTTTATTTAGAAACTTCAATCGCAGCACATGCATGTTGGCGGATATGTTCACATATTGCCATTGATGGACTGGGTGGTATCTCACAAGCAAACTCCCTTTCCCACTGTGCCGTCACTGTAATGGACCACTTGAGAGAAACATCGGTTTACAGCGGGACTGTCATTATGCAATTATCTGCCTTAAAACTGTCATTTTCACTCTATTGACAGTGGGAGTCTCTTGTTTTTATTTGCTAGATGAAAGCACGGTGCCTCTTCCAGCCTGCTATCAAACTGTCGTCAGAGTCTTTAATCGCACTCCCGTTGCTTTCGAGACTTCAGCCGTTCGCCTCGCATTTCGTCCTCGCGGTCTCATCGCGTCGTCTCCTCTCCGTCATGCTTTTCCGCATCGCGCTGCAACTCTCGTTTCCCGCTGTGGCTTATTCTCTCGTGCCTCTCCTTCCTCCTTTGCCGCTCTCTCTCTCCCTCCCTCCCTCCCTCCCTCCCTCCCTCCCTCTCTCTCTCAGTACGCTCTGGTCTACAAAGGTTTCAGCTTGCACCAGGACGATCTGCTCTTCTGGCAGCTCCCAGATCAGTTCACAGGGGATAAGGTAACTCTGAACACGTGTGGTGATGATGTCCCCCACTGACCCTCCTATGTCAGAGAAACACTGCACGTCTGGAAATCTCCCAGCCCTTTCCACAACAGTCCAGTTGCCACAGTTTTTTTCCCACTTTATGTACTCGAATACGTCACAGAAAGTTGTTGTTAATTCATATCTTCTAAACGTTGAACTATCCCTGAATACATTTTGGGTTTCTTTTTATTTGGCTGTCTGTAATTTAATACAGTTTTTATTCAGTTTATTGTTTTCGGTTTTTAATTGGTTTTGGGGTTGGGGTTTGCTCGGATACATGTTTCCAAGAAAACAAAAAGATAAATTAATCTATTTAAAATATGTAGTTAAAAATATCAAGACCAGAACCGGAGTGTATTTTTATATTATTATTTATTTATTTATTTTTAAATATATAAATGTTTTTAATGTAAATTGAAATGTAAAACTTAATAAAACACTGACGCATGAGTAAAGAGGATAGCTTGATTCAAATTATATATTATAAGTATATTGTAGATTTCTTTACGTTTGAAAACTGCTAGAAACATTCATGGTACTGCAACTTTTACAAATCAGCAGGGTATAGAATATACGTTCAAATATTTAATATATATTTAAGTCGACTTAACTGTTAACTTTTTTTTGAAAGTTTAGCGTTACTCACAATATACAACAACTGTTCAAATGTTAACCTGCATAATACGTTTTTTGTTTCTTTATGTTTGACCAGGCACCGTTTACCATTCTTATCTCTGTTAGCTCCGGTAGCTGCGTTGGCTCCTTTAGCGGCGTTAGCTTGCCTACAGTCGAACTAGCGCAGTCTGTTTATTAAGTGAAAAGAGCAGCGCTACAAATAAACAGCGTACCTGTGTACTGCGTATGTGTGCCTCTGTTTTTAAAGTTTAGCGTTACTTACAACAAACAACCGTTCAAATGTTAACTTCCTGCATAACACGTTTCTGTTTCTTCATGTTTGACCTGGCCGCGGCACCAGAGTCCAGGCACCGTTTACCATTATTATTATCTCCGTTAGCTGCGTTAGCTCCTTTAGCGCTGTTAGCTTGCCTACAGTCAAACTGGAGCAGTCTATTAAGTGAAAAGAGCAGCGCTACAAATAACCAGCGTACCTGTGTACTGCGTATGTGTGCCTCTGCTTTTAAAGTTTAGCGTTACTTACAACATACAACCGTTCAAATGTTAACTTCCTGCATAACACGTTTTCATTTCTTCATGTTTGACCTGGCCGCGGCACTGAGTCCAGGCACCGTTTACCATTATTATTATCTCCGTTAGCTGCGTTAGCGCCGTTAGCTCCTTTAGCTGCGTTAGCTCCTTTAGCGCCGTTAGCTTGCCCACAGTCGAACTGGAGCGGTTTGTTTATTAAGTGAATAGAGCGGCGCTACAAATAACCAGCGTACCTGTGTACTGCGTATGTGTGCCTCTGTTTTTAAAGTTTAGCGTTACTTACAACATACAACCGTTCAAATGTTAACTTCCTGCATAACACGTTTTTGTTTCTTCATGTTTCTTCATGCGGCAGATCTAATGCCTCTCTTTTCCAAACCCTCCTGTAGGTGGGTTCTTACGGTGGCAAACTGAAATATACCATCTCCTACGTGGCCGGTCCCAGGGGAACACTACTCGACGATGCCGACGTCCAGATTATTGTGAGTATATGCTCTCATTTTCTTGACTCGCTCTTCTCTCTGAAGTTTACGTGAATTCGTCTAACCTGCGTGTGCGTGCTGTTTTGTGCAGGGTAACGACATCACTCTGGTAGCTCATCAGCCCTGGAAGAGAAGGCAGCACGGCAGCAGGGAGACGAACCAGTTTGTGATTGTCTTCAGAGAGGTGAGAAGCCCTGCGAGAGTATACACACACAGTATACAACGTGTTGAATTTGCTGAGGTTGACCTGTGAATTGCCGGGGCCGCCACTTATCAAGAAGTGAAATGTGTGCCGTGTTCTTGTTTTATAGGAACACTGGCAACGTCCCGACGGCATGCCTGCAACCCGCGAGCACCTGTTGATGGTGCTGGCCGATCTGGACGACATCCTCATCCGAGCGTCGTACTCTTCTGAGATGCGATCCTCCAGCATCTCGGACGTCAACATGGAAGTAGCTGTGCCCAACTACAGCGGTTTGGCACAGGCCCTCGAGGTAGAGCAGTGTCGATGCCCGCCTGCATACAAGGGTCTCTCTTGCGAGGTACTTTCTTTTTAAATGAACAGTCTTGTGTGTAAGAAACATTTGGTAGCCTTAAAATGCTTAACACACACACGCCTTGGCTAATTTGTCCTCATAGCAGCCTTCGTAAAGCAAGGCTATCGTCCAAAGTATGTAGAAAAAGTAGTGCTGGGCATGTTAACGGCGTCATTGTTAACGCACATTAATTCATGCCACATTTCCATGGCGACTGACTGGAAAAAGACGTGCATGACGTCATGTTTACGTGCCGCAGCACCAGAGTCCAGCTGGTGCTAGCTCCGTTAGCTGCGTTAGCGCCTTTGTTGACATTGTACAGCACTTTGGTTAGTATATGCTGTGTTTACATGTGCTCTATAAATACTTACTTACTTACTTACTTTAGCGTTTTTAGCTCGCCTACAGTCGAAAGTCATTAAGTGAAAAAAGATGCGCGCGACATCATGTTTATCTGCCATGACACCGGAGTCTGTGCACCGTTTACCAGTTAGCTTCGTTAGCTGCATTAGGTCATTTAGCGACGTTAGCGCGCCTACAGTCGAACTGGAGCAGTCTGTTTCTTAAGCGAAAAAAGCAGTGCTACAAATAACCAGCGTACCTGTGTACTACATATGTGTGCCTCTGTTTTTTTAAGTTTATCGTTACTTTAGAGACTCATTTTAACAATCGCGATTCAATCGGGAGTTGGAAAAAAACAGCTTCATCAAGCCTTTAACCATCCCGAGGAAGAGATGTTTTAATTACGGTAACACTTCAGATTAGGGAACACATATTCACCATTAACTCGGTGCTTACTAACATGCATATAAGTTGCATACTAGCCCTTTATTCGTAAATATTAAGTACTTATTAACACCTTATGTAGGAAAACACTTAATTCATGAGGTAGAATACGGTTATGTAGAATAAGGTGTTAATACGTGCTTAATGATTACTAATAAAGGGCTAGTATGCTACTTATATGTTAGTAAGCACAGAGTAAATGGTGAATATGTGTTCACTAATCTAAAGTGTTACCAAAAGCACTGTCAATAATAGCCTGTGTGTGAACTGTATTTAATTAATCATGCGGTATTGTCTGCCCGTCTCCTATTTTTTAATATATATTTTTATCTGATAAGGACCCCATTTACAGCTTGTATATTTAGCTTCTCCCCTTCTAAATGTTGCACACTGGACCTTTAATTGATTCTCCTATCTGTTCGATTTAGGACTGTGCGCCTGGATATACTCGCACCGGTGGAGGTTTATACCTGGGTCACTGTGAGCTCTGTGAATGTAACGGCCACTCTGACGCTTGTCACCCAGAGACCGGCGTCTGCGGGGTATGAGACACGAGATTACTGTGCAAATAATTATGCAACACTGGTGAGATGGATGCATCTCGCAAAAAAAAAAAATATATATAAATAAATAAATAAAAATGTTTCTCCCTCCAGGGCTGCATGCACAACACACAGGGCGAGCTGTGTGAACAGTGCGCCTCCGGCTTCTTCGGTGACCCCACTGTTGGCACTCCGGAGGACTGCCAGCCCTGCGCCTGCCCTCACACTGACCCCGACAACCAGTGAGTACTGGCACAGATAACGAGATTCCGCCACCGCCGCCGCCGCATTAATAGCTCAAGACGAGTCCGCGTCTGACTCACTCTCGCTCTTGTTCACAGCGAAATGTCACTGTCTTGTGAATTCTGAAGTTCCATTATTAACCAAACGCTGCAAATTCAGTTTCCTGCAGACGTCGTCTCGTGTTTCCTCACATTTTAACACGACAGGGATTTTGTTAACCTGTTAAAATTTAACCAAGTAAAAAGTTTATTTATTTAATTTTAACATTATTAGACATCACTTGATATGGAACCTTCTTTGTTGTCTCTGCATTAGAGCTGAAACGAACGATTATTTTCATAATCAATTCATCAGTCTCGATTAATCGTTTGGTCCATAAAATGTCAGAAAATTTTAAAATATGCTGATCAGTATTTGTCAAAACTGGAAATGACAATGTTCTTGACTGTCTTTTTTTGTCCACAAACCAAAATGATTCAGTTTTTAATGATTTCTTTGTTATATGGAGCAAAAAAAAATCTTCACATTTAAGAAGCCAAAACAATCAGAAATCTTGTTTTAATAATGAAAACGGCTTCAAATCGATTAACTGATTAATTCTTTCAGCTCTGCTCTGTATAATTTGTGTTTTTCACTCATGCGACAGGTTCTCCCCTACGTGTGAGAGCCTTGGCAATGGTGGTTACCAGTGCACTGCCTGTCAGCCTGGCTACACCGGCCAATACTGTGAACGGTAAGAAATCCCCAACACATCCCCCGACTGAAATGATGGTTCATTTTTGATGTGAAGTGCAGCAATTGGTCAACTTCTTTCCACGTTTGTGTCATCAGCTGTGCTCCTGGATATGTGGGCAACCCACAAGAGAGAGTGAAGTGTCGTCCATATGATGGTAAGGCTAAAACATTTTTAATCGTTCTAATCGAAAATGATGTTGCCTCACAGCAAGAGAGTTGCCAGTTTACATCCCAGTTTGCATGTTCTCCCCGTGTGTGTGTGTGGGGGGGAGTTTTCTCCAGGTTCTTTGGTTGCAGAGGTAAACTTCCACGGCCAAATTTCGATCGTGCCTGCTTCTTGCTGCTGATTATTCGGGCAAAAAGTGCTATTTTTGTGGATTTTATCAACCTTTGAAAGAGACTGACTCATAAGGCCCTCCCCCTTTCAAACATATGTTTCTAACACCTGCATTATAAAACGTGGATTGAACCTTTAAAACTTGAACTATTTAATCTGAAAACATGGATTTTAAAACTTGACTTAGATGATAAACATCTTGTGATCCGTTTAAAGTTCCAACCACATCTCTACGTTAAAGTATGACGACACTGTGAGGCTCCAAATTGGGCTGGGGTCTTCATCGTGATCATGTTTTCGACCGCTTCGCATTGATTGCGTATGTGGAAATTGTTCACAGTTTTTTTTGTTGCCATAGTTACTCACTTAGAAACACTTAGAAAAGTCATAGCACACGATTTCCGATCAAAACCGCACATTTTGGATATTGGATGTGCGGGTGTTTTCTCAAAACTGACGGAGGAGTTACGGTCCAAACTTTTTCCTTTGCGCTGCAATGCATTCTAGGGAGAATTCCAGGGAGTTCTGAGTTCTGGTTGACAATGAACGAAGGAATGACTAGGAATGATGTTCAAAATTGGACTTAAATGTGTCGTCATGTTCCAAGGAGACAATAAAAGAGTCACTGTAGAAAAGACAGAGTAAAAGAAGCAAACAAATTTGCTCTTATTTCCCTTTTGCCTGTAATTTTGACTTATTTATCAAGCTACTTTCAAGCAAAACACATCCAGTGTATTTTACTATAAGCTGTGCTAATCGCTCTCTCTGTGATATACTACTTAATTATTTATCTAATCGAAGCAAACTCCGTACTTGAGAAGCCGTGCACAAACACGCCACAACACTATCACTCATCACGTTTATCTGCATCTCACAAGTGATGGTAATGAATCAAATATGACACCAAACAAAGCTCTATTGAGAAAAAACTTCTCCCTGCTGAGTTTGTTTTTGCCTTTTTTCCTGCAGCTGCAGCGTCGCTGGTGGTTAAAGTCTATCCAGCGAGGGTCTTGGCGTCGCCCGGTGGCCCCGTCACTCTGCGCTGTCAGGTGTCTGGCTCTCCTCCGCACTATTTCTTCTGGTCCAGAGAGGACGGGCGCTCCATATCCAGCAATGCTGAGAGACGCAGACAAGGCAGGGACACTAAAAAAAACTAGTCTTGACGCATGTAATTTCCTTCGGATTGAACGTATGTGTTAGAATTTCTCATTTGTGTGTGTGTGTGTGTGTGTGTGTGTGCAGGAGCAGAGCTCTACTTCCACAGTGTCAAGCCAGGTGATGCCGGCGTCTACGTCTGCACCTGCAGAGACCAGCGCAGCACCAACAGGAGCCACGCTGAAATCGTTGTCACGAGTATGTGCGGTTCTCTTTTTTTTCCACTTAGATTTTTTCCCCTCAAGCTGCAAAAACGTTTGCTTAAGACTTGTGTTGCCTGCGGTGTTGCGTTCATCCTGGTTCCTGAATTGTTTTGGTTATAATTATTTTAATTTTGAGGTTCAAATAAGGTTTTGCATTCACAAAGTGCATTGCAATATACTATATAAACAATTAATATCAAATAAATGTCTCTATATTTCACCAGGTGCCCCATCCAAAGCCATTGAGGTGACAGTCGAGGAGCCTCAAGCTCAGACTGTCAGAGTGGGATCTACTGTCAACTTCATCTGTACTGCAAAGAGCAAGGTAGCATGGGTCAATCATATGACCAGGCATTATTTCATTTGTTCATTTTTCTCCATTTTTCTCTAGTTCTTCTTTCCCTTCTTCATTTTCTCACAAAATGCACATATTTGCTTTTGTTGTTTGCACTATTTAAAGGGGACATATTATGCAAAATCAATTTGAATCCTTCGATTTGGGACTCCGGAGGCCCTATCAGTCACCAAAGTGTGACTCACATGTTTTTGTGGTCCTCCTCAGTCTAAGTACGGGAGATAAAAACGCGCTATTTTTGCGTTACGCACTCATTGGGACGTCACAATGCGTTAAATTGGGACGTCCTTCGCTTTGTCCATAATTCACGAGTGCTGGAAACCGACTTATCCTGATGCCTGGATGCATGGGACCTCCTACTCGCGGTGGGCTAAGTCGGGGCTGATTGACCTACCCCCACTTCACCAAAACTAAGTGGGAGAATAATGCCGGCGCCCATGGAGTCACATGAATAGGCTATAAAGTTTACCTTTCTGCGTGTAGAGTTGTTTAAGACACAGCAATTTTATTGATCATGTTATGGCGTGAAATTATGTCGTCGTCGTTATCTGTGATCATGAAGATATGTAGGGCTACGGTAAAAGTACACTCGTGACGTTACACATCGATATGTATCGCTTTTACATATACGGCTCGCTTGTGTATGTAAGTAGACTGAATTGCTGACCGTCAAAATGCCTCTTCAAACATGTTTTCTAACATTCGACTTCAATTGCTGAAGAAGGAGCTAGTACAATTCAGGTAGGAGAAGTCCCACATCCCATTTGTTCGGATGGGCTTATGGAACGCGGCATATTTCCACACTTTTTAGACCCACCTGTAGGGGGACGGGACCTCATACCCAGAATTAAAACAGTCTTTTCTTTGCTAACAGTTACGCTAACAGGATCAAGTGTCACTGGTGGGCACATAAGATTCAAGATTCAAGATTCAAAGTGTTTATTGTCATATGCACAGTAAAGAAACACGTTTCCCTGTACAATGAAATTCTTACTTTGCTGTCCACTCAAAAATACCAGCATAAAGTAGAAAGAAATGTTTTAAAAAGTATAATATACATAAGAAAAAAATAGTAAATAACAAAAAAAGAATGAGGATAGTATTCCTTTAATTGTTGATAAAGAGTCCATTCAAAATCAGCAAATACATAAGAGTAAATAATTCAACAATAAGAGATTTTTTTCCTATGTCCCATCAATGCTAATGCTAGCATCTCTTAATCTGTGTGTGTGTGTGTGTGTGTGTGTGTGTGCTCGCCCCTTCATAGTCGCCAGCCTACACGCTGGTGTGGACCCGGATTGGTAACGGGAAGCTTCCCAACCGGGCCATGGACTTCAACGGCATTCTGACAATTCAGAACGTCCAGCCCGAGGACGCCGGCGTCTACGTCTGCACGGGCTCCAACATGTTTGCCATGGACGAGGGCAATGCGATCCTCTACGTGCCAGGTTCGTGATCCTTGGGGCGCTGTAATTCCATTACCCATCACTCCCCTGCCCACCCCACCAGCTCCGACTCCAGCCACACACACACCCACACCCCACACCCCACACCCCCCCCCCCCCCCCTCCCATGCTTGGAATGGTGCATGCTTTTTCTGTTTGACTGCTGTTCATCATCAGTGTGCACTGTAAACACTTGGGCTCTGGGTGACAGCATAATAAGCTTGCAGTTCTAACTCCTAATGCTTTTGCCCTTTGCTCTCAGATAACAACATAGAAGCCGTGTCTTATCACTGTATCACCCCCCCCCCCCCCCCCATCACCAGTAACTAGGTGCTTACTAAGTCGCATACTAGCCCTTTATTAGTAAATATTAAGCACGTATTAACGCTTTATGTTGGAAAATCTTAATACATGTTGTGGTAGAGGTAGAATAAGGTTATGTAGAATAATACGTGCTTAATGATTACTAATAAAGGGCTAGTATGCGACTTATATATGTTGGCACCGAGTTAAAGGTGCATTATGTGATAAATCTAAAGCAACTGGCCGTAAAATCCTCCTAATATGTCACAGAGACTCAGGAATTATATTCATATAGCAAACTGAACTCACCAACAACAACAGTACAGACAAAATATTTGCGTTAAAAAAAATATTTTGCAGTATTCTGCAAATCATGTTTATGTTTGAAATCATGTTTTGGCACGTGGCGCCACCTACCGCCGTCTACCAATCATTGCAGTCAGTAGAGTCTCAGCTGCCGAGCAACCGCGGGTTGCCAGTTACGTCAGAAAACGAAACCTAAAAGACCTCGGCATTTTGAATCTGACTGTAGTAACCGTTTTTGGCCACATTCTTACATATGGCACCTTTAAGTCCACACTCTGAACTATGATTTTTTTTTTTTTTTTTGGAATGAACTCTTGAAACTTAAAACTTAAAACCAGCCCACAGGTGTATCTTTTTTCTGCAATTATGAAACAATATTGCATTAAAAACGATAAGCAAATCATACATTGTGACTTTAAATGACGCCATAACCTGCGCGACCACCGACGTCACTTATTTTCCTCCGTCACTACTTCCTGCCAGTCGAATTATTATCACTTACGTAAGTGCCCATTACTCATTAACAACATTTTTACTGATCACTTTGCTCTGAAGAAGATAATTATCTGCACACATAACACGCAGATAAGGACACGTGATGCACCCAATCCTCAGGTTTAATCCCCCCCCCCCCTCCGCTTGTCTAATCCTGCTGCTCTTCTCACTGCCTTTTTATTATTATTTTTTTTTTTTTTAACTTGCCGTCTTGTTGTCTGTCTCTGGTCAGTGGACTTTTCTGTGCTTTGTATGAAGAAAATACAGCTTGTGGGTCTCAGCGTTTGAATAAAACTGTGGATAACGGGGCTCTCAAAGTCAAAAACGCACACACTCGTAGACACGCACACTTTTCGGGTTCAGCGATTTGTGGGGAAAAAGCTTTTCGGTCATCATCTCTCTACTGAATTTCCTTTCCTTTGGTTTTGTTGTTGTTGTTGTTGTTTTTTTTCCCTGTATGTTGGTTGAATTAATCGGTGGTGGTTCGGTTGCTTCTCGATGATCGGCAGAGTCGCTGATTATTGCCGCTGCTGTGTTAGAGCTTTTACCAGCAGGGTGCTGGGGTTCTGGTGTCTGTCTTTAACTCCCGGTGACTATCCCCCCCCCCCCCATCACCACCACCTCGCTGTCTGAGCTGTTCTGTGTAAATGATGAGGAGCAGGATGAGACGCCAGGACGGGTGTGTGGTAGTGAATTCTGCGGACTGACCTTCAAAGAGGACGATGTTGTTTCTTTTGTTTTTATGGACGTTTGTCTCCGTGTGTGTGTGTGTGTGTGTGTGTTTGGTGCCTCTCGATACAGTGTTCCCTCCTGCTGTTTTACAAAATCGGTGCTATAAACCATTCACTTGGTTCGACCTTTGTTTTTCGAAAAAAGTGCTTTTGTACGATGACTGTATCTCCTTTGTTCCTTTAGTCCGTGTGTACTGATTGTTACTCGTCAGTTAGTATTTCAAGAACTGACCCTTTAAGGAGTTTATTTTATCTTAATCGATGTCAGTAATCAAAAAATTGTTTAATATGTCGTTATTTTTATTTACATTCTGTCACTGTTGTTGGCACATTTTCTTTCTTTTTTTTTTTGTGATTGACTGAAATTATGTTACTCTGAATTGTTTCCATGAAATCAGATATATCAGACATGTTTTTTGGTCATTTGTCGTTGTTTTTTTTAAAAGGGATTTGCCATGTCAATGTGTGTTTACATTTAGACCATTTCAAATGTTTTTTTTTTTTGTTTTTTTTTATCACCTCAACGATCACAGGTCACACGTTAAACCTGTTTTGTTTGTTTTTTTTTTTTACTCGCATTTTGTTTTTTATTGCTTCATTTCTGTTCACGCAAAAGCAAAAAAACACGTACTGCAAATATTATACCCAAAGATTTATAAAGGACAACGTAACTGATGTAATGTACACATGTCACCTTTAATGTATTTATCTTAACTGTGAAAAGATGATAAAAAAAAAAAAAAGAAAACTGATTAAAGAAACCGCTATAGCTCAAACTGATTTATGGACGGGTCTCATCATCATGAGTTTGGGGGAAGAAACAACAAAAAAAAACAACAACCACAAGCTGTATGTTAGTGTTTTAACAGCTGAAATAAAACCAGTGTTTCAATGTTTAAAAACTGCTTCTTGCTACTAACCTGCATGTCTCATGTGTGGCTACTCTGCATATTCTCATCTCCCCTTTTGGCTGCTGTACAGTTCATTTTGTTCATGTGTGTGTGTGTGTGTTCTTGTACTTGCAGCATACTGAGGACCAGTGAGGGTTTTTAACCAACAAAGTGAGGTCGTTTTTACAAAGTGAGGACATTTTGGCCGGTTCTCACTTTGTCTTCATCGATCAAGAAATCACTTCCTTAGGTTGTAAACGGCTCCTCAAATTGGTACAAAAACCTGTTTTCCAGCCCTGGTGTTTTGCACACTTTTTTGCTCTGGGGCTCCACCTGCAGACATTTTATTGTATTGCACCCAGTAGTTCTTTATAGATGTCATTCATGAATGAGCTATTTGTAGTTGTGTTTATTTACAAAGTGGAAATGCTGGTCCTCACTTTGTCAGCACTTGTACCCGGTCCTCAATATGCAGCAAGTACAAGAATGTGTGTGTACTGTTTTTGTTTTAATGGCGAGTGTCTCACATCCATTATCAACACACCTCGATGCACGGGCTCTCATAATGTATCAGGTAAGTGTTAACAATTATGTGATTCCTGTGAGTAGAAATAAAACGGCACCAACAATAATGACTAAAAAAGAGCTAGGATGATGTTGGACGGATGATTTTAAGTTGGTGCCGTACTTGTTTTGTCCAATGTTGACGCTTTTGCGGACTCGATTGGACAAAAGCTGCCGCGGCGGCTCCCGTTTTTGCAGATGAATTAAGTGTCTCTTGTGGAGATGGAGGGTGATGCTGCTGCTGTTCTGACCTGGAGAACTGACCTGTTAGTTTACCTGTTCCCTCCCTTCCTTCCTTCCTCCCCTTCCTCCCACATCCTCAGAGGCGTCACAGACTCAGATGTTTTACACAGCCTATGAAATGTTTGAAGGACACAGAAAGCGTAAGTCCACATTGGGCACAGTTTCCCTCTCTGCCGGGGCTCCCTCCCGATGGGGAGGACCGGCCTCTCCCTCTCTCGTGTCATGCATGCGCTCATCTTCCGTGGAAGCATGGATACACTGGTATCCCGGTAGCGCCCATGTACAATCAGCCAAGCATTACCGAGACACACGGAAACTCAGCCGTGTTTTCCAGCATATTCGTTTACGGCGCAATTTTACGATATTATAAAGTAGTTTTTTTCGTTTTTTTTCCTGCGAGTCACAGCTTATAAGATTGTACATGAGCATTGCCGGCTCTTATCTGGCTCTTTGGGTTCATTGGGGTCCATCACTGCAGGAAAAAGTGCATGATTCTTCTTGTGGGGCAACTTCTCATGAATGTTGAGGCTTCATTCTATCAGGATAAGTCAGTAAAAATGGCTCAGCCCTATACAAGTGCTCGAGAATTAATAAAAAACATTTTTTTTAAAGCATATATATCAGGGGTTCTCAAAGTTTTGATACCTCAGGGCCAATTTAGGAACCCAACATTGGACTGAGGGCCGCCAAAGGAAACAAAAGAAAAAAACACAAAGAAATATCCCATTTGTAATAATTTAATTGACCAGATTGCAGTTCTACAATTTAGCTTTAAGTAATAACGCTTTATAATTTACTGGGTAATTACCCAGTATTTTGGCCATTGTTCTTACCTTCTAATTACAGGTTAATACCAAGTAACACATTTCTGTTACCATATATTTACTGGGTAAATAGCTAGTAATTGGGGGATGTAGCTACCTGCTTATTACCAGCTTATTACCTAATAATACACTAAAATTCACCATATAGAAACCAGGTAAATAC
Organism: Microchirus variegatus; assembly: GCF_963457635.1. NCBI lineage: Eukaryota > Metazoa > Chordata > Actinopteri > Pleuronectiformes > Soleidae > Microchirus > Microchirus variegatus. The sequence continues at coordinate 26,100,672 of NC_139810.1, forward strand.
CCAGTATTTTTGTTTACACTTATTGGTCTGTATCCAGTAATGTCCAATAAACATTTAACAAGCTTAGTAGCTCCTGGATTAAAACTATCAACTGTAATTCATTGAGGGCCGCCAGAAATGTTTCTGCGGGCCGCCATTTGCCCCCGGGCCGCACTTTGAGAACCAATGCTATATATTATTAAATCATACAGAAATGTTGATATTTTGGTTCAATTTTGCCAAATTCTTTATTTGTTTCCACATTCACAAACAAAAGATGCCCCTCCTTTTTTTTTTTTCATTCTCTCCACCCTTTTGCTCTTTTTCCTCCCTTCTTTTTCCCCCCCCAGGAAACATGATGTACTGGGGGAAATATAGCTATAGTCATCTGGGCTTCAAACATCATACTGTGCTTAATACATCCCATCACACACCCTCGTTACATCATAGCTATATGTGGGTTAGCCGTGTGGTGTCCAGTGTGACGGGCAGATTTCACATGCAGATGGGCGTTTTTTTTTTTTTTTGTGTTTTTTTTTTCAAACGTGATATAAATAGACGTCGCTCTTCATATGTAATTAAAATCTTATAGGTTTAATATACGAGCAAACCTCTGCGGCAGTATCTATGCGCTGGGGATAAATGCTGCCACGCTGACATGTGACAGGTGCCTGAAGCTATTTTCTACTAAATAGTTTGTCCCAATAAAACTGTTGACAGCACGACTCGCGTGTTATCCAGAGCAACAATGACACCGTCCAGACCATGAGACTAAAATATCACAACAACTTCTTTTTTTTTTTTTATTTATTGCACAGACTTTTATAGACCACAGAGTATAAGGTTATTATAGTTTTGAAAGGTTCATTGGTTTTTATTTTTTATTTTGGTTTTCCGTTTAGTTTTAGATAACACATTTAGATAAATGATCTAGTAGTGTTAGATTAGTTTTTATTTTTAGGAATTGAATTATTTAATTTTAGTCTTAGTTTTTCAGGTATTTAGAGAAAGGATGATACCAAATGACACCAAATAGGGATTATCAAATCCTTTAAGTTTATCGAGAAACGAAGACAAAGCTGAACGTATCTGCAATTTAGTTTAGTTTTAATAGTTTTAATGGTCATTTTTATTTTTTATTTCAGTTAACCAAATCATTCTTTCACTGCTAGTTTTACTTTTAGTCTTATTTTTTGTTAACCATAATATCCCTGCCACAGAGAGAGATTAACAACAGCACTGACTTTATGAAACGGATCGACCTCTGTTCAACTTCTTCATGGATAACCATGACTTTTTGTGTCTTTTTTTTTAAATGAATTGCTATAAATTCGTCATTTTCTTTTCATTCATCACCAAACATCAGTCCAAATGTTCATTTTAGCTGTAGTTTGAGTTTAGCGTTTAATATTATCTTCAAACTTATAAGTAAGATAGTAAAAAAATGGAAACATTCCTGTTATCATCTGCACTGTAGCATTTTTTAGTGCATTTTTGGCTCAGGAAAAAAAAAAAAGGTTTCCCATATAATTTGAAACTATGATAGAATTGATGCCGAATCTTTGGATTTGAGTTCTTTTGTACGGAAGTTAGTTATTTTTATTTGTCAGACTTATTATTGTTTGTTTTCAGCAAGTACAAATACAAAAGAACCAAAATATCAGCTTGGTTATATATATATGTAGTCAATCTCCTCCTAAGATTAGACATAAATTCTATCACGGTCTGTTTCAAATTATAATGGGAAAATGAAGCAGCTGTCCATGAAAGCTCTCTGGCCTCTGTAGCATTGTCGGCCACTAAGGTCAAAGAGTCACGACTCGGGCCGGCTTTAAACCTGTCCCAGACGTTTTCCAGTCTGCTTAGATAGCCCCCGCGCTTCTCCCCGCCTTATGAAAGAGGCCTTTCTTTTGCTCTGTCACACTGGGATCATACAGGACTGAGAATGAAGTCAAACTGGCGCAGACGGCGTATGCCCAGAGGCCATGCCAAGGTCTGCCCTGCCACATCTCATCTGTTTTGTCTGCTCTGCAGATGTCGACTGCCAAGGTTGACAGTGAGGGGGGTGGGGGGGGGGTGGGGTTAGTGCAGGCAGAGGCCATCACAGTCCAGTCAATCCATAGCACGTAGCTGATGTACTATAAAGCATTGATTATCGTCTCCCTACATTCATTCCTCTCTATCTCTGCATCAGTAGACGAGTCTGTATCGTCACACGTTTTTCACCCTCTGATAAGTCTCTGTTTTGAGCCCCGGGTTTTGACCGCTCTGTCTATGCTTCCGCAGCCGGAGACGGGGCCCAGCCCGTGGCCACTGCTGCTCCCTCGGTGCTGAACGTCCAGCAAGGCCAGCGGGCAGAGTTCCGCTGCGCCGTGACAGGAAATCCATCCACTGCAGTCGAATGGATCGGTACGACCACGTTTAGAACTCCTTCGCCCCGCAGTCCTTGTTGGGTTTATTTTAATACTCACCAGTGTTGAACAGGTGATCAGGTGTGACTGTGTGATGTGTTCCAGGAGTTCATGGAAAGAGAATGAGTCCCAGAGCAGTGGTTCGAGGTGGCGCGCTAATCTTTTCAGCCGTGGATCCAGCCGACGAGGGAGAGTACACCTGCAAGGCCCTGAACACTCACGGCGAGCACGCGGCACGGGTTTCCCTCTTTGTCCAAAGTATGCTGCATTTTTATTAAGTCCCTACAATGTATATCATTAAGTTTGAGGGTTAAGACTTCATTTAATTTTAGGATTTGGCTTAAATTAGCATACAGTTTTTGATCAGGCAAGGTTAAAGCACTGGTACGCAAATTAGGTAGCCCATCTGAGGTACTATTTAAAGGTGCCATATGTAAAAATGTGGCCAAAAACGGTTACTACATTCAAATTCAAAATACAGAGGTCTTTTAGGTTTGATTTCTGACGTAACTGGCAACCCGTGGTTGCTCGGCAGCTGAGACTCTAAACATAAACATAAACATGATTTGCAGTCTGCAAAATATTTTTTTTTAATGTAAATATTTTGTCTATACTGTTGTTGTTGGTGAGTTCAGTTTGTTATATGAACATTATTCCTGAGTCTCTGTGACATATTAGGAGGATTTTATGACCAGTTGCTTTAGATGTATTACATAATGCACCTTTAAAAGTTAACATTTTCTTTAAAAGTTTATTTCATTTATTTAATTGTTAGCGCAGCATAATAAACCTTTCTTCAGAACCTCTTTACTTAGAAACACAGAGAGCGCTCAACAGCCTAAAAGTTAAGTAGTTTTTATGAAAACAAGTCAATACAGTGCCATTTTGTGCTACTCTTTCTAAAAACAAGACTTTTTTGAAACACAACTATTATTAAATCAGTGTTTTTGAACCCTTTAAAGCAGGGGTTCTCAAAGTTTTGATACCTGAGGGCCAATTTAGGAACCCAACATTGGACTGAGGGCCGCCAAAGGAAAAAAAAACAGAAAGAAATCCCATTTGTAATCATTTTAATGAGCAGATTGCAGTTCTACAGTTTAGCGTTAAGTAATATAAGCATTAATATAATAAGGCTTTATAATTTACTGGGTAATTACCCAGTATTTTGGCCATTGTTCCAAGTAACACATTTCTGTTACCATATATTTACTGGGTAAATAGCTAGTGATCGGTGGCTGTAGCTACCTGCTTATTACCTGCTTATAACACAATAATACACTAATATTCACCATATAGAAACCAGGTAAATACCCAGTATTTTTGTTTACACTTATTGGTCTGTATCCAGTAATGTCCAATAAACATTTAACAAGCTTAGTAGCTCCTGGATAAAAACTATCAACTGTAATTCACCGCGGGCCGCCAGAAATGTTTACGCGGGCCGCCATTGGCCCCCGGGCCGCACTTTGATAACCAATGGTTTAAAGGAATCAAACATTATACAAACACTCTTCTTACCAAATCGTGCTTTAATCTGGACTGTCCCACTGTCACAAAACGAAAAGTCAAATTCATCGAGTGACAGTAGCTTTGGATGGCGAAACAAAAACCAAACGTAAAGTCTTCTCTGCTTGTGATGCTCGAACACAGTTATATCATATATACGTTGTAGAGATTTCACTGTCCACGCTTTGTCTTTGAATGATGATGACGACGTTGCATCTTTTCGGTCAGAATCCAACCCGAGCGGCTCGGGCACTCAGCCCCAAGTCCAGGTCAGTCCCCAAAACATCGAAGTCCACGAGGGCGACACGTTGAGGTTGTACTGCCGTGCATCAGGATCGCCCACCCCCATGCTCACCTGGTTGAAAAATGGAGGAGTAATCCCTGCACAGGTGAGACTCCGCCCCCCGACCGCCCCCCCCCCCCCCCCCCCCCGCCGTCGCAGTACCTCAACGGCAACTTTAATAACGTGGTTTGATTAAAAACATGTTGCTGTGTGTCTTATCTCGCACCTCAAGGTGCGTACGGTGCCGCTGGTATTTCATCATTCTGTGCCAGTTTTTTTTTTTTTTTTTTTTTTTCATAACTATTCTCGCATTTGTGACCATTTATTTACCTTTATTTTTTTTTTCCTCCCCTTCTGTTTGTCTCCTCCCACCCCGTTCTGACGTTTCGCTCAGGCCATTCCCTCTCACGGTTTCCATCAGTTTAAAAGCAACAGTCTCGATGTGTTACACAGACGTATTGAGGAGCTGCAGGTCTGTCCATCTGTCTGATGTCTGTCTGTCTGTCCTGTCTCGTAGTTCACGTCCGTTGTCCACTACTGACCACTTGTCCTCACATTATTTTGTCCACTAAGTGCATGACCAACCATGTCTTTGATTCACGCCTTAAAAACCATTTACAATAGCGCTATGCTCACTAAGTCCATGTCGACCTGGTGCCAAATACACTTCCTGGTGTACTTTTGCCTGGTGTCCCACAGTCCTTCGTTTCGTCCATGTTTCTGTCCACATCATATCATCCCTCACATGTTTGAGCTTCATCAGTGTAGCACGTGTGTTGATAGGGGACTAGTGTACAGCAGCCACTGCAGGTATTTCAGACACATTTTTCTTTTTTTGGCCAGACACATCTGCCCCCGGGGGTGGGGGGGGGGGGGGGTTGTTGTGCGAGTCTGGTTTTCTCCACTGTCCTCCTGATTTCGGCTAAAGCTCCAGAGACCTAGTTTAATTCTGCCTTAGAGCCAGTGCCTTGTGTCAGCCTTTCCCAGGGGCCGCCGAGCTTTGCCCGTGCGATCACGCAGAAATTCTGTATGCTTTGGCAAAAATGGTTTTGCTTTGAAAGACTCGCCAGTGGGTTCAGACACCACATTGAGCAAAGGGCCCCCGCCCTCAGCCGCTGCTTGGTTTTTGCCTCGCTCATGGTTGAGCAGGCCGGAGCTAAGCGGCTTTGTCCATGGATGCCCCAACAACCACCCCCCCCCCTCCCCATTCCCCGGATACAGTAATCCATCCCTGGACCCTCTCCACCCTCCCTCTGCAGTGTTTCAAAACATTATTAAAGTTCATTTTCAGCTTATTCAGAGTAAATAAGTCAAATTGTTGACTCATGAGATATAAAGTTGTGAGAGTGGTGAAGTCGTTACAGAGTGGTTTGTTTTTACTGCCAGTTTCCTTCAAGGTACTTCAAAGGTGAATATTTTCGACTACAGTGATAACTCTCAGATTTGGGAAGGATTTGCACTTTCTACTCGCTTTGCAATGCTCAAATCAATGTCACAAACTGTCTAATTTTTCCCATAATTTTGTCCAATCACTAAATAGTAGTGTTAGTAAATGTAACTACCACCAATCATGCTATAATTAACACAAAAATCACCCTGTCGATCATAGTAATGTGGCACTGTGGTACTTATGAAGTACTGTGCCGTAGAAATTCTAAACCCTTACCCACGCAAAAAAATCCATGTATAGAAAAACTGAACTGTAGCAATAACAGCTTCTGTCTCTTCACCGTAGCGCTTTTGTGTTGCTGTTAGCTAGTAATGTCACAAATGTCAGTAATATGTCATATGTCGTTTCAAGGGAACGCGAGGCAGGTAAGTGATATATCTTTGAGATGTGATTGCTTGTGTATTTAAAGCTCCAGTGTGCAACTCCCGCCACCAAAAACACAAACTGCCGTCACTGCCGCCGCAGATAATGTTCTCTTTCAACATTTTGCTTTGGTATCTCACTACTTCACTCGTGTTTCAGAGAACCCGAAGTTAATTCCTTAACTTAAAGTTGTCGTTCAACTAGTGCTGCCTGGGCACGAGGTTAACGCACACGCCGCGTTTCCGTGACGACTGACCTGAAAATGTCATGTTTACCCGCCGCGACACCGGAGCCCGGGCACCGTTTACCAGTTAGCGCTGTTAGCTACATTAGCTCGTTTAGCGCCTAAAGAGCAGCGCTACAAATAACCAGCGTACCTGTGTGCTGCGTATGTTCGCCTCTGTTTTTAAAGTTTCGCGTTACTTTAGAGACTCGTTTTAACAATCCGGAGTCACGTAAACACGACGCCGCGCGCGTCTTTTTCCGGTCAGTCGTCGTAGAAACGCGTCGTGCGTTAGCGTTGACGCCGTCAATGCGCCCAGCACTGCTTTCGACATTGATTTCACCTCAGTGTTTAGCGCTTTTCCATGATACAGTTCTAGCACAGCTTGACTCCACTCTGTTTTTTTTTGTTTTTTTTGCTTTTCCATTACCGATAGTACCTGGTGCTTTTTTTTTAGTACCTGCTCTGATGAGGTTCCAAGCGAGCTGAGCCGATACTAAAACGTGACGTGGACAGACTGGCGGCCACTGATTGGTCAGAGAGTGTCGTCACTGAAAGAGTCATGAGCGCGACGTCCGACACGGGAATCAAATGGAACAAAACCGAACTGTATATCAGTTTAAAATACTCAAAACTCCTAAAAAAAACTTGCGTTAATCTCCAACATTTAGCAAGAACACTAGTTTGTGTGTTTGCGTCGCGTAAAAACGACAAGTCGGCCGTTTCGTGTAGCCGTGACATGACGACCACGCTCGCGTTGAGGATCTACTATAGTAACGGAAACCGGGTAGAGTCGAGCCGTGCCATACAGAGTTGTGCTAGAACTGTATAGCACCAGAGATACCTGAAGTTTGTAGCCATTTCGCTGCTCAAACTTGTCACCTGTCACCACAGACATAAAAAAACACAGGATTGACAGGCTAAACCAAGCATTGTGTGAACTCATGTAGCACTGGTTTGAATGTAATGGACATTTTTTTTAAATTCAAAGTTACACACTACAGCTTTAATGGCAGTGAATAGGCAACTTTGCAATGAAGTCCGGTGTTTAATAAGCACTCTTATTGATCTGTCCCTCTGTAGGCTCGCATGGACCGCACGGACATTGGCACTCTGCTCATCCCCAACATCAAGATGTCCGATGCTGGCACTTACATGTGCGTTGGCAGCAACAACATTGGCTCCAACAGCGCTCCGATTAAAGTCGTGGTGCTCAAAGGTGAGATGGCGGAGACGGCGCACCTGATTGAAATAGTCCTGGTTGCGATATTATATCATGTTTTTACTGACTGGGGCTGAGAATGTGTCTCATAAAATGTAAAAGTTTGAGTTTAGGGACACTATAAATCTTGGGGTTTGTGCACAAAATAACACATTTTAAAGCTTTGGGAAACGCTGATGGACAGTTTGTTTTTTTTGCAACGTTCTGCTTTTTGACGGATACAGCGGAGTGAATCCGTTAAAGTAAGTAAGAACGGAATGCGATGTGTTTGTTTGTTTTCCAACAGCGGACCACAGCTCCTCCGTGGTCAGCATCCAGCCTTCCATAGCTGACGTCCAGGAGGGCCAGAGTCTGGAGCTCAACTGCTTTGCTCCTGGAAATCCTCCTCCACAGGTCACATGGACGAGAGCCAGTGGACACCTCTCCTCCAACCACCAGGTAGTTTCACAAATGTACAACAGAATATAAGCTGCGTATGAACGACTATGTGTCATTGTCATTGTACAATTTCCCACTTTTAATGTGGTGTAAAATAACAACACGGCTCTTCTCTTAGAGTGTAAAACCTTAACCAAATAATGATATTGTGATATACGGGTATTGTCAGTTTTACCTCTCATACTTTAAAGGAAAAGTCACATTTTAATGTGCAACTACTACTTTTAAAGCACTTTTAAAGCAACATTTGTAGAGAACTGTGCGTACATTTTTTTTTCTGTTGGGCCATATTATTAAAGTGTTATTTGGCAGCATTAGTAGCTGTTGTTGTTGTTGAAATAATTAAATTCAATGATATTTTCTGAGTATTATGAGCAGAACTGAAGCGTCTCCTTCCGTCAGGTTCTGGGCAATCAGCTGCGTATCCTGTCGGCCTCCCCTGAAGACTCAGGAGAATATATCTGCCGGGTGCAGAAGAACCCTGCAGACCCGGGATCTCGCGTCCATCAGTCCTCGGTCTCCGTGTCCGTCACTTCATCTTCTTCACGTAGGTCAAATGTCTACATTTATACACATTTATACACGTTTGATCTCGCTGTACGCTGCTGTGTCAGAGGACGAGCAGTTACTTAACTGATTTCTTTCTCACTTAGGAAATTATACTTGATGGCAGCTGCCAGCCCACATTGATGGCAGCCCTTAATGGTGGGATAAACACATTAAGGGCAGGGCCGTACATAGCAGAGTGTTGTTCTCAGACCAAACACTGTCTCACTTCACAGATTAACTTTCCATTTCAGCTTTTCCAGTGTAGCACAGTGTGACCTCAGATTCAAAGATTTTCCTTGCTATTACTGTCCCATGATCTCATCCTCGTTCACTCCCTCCTGGACTGCCGAACTTCGAGAAAAAACTAACCGCCAACGCAATAATCCATGGCCACATTGAATAGTCATTTGTTACTCTGTGTGTGTCTGTGAATAGTAAATCAGATTAATGAAGAGAGATTGTGGACAGTAATGTTCTGAAAAGGATCATGTCCCGAGGCCAAACTGCTGATTTCTGCTGCAGGTCCTCAGAGTCCAATCATCGCCATTGAGCCACACAGCGCCGCGGTGCGTGTGGGGGAGACGGCCAGCTTCAGGTGCAGGGTGTACAGCGGCACGCAGCCCGTCAGACTGGAGTGGAAGCTGGCCAACAATCAGCCACTGCCAGGTAATCATCACAAACACACACATACATACTCAGAGGACACAAACTGGCTGATGTCAAGGCTGCTCACTTCCCCATGTGTCAGTACATTAAATCTTGAAGGGTTAGCAATCGTATTAAATCTGGTTCCATATCCATAAATCATATCTTCCATCCCCAGAATATGTCATCCAAATCAGTCCTCTACTTTTTTTTTTTTTTATAGTTTTGCCGCTCACAGACAGACACACAGACTTGGCCAAAAAACATAACCGTCGTGGCCAGGGGTCTCGAGGGGCCGCATGTGGCCTCAAAAGAAAAAAAAGAAAAAAATTCATTTAAAATATTTCTCTTTCAAGGTCTTATTCAGAGATCAAGGCGAGAAATAAGTGATTGAACATTTGGGGCTACTAAAAATATGTCAGACAAACTTTAGTTTGAAGTGTTTGAAATACGGAAAAGCCATTTCCAACATTGAAATGAAGTCGTGTGCACATGAAGAAATAGTCTTTTGGATCCATATACTGTACTTATGCCAGGTTTTCTCGAGCATGTGCTACATAAAATCCAAATATCTGGGTCACTTTTTATTATTATTATTTTATTATTATAAAACCCTAACCCACAAATATAAACAGCTATGAAATGTCAATATATATATATACATATATATATCTACATATATGTATGTGTAATATACATATGTATATACATACATACATATATATATAACTTAAAATGATATATGTTTAATATATATATATCATTTTAAGTTATATATATATTTTGCCCTGATGCACTTTGAAAGTGACCTGACTTTCTTCTCGAAAACAAAAAGTATCTCCGAATGACTTGAAATTTACCATCATAATAGTCGGCATCGCCCTGAACAAGGAGCCATTGAAAATATTTGCAAACCTCTTAAGGAATAATTTAAATACATTTTTGAAAATCAGGAAATGATCCATTTGCCCTGATGCACTTTGACAGTGAGCTGACTTTAGTCTCGAAAACAAAAAGTATGTCAGAATGACTTGAAATTCACCATCATAATAGTCGGCATCGCCCCGAACAAGGATTCATTGAAGATACTTGCAAACCTCTTAAGGAATAATTTTAATGAATTTCTGAAAATCAGGAAATATATATATACATACATATATAGATCGTGCAGACCCCTGGTCTTGACTGTGACCAATAAAACAAAAAAAAAAAACTATAAAACATGGCTAATGAAACAACATAATGAGTGCTGATTTTGTGATGTATTTATCTATTTTGATTAACTCTAACACATGACAAATGAACTGAACTGTCCCTTTAAGAAGTCTGTAACAAGTCATTTTGTCCCTCTGTCTTCCAGATAACGTCAAAGTCAGCCCAGATGGCTCCGTCATGACCATCACCCACGTTCGCTCCGTCAACCACGGCGCCTACCGCTGTGTGGCGAGCAACCTATTCGGCATCACGCACACCATTGTGTCTTTGATCGTCAAAGGTGAGTTAAAGCGGAACTAGACCGGAAGTTCCTATTAACGCTGTTTTTGTGTATCTGCGTCATTACCTTGTTTATGAAGCCCTGGCGGTTCGAAACAAACAGCTCAGCCATTGCTGAGAACGTTGTGTTTTATTGTAATCTCGGGGCTCAACGAGATCACTGAAAATCCCGTAATAGTTACGTAAGCAGCGGTTCTCCTGAACAACAGATCGTCCTCCTCCGGGCACTAGTCCGGGCACATCCGGTTGCGTACATTGAACCGCAGAAGAAGAATAACGTCCGTTGTGGAGGTGTTTCTCACGAGCAACAGTGTCTTCTGACTCTGGGTCTGACTCCGGTTTAAAGTCATAAAAGGGACTGCGGCGGGGAGTCGTGAAGAAGCTATTTTTAAACACTGTTAAAACAATGTTTTGATAATGAGGAGCAGTGCATCCACCGTTCCAGAGGGGGGCGCTGCGCTTCTGAGAACGGATGTGCTGGATAGTACTGGCCAATCACAAGACTCTATCTTCTGGGGGTGAAAGTTCACTCTGAAATCTCGCAGCAGAAAAACCCCGTCAGAAAAGAGGATTTCTATCAGCTTGTTTATAGCAACTAGGAGGTTTTTGACCATAAAAACAAGTCAATATATGTAAGTAGACCTCCATAACTAACATTTATGTGCAACAGGACCACTCTATGTCACCTTTAACATGTCATCTCCCGGTGCTCTGCAGACAAGGGTTCCCTCTAGTGACCGATCAGAGACATAGCCGTGCAATCACTGTGTGTGTCTGTGTGCTCTCAGAGTCTCCAGTGGCCACCGTCACCCCTCTTGGACCCGTGCGCGTCAGAGTGGGCGAACCCATCAACCTGGAATGCCGGGCGTCGGGAGAGCCGCGACCTTCCGTCTCGTGGCACAGGCTGGACAGCAACCGCAAGACCGTGCTGAGCAGCCCCGTCCCCGTGGAGTCCAACGCACTCATGCAGGTACTGCTGCGGCAAGGAAAAAGCTTCAAATCACTGATTTCTTCAACGTTGTGGCCGAAATCCAAATTTCCTTTTGCGCAGATACTCGTAGCGCGTCCGGAAGACGGCGGCACCTACGTGTGCACAGCTCGCAACAACGAGGGCTCTACGGAGACCAAGGTGGAGGTTGTTGTTGAGGGAGGCGCTCAGCTTCCATCGGTGCCTCGGGCGTCTGTTCCTGAGCCGATGATGATCGTGGTGGAGGGACAGACAGTAACACTGCTCTGTGACGCCCATGGTAATAACTGCTCAAACACCTTAAACTGGCTTCTTATCTCACTTTTCGTACAAAAGAAATAAAGCAACAATAGAGTCTGAACATTTTTTGCTTTTCTAGGTTTCCCCTCACCAACAATCACGTGGTCCAAGCTGAGGTCTCCTCTTCCGTGGGGACACAAGATTGTCAAGAACAGCTTGGTTCTGCCCACCGTGGGCCGCCAGGACTCTGGAGAATACATCTGCAGCGCCGCCAACCGCATGGGAACCAGCGACGTCACCATCGTGCTCGATGTCGAAAGTGAGTCTTGTTTTAAAAAATGTCAATTTCCAACTGAACTGAACTGATCAGAACTTCATTTTCTGGGCCCGATTTCAGTGATTTTGGTGTCAAATGATAGGTGAAAATTCTAATTAATAAACCAGAAATCCTTTTTATATCTCTTTCTGCCATTTACTTGACAAAAGGTTTGTTCGCATTACAGATGTGAATGTGAAAAATGTACATTGATTGGGATCTTCAGGTTATAATTGTTTATAACATTGATTGTGTTTGTTGAACGCTATGCTGTACAAATGATATGTACAGTTGGAAGCAACGGATTCAGATCCTCATAAGCAAATACATTTGCCATTTTTGCACATTTGTAATGAACGTTTTGCTGGAATAATGTTGTGCAATGTGCTGTTTGTGCATATGAGTAAGTGGCAGAAAGAGATGTAAAATGGATTTCTGATTTATAAATGAGATATTTTACCTATGATTTGACACCAAAATCACTGAAATCCGCCCAGGAAATGAAATTCTGATTTAAAAGACGGTTGTAAATTTACTTTTTGAAATGAACGTGGCTAATGGGATTTTTGCTAATCTGTTCTACTAAAAGGAATTCTCTCAAGTATTGTATATTGATGTTATATATTAATCATAATCCAAGTCAGTCTATGCTTTAGTATTCCCCAATATAAATATATATTTTGCATTCCTCCTGTGTCTAGCTGTTCCTTATGCCACCTCTGTGCCTGATGATGTGGCTGTGCGGGTAGGCGAGGTGATCAGGTTGCAATGCCTGGCGCACGGAACTCCTCCTTTGACCTACGCTTGGACCAAAATGAACGGACCCATGTCACCGCGGGCTCAGATTAACGGAGGCGATCTGCAGATCAACCTGGCCACCGCTGAGGATGCTGGGAGCTACAAGTGTGTGGCCACTAATCGAGTGGGCGACAGTCAAGTTGTGGCTAAAGTCACAGTCAGATGTAAGTGTAAAAAAAATATCACGATTGGATTTTTTAGCAGCTCAGAACTTCAAATGGATGCAATGAAGTGTATGATACTGATGTTTCTGTGGCACAACTAGACCTTCAGTACACGATGTCTCTATTGTTTGCCTCCCCAGCACCTCTGGCGGTGCGCGTGTCACCACAGGTTGAGGTAAGGGCGCAGGGCAGTGCTGTGGAGTTCACCTGCTCAGCAGCCGGAGGTACCGACACCAAGATTGAGTGGTTGAAGGAAGGAGGTGCTCTGCCGCCGAACCACCACGTGAAGGACGGCGTGCTCAGGTGACTCATCGTGCTCTGTATTGTTATAAATGATATTATATTATCATATAGTTTTATATAGTTGTAAACAGTATGTAAACATATATATGCATGTATATTTCTATATGTATGTATATATGTATGTATATATATATACATAATTATATATGTATGTATGTATATATATACACACATATATATGTATATATACACACATATATATATATATGTGTGTATATATGTGTATATATATATATATATATATATATATATGTGTGTGTATATGTGTGTATATATATATGTATATATATATATATATGTGTGTATATGTATGTTTGTATATATATATATGTATATGTAGTTCTGAACAAGACAAAAACAGCTCTGAATATTTATATATGTACAACATTAAAGGAGCAAACCCACATTTTTTCATGTTCTGTAACATGAAAAAAATATAACTTAAATACAAATATAAACTTCAATTTTATCATCATTTTATCAGACTTACACTTTAAATAAATAATAATTAGATCTCATGTTCATCCACATACTGTAACTGTGTATCTTCCTATATTTACCTGCTGCTTATAACACGTGACAACTGTCTATTACCTTCTGCTCTGTTGCAAGTGCTCTTATTGTGGGACCAAAAATGATGATCTTCTTTTATCTTTTCTTAATCTTATAACATTACAAGTTAATGAAATATTAAATCACAGCTTGTCTTCGTGCGTGTGATTCCATCTCTGCCTCTAGGATCGAGAACCTTGAGCAGAGCAACGAAGGAGTTTATATCTGCAGAGCCAGCAGTGTGTACGGTCAGGCCCAGGATACTGCCAGACTGACAATTCAGGGTCTGTAACCATTTACTTGCAAATACACCAAAGTAAGTACCGCTTAACTAAAACGTGTGGGGATTTAATGTTCTGTTCCATTTTCGTTCGCCACAGCCCTGCCTAAGGTCATGATCAACGTGCGCACCTCGGTGCAGACCGTGATGATCGGCAACTCCGTGGAGTTCGAATGCCAGGCCGTCGGTGACCCGGAGCCCACTGTCCAGTGGAGTAAAGTGGGCGGGGCTCTGCCGGCTCACATCATGGTGAAGGGCGGAATGCTGAAGATCGAGCAAGTGGCAGAGGCGGACGCGGGGCAGTACCGCTGTACCGCCACCAACGACGTCGGCTCGGTGCAGTCCCAGGTGGTGCTTCATGTGCAGTGTGAGTAGTCCTTGAATGAACCTGGTCCCACACGCACACGCACACGCCACACACACGCACGCACACGCCACACACACACACACACACACACACATTCTTGTACTTGCTGCATACTGAGGACTGGGTTGCTGACAAAGTGAGGACCAGCATTTCCACTTTATAAATCGACACAATTACAAATATCTACAAAGAACTAGTAGTTGCAGTACCATAAGATGTCTGCAGGTGGAGCAAAATGGGCTTGAAAACTTTTTCGATGTTTTTTTTTTTTTTGTAATTTTTGGTCCAAAATTTGACAAAAACGTCATACTATATTATGTCTTCCAAAATTTGAAAAAAAAAAAAAGAAAAAAAATTTGAACTTTTTTTTGAAAAAAATTTATAAAAATCATTTGAAAGAAAAATTTGGAAAAAAAAATTGGAAAAGAAATTTGAACTTTTTTTTTGAAAAAAACATTTGGAAAATTTTTTTTTATTTTTTTTTAACATTTTTTATAAATTGATAATAGCATGTTATAGCAACCTAAGGAAGTTATTTCAATGAATACAAAGCGAGGACCGGCCAAAAATGTCCTCACTTTGTTGGTTAAAAACCACTGGTCCTCAGTATGCCGCAAATACAAGAACACACACACACACACACACTTACTTACTATATTTATTAAAGGTCTGCATTTTTAAGAAGTAGTGAAATCCAATACACTCTTAGAAATAAGTGTTCCAAAAGGGTCCTTCTACCTGGAACCATTTGTTTCTGGGTTCTTGGTAACACGAATGGTTCCAGTAAGAACCATTTTGATCCAGAGAACCCTTTAAAACCCCTTTCCTGAATAAAGGGTTTTAAAAGGTTTCTTGGTGGAACCCTCCAAAAGGGTTCCAGGTCCTCCAGAACCTTATATGGTTCTACTTAGCACTTTTATTTCTAAGAGTGTAGCAAGACTGCAGACTATGAGGTGGACTCCTGTGCTCAACCCTCCTTTTCCTAAGCACGTCAAGGAACTACGGTGGTCTTCATTTGCTCAATAAGCCTCAAGATTTGGGCGGCTGTAAGAAACATAGTAGTACAAGATGGCAGTCTCTCTTAAAGTAAGGCCCTTGCTTAAAATACTACGTAAAAAAAAGCTGTATTATAAGGCTTTGGGGGGAAAAAAATGCACTAATACAAACACATGTATAGTTTATTCCATTTGAAGCCTTGCAAATATCTCACGCTTGACCTTTAAGCCTTTATCTCTTATTAAAATTCCTTTCTGTTTTTTTTTTTTTTCTCAGCTCTTCCTCAAATTGCTGCGCTGCCTGAAACTAAAGAGGTGACCGTGGGCTCTGATGCAGTCTTACCCTGTGTGGCCTCAGGATATCCTGTACCTGTAATCAAATGGTCCAAGGTAACTAAGATGTTTCTGTAAACCAAAACTATGCTTATTTAAATCGGTCCTTTTTTTCACAGCAGCAGTTTTGACACGGGACTGAAGCCTTTGTCGATTATTACTTCACTGACGTGCGTCTCCGACTGTTTCCGTGTCTGTACCGTAGATGGACGGAGAGCTTCTTCCCAAGTGTTCCCAGGAAGCCAACGTGCTGACGGTTCCTCGCGTGACCCACGAGGATTCTGGGACCTACGTGTGCACCGCCTCCAACAAACAGGGCAAAGTGGAGGCCTTCACTACGCTTCAAGTTCACGGTGTGTGTGTCCCGCATTGAGTGGAGACTCCGATAGAGATGAATCAAACGTTGTTGTCTGTATCTAACTGTGAAGTTGTGTGCTTTATTTTGCAGAGAGAGTGATGCCGTACTTCGCCCAGGAACCACTGTCCTACCTCACGCTACCCACCATCAAGAACGCCTATAAGGTTTTTAGCATCAAGATCAACTTTAGACCTGATAATGTCGATGGTAAGCAAGCACGTGCTTAAAATATCAGTGTACTGTATGACTTCTAATGTTATCGTGCCGTGTGCACTACTGTTTGTTGTGTCCTGTGTAACTTTACCGAGTCGTCTTCTCTCTTTTCCTCGTCACCTTCCTCTTCCTCTCACCCACGCGGTGGGAAGGTCTCATATTGTACGCCGGTGAGTCTCGGTGCTTGAGAACCACACGGAGCTCAAGGCCGATTGTTGTGAAGTGCTGCTTTGTTGTTTTTTTTGTTTTTTTTGGCTGCATCGGAACTTTCACGTAATGCATCCGGCTCAGAGCGGATTCAGGAGGCTTTGAAAGAGATGCGATATTGTTGCATGGCCCGTGTATTTATACACAAAAGCGCCTTTCTATTTAAATATTACATATCGTTGGCTTGGTTGTAAATCTCCTTCTCCGTCATATTATAATGTATCAGCTTCTGCATTGCCTTTAAAGTAGCACTGCTGCCTAAAATCACAGCAATTGTATAAATGCAATGTTACGCTCATATTTCTTGATATTTATTTATATTTTTTTTTACAAATAGTTTGTGGAGACATGACAGAAAATTAAAAAGACAGTATATTATTTGGATTGTCAAGAAGCCATACATTGTCACATGTCTTTATATTGAAAACTGAAGATTTTCCACTTTCACCCACCAAATTATAAGCTGCATCAATATCTTTTGTCAAAAGATATCATACAAATACTCCATATATACATGTGTGTAGGCATGTCAGGCTCATAAAAGCATGTAAATATCCAGCATGTGGGGAGAAAAAAAGAAGATAAGTAATTCATTGATGTAACTGGTTGCACTTGGCAGCCCATCCTTAGGACAGCAGGTCATCACCTGGCTTTGGTTGGCTTTGAATTTGCCTCACCATAGCATGCTGCTTTACAATCAGCTTTCTAGAGATCATCTCCATGTGTGATGACTCTATTACAATCAAATATCCATCCCAACAAGTCACTTCTACTACTACTACTTGTACTTGTACTCACCTCAGACTCAATTCAATCCCAGCAAATACTTGAAATCCTGGAAGATTTGACTTGTTTAAATTCAAACTTTATTGACTTGTTAAGATGGATATTATCATATATATATTTAGGATCATGTTTATCTATTCGTTAGTGTTCACTAATCCTGTTTGATTGCGGTGCAGGTATGATCCTCTTCAATGGCCAGAGGAGAACGACAGGAGCCGACTTTATCTCTCTGGGACTCGTGGGCGGTCGCTTGGAGTTCAGGTCAGTTTGTTCTCTACAGTTAAAAACAACGTTTCTTTGAGCTTCTTTCTTTAAAATAAATAAATAAATAAATAAATAAAAAAAATCTGTTGATTTTTATATATACCAGGTTTGACGTGGGCTCCGGCATGGCCACGATACGTGACCCCAACCCCGTCAAACTGGGAGAGTTTCACACCGTTGAGCTGTATCGCAACCACACCCTGGGTTACATCATCGTCGACGGAGGGGAGCCGATCAACGGCAGCTCGCAGGTATTGACGTCGGTGTGACTGTAACTCCCACTGTCACCTGCTGCACGTGCATTTAAAGGGGACACATTATGCAAAATCAACTTTGTAATCATTTTAATACTTATATTTGGGACTCCGGAGGCCCTATGAGTCAGACTCAGACTCAGTCATGTTTTTGTGGTCCGCCTCAGTCTAAGTACAGGAGATAAACTATGCGATGTTGACTTCCGCGCTCATTGCTGTGTACACAATGGTACATTCCTGGAATTGTTGTCTCACGGAGCTCCGCTTTGTCCCTACAAACCTGAGAGTGCAGGCGAGGGCAATTGTATCCGGGAAAAAGCGGAAGTCCGCCAAAGTGTTCTATCCTTGGCTCCACAGTGCAGCACAGGGTTCTACACAAACTTCCAGCATCAGAGGATTTACGTGTCCAGTGGATACATTTTACATATGACGGCAATGTGCCGGCCAGAGTCGAATGCTAACTGCTGTTAGCTGCCGAAGCCTCAGTGACGCTGACGTAGTTTCCTGTGTCTCATTTGCATTTAAAGAGACAGGCGCTCAAAACAGAGCGTTCTGAACAGGGCTGTTTTGGCAGGGTGATTGAACTGCTGTGGTGCTTCATCCTGAAGGTATTTTGACCAAAGCATGTCACAGACATGTTCATTAGGACACCAGGGAACTAGGTTAACTATAACTAACTATATAATATGTCTCCTTCCTATGTATTCAGTGATTCATTATCCATATCTGCTATATTTCCTTTCCTCAGGGCAAGTTCCAGGGCCTGGATCTGAATGAGGAGCTGCATGTGGGCGGTTACCCTAATTACACACTTCTTGCCAAAACTGCCGGCATTAAGACTGGGTTTGTTGGTAAGAACAGAAAAAAACAGGATGGACTAAACATTTTCTCTTTCCGTCACGATTTGCCATCGTTGAATATTGAATACTGTGCAGGTTGTATCCGTCAGCTGCTCATCCAGGGTGAGGAAGTCATCTTCAAAGACCTGGACCGCAGCTCCACCGGTGTCACAAACTGTCCCACCTGCAAAGATGGCCCATGCCAGGTCAGTGACGTCTATCCTCCGTGTACATGTGTCGCACGTGGTCTTTCGAGTCCATCGTTTCAAGAAGCTGTCCCCTCTTGTCGTTTAGAACGGCGGCAGATGTGCAGATTCAGATGCCAGCTTGTACAAGTGCACTTGCCCAAGAGGATTCACCGGAAGTAACTGCCAGCACCACTCGTCCCTGCACTGTCACTCAGGTACATTTAAAAAATCCACCAAAAAACAAGAATTAACATATAATAGAATTGATCTGTGATTTTGTGACTTTCCTTCTTCTACCTGAATTCCCACAGAGGCTTGTGGACCAGATGCCACGTGCATCAACCGCCCGAGCGGCCTGGGTTATGACTGCAGGTGCCATCTTGGAAAATTTGGAAACAAATGCATGGAAGGTAAGAGAGGAAATCAACACGCTCGCACAGATACTGATCAAAATGGCCAAACGACGACTGTAGACTGTCGCAAAACATATCTAATACATCGCCTTTACCTCCACAAGGGGAACTAGTGACCACTCCGCTGTTTGACGGTGAGGAGACGTACATCGCGTATCCTCCTCTGACCAACATCCACGACGACCTGCGCGTTGAGGTGGAGTTCAAACCACAGGATCGAGACGGCCTGATGTTCTTCTGCGGCGGGAAGAAAATGAAAGTGGAGGACTTTGTCGCCATTTCCATGGTGGAGGGTCACGTCGAATTCAGATATGAGCTGGGCACAGGTAAAGAAGACTTTGATATTAAGCGTGAAGCAAATTGTCAGAGGAGGTAAAAACTCTCTCAACGTCTTGATGTTCAGGCCAAGCTATCCTTCGTAGCCCCGAGCCTGTGTCTCTGGGTCAGTGGCACAGAGTCGTGGCCGAGCGGAACAAAAAGTCCGGCTACCTCAAGGTCGACCAAGGCCAAGCGGAGAGTAAGACATCGCCGGGAAAAGCCCAGGGCCTCAACATCCACACACCCATGTACTTGGGTGGAGTGCCCAAAATGGACATCCTCCCTAAAGCCGCCAATGTCAGCGAAATGTTCGGCGGATGCATAGGAGAGGTGAGGTCTGACCTGCTGATAACGGATATAAAAACACGACATTGTGTCATTGCCTTTATCTGCTAGCTAAACGCCTGTCACTTGACGCATCTCCTGTTAGGTTTCCATCAACAACAAGAAGGTGGATCTGTCCTACAGCTTCGTAGACAGCAGATCCGTGCGAAGGTGCGTGGACAACAGTCCCTGCGACCGCCGGCCCTGTCTGAACGGCGGCCACTGTATGTCGAGTGTCGAGTACGAGTACCAGTGCCTCTGTAAGGATGGATTTGAAGGTAAGTGCTAATATGAAGCTGGAGAGGGTGTAGCGTTATTTGTACGCTGCATCCTTCATTTTTTAAAAACCTGACCTGTGGGCGCGTTTGTGTTCATAAAAGCAGCGGTCGAATTCACTCCCGGAAACTTTCAATGAAACTACGATCTATAATGTAGCCATCTTTGGTCTACTCTAGACATAAAACAATTCACTTCCTGTGTGCAGCGTGGGAAGATGTGACAAGATCTTAACACCTCCATACTGAGAAACGATCTCTGCTGCTGGGGGTTGTACCTATGTTCCCCGGGTCCTATGTTCCCCGTTTTTCCCAAAAAAGGTCCACTTTGTATGTGACAGGGGAACATAGGACCCTTTTTTTGAAAAAGGGTAGGGTTAGGATTAGTGTTAGAGAAAGGGTCCTATGTTCCCCGGTCACATACAAAGCGGGGGAACATAGGACCCAGGGAACATAGGTACGGTCCCCTGCTGCTGCTAGCATAAATTATGACATGCTATGAACACGTCGTCACTGACTCAGAACTGTCTTATCTGAATAATAACGTCATACAAGTGTATATCTGCACCTGGGCTCTCTCTTCTGTCTCGACCTCACCTCCATCTTGTCCTTTTCTGTCCCCCCATTTATCCTTTCACCTCAACCGGTCTAGGCAGATGGCCGCACAGCTTTAACCCTTTAAAGCCCAAACCGTTAAATAATTGACAGAAAATTCAAATTCTTTGAAACTGGAGCCTTTATTGGTCTTTCTGAACAAACAAACAAACAACTTTTTTTTTTTTTTTTTTTTTTTTCAAATATCAATTTCCATATAGGGGTTTTAATTTGTATCATATCAAATATTCAAATAATATATGCTCAAATGCACTAACCAATCCAACAAATCCAACAAAAACAATGCAGCAATTGAACTGGCAGGGTAAAAGTCTAGAAGACATAACATTTCAGTTTTTTTTTTTAACTCATTCTGCGGTTCACAACCTTTTTATTTTGAGTGACCTGTGGCTTGAAAACAGTTATTCAGACAAGGATGCACTCTGCATTTCTCACAGTACACATGGGCAAAGTGGCCTACGCAGTACTTGCATCTCTGTCGGGTTTCCCATAATTTTATACATCGGATTTGTCAAGGAAAAAAATGTCACGCTGCTCATGTGGGGTGCTTAAAAAAACGAATGTATCACATATGATACGTTTGGCGTTATAGGGTTAGGGTTATAGGGTGATGCCTAGTGTTGCTGATTAGTGATGCTCATTGTGTGAACTCCCCCCTTGTCTTTGGTGTGTCTTTGACCTCTCACCTCTGACTCCTGCTCCTGGTGTGTGACCTCGCAGGTGAGCACTGTGAGGTGGTGAGAGACGTTTGCCAGAGCAGCCGTCAGTGCCAGAGCGGCGGCAGCTGCGTGGACGGCCGGTGTGCGTGCGCGCCCGGTTACACGGGCCTCAACTGTGAAGAAAGTAAGTATGAACCGTCCGCTCTTCTTACCGTGCACACGTGAACGCAGCTCAATTGTTTATGATGATGATGCAAATCAAAGCGTATGGCATCAGTACGTGTATGTAATCCACTGCACGCACCTGCATCCTATATATATATATATATATAAAAAAACCTACACATACAGCCAGAAACAATCCCATATGACCCACATTCTTCACAATATGAAGTCCCTCTAACATCAGACGGTTCGCTCCCAGCCTTCAAATCAAATTCATGCTGGTAGGGGGTTACCCACGAGTGATTAAATGTGTCTTACCCCTGCGCTCTTATGGCTATATCCTGCACACACAGGCCAGGTCTTCAGCTTCCCCGCGGCCCTGTGGAATGTGGAAGCTAGCGAGGCAAATGGTACAGTATTCCAACGTTCGAGTCTGCCTGAAGTGACCGTGACTAACAGAGCGAGCCCGTCTGAGCTCACCGTGGGGGGGGGGGGGGGCACCCCGCGACCCTCAACCCACCAACTGTCTGTCGCTTAACACATGTTCGCGCATAAACTCAAAACCCAAACATGCATCTCTACTTTACTGGTAACTGAGGCTCTTATCCCCATCAGAATGTTGGGAGAGGGGAATTCTGCATCTATGATTAAAAAAAAAAAAAAAAAAAAAAAAAAGGTAATAGGATGATAAACCGCAGCTGGGAGATCAAATGATCTTGATCTCTCTCCGTGCTTTTTTTTTTTTTTTTTTTCATTTCAATAAGTAAACACCATGATGTGGAATTCCCCTTGGTTTCCTTTTTTTTTTTTTTCCTGTCATCGTGTGAAGGAATGGGAGGTGGTTACTCACTCATAAAATCTCTTGTTTCCCTCCCTTACAAAACTCTCACTCTTGCAACCAACAACAAAGGGGGGGAAAAAAAACAACAACAAACAAAAATCAATGTTTTTCTCATCGGAATTCTCCCGAGCCGGAAACTAATCCATGTTTTTTTTTCTCTGTGACTAACAACTCCGATTGTCGAAAGCACAGTGTGATCGCCGTGTGCAACGTGTGTCGGAATTCTTTCCCTCATGTGTTTCATGTTACTTTGTGCATGGATTCGTTGTTTGTTTGAGTCCAGTGCTGAGTTCTGCTGTGGAAGGTCAGGGACGCTGTGACGTGTTAGGAATGGCAAATAATGTCCATCTGTCGGTGGGGGAGTGGCAACGTGTGTCTGTATCGTGCCGTTTGTTTGTGTTTCAAACTTATAAAATGTGTCAATAAGTAATAATTGAACTTTAAAGCCGTAAAAGCACAATCTTGCTTTACAACCGCTAGTTTATAGAGGATAATGTTAACAGACTTCAGACTGAAACATCGAGTTCTTTGCCAGTCAATGGCTAAAAAGACTAAGTGAGGATGTAGCAGCAAAATATACAAATAAGTAGAATTTTGTTGCTTGAATTCACCTTTTCATTTCTCAGAAGAAAGTGTTATATGACTGATGTATCTAACCGAGCCTGTCTTACCAGGACGTCTTCTATGCTTCTGCCACTGGAGGGCATCATAACACATTGCACAGTAGCCTTTGCAAAAACTGTTAATTTATGTTTTTATTATGTTCTTCGTGTAGATTCACCCTACCAATATGCAGCTCATTTCCACAATGACGGATACATCGCTCTGCCTAAATCCGTTTTCCCGAGAAGGTTAGTTTGATTTTGTAGTAATACGGTATAGTTTGGAAATGAAGGATGAATACATCAAGTATTGTGTTTTTCTTTTTCTTTGCAGTGCCCATGACTCACCAGAAACCATCGAATTAGAGATCAACACGAGCTCCTTGGAGGGTCTGATCCTGTGGCAGGGTGTGGTGAGTGCTTGATCCTGTCTTCAAACTGCAGGACTGAACCATTATGGTTTTAACCCCAATCTTAAAACCTTAAATTCTTAATCCTCACCCAAATTTTTTACCACCTCACATCAGCACTGTTAATCTCCACTATCATCACCCCCCCCCCCCCCCCATCTGTGAAAGAATGACACTTATTAACGTTCATTTTGGACTTAAACGTCAGCACCAACTCGTCACAGACGCAGTGTCTGATTGGCTGTTGAGCTGCGATCATATCATCGCCACACTGTCTAAACCAGGGGTCACCAACGTGGTGCCCGCGGGCACCTGGTAGCCCGCGGGCAGCCAATACGGTGCCCGCGGGCTCACTTCACTTCACTTGCATGTATCCGTATGATCGCTCAGTAAAATATCTTTGATATTGTTTATAAAAACTGGTAATCGTTAGGAGTAAGCACTGGAATGAATGTGTATGCAGTTGAATGCATAATATTAATCATTTAAATGGTAAACAAACAAAAAAATATTATATGGTAGCCCTCCATATTATTTTTTACCCTTAAGGTAGCTCTCTGTCTCAAAAAGGTTGGTGACCCCTGTTCTAAACTCATACAGTAACTGACTTGTTGGCATGTTGGCTGCGAGTGTGTCTGACACCACTAAATAAATGCATGTTGCTTCTCTAACTCATCCTCATCCATTTCCCTTCAGGAGACCCGCGGCGCACGTAATTTGCGAAAGGTGCATGCTAGTAAAAAGGTATCTCTCGACTCTGAACACAAGACACTCCTCATATAGTTTGTTTTTGCATGTTTCATAATAACATGCATTTTCCATAAAGTATATGTATGTATGTATGCCATGATAAGGAAATGTCTGGAGAACCACATGATTTGAAACAAGAAGATATTGTACTGTATTTGTACGGCACGACATGATTCCGTGAAGGTTAGACACTACCGTTCGAAAGTTTGGGCTCACATAGAAATGTCCTTATTTTTGAAAGAAAAGCACTTTTTTTTCAATGAATGGAACATTAAATGAATCAGGAATCCACTCTATTCATTGTTAATGTGGTAAATGACTATTCTAGCTGCAAACGTCTGGTTTTTAATGGAATATGTACATCGGTGAATAGAGGCACATTTCCAGCAACCATCTCTCCAGTGTTCTAATGGTAAAAAGTTACTGAAAACATTTTTGCTGGTTCTTTGACGAAAGGGCAAAATGATTATTTTGAATAAAAATCAATATTTCTAATCTCGTCAATGTCTTGACTATATTTTCTATTAATTTTGCAACTCTTTTGATGAATAAAAGTGTGACATTTAATGGAAAACACCCAAAAAAAATTGTATAGGTGAGCCCAAACTTTTAAACGGTAGTGTGTGTCATACTACAAATACTGTTGAGTATAATCTGACTGCATTTCCTGTCGGTGTAAACTAGAGTTTACTCCCTCTGCTGACGAAACGTTTGAACTGACAGGAACCTGGAGAACACGGCAAAGGCAAAGACTTCATTACCCTCGGCTTGAAGAACGGACACCTTGTTTTCAGGTGACTAAGAGAGAGGCCTGTAATCGTGTGTGTGTGGCCCTGTTGATAACTGGATGTGTTTTGATGTATTCTTTTGTCACTAATAACGATAATGAGCACATGGGGTTGTAAAGTAAAGCTTACGATACGTGCAATATCTAGTTACCAGCTGGGCAGCGGAGAGGCCGAGATCATGTCCCGCAAGTCTGTCAGTGATGGGAAATGGCACAAGATCACTGCAGTCAGGTATGACAGGCATGATATTCTCATATGATTCAGTATATATACATATATATGTATATGTATACATGTATACACACATATATATGTATATACATATGTAAGTATATGTGTATATGTATGTACATTTATATGTGTGTGCATATATATGTATACATATATACATATTTATACATTAATGTATGTATATATATTTATATATGTATATACATATAAATAATATAGATTTTAAACTTATTATGTGTTTGTGTGGTATGTTAGGTGACCTTGAGTGTCAAGAAAAGTGCCAACAAATAAAATGTATTATAATTATTATGCAGTAAAGTATGTTAGTAAACTTTTTTTTTGTCTTTTCCAGCTATAACGTGTAATAAAAAGATATCTGTGTATCTGTGTCGGTTGTTTGCATTTGTCCCCCGAAACATTTTAATGTCTCGCTTGCGCTCTGTATAGAACTGGAAAAGATGGATATATCCAGATCGACGGAGGACACGCGCTACACGGACAGTCGAGAGGCAGAAGCCTCATGGTCAACACCAAAGGCAGCATATACCTGGGTGAGTGGAGGGTTGAAAATACCTGTGTATATACAAGTATTCCTAAGTTATATAGAATTTAATAAATAATTACATTAAATAAACCGTGTTTTTCTGCCATTTTCTGTCGTCGTTATCATTATCAAGTGCAGTTAGCTGCTGGATGCAATGTAATGCTAATATTTTGTGTTGCATGTACAGTAAACGGATACAAATGGATACAAAATGTTTTCAATTATGAAGCACTTATTTATTGACATAGCTGCTAGTTTTGTGCAAAAAAAAGGTAAGTAACAAAACCACCAACATTCAGGTACAATTACAATTTGCGTATAGTGCAAAAAGGTGACAGTTACAGTATCACCATCATTTGGGTATAACGGTCACAATTGGCTATTACAAAATTAACAGGTAACAATATGACCAACATTAAGGTGCAATGGCCGCAATAGGCTATTTGTTGCAGAAATATAAGTAACAGTACCAACATGACACAGGTACTGCACAGGTAGTGCAAAATATTCTGGTACATACATAGGCTGCCTACAATTACAGCTGTACTAGTATTTGCCAAAAAGGGACGCTAAGTATCACAAAGTGTCGCGAAGTATCACAAAGTGTCACAAAGTGTCAGAAAGTATCAGAAAGTGTCACAAAGTATCACAAAGTATCACAAAGTGTCACAAAGTGTCACAAAGTATCAGAAAGTGTCACAAAGTATCACAAAGTGTCACAAAGTATCATAAATGATCACAAAGTATCACAAAGTGTCACAAAGTATCACAAAGTGTCAGAAAGTGTCACAAAGTATCACAAAGTATCACAAAGTGTCACAAAGTGTCACAAAGTGTCACAAAGTATCATAAATGATCACAAAGTATCACAAAGTGTCACAAAGTAACATGAAGTATCACAAAGTGTCACAAAGTATCACAAAGTGTCGCGAAGTGCCAGAAATAGGCGAAGCTACTGTTTTATTGGCTTTTTAACAATACATTCATTATTTATGGGTTAATGGGCCGTGGGCCGGTCCAAATTGCTTGAAGGGCCTGATCTGGCCCCCGGGCCTTAAGTTGAATAGCCTTGCCTTAAACTGTGTTTTTTTACTGTATTTTAATAATAATTGTAAAGCTCCTGCTAATATCAAAATATTTCTCATTAAGTTGTTTTATACACTTTTTTAAATGTATTTTAGTTTGAATCTTTCATTTAAAATCTGCATCAGAGAACCGTATTCTCCCAGTCGTCCGATAAATGTTACCCGACAGTATAACGACCGGATGCTTATTTACAGGTGGCGCCCCAGACATGGTCGCCATGACGGGAGGGAAGTTTTCGTCCGGAGTGACGGGATGCGTGAGGAACCTGGCTCTGATGAACGCGCGGCCGGGTCAGCAGCCCGCTCAGGCCATCGACCTGCAAGCCCACGCGGCCCGCGGCATCAACGTGCAGCCGTGCTCTTTGTAGACCGCGCACGGGCAAAAAAAAAAAAACAACAACAACAACAACACACAAACACACATACACACATACCACACAGAGAGACTATTATGGAGTGATGTCATACATGAAGCAGACTCACACAGAGCACTGGGCAAACTTGGTGCTTCGCTGCAACCCAAAAAAAAAACAAACAAACAAAGATGACACCACTCTGTGTGCAGTAAAAACCAAAAAATAAATAAAAATAAATACATAAAGAAGAGAAGAAATTCTCTTCCACAGTGTTGTATCAACGACACACTATTAACACAGGAGAACCAGTACAGTTTACATACTTCCAGCAGTAGTTTTAGTCATGAGAACAGTAAGAGTAAAAAATATTAGGCCTTTCTACGATGGGTCGGATCCTATGGAGTTGGAGATGTTTTTACAGCACTGAATTTTTATTTATATATATATATATATATATATATATATGAATATATATATTATATTTGTGGGGAAGACATGCAAACTAACCATAACTGCTCTTCAACTTTCCTAGGGTTTATTCTGGGTTCTAATACTGTGTGTCCCAGGCTTTTTAATGGGCCTAACTGTATTAATACTTGAAGACATTTAGGCCTTCTTTCTTCACTTCTGTAGAGGAACCTTTTTTTTTTTGTTGTTGTTTTTTTCACCCCACCACCACCACCACCCTTTGAGCGAGCATGCATAGGACGTCTTGGTAGAGGAGCGCGCACACACACACAGTCACATACAGCTTTATGACACAACTCAGGTGGTCGAAAGTGTTACAAGAACAAACTTCGCTCGCTTTCACTGTTGCTGTGTCTTCCGAAAACGTATATATATATTTTTTTCATTTTTTGCACGAAAAAGAGAGAAACCTTGGTGCTATAGTGTCAGACGTGAAGACACATGTAGAGGAAACATGTACCGGACAAGGATGACGTTTTTTTTTAAAGTCGATTTTGTGACGATATGGTGAGATCGTATGACTGTGAGTGTGTAGAGTAGGTTAGTAAAAGGAGTACAGTTGTTGATTATGTGCGTTGTCTCGGGCCCTTTTCCCTGTTATCGCACACTTTGACGCTACTTAAAAGCCGCCAATCATCTGTGTGTATTTGTATGTGCGCGTACATCGTTTCCGGTTCGTGCCAAATTCAGTGAGTGTGATTTAAAAACTCTCTGTAGATCGTTTTTCTCTGCAGTGACAGATTCTTAAAAGCAGTCGTAGGACACAACAGTTATGACCGAAGCGTTGTGAGAATGCAGTGGAAGCCTCCTGTGTGTGTGTGTGTGTGTGTGTGTGCGCTGCGACCAGTTTTAGTGTAGCTCCGATAAAAGCATGCTGACCACAACACAGATTTTTGTACGCTTCAGATTTTGTATTAATATCCTAAAATTGAGCTCTATCCTATCCAGAGGTGGAAAGTAACTAAATACATTTACTCAAGTTAATGTATTGAATACTTTTTGTTTTTGTGTAATTTGTATTTTTTTAAGTACAATTTAAAATCAGGATTTTGTATTTTACTTGAGTACGTATTGATTCAAGTATTGTACTTAATTACTTTAAGTCATACTTACTTTGTCATATTTCTACTACCCTCACACCCCACGCAAAGTAACTAAGTAACTTTTACTTAAAGTACATTTCAAATGAACTACTTTTTACTCCTACTTGAGTACATTTTCAGATGACTACTTTTACTTCTACTTGAGTAATTATTTCATCAAAGTATTGGTACTTTTACTTGAGTACAATATTTTAGTACTTTTTCCACCTCTGATCCTATCCCTTAGTTGTTGCCTTGTTTTTATTTATTTTGGGTCTTTTCCTCTCTTTTTCAGTGCTTATGTTTTTTTGTTTTTTTTGATTCAGCCGTTTTAGAAACGATCACAGACGCTTGCTATTTTTCTTTCTTTTATTTGGTTATTATGTATTTCCTCCCACACCCTGTTGCTTTTTCCCCCCCGTCATGTTTTTTTTTATTTTATTTTTTTTTCAAATACCCCTTTTCAGTAAAGGTGACAGAAATCAAGCCCAGTGAATGTATGTGAAAGGTTAAAGTATGTCATAACTGAGTGGTTTGAAACTGGTTTACCATTATTCCCTCGTTGAAAAAAAAAAACAAAACAAAGAAAGTCTTAGGCTCTAAATGCGATGAATGGATTATTTATTTGTGCAGAACGGTGTCATCATGAAAAGAGCCAAACCTGTGGTCCATGATGAAGACACTGAAGCAGAGTAGGATATAGTGTGTGTTGGACGTCTAGGGTTGATCTGTTCCTGAACTGGATTTTCATTTCAACCGCCCACTGTTTTCTGATTTCACCCCCTCCATCACAAAATATGAAAGATGCACTTTTAATAAAGATGATTTTTTTTTTTTTTTTTTTTTTTAGGCCGGAAAAAAGTGAACAACACAGTTAAATGAAATATGGAATATTGTCCGTGACAGGACGACCAAACTGTTCAATTCCCGCTGTGGAAAGACGCTCCCCTTTGCCTTTGGTGTTTCTTAAATAAAAAGAAAAATTAATGTGCTATTTTTAATCTTTTGAGTTTTCTTTTCTGATCGACGTCGACATTCCTGTGACCTGCTCAACTCTGGGTAAGACTTCTCTTAACATTACACTGCCTTTTATTACAGGTAACATCCACTGTTCCCATGAGTCTGTCTCATCGTGAATACAGTTTTCTCCTTTTACAATCTGTTACCTTAGCAATGGATGAATAAAGCTATCATTTGCTATAATAAATTGGCCTTGTGAAAAGAAAGAAAATGTTATAACGGTTCACGTGACAGGAGACAAAATATTGTGTCCCCAATTCAGGATACTATTCCAATAAAAGGCTCTTAGAAATAAGGGTTCCAAAAGGGTTCTTCTACAAGGGCTGAGGTTCTACCTGGAACCACTTGCTTCTGAAAAACCCTTTCCAGAAGAAAGGGTTTTTCAAGGGCTCTTGGTAACACTAATGGTTCCAGTAAGAACCATTTTGCACACACAACACAGTGGCTCCAGAGTGAAACAACCTTGTGAGCGTTAAGGCCAACATGAGGACGATCCCTCTAGGGAAACCTACTACTATCCCTCATGAGCACGTTGTTGTGATATCAAACACACAGGTTCAGATGTGACTTTATATAAACGTACACTTCACGTATGTCAAGGTGAGTTTTCATTCAGGTTGGATTCGTTTGACAAGGCAAGGCTATTTTTCTTTACATATAAGGTCCTATCCCAATTCAAAATGCTTTACATCAGATAAAGTCAGTTTTTGCATCTACATTACCTATATATATATATATATATATATATATACCTATATACATTGGATGATACAATACAATATCACTGATTCATAACATACATTATCTCAAGGCACTTTACATGGTAAGGTCAAGACTTCCTTAACACCAGGTCTTGTGACCCACAGGACACAGCTCTCTTCCGAGCCAAACCATTTTTTTTTACCAGGTTAGCTGGACTTGGATGGGTTTTGTATGTGGTTGTGATTGAAAAGCTCAACCTTGCCTGAGGGGGATCCTCCACAGATCACTCCATCCCATTGTTATGTGTGAGAATGAGCTTCCACGATGTCCTGGCTGGGATTGGCTGATTGACTTGACCAGGAATCTGTCTTCTTCATCCATCCTCATCGCTTCAGTCGCCACCGTCTTCTTTCGTTATCCTTTGCAGATGCTTTTGACCAAAGCTTTTTGAGGCTCTCCCCAGACTAAGTCCATGTCTTCCCTGCTGGGTTCTTCCAACCAAAGTTTTTGGTGATTCAACCCGGTGATGGCGTTGTCTACACAGTCTTCTGCCATCCATGCTGTTCTTGTCTGGATCCTGACACCAGCATTCCTGATTCCTGAGGGAGTCCCTTCACTGCCTCAGTTCTAGCACCTGCCTGGTCTTCTTTATTGTGATCAGGTTGACCACCGCTCTTTCCCGATCGCTTCAGTTCTTTCAGTACTTGCAGGCATCTTTTGTGGAGCTTGTGTGGAATTCCATTTGGCCCAGCGGCAGAGCTTGACCTCGCGATGTCGCTCACTTCTCTCAGCTTGGACGGCGCCGTTTTGAACTCGCGGGATGGTGCAGCTGGTTGGGGGCATAAAACCAGGGGGCCCAATTGGGAATGTGCTTTTCTGGATCCGACATCTGCCTCTTTACATGGTCCTCCAGGGCTTTCTTCGCCACACTCTTTTTCTCCTCTAGCAGACTTCTGGCCACCTTGAATGGATCTTGAATGGATTTTGTATGCCTTCTCTCCAGTCGGCCCAAACCTGCTGAAGCATTCACCCTATATTATGCCACTGAAGATGTTCATCCTGTCTTCAGCACTGCCCTTGAGAGAGAGTCGAGTATGGGTGCCAGGTCATCGTCTCGACTCCTCCACACTTTAGTCTCCTTTTGCATTTGGCCACTTGATCTTCTCCCTCCTGCCAGGTTCCTTTTTCCTTACTCCTTTCACGAGTTGCTTTGTGCAACTTGGTAGTTCTCTGGGGAGTTTGTTGGGTGTCAGGGGGGGGTTCTGATGGAGCATGACCAACAACAACAACAAGAGGCTCAGCAACGCGAGCTGTGCTGCTCTCATTCTGGCTCTCTCATCTGCCTCAGCAGTGCAAGGTTGCCGAGTGAAAAGGCTGACTTAGAGACGTGTGTGTGTGTGTGAGTCAAAAGACAAATCTGTGTTGAAAATAACTCCAAGGATCCTTACGGTAGAACTGGAGGCCATGGTAATGCCATCCAATAACTAGACTAAGTGTTCATACAGTGCTTTTAGGGCTGAGGACCACAACTTCAGTTTTGTGTGTGTTAAAGGTGAAGTAAGTAGTTTATAGTGCCATCTAGAGGAGAGGCGGGACTTCCGCTACAAGTAAAGAGACGCTTGATTTGTTCTCTCGCGTTTGTCCTTACAGGCTCCGGTAGAAACATGGCGTCTCGCTGCTAACAGTGGCTATGCAACCGCGGCCCGCGACCATGTTATTTTACATGACTTTTTGAAACACTACGAAAATGAAACAAAAACTATTATACAGCGACTAGACAATGCAGGAGCACATAATATGTATAAAAAAGTGGATTTTGGGTCATATAAACCCATAAATACTACACAGTGTCCCTTTAAGAAGTAAAACTTTATGAGTCATCCAATTTGTGAGACATTCCTGGAGCGTTACAACTTGATCGCGATTGAACAATCATCTGATTTCATGGATATGTACAACTGTGTATCATCTGCATAACAATGAAAGATGTTGCTTCCCGGTAATCTTTATTGTCTGATGTGAAAATT
This sequence comes from Microchirus variegatus, assembly GCF_963457635.1. Classification (NCBI taxonomy): domain Eukaryota; kingdom Metazoa; phylum Chordata; class Actinopteri; order Pleuronectiformes; family Soleidae; genus Microchirus; species Microchirus variegatus. The sequence goes on from NC_139810.1 coordinate 26,133,334, forward strand.
ATTTCTATTTTAGTGCTTATTTCAATATGTATATAACAGTGTCATAAACATAACTGAATCTATTTTCATTGTGAAATGTCATTCTCTATTTATAGCAATTGGTAACAACAACATTCAGTACTGTGAATAGATGGTGCTGTCCTGCCACGGGACTGACTGACTCAAGTGAGTGACACCAGACCGGTTTTGTCTGATTATATCAGGGAGGGAGGGTGTGTTGTTGTTGTGTTATATCATTGTCTAGTGGAAAATGTCTTGCCACTTAACCTTACTTTAGGATTAATGTTGATTCATTGATTAAGTTTAGTGTGCATTTTATGGGCATCTAAAATTAAAAGTGTGCTACTGCTTTGTAAATAATGAATTGGCTAATTAATGGCTAATTAATAGCAGACATATTGTTGATAACTTTGGACTACTGTGACTGTGTGCTAACTTGTTGCACTGAAAATAGATGCTGGTTAATTGTGTCTATGTTGATTATGTCAAAGTGTTACATGTAAAGTTCCTAACTAACTCCAATATTGGAGTTTCTTGTTTTTATTGTTTTTCACACTGATATGAATGCTGGCTCTTAATAAGTTAGTAATTAGTAATAGCCTAATTTATTTTCTGTTGATCTTGAGCTTGGCCCACTTTATTTATTTATTTATTTTGGCTTTGGGGAATTTGTGTTTGTGAATTTGAATTTGAGCTAAGTAAACATGCATCTGTTTTATTTATTAAGGTATATAGAGGATTGCTGTTTTCTGTGTATTATCATATTTAAAATAACAATAATAATAATGATAATTATAATGATAATACATAAATAAATAATCCATAATGAATAATAATAGAGAATGTGGCCAAAACCGGTTACTACATTCACATTCAAAATACAGACGTCTTTTAGGTTTCGTTTTCAGAAACGGCCTTGTCTTTGAGATGTGTGAATGCGAAGTTTTGCCTGGTCTATCTCTAATGGCATTTAACATATTATATGTTAAATTAAAATGATTGATTATTATTATTATGAATGTCATTGCATCTCCATTATGATGAGATGAACTAATAATGAACTGATAAAACACAGTGTGCTTTTTCTCCGCATATTACCGGGCAAAAAAAACAACAAGGGCAAAACAAAAACAAAAAAACTTTTACCGACAATGTTATCGGGGGAAAAAAAAAAAAAAAAAAAAAAAAAACTCGAACGAATGGCAGCGTCATTTCCGGTGGAATATTCCAGCGGTGTTTCTCCTTGGTCTTTAAAAGGACAGGCAGAGAGAGAGAGAGAGACGCGGCTGCGACGTGCACAGGTAAACCACCATCCATGTTTGTTTCCAGGCAGTAAAACAAAGAGACGGAGCAGATAATCAGTGAGTGAGAGACACAGAGACACAGAGAGAGAGAGAGAGAGAGCGAGAGAGAGAGAGAGAGAGAGAGAAGAATAGACAGAGAGACTGTTGTTGTTCGTGCGCACTCATTAGACGCCTCCATCATTCTCATTTGTGTCTCTATAATCTGTGGGAATCGTTTCAGGTAAGACGCTATGTGTGTGTGTGTCTGTGTGTGTGTGTGTGTGTGTGTGTGTGTGTCTGTCACTAAATGGAAATGAAAGGTTATTATTATTATGTTCAATCGGAGCGGATTTGCCTGCGGCGCGTTTGTCGCCGAAGATGTAGCTGTGACGCAGTTGCCTCCCGCAGGTCTGTGCGCAAAGATGAAGGGATGTGAGTGTCAGTGTGCGCCTCCTCACGGATGCACCTGTTACTGAAGAACCAGCTGTTTGTCCTTCTTGTGCTGCTGCAGATGTACATGTATGAAGAGATGATGCTGAGGTGTAGTGCGTGGAAGAAGAGAGGAGCAGTCAGCGGGAAATAAACATGCATTTGTGGCTTTATTTAGCCTAGATTCGGTTTTGTTTGACAATATAAAAACTGCATGTACTGCATTCAGTTCAATTCATAAGGCCCCGCAATTCAGGCTTTGTCTCCTCTTAAACTTTGCCTTCTGCTAGCCTTGCACTTTATTTAAAGAAAGAAAGGTAATGCATACAATCTTGTTATAACCTTATAATGTATAGGTATCCAGCACATAAAGGGGGCGGTTTCACCCATTTTTTTTTAACATAATTGGTCAAATGAAGAATAAACTTAAGAGTCATTGCACGAGAAAACCAGGCAAAACCAGGCAGAGGTGGGAAGATGGGGGTCAGCCAAATCGGCCCATACTTTGTATGTGAGATAGGTATGTGGAACTATGAACAGCCATATAATTAAAACCCTCCAGCTATTTTTCGTTATGGAGATCTGGGACCCCCCTTACGAGACCCTCCGAAATCAGGTTATTTACGGCTGAAAAATACTGAAGTTTTGATGGCTACCGTTAGAATTCTGATAAAGATATGGATATAAGTTTTATATTTCCACATAGCATAGGTTTCCTTGTTTTACAGACCAAAAGTTGAAGAGGAAGCGTTGAAGTTAAGAGGGTGTGCTAGGGCGTTACCGACACCAATTAAAGCAGAATTTTCATACCTATCACCAGTGACTGGAGCTCGATTCGTTGTCTTAGTTTCTCAGCGTGTAGCTAGATAACCACAAAAAATGTTGGGAAACTAGAATCAAATTCAAAACACCGAGGTCTTTTAGGTTTCGTTTTCTGACGTAACTTGCAACCCGTGGTTGCTCGGCACCTGAGACTCTGACTGTAATGATTGGTACGGCGGTAGGTGGCGCCGCATGCCAAAACATGATTTGCAGTTTGCAAAATATTTATTTTTATGCAAATATTTTGTCAGTACTGTTGTTGTTGGTGAGTTCAGTTTGTTATATGAACATTATTCCTGAGTCTCTGTGACATATTAGGAGGATTTTATGGACAGTTGCTTTAGATTTATTACATAATGCACCTTTAATGGAAAAAATTGTATGGGCGACCCCAAACTTTTGAACGGTAGTGCATTTTGCAATAAATAAGACTGGCTACAAGCTACAAGCTCCAAACTCCCGAGGCCTGCAATGTCTGACCCAAATTAATTACATTTTAACCAATTAATTCATTTAAAGTATCGTTATATCCCACATGTAGAGCCCAAATCAATACTACTAATTAATTAGACTTTTTAAAACAATTGTTTCATGATTTTCACACATTGTCACAAAAAAACTGGGCCTAACTTACCCCGTAGCGAGACGTCATTACTAGATTTACTACAGTCCAAACCCCCCCAAAATCCCCATAAAGACCCCCTCAGTCACGGCCCGCGTTATGTGTGGCCCAAATTTACGACGTTTGTTTTTGAATCAGTAGATGTTCCTCTCTCCAGCAACAGTAAAACCATTCTCCAAAGCCAATGCCCAGGGCAGATAATGCGCCTTGAAAATGACTCATATTCATAGGTATGAAAATTCTGCTTTAATCGGTGTCGGTAACGCCCTAGCACAGCCTCTTAACTTCAACGCTTCCTCTTCAACTTTTGGTCTGTAAAACAATGAAACCTATGCTATGTGGAAATATAAAACTTATATCCATATCTTTATCAGAATTCTAACGGTAGCCATCAAAACTTCAGTATTTTTCAGCCGTAAATAACCTGATTTCGGAGGGTCTCGTAGGGGGGTCCCAGATCTCCATAACGAAAAATAGCTGGAGGGTTTTTAATTATATGGCTGTTCATAGTTCCACATACCTATCTCACATACAAAGTATGGGCCGATTTGGCTGACCCCCATCTTCCCACCTCTGCCTGGTTTTCTCGTGCAATGACTCTTAAAATCATTATGATGCTGCTGTGTTTCTTTAATTCGACCAAATTTGACCTTTAAAAATAAAAAATAAAAAAAATAAAATAATAATAATAATAATAATAATAATAAAAACATATCTTTTACTCATACAACTTGACAGAATCACAGTACAGAGCAGTGTAGGGCTTTTATTTTCTTTGAAGGAAGTGACGTTGACCTTTTGTCAAATGTATTTGTATTTGTATTTTTGTATTTTTGTATTTTTTTTTTTTTAAATCCCAACTTCCTCTGTTGTTGTGGGAATGAGACACATGACGCATTTATTTATTGATTGATTTATGGAATTTAATTTCATTGTGGCCCCTTAATGGTGAAGTAAGTAGTTAATAGTGCCATCTAGAGGAGAGGCTGAACTCTACAACAAAGAACTGCTCCTCTGCTCACCCCCTCCCTTCCCTGAGCGCTACGGTGTCCTCAGCCGGTCAAATGTCGTCCTCGTCGTCTTTCTCCGTGTCAGCAGATGAGGTTCGTGAGGCGAGGGAGAGGGCGGAGCTACCGCGGGCGTAGCAGACGAAGCGGAGAGAGTGGAGGCGGGACTTCAGCTACAAGTAAAGAGACGCTTGATTTGTTCTCTCGCGTTTGTCCTTACAGGCTCCCGTAGAAACGTGGCGTCGTGGCAATGCAGTAGCGGCCCGCGACCATGTTATTTTACTCGTTTTTTTACGCGGCCGCGGTTGCATAGCCACTGTTAGCAGCGAGAGGCCATGTTTCTACCGGAGCCTGTAAGGACAAACGCGAGAGAACAAATCAAGCGTCTCTTTACTTGTAGCTGAAGTCCCGCCTCCTCTCTCTCCGCTTCGTCTGCTTACGGCCGCGGTAGCTCCGCCCTCTCCCTCGCCTCACGAACCTCATCTGCTGACACGGAGAAAGACGACGAGGACGACATTTGACCGGCTGCGGACACCGTAGCGCTCAGGGAAGGGAGGGGGTGAGCAGAGGAGCAGTTCTTTGTTGTAAATTTCAGCCTCTCCTCTAGATGGCACTATAAACTACTTAACTTCACCTTTAAAAAGGCAGTTTTTAGTAATCCTGGTTTCCGCCGATTAGGGAGATGTATCAGATTGAAACAGTTCGTGTTGCCGCATTTGCCGCCTCGCTATTGTCAGGCGGTACAGAGGAACCAGGCGAATGCAGCGTTTTCCCGAGTTCAAAAAAAAATTCCAGGATTTGTTCAAACGGTTGGTGAAAACAAGACAAGTCAGGACACGGGGCAGTCAGACAGGTTGCCGATCAAATAAAAGGGGGCGGTCAGGAAAAACTGACAGGCGGATAAATCCAAAGCAAAAACAAGTAATCCAAAATCAGGGCAGGGCGACAGATTAATTCACAAAACGCACAAAACTCTATATACAAAACTATATATATATATACACACATCCATCCATCCATTATCTACCACAAGAGGCCACATATAGAGACAAACAACCATTCACTCACGCTCTCAGAATAATATGGAGGGCTACCACATTAACATTTTATGCACCATTTTTTTTTTTTTTTTTTTTTACCATTTAAATTATTAATATTATGCATACACATTCATTCCAGTGCTAACTCCTAACGATTATCAGTTTTTATAAACAATATCAATGATATTTTAGTGAGTGATCATATGGATACACGCAAGTTAGGTGAAGTGAGCTGGCACCGTATATACCTGCAGGCTACGTTGGTGACCCATGGTATAGAGTGTTAAAAAAAAGCGATTTTCCTTCAAAAATAATGACATTATATATATATATACATATATATGTATATATGGATTGTTAGAATATAGCTATATGATATTGAGTACTATTGGCTTGGCTCATCCTTAAAATGTAAAATGCCACAACTGCAAATTTAAAGTGCTGCAGTGTTTATGCCAGAATTGGTCCTAAAGAGGTAACAAATACAATTACACACACACACACACACACACACACACACACACACACACACACACACACACACACACACACACACTGTTATGCTTACGGCACACCTGTCTGTTCTATTTAAAACTAGTCATGATACGAAAATACAATGTGTATTATCGTCGCTACCAAAGAGGACCAGCGAAAGCCTTAGTAAGTAATGTTGAGGGTATTTTTTGTACAGTTCAATTCTATTTTAACTTTGACGAAGTAAAACAGTGTCTTATTTACTGCTCTGCAAATGTTTTTCTGTGGTGCACTGTCATTTGATTATTTTTTTTTTTACTCTTTCAGCTTTTGGCCAGACACAATCATGATCCTCCTGACTCCCTCCTCTGGTAGGTGCTTGTTACTCATTCTCATCTTTAATCTGGATTTACTGTATACCTACACGGGCACGGGTGCCATAGAATAAAAACAGACACTAATTTGCGTTTTGAAGACATTCAGAGTGATTTTTTTTTTTTTTTTGTGAGTAAAATCGGTGAAAAGAGTACAACAAGTGCATGTAGTCCATTTTAAAAGCTCGTAAATCTGGAGACTGAGACAATTACATGAGTTCTTTATCGCTACTGGTACGCATAGATTAAAGCTCCAGTGTGTAACTTCTATTACCGAAACATCGGCCCCTTTTCCACCAACGTTTCCAAGAACCTTTATTGCCAGGAATTTATAGTTTGGGAAAAAGACACTCGGTCATTTAAACGTCGTACGTTACGCCAAACTTGGAGCTGCATGTTGCAGGAACAGCAGCGGCTGTGCTGCGGCACCATAATGTTGTGGTTTAGGGGAGCGTTTGATTAGCTTTTGTGCGTTCTGTTGGCAGAGCGCACATTTAAACTCGTGGACGATCTCAGTCACGATCACGACAAAAGTCAAAATGATGATTTATGACTAAAATTTGTTTGTGAAATCTTACTGACCATTCGGGCTTATTTTTTTGCAGTACAATCCACTTCTGAACCTCGTCATGGGCGTTTCTTGTTGTTTTCAGCCATGGTGCAGCTGCATGCAGTTGTTTTGCTTTACTCACGCCGCGTGCTTCTTCTGCCTCGCCTGTATCACTCTGTGTGTGCAGCGCGGGGATGTTGCCAGGCGACATGAAAACACTGTTATACTGAGAAGTCATTTGACAGTGGTTTGAATGTTGCTCATATTTAAAAGTTACACACTCCAGCTTTAATGCTATATATAGTAGCTGATTCAAGTAAAGCGTTTTTGAGGTCGGAAACATTGAAACCGCATTACACCTTCACGAACCACGGTATTTGATATATAGGCTCAAAGCTCATATATGTGTGACGTGCGTTATTTACCGCCTCGCTATTGTCAGGCGGTACAGCGGAACCAGGCGCAGGCAGCGTTTCAGAGTTTAGAAAAAAAGGCAGTTGGGCAAAACAAGACAAGTCAGGACACGGGCAGGCAGGCAGACAACAAACAACAAAACCAAGTAATCCAAAATCAGGTCAGGGCGACAGATTAATTCACAAAATGTACAAAACTCAATATATATATGTACATATGAGGAACCACATACTATATTTTAGTACCACTGTCAACATAAACCACTGTATTTGATATATAGGCTCAAATCTCATATACTGTATGTGTGATGTGCGTTATTTATTCTAGTGAGAATCTCGTTGCCATTTCATTTTTCACTACATGTGGTTATTATCAAAACAAACAAACCCAAAAAAAAAAAAAAACACAGCTAACGCTTTAAATGTACAGAGAATGCAAGTTGTGATTTGCTCTCCTTGTTTTTTTTTTTCCCCCCTCCGTTAAGTCCTTTTTAGTTGTTTCCAGGTAACATAGCAGGGTATTGCATAAGAAGTGCTTTTTTTTGCACGCATTAGGCAGCGATCCTGAAATAGAGACGGTGTGTTTTGTTTTTTTCCGACTTCGTCTTTTTTTTTTATTAGAGACCAAGACAGTGTGTTAATGTAAAACTTGACAGCAAGTTTTTGTAGCCCCACAGACAGGAGCTCGACATGTGGCTGTAACAGCAGCTAATAACTACTGTGGTTTAAGTGAATAAACCTCATTATTTACGTAGCAAACTTGGCGATCAAAAAAAGCAGAGAATATGTGCTGCATTCACTTGAGGAGCTGCTAGCGTAGTCAATATTTAGCCTATCGGGTTGTAAATAGTCCCAAATGAGAAGTGAAAAAGCATGCTATCATGTACAAAGTGTAAGTTTATTGTTGGCTTTCTGCTGTGTCTCATACACTGTTTTCTTTCAGATGAAGAGTCTCTTGAACTCGTCTGGCTTTGGAGTCACAGGAAGTTCAGGATGAAAATCACTTGAACGGTTGCTACTGCAACTTTTAAATTATTCGAAAAACTTTTTGCAGGTCATTGTCTGTGGGTCATACTGTCTTGGGCAGTACTAAGACTTGAGAGAAAATCAAAAAAAAAAGCTCACATTTTGAGAGGAGGGCAGACAGAAAACAGAGATTTCTTTGTCCTCATTTAAAAAAAAAAAAAAAAAACATCACAGCTTGGGGGAGGGCGGGGGCACAGACAGTTTTTTGGCAAGAATGAGGCAAAAGTCATTCCATCATGCAGACTAAAATAATGAATTAATTTGTGTTAATTCATTCCTGCGGATGATACAAGTCCATGTGTTTTCGGCACAAACTTGCACGTTAGAGACGCTCGGAAAAAAGAGAAGTAGCCGCTTTTTTATCTTCATACCACAGTGTCCAGTGAAGCCAAAGGCTGCTGTGGTATTAATAGATTTGAATCTAAGCGATGTGAGTGCTTCTGCCGTGTCCTTGTCTCAGGTCACTAGGCTTCATCATCAGTGTTAATGGGCTAATTGATCTCATGTCTGGTATGTGTCAATGCAGTAGGTCCAGTTTTACACTCACTGTAGCCAGTGGTTGAAAGTAGTAGTGTTCATAGCTTGTCCCCCCCCCCCCACACCAGTTTTTTCTGTGTATTTTGAATCATGTTTGAGTGCCATAACACTTCACATGCATCATGTTCATATATTTCCAAAACATTACATAGATATTGAATTTTAATGCATGAATTGTGGCCATTTTTTTCCTCCCCCACCCCGCCCCCTCCTCCCCTCCCCTAATAGTTAAATATAATGTAGGTTATCGTAGACTGATGATGCGACGAGTTGGTGAGGCTCTCTTTGATGTTGCATGCTGGAGACTGCGCACCCATTATTGAATGAATGAATGTACAGTAACACACTGCATTTTAGTGATCTGAAAAACGGATGAATATATCGTAAAGGTTGGTCTGTCTGCGTCCAATAAGCATACGTCTTGGTAAGTGATGCTTCTTTCTACATAAGACTGCGATTCAGTTTTATTGTAATAGATTAAGGAAAATAGAAAAAAAAACATGGAATCCCAACATATAATTCTACAACTACCGTGTGACTGGTAAACCGTCATTTTCCCTTTAATATTATTTACACCCTTTTCCTCTCACCTGTACAGATTTATTATTATAATTGGGATATAATTAGTAGACTATTATTCCCATTCGTTCAACTGAAGGTCAGCTGGTATGGTCACCCAATCACATAGAAGGGGATTTAGCTTATCGAGTTATCGACCCAACACGGGCAGCGACTAACTGCTGTTGTTGTGTGGTCTCAGGTTTTTTCCAGTGCACCAACAAGCTCTTTCTGAACCATCAGTCCACCGGGATCCACATCAAGGAGTTTGCTCGTAAAAATGCGGCAAATGCTCTGTCGGTTGCCAACATGGTCATGGGCATGTCCTCCATTCTCAGCTATCTCAGTGGGTAAGTGAACGCGTCGTCATTGGACCGACAATAGAGTTTTACAATCACACGACTTGCGGATGAACATGGATTTTTAGCGATATAACAATGATGATAATAATGTAATCATACTTTAATTTTGGGACTATATTCATATTCGTGGCACCGAGGGAAACGTTCAATAAAATAACAATAATAATCAAGTTGAAAATTTGAATATTATGGCTGAAAGATTTGAGGAATTTATATTAATGTATTAATGTTGGGATTAGATTTTTGATATATTTTTTAAGTCAAATATGTCTTTTTAAATTTGCATAGAAGACAGAACAATATATACGAGTAGAATAATTCAATTGCAGCCTTTGCGATTTGCTAGTTGCATTGTTCCAAAGTGCATTTTAATCATGATTATCAGTCCTTTTCAAATACAGGAAACACAATAACAGCACAACTTCATGTTATAAGTAGACATAAGATAATATTAAAGGTCCCATATTATGCAAAATCAACTTTTTAATCTTTTTAATCCTTATATTTGGGACTCTGGAGGCCCTATCAGTCGATAAAAGTGTGAAGAAAGATGACTCACTCACGTTTTTTTTTTGCGGTCCTCCTCAGTCTAAGTACAGGAGATAAAACATGGGATGTTGACTTCCGCATTCACTGGGACGCCACAATGTGTTAAATTCCTGGAATTGTTGTCTTACGGTGCTCTGGCGAGGGTCCACGAAAAGTTCTGTTCTTGGCTCCAGAGTGCAGCACAGAGTTCTACACAAAGTTCCAGCCTCAGAGGATTTATCTGTGTAGTGGATACATGTTATATATGACGACAATGTGCCTGCTAGAGCCTGCAAATGGGACCGTATCTATGTTCCCCGGGTCCTATGTTCCCTGCTTTGTATGTGACCGGGGAACATAGGACCCTTTCTCTAACCCTAATCCTAACCCTACCCTTTTTCAAAAAAAGGGTCCTATGTTCCCCTGTCACATACAAAGTGGACCTTTTTTGGGAAAAACGGGGAACATAGGACCCGGGGAACATAGGTACGACCCCCTGCAAATTATCACTTCACCAAATGCTAACTGCTGTTAGCATCCAGTAGCCTCTGTGGCAAATGTATTTTCCTGTCCCATAAGTTTTGTTTTACTTTTATTTCTTAAAGAGACACTACTAAACAGAGTGTTCTGAACAAGGCTGTTTTGGCAGAGTGATTGAACTGCTGTGGTGCTTCATCCTTAAGGTATTTTGACCAAAGCATGTCACAGACATGTTCATTAGGACACCAGGGAACTAGGTTAACGTGGAGAAATGGGATATAATATGAGTCCTTTAAACCAATAAAACAGGGGAAAGAGAATTTGAGCATTTGAAGTGCCGTAGATTTTTCTTTCGTGTTAATAATTGCTGCTGTGTTTTGCCTCTCAAGGCCACCGTACAGTAAATAATGCCCATATAGTGATGACAGTGTAGTAAAGAGGAGAAAACAGTTATTCGACTATCTCAGCCCTTTTCCACTGGCGAGAACCTGCAGATATTTTACCCCTTTGAATGGGGCTGCTGTCATCAAGTAGCCAAACCTAACACTCACTTGTTTTGTTCAGGCACCGTCACGCTGCGTGTTGGCTGGTTCTGATTGGCTACCTGCTGGATTTTGCAGACGGAGCAGTTGCCAGGCGACTCAATGCCTGCTCTGCGCTGGGTAAGTGTTGTGGTCAAACGGCTCGTACCAAAGATAAACGTATAAACGGGGGGTGTTGGCAGGGTTTCTTGCACAGTCCTTTGTCTGGACTTACTAATTTGGCGGCACAAAGTTTTCAACAAAGGGGCAACCAGTGAAAAGAGACTGTGCCGTTGCAATGCTGCGGGTAGACTTACAAAGGCTCCATGGGGAGAAGCGTACATATTTTATGAAACGAAATTCAAGCTTTAAGAAATTAGTGTCTTATTTGTTGCTTTGTGTGACCCTGAAACTGAAACTTAAAGAGTTGTGGTAATGGATTCAGTGTTTGTGATCCCCTCTTCAAGCCGTTTCTAACCTTATCCCAAGCCATTTTTTTTTTTCTTGGTTCAAACTTTTCTAACGAGGGCCAGAATTGATATTTTGAAGATTTCTGGGGGACAATTTGTTTTAAAAAAAACCACTAAGAGTTGCGTACAAATACCAGGGATGGAACGATACCACTTTTTTGTGTCCGATAGTGATGTCACAAACTCGAGCATCTACCGATATTAGTGACTGATATTAGTTCGATACATACATCGTATAACGAAACGCGTCATTTTAGACCATCTATGAACTATGGACATAATTCTCCAAGTTTCTGTGCATAGCGAAATACGGCGTTTTTTGGATCGTATCGGTTTTTATGTTTTTATCTGTCCGATATCCAATCCAGTGATTTTGACCAGTATCAGACCGATACCGATACTGACCGATACCGATTCCCATCGCGTTTTTATAATAATTAAAATTTTATTGTCAGAGTTCTAATTTTAAAAATGACAATGTAACCAAATCTAAGACACACAGTAGTGCCTTTCTATCACATCTGGAGTCAGATATCATGATAAAGGATCAATCTGGTCGATTGAAAAAAATCTGTCACAGCTGAGTTTCTGAGCTGATGGAGATGACACATAATTAGGGTTACATGTTCTGTTCGACTCCTTCCAGGGCCATAAAATAATACATAATAAAATCAAAGTTGCATGCCGTACAATATGGTGCCAGATTTTTTGGCAACTCTGGCTAACGGCATAGCGCAAAAAAATAAATAAAATAAATTGAAGCCTCTGCAATTTCCCAGTTGTTTTGTCTCAAAAAAATGTCCAGCTCTACTGTGTGTGTTTTCCAAACTTCTCAGCACAAATATTCAAATACACAAACGGCTGCATCAGTTGTGCACATTTTTCAGAATCCCAAAATAGCTCCCAGGTGCATCACAATGCACCGTTGGCTGCACATTTCAGCGGGGCTTTGTGTCCCACCGGGGGTTTTTCTGCATGACTTTGCAGGTGGATGTTGTTGTGTGCCCCCCCCAAACCCCCCCCCCCCCCCCCCCTCACCGTGTATTTTGTTAAACGAACAGTCACTTTCCGATTAAGCAGCCTAACTCCACGGGATCACGCTCCAATTGTCTTTTTTATCCCCGATGCTTGGGGTTCTCTGCATATCTGAAATTGCTAAAATTGTTGACCCCTGTGTTGTGGAATTCCACCCTCGTTCATTATGGCCGGGGCCCGAATTCGCCCTCATCCTCGTGGGCTGAAAACATGGCCCCCGTGCTCCTAAAGGATAAAGAGGCACAGCGGTGAAGAATGTCGGTCATGCGACGGCTGCCATTTTGGCTGACACTGAAATTTCCACTTGGAGTTTTTTTGCACATACACATTTACCCTTTCATTGTGTGTGTATATATATATATATACACACACAGTGTATATATATGTATACTGTATATACTGGTGTCTACTTATATGAACCTTGCTATTATCTTCTATAGCACTGACTCCATGTGCTATTGAAGAAGATCTAAAATTTAACGTTGTAAATCCAATGGCTCATTTCTCCATAGACTTCCATTCAAACAGAGGTGAATAAGTGTTTTTTTTCCCCACATCCTTCTTTCTGGGAATCACTACGCCCATTTTTAGATATATATAAAAACAGAAGTTTCCGAACTGACGTTCACCCTGTCGCTGTGTCATCAAAATCATCTTGGAGACATTATTTAAAGCATTGGTTCTCAAAGTGCGGCCCGGGGGCCAATGGCGGCTCGCAGAAACATTTCTGGTGGCCCCGCAATGAATTACAGTTGATAGTTTTAATCCAGGAGCTACTAAGCTTGTTAAATCTTTATTAGACATTACTGGATACAGACCAATAAGTGTAAACAAAAATACTGGGTATTTACCCGGTTTGTATATGGTGAATTTTAGTGTATTATTGGGTTATAAGCTGGTAATAAGCAGGTAGCTACAGCCCCCAATTACTAGCTATTTACCCAGTAAATATATGGTAACAGAAATGTGTTACTTGGTATTAACCTGTAATTAGAAGATAAGAAAAATGGCCAAAATACTGGGTAATTACCCAGTAAATTATAAAGCATTATTATATTAATGCTTAAATGACATTATATTAACGCTTATATTACTTTTTTTTTCCTGTGGCAGCCCCTCGGTTCAAAGTTGGGTTCCTAAATTGGCCCTCAGGTATCAAAACTTTGAGAACCCCTGATTTAAAGGTTGGAATCCTTCATTGTGTCACTTGAAGTCACGTCTAAGACATTAACGAAGAGTAATCATTGTTGTGTTTATACACATTATACGTCTGTGTAAATTCTCAGGTGCAAAGCTGGACGACTTCGCTGACTTCACAACTTTCGGGATTGCCACGTCGCTGCTCCTGAGGACACCGGACCTGCTGGACAACATCCTGTGCATGTGTTACGTCCTATCTGTGTTTGTCCGCCTCTGTTTCTTCTCAACTGGTTAAGTACCGATATATATATATATATATATTGTGTTATTTTGTCGTGTAGGCTTCGTAAAAGTATGCTCGACTCACTGGAGATGTGTCTTTGTTTTTGGCGATTAGGGATCCCGTTCATGTACCGCGGCCTGCCCTGCATCTACCCCTCAGCCATTCTGGCCAGTGCCTCTCTGCTGTCTGGGGGAAACATGGCCCTGCTGCGTGTCATTGCGGTGGCCATGATCCTCTTCATGATCAGCCAGAGCTTCTACCCACATGACAAAATGCTGGAGTCCCAGGCCTGGAAGAAAGTCGTTTTCGCTGGAGGTAAAAGAAAAAGAAAGAAAGAAAGAAAGATCTTATGGAGTGATGGATGGATGGATGGATGCCAGAACTGAACTAACAATGTTAGACTTTTAGCGTCTGCACATGGAATCTCAGCAACGTAGATGCAACTCAATGATGCGACTGTCAACTGTTGTGGAAACTGGTCGTAATGGCGCTGCAATTTTGAACCCTTCGTCATGTTAAAGGTGCATTATGTGATAAATCTAAAGCAGGGGTTCTCAAAGTGTTGATACCTGAGGGCCAATTAAGGAACCCAACATTGGACTGAGGGCCGCCAAAGGAAAAAAAAACCCAGAAAGAAATCCCATTTGTAATAATTTTAATGACCAGATTGCAGTTCTACACTTTAGCGTTAAGTAATATAAGCGTTAATATAATGTAATTTAAGCATTAATATAAAAACGTTTTATAATTTAATGGGTAATTACCCAGTATTTTGGCCATTGTTCTTACCTTCTAATTACAGGTTAATACCAAGTAACACATTTCTGTTACCATATATTTACTGGGTAAATAGAAATTGGGGGCTGTAGCTACCTGCTTATTACCAGCTTATAACCCAATAATACACTAAAATTCACCATACCCAGTATTTTTGTTTACACTTTGGTCTGCATCAAGTTAACAAGCATCAATAAACATTTAACAAGCTTAGTAGTTCCTGGATTAAAACTATCAACTGTAATTCACTGCGGGCCGCCAGAAATGTTTCTGTGGGCCGCCATTGGCCCCCGGGCCGCACTTTGAGAACCAATGATCTAAAGCAACTGGCCGTAAAATCCTCCTAATATGTCACAGAGACTCAGGAATAATGTTCATATAACAAACTGAACTCACCAACAACAACAACAGTACAGCCAAAGTAATCGCATTAAAAAAAAAAAATCATTTGCAGACCGCAATTCATGTGGCGCCACCTACCGCCGTCTACCAAACATTGCAGTCAGTAGAGTCTCAGCTGCCGAGCAACCGCGGCTTGCCAGTTACGTCTGAGCTACAATGGCGGAGAAAACGAAACCTAAAAGACCTCGGTATTTTGAATTTGAGTGTAGTAACCGTTTCTGGCCACATTCTTACATATGGATTTGCAACCCACTATTCAAAAGGTGCACCTGCAACCACACACTATGAGATGCAATAACGTTTGATCTAACGCCACCATCTGGTCAATTTTTGACATTGAGAAATGATTATTGTATTTATTGCATTTAGCATTTAGCATTATATATTATATATAATAGATATAAAGACGGAGGTAGTCATCTGGTTTAAAAAGTGAAGCTCAGAGAGAAGAACAGAAGAAGCACAGAGCGCATCAGATCAAGACGATCCTGCTTCTTACTTGATTTAGAATGTCAGTAAAACATTTTTACTGAAGACTTGATAATGTCAGTCGCTAGTTTCAGGTCTTCTTCAGTAGCTCACGATGTCAGTTCTGATAACGATGTTATTATTTAGACGAAAGTATTCCACAGAGGTGGAAAGAGTAGTGAAAAAGTAAAATTACTACTATTTTGATTAAAAGTATTGGTCCAGAAATGTACTCGAGGTAAAGTAAAACGAAAAAGTACCTTGTTTAAAATGTAATCAGAGTAAAATTTGGGGTTCTTTCTTGTGTCGTGCAAAAAGGGGACACAAAATGTGCTGACAAAATAAAATATGTTAACACATAATGCCCTTTAATAATCTTTCTTTTCTTTTAAATTCAGGCCAACATTTCTTTTACTCAGTAACTGACATGGCTTAAAATGTTGTTGTTTTTTTTAAAACAAA
This sequence comes from Microchirus variegatus, assembly GCF_963457635.1. Classification (NCBI taxonomy): domain Eukaryota; kingdom Metazoa; phylum Chordata; class Actinopteri; order Pleuronectiformes; family Soleidae; genus Microchirus; species Microchirus variegatus. The sequence continues at coordinate 26,149,397 of NC_139810.1, forward strand.
AACAAACAGTAAATTACTCATTTTAAAAATGACTTTAAAAAGTACAAGTACACAAAAAAACCTACTAAATTACAGTAAAGCAAGTAAATGTAATTCATTTCAAAACTGACAAATAGCAGATCCTGAGGCTTCACAGCAACTAAGCGTCCATTTAAATAGACAGTATACGCACAGTCACACAAATGATGTCGTGTAATCTTTACATTTTTCGTATGTAATTCATCGTATTCTATGCTGTTGCTCACTAATCTTCTCTCTCTCTCTATTTCCTTTGCATGTTCAGGCGTGGTCATGATCTTCTGCTCTTCCTTCCCCTCTGCCTGCGTCTACTACCTGCTGTGGTCTGTCTCTTACATTTTGTTCCCAACATCCCTTTGGAGCAGTAAAGTGTAAAAAAAAAAGAAAAAAAAAAAATGGATTTGCTGGATTTGTGTAAAACTCCCGGTAGTTTTACTCCGGGCCCCATCTGGCCCACGTAGGCTTCCAGACTACTGCTGCTGCTGCTGCTGCTGCTGCTGCTCCCTGTTGCCACGGAGGATTCAAGCTGAACATGCTCATGCTCCAAAGATGAACTCTGTTTTTCATGTTGATTTTGATGAGACAGGGGAAGGGGGAAGGGGAAGGGGGGGTGACTTTGCTGCATTTTTTTTTTTTCCCGCCGAGGCAACGAAAACGTCGTTTGTCTCGTTCCACGAAAGTGACTTTTCATCAGGATTATCTCATGAATAATCTCCCTATTAATTCATCTTTGAACACTGTGAGCAGGAGGCAGCAGGGCACCGACATTTCTTCATAATTGAAAGTGGATTTCGCACACACACACACAAACTACTAACCGTACGGTGTCCTCATCTGCATGGTCTTAGCATTGTGCGTAGTATAACCATCTAACTGGGCTACAGTATTTAGTTAGGCCCTTTAATCCATGGTGGCTATCGAGTTCTCAGCAGTGTATTCTTGTTAGTTTCCGGGTTGTTTTCAGTTTTACCTTCATTGTAATCGTTCATTCAAATGTAGTTTTTGTCGATGTTTCGGTGTTAGTGACGTCCCACCACACAGGACAATGACACAAGAGGGAAGTTTTGGACTGTGTGGTTCTTGATTTTTAGAGAATTGATTAGATTCTATCAAATACAGCCATCACAAGAGGAAACCATTTCAAACTTAAAGGTGCATTATGTAATAAATGTAAATCAACTGGCCGTAAAATCCTCCTAATATGTCACAGAGACTCAGGAATAATGTTCAAAATATTTGCATTAAAAAAAAAATATTTTGCAGACTGCAAATCATGTTTATGTTTTGAAATCACGTTTCGGCATGTGACGCCACCTACCGCCGTCTACCAATCATTGCAGTCACTAGAGTCTCGGCTGCCGAGCAACCACGGGTTGCCAGTTACGTCAGAAAAACGAAACCTAAAAGACCTCGGTATTTTGAATTTCGATTGTAGTAACAGTTTTTTTTGGGCCGCATTCTTACATAGGGCACCTTTAAAATCTTAACAGGACTGAGAAAATAAAACACCATTCGTTCAGAATCACTGGCCACATGTTTGACGGCAAATAGAAAATGCATCCACATCCAGATCGTTTATTCCGTTGTCATGCTTTCCACCAATGTGTGAAGACTCCAACGAGTCCAACATAATGATGTCATAGAATTATAGAATTTAGTGTTTTTCTGTTACGTGTGAGTTTTCTTTTGGTGCCGTTGCATGAGTTACTTCTGTTTTAAGAGGCTGTGCAGTCAACAACACTGAATCCACCATTCACAGCTGAGTCAGCGATAAACACAACAGGTTTATTAACACAGTTGCAGAGTTGTGACGTAATCGACTGATGTCAGGAATTCTTTGAGAATCACCAAATAGCCCCTGCAGCGGCAGTTTTCTTCCACGCGTGAGTCATATCGATTTAGAATTAAAAAGGGCAATATCATAATACTGGCTGTTAATGTTGCTTTTCCTGCCATCTAGTGGACACTAGTCTCATTTTTTTTTTTTACTGCTTCCAAGAATGCAGTGCTACAGAACTGACGCTTCCAAATCCACCGTCGCTCTTTGACTCGGTCGTTTTTTTGTAGTCCCCTTTTCTTCCTTTCAGCAAACATAACATTTTAACACTCACTCACCGTGTCACACTCTGGTGGAGATTATATACATTTTATACTTGTAAATATTTCTGCTCTCACTCGCTTTTTCTTATAGGATCGGGATAAAGGGAATGACATTGAGATTTTTTGTGTTTTTTATTTTTTATTTAACTGTTTGAACCTTATATAACCCATAACTCACTGGCTCGAACCCATAAGGTTCCTGACATGTTGATCAATGTTGTGTAAAAAGTGCATACACAGACTTAACTCTATACAGTCGGCTGTGCGGTGTGATGTATGCGAGCCGAGGAGCGTTACAGATACAACACACTGTACTTTGCCCAGTGACCTTGCTGAATAATGAGATGACATGACATAGAGAAGAATAAAATAACTTAATTTCAGGGGTGGGTTTTTTTTTTTTTGTCTTTGCCGCCGAAGCGTAATCGGACTCGTGGATGTACCGTACGTGAATTTCACGAGAACAGTCCTGCTTTTCTGTTGTACTCAAAAATGTCCACGACTTCGGGAATATGGAGAGGTTCAGTCGCGGCGAGGTGCAGCGAGGAGTCGAGCAGCTTCATGACGGCTGAGAACGCAGGTCTGTCTTTGAAACTCCACATCCAGCAGTACTTCATCAGATCATACCTTTTTAAAAAAAAAAAAAAAACATATCAGAGTTAAAGGGACAATATGTAGTATTTATGGGTTTATATAACCCAAAATCCACTTTTTTATACATATTATGTGTTCCTGCATTGTCTAGTCGCTGTATAATATTCTTTGTTTCATTTTCGTAGTGTTTCAAAAAGTCATTTAAAATAACATGGTCGCGGGCCGCGGTTGCATAGCCACTGTTAGCAGCGAGACGCCATGTTTCTACCGGAGCCTGTAAGGACAAACGCGAGAGAACAAATCAAGCGTCTCTTTACTTGTAGCAGGAAGTCCCGCCTCCTCTCTCTCCGCTTCGTCTGCTACGGCCGTGGTAGCTCGCCCTCTCCCTCTCCTCACGAACCTCATCTGCTGACACGGAGAAAGACGACGAGGACGACATTTTGACCGGCTGAGGATACCGTAGCGCTCAGGGAAGGGAGGGGGTGAGCAGAGGAGCAGTTCTTTGTTGTAAATTTCAGCCTCTCCTCTAGATGGCACTATAAACTACTTACTTCACCTTTAAGTATTTGAACTCTTTCTTTACGCCTTTAAAGAGCATTTCAGACATACATGCTGTTAATGAGTTATTCTCAGATGTGCCGGGTTGACAGACGTTTTGATTTTTGCAAAGTCAGACAAACAGTTCTCCCCCACGGTTTTTTCCCAGTCTTTATGCTGAGCTGAGCAAACAGCTCTCAGCTTCTATATCTTCGTTTTTAATCACACAGCCACCGGAGTGGAATCAATCCTGGCGGACAAATTGAAAAACGCACATTTTGCAAAAATCCTAAACCCATCCATGTGCAGTATCCTCTTACTGAGTGGATCATCATGAAACAACAGGAGTTCAAGCTTAAGGGAAAAAAAAAAAAAAATATATATATATATATACATATGAATATATAAAATAATTAAATAGATGTTTTAAGAGTGTATCATATCATTACCCTAGAACAGGGGTCTCAAACACAAATGACCTGGGGGCCAATGCGCATCTATTGTGTTGTCAAGAGGGGGCCGGCTGTTGACAATAATGCATCATGATATCACACGTATACTTTAATACTATTTATGATGCAAAATTAATGTATTAATATCAAAAATTTTAAATGACATAAATAACAGTGTGGACAACTGTAATTAAAATTCATGCCAGGAGCCGATTCAGCCACTGCCATTCGTGGCTCGGGCCCTAACAAGTGTGTTTATATACGTAATTGAATGTTGTATATGATACATTTAATAATGGGATAATTATGACCAAATGTCTTATTATTACTGTTATAAAAAAAACATTGCTAGCAAACATATATTATATTCTCTCACCTCGCTGGCAGCTGTGCCTCAGCTTCACACTGTGTTTAAAAGACGCTGAGGTCGTGGGCCATGTTTTCATTATAACGTGATATTAAGTGGGGGGGCCACATGTAATCGATTGAGGGGACGCGTCGGGCCCCCGGGGCCGCCAGTTTGAGACCCCTGCCCTAGAATGAGCCATTCTACAAGACCAGGTCTTCTCTACAGAGACCACCATGTTGGGTCTCTGTGTTTTTACAGTAACGCACGACAGAGAAAATAAAGACTCCTGAGTTTTTATGAAAAGTATCTTCACCATTTGTATACATGAGTAGTCTCGGATGCTGACTTGACACATTTTAGTTTTGGTGATTCACTCACAAAGGTCCTCCACAGTTCTCTGGTCTCTTCATCCGATGAGACGCCTGCAGCTTCGGGAGGACGGACGGAGGATCCAGATCGGGATATGGAGGAGAGCCTGAGAGAAATGATGACTTAAAAACAAAGTATTTAAAACTAATGGATAAAAGTATTTGGGGTCGTGGTGCTTTACCTAATGTAATCAGTTCGTATATTAAGATTCCAAACGACCACCTGAGGAAATGAAAAATGTCAAACGAGGACTGTGTTATTTGTGCTTTGTTTTTCTAAGCCATGAACTCCGGCCCCTTACACGTCGCTCCTGTCGATACTGAGCTGCATCAAGATCCTCTCTGGAGCCTGCCATTTCAGAGGCACCTCCGTCGCCCTCGTCCTAAACGCTGGACGCACTGAGCGCGCTTCGAACGCTACGCCCAGTCCTGACACCCGGACTGAGAGGCCTGGGCCGATCAAGATGTTCCTGGCAGCAACGTCGCCGTGCACCAGTCTGTGCTCTGACATCAGGTAATCCTGAGGGGAGGAGTCGATGATGACTGTCTTTTTTTTTAAATTCATGATGTGGAAGAGAACACTTACCGTTCAATTTTTTTGTTTTCCATCAAAAGTCACACTTTTCATTCATAGAAAGAGTTGCAAAATGAATAGAAAATATAGTCAAGACATTGACAAGATTAGAAATAATGATTCTTATTCAGAATAATCATTTTGCCCTTTCATTAAAGGAACCTCAAAACTGTTTTCAACTTTGCTAACATCATTGCACCAAGGGTTTTCAAGGGATTTCTAATTAGCAAACACAATGTACCATTAGAACACTGGAGAGAAGGTTGCTAGAAATGTACATATTCCATTAAAAACCAGACGTTTGCAGCTAGAATAGTCGTTTACCACATTAACAATGTATAGAGTGTATTTCTGATTCATTTAATGTTATATTCATTGGAAAAAAAGTGCTTTTCCTTCAAAAATAAGGACATGTTTGTCCAAAATAACTGACTCACCAGACCAGCTGCAACCTGCTTTGCCACCAGAAACACGGACCACTCCGAGAAGTTTGTCACAGCCTCCGGTGTGTTTGAGTTCTCCTGGATGGATGCAAGATTGATTAGTCAATTGTCAGTCATGTCTTAGAATATATATATATATATATATATATATATATGTATATATACTCTGTGCAGCACCTTTATATCTCTGAGCGTCCAGAGGAAATGAAGGAGGTTCCCTGGGCTGTAGGCGTCTAAGACCAGATACATGGGCAAACGCCCGGTCTGACAGTGCAACATCTGCACCACGTTCTCATGTTTACACACCGTGGCATAGAACAGGAGCCACTCCACAAACTCCTTAGCTTCCGGGTGATGGGGGCCATCTATTATGGAAGAAAAAAAAAAAACGAGGGGTTACACGTTTCGAATATAACGCTAATGATCGCTTGTGTTCAGACTTGTTCTGTACCTCGAAGAGACTTGATCACCACGGCGGAGACGACGCCATCTCCTTTCCTCAGCAGGCCTTTACAAATGGGGCCATAGCGACCTGTCTGCCAAAACTCTACTCCCTCAAGAACACACTCATCGGGGACTTCCCACGGACGCAAAGCCTGCTGGACTTTGGGAGCGCCTGCAGAAGCTGTCGTGAGGGTTAGACTCTGCTGGGCTGCCGAAAAACACAATAACAGGTCTTGGTTAATGTGATAAATAAGTTTGGAATCACCCAGAGGCGATTCTAGAGTCTGTAGGGGCGCTAAGCAAAAGTTCCCAGGGGGGCCCTTCCAACCAGTGTTCATCACCATTATGTTGATATATGACAACAACAAAAATGTATGAGTTCAAAATAGTTTTTTTTTTTTTTTCGAAATGAATGAAATAACATATATAACATAATATAATCTTTGTAAAAAAAAAATACATTACACTGCAAAGAATCCTCACTATAAAACAATATAAATATATAGAACAATAAAATAATGTAAATAACTGAAAGAAACATGAGTAAAAAAGATATGCATTACACTGTAAATAATCCTCTTCATTTTCCAACTTGCAGAACGATAACTTCACACAGGTTAACGTGAGGTGGGGCCCCTTTAGGGAGGTTTCCTACTGAGATGTCATTGCAAATCGCCCATTGTTTTTTAAGGGGGGACGGGGGGACGGCTGGTCACTGCACATTTCAGTGAAAAACAGCCCTCGGGCCCCGAGTGTCGGGTAAAAAAAACGGTGATATCGCAGCTCATACCGTTTGTAAAATGAGACGAGCGGCTCTGTGGTCTCCGCCTGTTCTTGTGAAGACTGCAGAAAATCAGAGTCACCACTAAAACTGTGCTGAGAGCCAACAGAGCAGGGATGACGATGACGGCAAGTGGACCGGACGACTCCTCATCTAAACAAAAAAAAGGGGGAGCAGGGTCAATGCATTTCAGAGCTTTGCGAGGATCCACATTTTGGTGCATTCACAAATGCACCAAAACTTTTACTCACATGCATACTTACAGCACATGGGGAGCGAGGTGTCATTGCTACATCTCGTGTCCATGTCCACGAGGAGCATCTGACATTTCTCACACGAGCGATAAGTACTGACGGAAGAGCTTCAAAAGTTTGAGGAAAAAACGGTGAAATATCACAATCCGATAAGACATAAAGAGGAAAATGACGTTAGTTGTTCCTACCTGACATGTAAGCTCACATTGTGAAAAAAATAAAAAATAAAAATAAAAATACAACAATAAACAGCAACGGGGGAGCTGAAAACGGACAAAAACACAGCTGTTATCGGGTGCTTTGAGGAAATAAATGAGCTCAGCTTTTGTCAGTGTTGTCTTTGAGGCCACTGACCACTGTGGCGAGCTGGGATGTTGACTGAATGTTAATCATTCACAAATATTTTCAGGCGCCCGTGGTCACACCTGCTGCTACCTGAGCAGCTGAATGGTTTAAAGTGACAAGTTGAGGTTGTCTCACATTCAAATTTTGTATTTTTGTACGATAATGATCCATTGTTTTTAAGGGTTTTAATGGTTTAAGTGCCTTTCGAGACAACCAAAACAAAGTTCTCAGATAAAGCAATTAATACAAAGTAGAAACAGGTCATACATTAAAGGCGCCATATGTAAGAATGTGGCCAAAAACGGTTACTACACTCAAATTCAAAAATACCAAGGTCTTTTAGGTTTTGTTTTGACGTAAACTGGCAACCCCGCGGTTGCTCGGGCAGCTGAGACTCTACGGACTGCAATGATTGGTAGACGGCGGTAGGTGGCGCCACATGCTAAAACATGATTTCAAAACATAAACATGATTTGCAGTCAGTATTTTATTGTTCTTTACATTTATATTTTCACATACTTTTTAATTTCAAGGTTTTTCCATGTTACTTCATTAATTTCGGAAAAAAAAATATATTTTGAACTCATACATTTTTCGTTGGTGGCAGATTATTTGTAACAAAATGGTGATGAACACTGGTTGGAAGGGCCCCCTGGGAATTTTTGCTCAGGGACCCTACAGACTCTAGAATCGCCTCTGGCGATTGCAGTCGAATTATTGTTGCTCCAGTGTGCTTGAAATGAATGGGCCAGTCTTTCTCTATGACCACCACCAGAGGGCAGGATTGCGCAACAAACCAGGTCAGGCTGCAGTTGTGCGTTTCGTGGATTCAAAATGTTAAAGCTTCAGTTAGAGCTCAACAGTTGCCTGGAAAAGCTCCAGTCTGTGTAAAATAAAGCCACGTAAACACAGAAACCACACGGACACAGAGGTCGACTTCTCTTAACGAGCAAATGGGCCATTTCCCACGTGAAAAAGAAGTTAACTCCGCCTTTCTAAACACACACACACACACACACCATGGAAACAAATATGCAGCGCTCCCCAAGACAAACCTCCAGAGACCCCGCCTCTTCTTGTCCGCCATTGGTCCAATTCGGAGCGTTTAGGCTCCTCCCCCAAGGCTCTGATTGGACAGAATCCCTTTCTTTCAGGAAGCTAACGCGGAAAAGGGGAGAGAGAGTGAGAGAGAAAAAAAGTTATGGAAAGAAGCCTAAACGGAGCTGTTGTACACAGCAACGCTGCTGCCGCCGCCGCTGTGTGTGGTTTACACGGCAACAAATTCACCTCAGTGTCTACGGAGAAGCGAGTCGTGAAGAGGACGGAAGAGAATAACCCGGTTTAGAGGGAAAAAAAGACGGATAAACAGAGACACGGAGACACAGAGAGAGAGAGAGAGAGAGAGAGTGAGAGCCAGGTATGTTTTTCCGTTTCCAAGGATTGATGTCAGCGCTGAGGAAGGAAGGAAAGGAGGACAGGTGCGCTGCACAGTGAACTTAGGTCTCCAGCAGCAGCTTCATGACACGGAGTGGAGACACGGAGAGACTCGGCACGTTTGGAAAACAGCTTTCCAAGTTATTCAGTATTTGTTTATACTTTTTTTCCCCCAATATCCCCACTGTGAAGCGTTAAAAACTTGGATTTTTTCTTTTTGACGCCGAAGTGGAACACATTTCACTCCACAGACTGCAGCCTTCCTTCACAGGACCCTTTGCTGCCTTGTTAAATGTTTACGTTTTGACGACGTGGATGTAAGCTGTGTGTGTGTGTGTGTGTGTGTGTGTGTGTGTGCGTGAGCATCACAAACCAGCACTTTTCCGCTTCAATGCGACACTGACGCAGCCGAATCTGGCATCATCGCAGACAAACAAGGTGATGCTCGGGTGATTCGGTGGAAGTATCGATCGTCAATTGAGGGAGTTTTATTAAAAAAAAAAAAATATACATCCCCAAAAAAAAGGGGGGCCACTCTTCTCGAGCAGGAATGGAATATAACGCAAGAAAACGCCCCCAACTTCTGTAATCTGCGATGCTTTTTCTTCCCGTGCGTCATTGCGTCTTAGGATCAGACCGCTGCTGCTGAAAGGTACAGCCGCTCTTTGGACTTTGGCTTTCGGCTCTTTGCGAGGAGCTACGCGGACGATGTCCAAGACGCTGAAGAAGAAGAAGCACTGGTCCACCAAAGTGCAGGAGTGCACCGTGTCGTGGGGGGGTTCCGGCGGGGAATTGATCGCGGCGCTCGAGGTGCGAGGCGGCGCTGAGCTGGGAGAGTTCCCGCACCTCGGACACATAGTTTCGGAGGCGATGGTTTGTCTCAGCGGGAGGTTCCCCGGCAGCGGGGACGTGCTGCTGGAGGTGAACGGCACTCCGGTGAGCGGACTCACCAACCGAGACACGCTGGCTGTCATCCGCCACTTTCGGGAGCCTGTCCGACTGAAGACTGTGAAACCAGGTGTGTATATTTATTTATGTGTGTGTGTGTGTGTGTGTGTGTGTGTCCATCCTCATTTTTGAATAACAAAACATCTCCTATGCCTCACACAACATGCTTTAAAGTGTTTGTAACCCGAGTATTTACATGATCGTGTGGTTAGAGCCATGAATAAATCAGAGTAACTTGGGGTTGCAGCATCACAGAGTGTGTAAGAATCACATGAGTGTGTGTGTGTGTGGGGCTGGAGTGTTATTCATGTTTTCAGTGCAACACTGAGGGTCATTTTTCATCTGTCAATCTTGCCTGGCTGCCTGTCTTCCCTTCTCATTCATGTGGAGAAATACAATTTTCCACCAGGGCTCCTCTTTTTTTTTTTTTTCACTGCAGCACAATCCTGCTGCCAAACAACACACAAGTCACGATGAACCGGTGCCCAGATGTGCATGTGATACAACATAAACCATGAATGACTTGCAGCCCTTTGTGTGAACTCGGGGGGGGGTGGGGGCCCTGTAACCTTCATTGCATTCGTGCACAATGTTGTCATCACATGTGGACACACGCATGCTATGTTACATTCATTGTAATTCTGTGTATGTAAGCTCAGATAAGAGCTTATTGATCGTATCTCTCTCTCTCTGTGTGTCTCAAAGCTGGTGTGGTTCACACGCCTGATTTAATGGATGTGTTAGATTTGCCAAATCAAACAGACAAACTACTACTCTCACGTGGGACACAAAGTCCAACAATGGTTGGATGAATTTGTTAGAGGGTGAGTGAGGTGTGTGTGTGTGGCACTTTGCAAACACTGTGCAGGGATTTGTTAATGACGGAGTTGCTCTGCTCTGCAGCGCCGAGATGAATCCGAGTTCTTATTGAATCAATTAGGCTCACATCCTTTATGCATCTGCTCTACCTGTTGATGATTAGTATTAATGTGGACGTGATTGGAATTGAGACCACGGAGAGTTATTAAGATTCATTATTTCCAGTGTTAATGTTTGATGCAGTGAGCCGTGTGAGCCGGTTTAATGTGTCACTGGAGACTTCTCGTGGGCCTGAGACCGAAGCTTTGCAGGGTATTTAATGTTGCATGTGTGTTTTGGTTGGTAGACGTAAGTCTGGTGAAGGTGCGTTATGTCAGTGTGGCTGTGTGTTGTTTGTTTAGCGCTGCTGCTTACCTTGATACTTGCAGGCTGCTGTGAGCCGCAGGCTCCTCTTTGGGCCTCACTGTGTGTGTGTGTTTATATCTTTGTCCCCTCTCTCATGATTAATTCATGCTTCATCCATCATTGATGGCTGCTTCGTGCCAAGATGAGGTGGCGGATGGGGCGGATCAGATGTTTGCAGACTGCTGTGGATGTAAACTTGTATTCTCATGGATTGGAAAGTTGGGGAGTGGGGATAAATGCGACAACTGGTTAGTGGACTTTGGTGTTCGTTTCAAATGGACGTTTGAAGTTTTAATTTATGAGCCTTGTGTTAAACGGCATCATTGCCCTTCTTTCCCCTCTCTCACTTTTTGGGTTATTCCACATTCCGGTTCCCCTCAACCTGTAAAGCACAGAAACACAAGACAAGACAACAATTCCCATGATCCCATGCTGCTTCCTGATGTCAACAAACTACGTCTTTTGTTATTGTTTTAACTGCAGGGAAAAAATGACCAACTGTGCGTAAAAATATTCCATGACAATAACTTCTTCCGCTATCAAAATCAAACACGGACTTTTTTTCCAGTTATTTTCGTAATCGATTAATCTGTCGATTATTTTCTCGATTAATCTTTTGGTCAATAAAGTGTTGGAAATGGAAACGACGATGTTCTTGAATGTATTGTTTTGTCCGCAATACTAAAATGATCAAGTTTTAAAGATTTCTTTGTTATGTGGAGCAAAGAGGAAGACAATTGAAGAATTTAAGAAGCTAAAATAATCAGAAATCTTTTTTACATCTTCATTTCATCAACAAAAATAAACAAACAAAAAAAGGAAGATTTTCACGAGTAGTCCTCTGCCTCCGGACCAGCCGTTGCTCTCACTAAACAGCTCCTATCACGTGAGAAGGCAATAGGCGGTCACCTTGAGGGGGGGCGATTGAGAGAAGAGGCGTCGTGTGATCGCAGATACCTATGACAGCTTGGAGACAGGGGAGTGGGCAGCTCATTGATTAATACCGTGAACAACATGTGGAACTCGATGGTGACATAGAGTGGTCCTGTTGCACATAAATGTTAGTTATTAGACTAAGATTAAGATTAAGATTCCCTTATTAGTCCCGCAGTGGGGAAATTTCCAATTTCTGCATTTTAACCCATCCGTGAGTTAGTGAACACACACAGCACACAGTGAGGTGAAGTACATGCTAACCCAGAGCAGTGAGCTGCCTGCATTCAGCGGCGCTCGGGGAGCAGTGAGGGGGTCAGGTGCCTTGCTCAAGGGCACTTCAGCTGCGGACAGGTCGGGGTTCGAACCGGCTGGTCAAAAACCTCCTAGTTGCTGTAAACGAGCCGATAGAAATCCTCTTTTCTGACGGTGTTTTTTCTGCTGCGAGATTTCAGAGTGAACTTTCACCCCCAGAAGACATAGGCTTGTGATTGGCCAGTACTATCCAGCACATCCGTTCTCAGGAGCGCAGCGCCCCCCTCTGGAACGGTGGATGCACTGCTCCTCATTATCAAAACATTGTTTTAACAGTGTTTAAAAATAGCTTCGTCACGACTCCCCGCCGCAGTCCCTTTTATGACTTTAAACCGGAGTCAGACCCAGAGTCAGAAGACACTGTCGCTCGTGAAACACCTCCACAACAGACGTTATTCTTCTTCTGCGGTTCAATGTACGCAACCGGATGTGCCCGGACTAGTGCCCGGAGCAGGACGATCAGTTGGTCAGGAGAACCGCTGCTTACGAACTATTACCGGTCTAGTTCCGCTTTAAGAGATGATGACGATGATAACAATACTGAGGTTTTCACATGATAGTCCAGAGGGAAAACTAGCAGTTTATGCCAGCTGTAATATTAAATATAACCTCTCTGCATCAAAATATCTAATTTGAGATATTTTGTTGTCTTAAATCCGTAGTAATGCGTATTTTTAAATATTTGGTACTACTAGTTGACCAGATCATCATTAGCTGTGAGTTCTACCGTGGAAGCTCTCCCCTGAAAAAGAACAGGGGAACTAATCTTATATAATGTATAATAATGATAATCCATAATCCCAAGCTGCTTTGCTATGCCATTGAACTAGGTCTTTTGTTATTGGTTTGATTGAGAGACCCTGAGCAGCAGATATTACATACCGTGTTCTTCAAGTGTTTTAATAAGGAAAGGCAATCATGGGCCAACAAAGTGTTTATAGTGGAGTATGATCATAGTCATGCAGGCATACTCAATCAATGCTGAAGGAGAGGCTTTTAAAATTTTCATTCAGGAAAGGGAGAAATATGCATGACTAAATTCACTAAATTAATAACTAAAGTAGCACTTGGGGGGGGTTTTATTGTGAAATACAGGCTGAATTATTAAATGTTCCTGATGTGCCGACAGCCATTCACTCTTCTCTCTCTGAGGCATTTGTTCATTTACATCGTGTTACGCGCGTTTCCCTTAATCCCTTTTGACAAACGGCGAGCGTGAGCTTGAACCTGTTGCACTGAGCCGTGGTTTTTCACGCTTGTGGTTAAACTGAGCAGTTGACGAAAGTGACAGTCGCACACCTTGTCAGCAGAATGCACTTGTCTCGTTGCATTTCCAAGGGCTGCAATAATTGTTTTTATTCTATAACGATGTGTGTATTTATGGCAGAAATAGCAATAGTCCAACATGTTTATTATATTGCATTAGCATTCAGTCCTTTTTCAAATGGTTATTTTTCAGCACATATCCGTTCCTTTTCGTCTCTGTGGTGGTGCATTGATGTTAACGCTTCATTCTTTTGCCATCAGCAGCGCAGCAGAGCAATAAGCACACTGCCTGTGTTAATGTGGCTCCCCCCATGGTGCAGTCGGGGCTTCTGTGACAAAACTGCTCTGCACCAGCTGAGACGTGTTGTCGGTCTCTGTGGCTCCCTCTCGCCGTGCTTAATGTAACTTTTGTTGCTCTTGCCGTTTTGTCTTGTAACTGCATCGACAGCGAGGTTTGTTTAGGATTGCAGTTTTCTCCTTTTTACGCCGCTGTGAACTGAGTGCACAAAAAAAGCAAGATATCCGTCGGCAAAACTTCATAGTTGCTAAAAGCATCTGGTGCCTTAGAAACAATGAGTGACAAACCTGGTCGTTTCCGCTTTGAGTTAATGCGTTTGTGTTTTTGGTTTGCGTTTTTTGATTTGCGTTTTTTGTTTTGCGTTAGTGTTTGTGATTTAGCGTCTGTGTTTTTTTTTTTGCGTTTGTTTTTGATTTGCGTTTGTGTTTTTTCATTTGCGTTTTTGCTTTTGATTTGCGTTTTTTGTTTTGCGTTAGTGTTTGTGATTTGCGTTTGGTTTTTTTTTTTTGCGTTTGTTTTTGATTTGCGTTTGTGTTTTTTGATTTGCTTTTTTGTTTTTGTTTTGCGTTAGTGTTTTTGATTTGCATTTGTGATTTTTGTTTGCATTTTGTGATTTGCGTCTTGTTTTGTGTTTGATTTGCGTTTGTGTTTTTTGTTTTGCGTTAGTGTTTTTGATTTGTGCTTTTTGTTTTGTGATTTGCATTTGTGTTTTGCACCTCAGGGCCACCGTAATTAATGGATCATGGATACAAAATGATCTTCCTCCCGCTGCCTCACACTCTTCCTCAAGCTGTAAACATGGAGGGCATTCCAAACTTGAAGTAGATGTGAGGCTTTTCTGGACTGTTCTCCTCTGTGCTTTTAAGTTTATGCGCCATGCTGCTGCACACCTGTGATATCCAGCCATCGCCCTCTCCCACTGGCTGCTCTCCCAGCTCATTCCCCAAACCTGTCACACTTCTCCGCCCTCCGCCCCTCCGCCATGCCAGCCTGTCAGCAATGAGGGACAATAGTGTGAGCGGGTGGGCATATTGAAACTCCCCCAGATGGCGGTGGCTGCTCTGAATACCAAAACGCACCTTGTGTCCTTTCCATCCCTCCAGTCCTTCCAGGAGCAGCTGTCTTCAACGCACAACCCTCTCATTCTCCCCGATCCCTCCCTCTGTCGAACAGTTTGCACATCGGCCTCCTCCTGAAGTGCAAACTTGTCGAGTGAAGGAATGACGGTCCCTCACTGAAGGATTCCTGCATCATTTTAAAGTCTTTTGAAGCACCAGTGGTTCTCGAGCCTCCCCTCTAGATGTTAAGTGACATGTGCCTCTTTCTTCACTCTCACTGTCTATAGAGGCCACAGGCCAGATTGCATTTGTATATGAGCCATGCCTCTCACGGGCAGGCACAATGACTTGGCAGGCGTGCGTTTTAAAAGCAGCGGTGCTGATTCACCAAGAATGCTTTTCTCTCAACTCGCTGAGTGGTTTGTGCTGCAATGTCAGCAGCTGCAGCATCGTCTCCGGGTTTGTTGTTGGTGGAAATGGACGGTGTAGTACACAATTGCACACATGTACACAGTGCACACAGATCTGATTTTTTTCGCCTTCATATTTTAGCTCGACTCCTAATTGGTCTCTTTCCAACAGCAGGCCTTTCCTGCAGCTGTTCATCTCCTCTGAGATGAGATGAAGTCGGCGTCTAAATTGTGTGCCATACACTGAGCAACAACGGAGACCAATAGAACTTGGCACCTCCTATGTCACGAGGAATACTGCTGGCTGTGCTGTACGAAGAGAGCGCATCCGTTTTTGTGTGTCGTCTTTTTTTACTGAAGGAAACACAGTTTACACAGATTTTAAGTGTCTTAACGTTAAGGTGGATAGCACCGGTGCCTCGTAGCAACAAAGTTTCCAGCTGAGGCTTTTCTCTCTGGAGTGTGCACGGGATTTCTCTCACAGGAACACTGAAAGACAAATTGGAGATTGTAATTGCACATGATTATAAATATTTGTTTAATATTGGACCTGTAAAAGGCTGTAAACCTCAGGTCTCATACCCAATGTGGAGTTGACTCTTAGTTACTTTATGACCCTGAAAGGACAAGTAGTTTAAATAAAGATTGGTGCTGTGACGTGTAGAAGATCTGTTAAAGGCAATGCTTACCACTCTTATTAGCAAATACAGACATTTTTTTTTACTAATTGTCCTTTTAAGTACTGTGTGTGTGATTCTATTGTAGAATAAAAGCATGAAGCCATGTTAAACTAACGATCGTGTACGATAGTGTGAGTTGTTGTGGGTAATGTTACCTTGGTTTCTTTCCCCCTTCTCTGTCATCCATTAACTTTCTCACCGCTTTGCTTTTGCTTTTGCTGCATTGATCGCACTGATACTCACATCCCGATAAGGGATGTTTGCGCCCACCAGCCTGGCAAACAGAAGGAGAGTAGCCTGGCTCGCTGTGGCTTTTTGTGTCGCTATCGGACAACAAGTGGTTTTTGAGGATGGTGTGTATTTTGAAGAAACGCTCCCCAACACCTGGCCCCCGATGTGTCCGCGGACAGATTGGCCACAGGTTGAGTGGCAGACCCTGGCAGACAGGGACTTGGCTCGAAAAAAGGAAATCGAGTTTGGAGTGATGGAAATGGACTGTTATGAATCAATAAACAGGTGCACATGTGGATAGAGGGGTACGAGGGAGAGATTATTTGGTAGCTGATTGAAGTGAGCTTGCTCCAGATGTACACTCACTGCCCTCAGTGGAGAGCCTATTTGGTGACTTTGTTTCTGGCTGAGGCGGTGTGTGTGAAGTGTCCCCGCGGTGTTGCTGCAGAGGCAATAATGGCAACAGACGAGAAGAGGCAGCTGGCATATCTTTGTCTTGGACGTTTTCCTAAGAAGGATTAATTTATGAAGGATGGTTTTAAAAAAAAAAAACAAAAAAAACAAGACTCGGAGAGAGAAAAGTGGGGTCAAAGAGGAACGGATGCAGACGAGAGGAGGGAGGAGAACGTTTGAGATGGAGCAAAAATGTCAGGAAAAAGAAGCAGAGCAGAGTAATAATAATCTCAGGGCTGCTGTTAACATTCATCACGATAACATTATTGATTCCCTGTTGCGACTGTCTGAAATGATCCTGCCCACTGTTCATCAAGCTAACGCCCACCATTCCAGAGTTACAGCAGTCAGTATTTCCAATCATGTCTGCAAATAACCAGTTTGTGTGAGCTGACTACATATATGTGTGTGTGTGTGTGTGTGTGTGTGAGCATGCATGATGATGAAAAATTAAGGCTCATCTCCATCGCACTTCTTTTTGCATTTTGAAGCCAAACACTGTCAGATTATACCTTCAGTATATGCTGCTAGTATTTTTTTCCTCCGACACAAATGCATTTCTGTTTTGCCTTTTTTGTTGTCGTTGGATTCGTTCACCCGTAGATCTCAGGAGTTTATTATGCAGGTGCAATGATGAGACGAAGACAGATTGCCCGTTTGTGGCCGTGTGGATTTGTGCATACCCTTGTTCCTGCAGCTAGGAACATCCTTTACAGTCTGGGCAATGAATCGAGTTGTGAGGACTGTGATCTCAGACTTCCGTCTCCTTGTCGGCTGGCTGTAGAACAAGTCTTCATCGATAACCAGTCTGCCAGTGCAGCCCACTCAGCTGTTTAGTTGTGATACCTCGAAAAATCGATTAAATCTCTTATCAAACAGATATAAAGCCCACCGCTCTCCTAACTCACCCTCACTAAAACCACCCAACCAGCTGCTGCGGTTTCTGCCAAACCTCTCCATGAGAATGGCGAGAGGCATGTGATCATACCATTTTGAAGTGTTGAGATTTGCAATTTGGCTGGTGCCATCTCGTCACGCCATAGTCGCACGACGAGGGGTGGAATCACAGGGTACCTCGCGATACGTGATACATGGTCCACGATGCCATTCTGTGATAATCGATGTATTGCAAGACAATCACATAGTGATACATCACGATATCTGTTTAACTGAAGAAAGAAAAAACGTCCGTGAGAAGTTAAAAGTGCAGGTGCATGAAGTCTATGTGTTGAACATGGATGGGGCATCTCTTAACATGGCTTTTTCCCTCTTCTTCAGCCAGGCGAGTGAAACTGGCAGGGACTGTTTATTTTAGAGTGCCACGAGGAAGACGGTATATATCACCAAAGCGATGTTTTTGACCCATCCCTAAGTCGACTCTTTTTCCTCTAAAGGGGACCATCATTTAAACGAAAGATGTGCTGTATTCATTTGAATTGAACACCTGAAACTAGCAATTGAGACCATGAACTTACTGCTGTTATAAAGCAAAGTAGAAGTAGCAGTGAAGTCGCCCCCTTATGGCCCTCAAAGAGAATGCAGGATTCAGGCACCTACACGGATTCAGGTCCAGAAACTGAAACCTTGTAGTGCCTACAATGGTCAAAATGGACATAGGTAAGGTTACGGCTCTTAAGCCATGAAGAAACCACATTAGAAGCAAAAACAGCTGCAAAGATGGGGGAAAAAATAATAATTGCGACGACACATTCGTTCCTGATGTGGGACATGAGAGGTAGCCATTTTCCCCACTGTTATTAACACACCATGTGTACTCCTTCCACATGGTGAGATGTCATGTTCTGTGGAGACGAGGAGCCCTGAGTGTCCTCATTAGAATTCATGGATGTCAGGATCTAAGCCCGGCCAATTTAGCTTGCTTTGCTCTTTACCCTCTATAACACGTTATTGATTGGGTCCAATCTCATCGCTGTTATGTCAGCAGACGCATGCAGAGCTGCTGTATATGTGTCCAAGGGACTGATTTTTATGAATAGACAAGGACACTAGGAGGACGTCTTGCTTCCAGTGTATTTGACACACGATTCTTATTCACAACGTTCTGCCGGTGCAATCGTTCACCACTAATTGGATTTGTTTTGACAGCCTCTCTTGTCAGTATTCAGCTCATGAATGTTTTTTCTTATTTTCTGCTAATAAACCAATCCCAGGACACAAATCGCTGACCATTCCTGACACGCAAACAGGACTCGCGCTGTTTGCGCTTGGTCATCAGAGGGTTTCGGCTCGTCTGAATACTCACAGCAGGGACACGGTCGCCCCCAGGCTTTTGTTGCAGACCTGTCGCCAACGCGGTCAGGTCTCTGAGCAAATTGACTCAAGAGATCACATGCACACAACTCTCTGTTTATAGTAAGTAGGAGGGTGTTTGGTACTTTAGCCTCGTCGATGTGATGATGCCGTAATCTGGGTTTCAGCGGTCGGTGAATCATCCCAGAAATAGCTGTGGTAGATTGTTTACATATCTTCAGATATGATGCGTTGCTTCAAATATACGCTGCTCAGCCAAAAAGAAAGTCAAAACCACCTTTGCTTTGGTTTACGACAGGCATTTGCTTGCGGCATTGTTTTGATGTCGCAACAGTTGCATTCATTTTCGCCACAATGATAGAGGCGGACCACTGTGGTAAATCTTCTTCTGCACATTCCAGAATGTCTCACTGAAGTTAAAGTCTGGACTCTGTGGTGGCCAGTCATGAGTGAAAAATGATGAGTCACGCTCCCTGAACCATTTAAGCCGAGAGAATCCTGGCATTGTCATCTTTCGAATATTCCTGTAAAACCTGATGATTCGGTATGTGTTGGTAGTCGGCTGAAACTAGACCTGACCAACGAGTGAAGGAACCCCCAGAAGACAACACCACAACACTTGTACCAGAAGATCTTTCTGTGTGCCCTGGTTTGCAGAGCGTGGAGTTATCCTTGCCTGCTTTGGGGGTTGCGACCCAGTCACGATGTGTATGTTTAGGGCAGCAGTTGTTGTTGTATCCTAATGCTCACTGGAGTTAAAATTGTGAATAAGCTCTGTGAGCTTGTATTTCCCTCTCCCCGTGAGCCCCCGTTGGCAGTGTTTTTGCTGTCACAGTATTCTCTAGCACGTGATGTTTGCTGAATAAAGATTGACATTGGGTTTTTTGGCTCCGTCGGCCGTCGTCTGTCACTTTTCCTGGAACCACAACGGCTTCAGGGAAAACCATAATTTGTGAATTCATACTTGACTCCGGCATTCCAGGTCATTTACACGATGAGTTAAAAAATAGCAGTAAAAGTTGCCCGAAATATGTTTCACAAATAGCGTCATTGTTGTCGGTGCACATCCTGTTTATCTAGGAATGGTGATCATGTGTGGAATGCAGTTATTTCAGTTTTGTCGAGTACAATGTGTGTGTGTCACTGTTGAGTTCCGCAAGTGTGTCGTTACCAACAGGTGTTTGTTCAGGCAGAAATTTAACATTCTTTGCGTGACGCCTCTCCTCTGCAATGAGATCATGGTGAAACCTTCCACTTCATGCAGACAGCTGCTCCTCTCATCATGTCTTTTTTTTTTTTTTTTTTTTTTTTATGCTTTTTTAAATTAAATCACAGGACTTTATTTTACCCGAGGTGAATCGGTATCACCACAACATCAAATGTGTGTTTAGAGAATTTCTATTTACTCTTCAGGTCGTTAATCTAATTCTGAGAGTTGCCCTTTCGTCCCTCAGACGCAGCTGTCCTTTGTCCTTTCGTGTGTGTGTGTGTGTGTGTTTAATACAATGCATCAAAACCCCATCAACCATCACTCAAGACGCATCATTTGTATGCCAGTCATCGTGTCTCTTGCACATGTCCTGTAAATAAAAAAGAAGTGGTCTCAAGGTGGTGCAGCATTATGGTCTCCTAACCTGTTATGATTCCAGCCGAGCTGTCACACTGAGACAAACACGGAGTCAGTCTTGAGTGTTTCTAGCTACAGGACTTCCTCCACATTCCTGGTCGACTCGCTCAGAGGAATGTTGTCCAACTGGTGTTCGTTTACTGTGCGTGTGCAACCGGTCCGTTTCCCTCTTGTATGTAAACCATCTTAGGAAACGCTGTCAAAAGTCAGAGTGTTAACATTCCTTTTAGATTTTAAGTTGTTTTTTTTAAGTTGCAATTTTTGTTGTCGACGTTGCTCTTCTGCCTTTCCCTCTCATTATTCTGACTGTGGGAGCGTTTGTGTGAGTGTATACACTGGGGACAAGGTGTGTTTATGCAGTGAAAATTGCTGAATGGCCGGGTTTGTTGGTTCATCGTAGATTTGAATTCACTCGTGCAACCGATTTTGTCGTACTCCAACCTGTTAGCAGTGCAATGTTGCTTGGGCCTCCCTCCAGACATTGAAAAAATAACTTCCTGTGTAGAGCTGCAACTCACCATTGTTTTCACGATTAATCGTTTGGGCCATAAAATGTCAGAAAATGCTGAAAAACGTTGATCGACTTTCTCGAAAGACTTGTTTTGTCCACAAACCAAAATGATTCAGTTTTTAATGCTGAAACCAGAAAAGATTCACATAAAACAATCGGAAATCCTGTTTTAATCATGAAAAAAAGCTTCAAAACGATGAATCGATTCCCAAAATAGTTGACAATTAAATTACATAGTAATCGATTCATCATTTCAGCTCTATTCCTGTGTGCAGCCTGGGAGTGCGACACAAGATCTAAATACCACTAAGAATACAAAGAGTCGTATGAAGCTTATTTGATTAATCAGCATTATCTGAACCAGTTTGATATTGGTTTGAATGTAACAGACGCTTGTTTATATTATTAAGTCATGCATTGAAGATTTTAATTTAATTTCAGTTTTTGGGGGATCTGATACCTGAGCGCTTACCTTGCCTGGGAGAAATGTAAAAATGTGAGAAGAAGACACTCTTGACTCTAAAGATCTAAAAACTTGGCTTTGGCTAGGGGAGTTGCGTTAAGCTTGTTAAAGGGAGGGCCAACCACCAGACTCTTCCTTCTTTAAAGATATCAGACTTCCATTTAAATTGGTCCAGAGCTTAGCAGAGCTGTGATGGGGATGAAGCTGCTGCTGCTGTCTGCGTGCCCAGGCTGTCTAAGAGCCCGCCTGTCAGGGCGCTCCTTAGAAGCTGGCAGAGTAGCACAGCTCGCACTCATTCAACACTTCTGTTGACAGACGCCACTGCCAGGCTGATGAAGTAAACAGACACAGACACACACACACACACACGCGCAGACTCAGCCATGCGTGTGCAGCACCATGTGCACGCAAGGACACTTTTGCACAAGTGACGAATAAGCTTCAGACCCTTTTTTGACAGCCACCCCACCCGTCTGTTGACCCGCACGACCCCCTCACAGCACTTCGGCACGAGATGGCTGCAGACCGGACATATGGGACTGAGAACAAATAGATGCGCTTGTCATGAAACACCCAGAGAATCTTGGGTGTCAGTGCTGTGAACACGATGTGTGGTCAGCGTCTCAGGCCCTTGGTGCTTGCTTTGTAAATGTATTTACCCATCAAGTATTGAAGTGGATAGGCAAGTAGATGCATAAATATGTAAGAAAACAAAGGAAGTACCACAAGGAAATGGCAGACAAATTTATAGAACAAATTTCCATGACAACTGACCGGAAATAAACGTCATGCTTACGTGCCGCGACACCGGAGTCCAGGCACCGTTTACCAGTTAGCTCCGTTAGCTGCATTAGCTCCTCAGTGCCGTTGGCGCGCCTACTGTCGAACTGGAGCGGTCTGTTTATTAAAGGAAAGAGCAGGGCTACACATAACCAGCGTACCCGTGTACTGCGTATGTATGTGCCTCTGTTTTTAAAGTTCAGCGTTACTTTAGAGACTCATTTTAACATTAGGGAGTCACGTAAACGTGACGTCACGTGCGTCTTTTCCCGGTCAGTCGTCATGGAAACTCGATGTGCGTTAACTTGCGTTAGCGTTGACGCCGTTAACGTTTGACAGCACTATATAAAAGTACATACGTTGTACTCATGGTGCAGCAAATAAGTAATAGCATCGATGCCACCTGCTAACATTCATCTCATCTGTATTTTTCCTAAGAATTGAATCTTTATATTTCCTTTTAACTAGTTTCAAATAAGGCAGAAAATCAACTTCTCTCTCTTTACTGAGTTATTTCACAGTATAGATATAAAGCGATTATCAAAAGAATTTCTGAATGCAATTGAAATGTCTATCATTATTTTTCTTTACCGTATTGTACAAGTGTCTGCTTTCAGGTTTAGCTTTATTGAAATTATATTAATTCTCGGTCCGTCCACATCGGCTTCTTAGGACGTTATAGCCGTTTGCCTCATGTTAGCAGAAGCTAGAGAAACGCATCGGCGTCACTGCACAGCGGAAAATCCAAAATCTAAATACGTGCAACGATACTGCAACGTTTCAGACTACGGGGGAACATCGGGAAAGAAATTAAAACGACAGGAAAGCAATCGACGCGTGCATCGCTTGAGCCTGCGGCGTCATTTCCTCGAGCGAATGTATGGCACACACACACACAGTCTCCTTACGAGTGTGTGTTTGTGTGTGTGAATGATGCTTCTCAGTGATTCACCGTCAGTGATGTGACTCACACAGCGGCTGAATGGCAGCTGGAGACCACCCCAATTTACAGGAATTTGACATCACTAGCTGACGCCGTCATGCTGTAGCTTTAGATGGTTTAATTATTTACTGGGCTACCACAAAAAAAACCCAGCACATGGCACACAGACGCATCAGGAGTTAAAGTACAACACAGTGATTTCTGCCTGTTTTGCTCCAAGAAGCGCGACTAACTAAGGTCATTTTTTAACCAATTGTTTTTGTGTTGTTTTTGTAAGTTGATGCTTTTATTTTTGTTTCTGTGTTAAATATTCATGACATGCTGCGGCAGGCAAGAGCGAGAGGACTCCAACGAGAAAATCAAGTGATAAGCGGTCACGGACAATCCGAAGAGGGTGGATATCGATTTGTTTGTTTCTCGCGCTAAATGGTTTTCTAACCGCACGTCGTGTTTACTGAAACAAACAAAACGCAGACCAGTCGTTGTCTAAAAGGAGGGAACATAAACTTGCAGAAGGAGTAGCTGGCATAAATGTAAACTATATGATTATGGTGTTTTTAAACCATCATATATGCAGTTGTGAGTGAGTTAAGTTCTTGTTACCTGTGTTTCCTCTTCCACCTCCTCCCTCCCGATCACACGGCGCTCTCTTTATTCCTGCCATCTGTTTGTTGACTCAGATTTGTTTATTGTTCTTTCTTTTTTTTTCTTTCTTTTTTTTATCTCTATGCTGCAGCAAGCACCGCCGCTACAATATGCAAATATATGACCAGCTTTGTCTGCGGTAAACAACGGCATCATGGTCCCGAGTTTGAATAAGTGACCGTCGGGAGTCGTGATGGTGGCTGAAAACGGGGGGGGGGGGGGGGGGGGGGAAGAGCGTTGGCGTTTGGTCAAAACAAACTGTCCAAGTTTTCACCGGTTTCACAGATTAGCGTTTACTTGCTGCTCTGAACCGGGGGGCCTCGACGAAATAGAAACGCGTTTATCGCACGTTCCTCTCTAGATTTGCCCGCTGAGCAGTTTGACAAATGACGCCGCGCTGAACTAGATAAAACATTCACCGTATAAACATACACTTTGAGACGCACATGCTGTCCCACTGTTTTCCCCGCAAACCTGCTTTTCCTCGACTAATGATCCTGCTCAGCGCTCAGGCCGTTTCTATTATGGTGATGTGCTTCTATTCATCCATCATTGGCTGCTTGGTGATGCAGGGTGGCAGGGCGTGTAAGTGGCCCTGCATTCCCCCTTCTCATAGCCCTCTGTCAACCTCCCTTCCCATCCTTTCTTTCCCTCCCTCTTTTTTTTTTTTTTTTTTATATCTCTTCTGTCCTTCTGTTTTCCCTCTTGCTCATTTGTGGACCCTTTCTGGGAGAGAATGGCTAAAGAGGAGTGGGCTAAATTCGCCTCCTGTGTGGGTTATTGTAGTTTCCTCAAAGGAAAGTGGGGGCTGCAGATAGGAAGGGGAACAATGCCCCTAATGGAGTGCATATAAACATCATCAAAAGATGTCATGTTCACTGAACCTCTACTGGTTACTCAGGCGCAGTTTTTGATGTGAAAATAGAAGTGAAGAGAAGAGAGTTGCACACTTCGTATGCCTTTGCTTTGATGACATTTCAACCCTTAGGCTTTGGATAAGGACCTTTTCTGCATGAAAATAATTGAACGCTAATTCCTTTTACTAAATATGTTTTAATATTGGGGCTTAAAGATTTGGGTAAAATATCTAATTGCAAATATTGCATTATAACTTTTTTTATGTTCAGCTTTGTTTACCGTTATAGACGAGAAAACGAGATGGAGCATTAGTCCACGAGGTGCCATTAAAATATTACTCTGATGCAAGGATGAGAACTACAAAAATCGGTTCAAGGTGCCATATGTAAGAATGTGGCCAAAAATGGTTACTACATTCAAATTCAAATTAGTTTTTTTGACCTAACTGGCAACCCATGGTTGCTCGGCAGCTGAGACTCCGACTGCAATGATTGGTAGACTGCGGTAGATGGCGCACAAAACATAAACATGATTTGCAGTCTGCAAATTTTTTTTTTTTTAATGCAAATATTTTGTCTGTACTGTTGTTGTTGGTGAGTTCAGTTTGTTATATGAACATTATTCCCGAGTCTCTGTGACATATTAGGAGGATTTTATGGCCAGTTGCTTTAGATTTATTACATAATGCACCTTTAAATTTCAACCTTAGTGCCACCAATTAACTATTTTTTGATTTGAAAACGATTAATTGTTCAGCCCCATTCATTTATAAAAAAAAAAAAAAAAAAGTTTTCTTTTTTTTCTATTTCAAAATCCAGTGTGTGGAAAGGCTTCATCGTCTCATCAATGACATGTGCAGTAGGTTGTTATTTGAGACCATGGTTCTGCGCTCTGTTATGCCCATAAGACAATACGGTCTGGAAGCGAACCCATGTGGGCTCAGACATCGTCCAAAATGAAATGTCACTTTTCTTTCTCTTAGTTTTCAGTAAACACCTTCGTTGGGGTCCGTTTGTGTGCGCTTCCTTTTTCTGCTACACTTTGATGTCAACCAAAACATTCATCCCAAAGTCGGAGGGCGCAACACTCGGCGACAACCGAAGTTAAAGCTGAAATGGACACGTTTTTGAAAAAATTACATAAACTGACTCATAAAAGACACTTTTTTCCATTCACCTGGTGTCTATTGTGCTTGTCAAGATACCGATGCTGCATCTGTGGCCAAACGGTAATATAACAGGAAGGATTAGGGATATGAAAATTTGTTTTCGTCTCCTTGAGGACACATTCTTTGGCACGTACGGAGCAGGTGCGGCTGACGCGGCTTTGCTGTACATTAGATCACGTTTGTCAGTTTCACGTAAAACCTCATCACCGCTTTCCTTTTGTCTCCGTGCCTATTAAGTCCTGCGTGTAAAACTTGCCACACTTGTTTGTTGGTTTCAGGGGAGTGATCTAGGTCGCATTGTATGTCCAAGCCGAGCCAGTTTTTCCAGATTGAAGCATGATGATGATGTTTGTCATTGCATTTAAACGGGGCTTTGCCGCGCTAGCAGATTGACAGCGGAGATAATAAACGTTGAAATTCAGTTTCTGACGGAGAGTGCATACCGTGTGTTGCTGTTGTTTTTTGTTTTGTTTTTTTGACAGCCAGCATACTGGAGCTGATGACGGTATCAAGGATGAAAGTACTGAGCCACCGTGTCTAATGACCAACCAAGTATCGGTTACGCTGTTGACATCCAATGCCTGGGAAATGGTGTACAGTGTATTCTCTTTCTCCTCCTTTAAAGATTTAAAGGGACAGGTTGGCAGTGCGGGGTTTAAAGTGACACGGAAAGAGTACATCCACTTTCAAGTCCACTCACCTGAGAACAGGTGAAGCCCAATCCTCTTAAGGCCACATTATACTTCTCCGACTGCGTAATGCGTTATCCGTCTGCGTCACCACGTAGACCACTCCAGCCTTTATACTTCTGCGTCGTGGTGACGGATAGGCGCTGCAATTTCCCGCCCGATCAGTAGGGGTCGCTGCGCAAGGTTGTTGTGCTTTTAGCTACAGTGAGCAATGGCCTTCGAGGGAGAAAGACTGTTGTTGTTGAAACAGTGGCCGTTTGTCACTTTTCTGTGTCCCGGAACGCAGTTTTAAGATAATTTGAGGCGAGAAATTGGCCATTTAGAGTCTAAACATGTGCTGTGTGTGTTAAGATATGACGTGTTTATAGTTCGGCAGCGACGAAGTCGGCGGTCTTCAGCTCCGCCCTCTTTTGGACGCTCGCTGCTCACTGTGAGCCGGCACAGAGCAGCTTCGCTCGGCCTGTCCTGAGGACCAATCGCAGCTCTTGCCGTCTCCGTTGTCCCTTGACGGAGTGACGGACACTTAAAAAATATTCCGTGCACCCGGAGACGACGCAGAGGCTCTTCGACAGGTTCTGCGTCGACGCAGAGGACTCTGTGTAGCCTACGCAGAGCACTTACGCAGGAGTATAAATTGGGCTTTAGACTCAGTCCATTAGTAACGGCAGAGTCAATTCTTCAATCTTTCAAAACAAAGATGGCCACTGTGCACATTTGTGTTGCAGAATAGAGAAGCGGGAGGACGACGACAGTGCAGTGAGACCAATTAGCTTGCTCCTTGATCCCAGCCCAACTGGGGGATCTCTCTGTGAGCACGGTCTGACTTCCTTTCGCGGCTGTGCGGCGCTGCAGTTGCACGCAGAGATACACTTTCTGCAGCGCTGTCAAACACCGGCACCCTAAAGTTTCTGCTCTGTGGAATTTTGTTGTCAAGCCCGCGAGTGCGTTCTTTCTGCTTCTCTTTGATGTGCTTCGCATCCAGAACTTTTTTTGCTTTATTAAACCTGCTCCAAGGTGTCTTGCGCGGTCTATTTCGAGCCTTCCTTGCTGATCGGGGTGGAATCAAAGACCATTTTTGATGACACATTAATAATGGATTTCTTCCTTTGTAATAGCACTGCTAGTTGCTGTACTTGGGTTTGTGTGATTTATCTGCACTGGCAAATCATTCAAAAAAAAAAAAAAAAAAAAAAAAAAAATCCCGGAGAGCAACACGCTTATGTTGGGAAAAGATTATGTAAATATGAGATGATAATAATATCTGTGCTCTTATGTTTGCCTTTGTATTTGGAAGGTAACAACAGCGTCGAAGCACATTAGAAACAAATGCATTTTGTTGGAAAGGGAAGCCTCGGGGAAACTCTGTAATGAGCACGAGGAGACATTTGACATTCTGTCACAGGGTACAGGCTGTTTCAATGCACTGCAGAAGTGGAATAGTGGAGTGAGAGAAAAGATGGCGTGATGAGTGAGAAAGGAGCAGGAAGGACTATGGCCGAGGCGGGGGGGGGGGGGGGGGAAGGAGGATTAGGAAGCGATGAGGTCTGAGCTAAGCCCCACGCCCCATCTGAGAGGAGATGAGGCACACCGTCTGTAAGTTGCAGGGAGGGCTAAATGAAGTCATCAGCGGCGGTCGAGAATTACGGTCAATCGCAGGAAAAAAATGGCGAGTTAGAAATGTCACCGCAATCATGTGTTGATTAGCCGCTCTCCAGTCAGCAAGCGGCGCAACATCCACGTTTACTGTATCAATTTTACAAGATAGAAGATAATAGACGTTTTATTGTGCGTCGGTGTAGGAGTTTCTGTGTGCGTACGTCTTTGTCTTATGTATCACTTATCAAAGTCCAAGTGTTCGCTTTAATCCAACTCGCGTACTGTTGATATGATTCATTTAACATGTCGGTGTTCTGACCCTCTTTCTTTTACACTATTCACTCAGCTGATTTGTTTATTATGAAGCACGATTGTCAGAAGATTACCAGCTTTAATTGCTTTGAAAGGAAATAGTTGACTGACTCGTGCACACACACACACACACACACACGCACACGCGCACACACACACACACACACACACACACACACACACACACACACACACACACACAGACAGACACAGGTTGGCACAGCTATTCTTCTTAGAACACGGCACTGACTTCCCATCTAAACTTAAACCAGGTCTCCAGGAATGAGGTTCTGCCTCATCATGACCAGATAAGGTCAGTGTTTATACCAACGACCACACACACACACAACTTCAGAGGACATTGCATTTCCTGGAGACCATAATGACTAATTATGGCCTAATCCTAACCCTGATCCTAACTTTAACCTAACCTCATCCTAACTATAAAAACATGTTTTCACCTTAAATTGTAGTAATTTATGTTATGGGTACGGATTTTTGGCCCCCATAAAGAAGACACTTCCCCTAATGAGACTATGTATACAGATTTAGGTCCTCACAACATAAGGAATACAAGGTACACACACACACACACACTCTCGCACATTATTTAGGTTTTCTTCAGCTGAATGACACAGTCTATGTAAATACGCGAGTACAAATCCAAACTGAAACCAAATGTTTGCTTAGTGGTGATCGCCTGCAGCTACATGTTTATTTCAGCCTCTCCATTGTACTCCCTTTTTTCAAATGTAAGTCATCTTATTCACTATATTAATACTTTACATAATTGTAATATTATGCTTCTGCATTCCTTTATACCCAATACTTCACACGACTAACTGTGTTGAAAGTCTTTCTTGGCCCTTGATTTTCCACTTGGCCCGAACTTGACTGACAGCCGGCGTCATTTCTGATATGAATACCAGTGATTTGAGATTAGCCGAACACTCGCTGTCCAGTAGTAGAGGATAAGTTAAGCCATGTGATGGCTTAAGTCTGCTGCTCCCATTTCATGTTATGTTCTGTTGGTCACAAGCTGGGACTTACTGGACTGGACTGAACTATTCTCAGACATCACTGGCCTGTGGCCATATTCAGTCTGGATTTTCTTTGAAATCCTCCCAAGTTGTACAAAGTCCCCTGGTAAAACGAACCTGTTTGTTTGAAGTACTTGCTCTTTGAAAGAGAATTTGACCAGAGAGCTGGTT
This sequence comes from Microchirus variegatus, assembly GCF_963457635.1. Taxonomy (NCBI): domain Eukaryota; kingdom Metazoa; phylum Chordata; class Actinopteri; order Pleuronectiformes; family Soleidae; genus Microchirus; species Microchirus variegatus. Next base: position 26,178,980 of record NC_139810.1, read on the forward strand.
TTTATCAGACATTCGAAGGTGAAGAGTTGAAAAGAAGGGAAACTTTTTTTTTTTTTTTAATGGCATTTAATTTTTTACAGCAGTCGACTTATTTAGCTGGCAGAGCATGGCACGAGAGGAGAGACTGGCAGAAAGCGCTTGCCATAATGAATAATGGTCTGTGTGCTGTGGTGAAGTCTGACAGACCTTTCAACTTTATGAATATTCTCCTATAACGACTCTGCTTAACGGTGTATAGGCCTGACCACAACACGGTATGCAATCAATCAAAAGAGAAGAAACGACAAAGTGAAATAAGATTCTTGCATTTTTAAATGATCGTCTTGTGAGCCAAGAAGAGCGGCTGAAGCCAGACAGTCGCTGCTGTTGCTGCTGCTGCTGCTGCTGCTGCTGCTGCTGCTGCTGCTGCTGCTGCCTCTGGGCCAAGATCTCCTCTCTCAGACGAGATTACACAGTTTTTTAATGTGTAAGGGTGTTATCATTCATTCAAAAGTTATGTCCCCAGTACTGAAAATTGGTTCCTGAGAAAGAGAGGGAGATGTGGGAGAGCTAATGGAGACTACTGCTCTCCTGATCAGTGTTCAGACGTGTGTGTGTGTGTGTGTAGGGTTGAGATTGTGAGAGTGTGTTATGCTGCATTTTGCTGGAACCATGCTTGGGTATTATTACTCAAACCCCCCAAATTATACTTTCAGGGTATCCGTCGCTGATCTGATTGTATGAATTGTCGTTTTTCATTACCCCAGGTTTATTCTTTTCATAACTGGGGCATCTCTATTGAGGCTGCCGTTTTTGGACCACTGTGCTTTCACAGTAGCCCACAATGGACAAACTAAACATCTTCTCAGTTTTTTGAATTTAATGGTGCTTTTCCACAAAGTGGTACAGTTCTGTTTGGTTTCCACGAGGAACAGCACCGAAATAGCTGGCCCTAACCCGTACCATTTTTCAGTTCCGTTCCCTTGGGGTACCAGAGTAATTGTACGGTATGGTAGGTGCCAGACTCACAGAAGTCAGCTGATTGGGGGCGACAGAAAAGCACCTCTCCTTTGTGTCCGGTGCTTCTTCAACATCTGCAGTGTCTTCTCATACATAGCTTTCCATCTTGTTGAGGCAAACATCCCCAAACTGAGCAATCGTCCATTGTGTTGTTTTCTGCTGTGTCGCATTTGATGATGCTGGCGTTGCACTGGTACAATGTCAGCCATCGGGGCCCAGAGCACAGCCCACCTACAAACCTTACCTTACTGTACCAAACCTAACTGTACCATGATTGCTACATAGGTTCCCCAACACACTTGGAAGGGAAGGGTGATGGATATTTAGCTGCAACATACACATTCACCAATAATCGTTGCCAAATTTGACACACTGTTCCTTTTAATGTTGTATGCATGGTATGGCTCTCTGTTTATGTTTCACTCGTATACTGTAAGTGCTTGATCTTCCCCCTTACATTACACCCAATAAACCCCATAGAGAGTCTCCTCCGCGCCGTGACAATGACTGTAATCAAACAGGCTGTAATCATACAACTGTTGGTGTGTGCGCAGGTGCGTTCGTGTTGGTTAAATCTGTATGATTATGTTGCATAACTGTGTTCAGTGGCAGCAGCTGCAGCAGCTGCAGACAAAGAAAAAGTTTCTAGCGTCCACACAAGTAATGTTTTTTGGTTTTTTTTGTTTTTTTCTGTGTCCCAGTCAAAAGCACAGTGATTTCAAGGCCTTTTTCCACGCATGCCTCAGTGCTGCCTCATCCCTCTGTTCCATGACTTGTGTCTCTCTGGAGACGAGTTAAAAGTGAATGTGGAGCTGTGACTTTTTGCAAGTGCATTCACACCCACACTGTGCATCGTCTTTAATATAATAGGAAAGTGAGTTCTGATGTGTTCTCCTTAAAACTGCAGCATGTTTCTAGGTACACTACCGTTCAAAAGTTTGGGGTCACTTAGAATTGGCCTTATTTTTTGAAGGAAAAGCACTTTTTTTCAATGAATATAAGATTAAATGAATCAGAAATACACTCTATACATTGTTGTACAATGTGGTAAACGACTATTCTAGCTACAAACGTCTGGTTTTTAATTAAATATGTACATAGGTGTATAGAGGCCCATTTCCAGCAACCATCTCTCCAGTGTTCTAATGGTACATTGTGTTTGCTAATCGTGTTAGAAGGCTATTGGATGAACCTTTGAAAGCCATTGTGCAATGATGTTAGCACAGCTGAAAACAGTATTGCTGGTTCTTTGACAAAAGGGCAAAATTATTATTTTGAATAAAAATCCTTATTTCTAATCTTGTCAATTTCTTGACTATATTTTCTATTCATTTTGCAACTCTTTTGATGAATAAAAGTGTGAGTTTTAATGGAACATTTTTGAACGGTAGTGTATGTACCAAGGACTAGGTATGTTTCTACCTCTGTTTGGTCTCTGTGAACAGTCACATTATTTGTCCTTCATGCAAAAAACAGGCTCTGTCAAGCAATACTATCAAACCAGACTGTGTGTATGCAGTGGCAGTGCAGGGGAGGCAAAAAGTGTTTATTCCCCTTCTGTCGGTCCTGACATGAATTTAATCACTTTCTATGTAATGATGCGATTACATTACACAACAGTCAAAGACCGACATTACTATCATCTATGTTTCCTCTCCTCCACCCCCCTTAGCTCATCCAGATAGTAACAATCAAACCCGGTTTCCCTTTCACTTGAACTCCTTTGCTTTTCAAACAGTTCAGAGACTGACTTTCTGAAAGCTGTGGTCACTTTTGTGTTGTGTGCAATCTGAGCACTGAGGGAAACAATCGGTGGGAGAGGCACTGAGCGTTCCTGTAAGTGCATGCCTGTGAACAATAGTCCTTTATGTTTTCCCAGGCTCATTGTGAAGTCCAAGTGTCAATAGAAAAAAAAAAAGGTCCGCTGCTGGAGAACATTAAAATCAATCAGAGGCCTTGAGGCAGGACACTTATTGTTTTTTTTTCCGAAGTAGCATGATGCTGTGCATTGGTTGAAGCTCCTGTAGTTGCTAAGTGACCATTAAAGCATTGTCTAACAGTTAAAAGTTGCATTCTTTTTAAAGTTATATTATTATTGACAGTGATTTGCTAAAATAATATTGCTTAAAATACTTTAGTGTTGGCACCTGGATTTGAAAGTGATGATTTTCAAACCAATATTGTTAGATCTGGAAAAAACAAAGAGCAAACGCTACTGGACTGAACCTTTCCTTTGGTCCCCAGACATGGTGATCAGAATAAATTGATGAAACCTGCCAGCCGATGCTTGTTTTCATTCATGTTGTTCCTTCCTGACTTGATGTGAGGTGGGAATACAGTTTACAGACAGTGATTCTGTGAACCAAATGCGTTGCATAGATTATTTTAAAAGTGACTGTGAGAGATAAACAAAGTAGGAACGATATTTATGCTATGCTATTGCACCTACTGTGTGTGTGTGTGTTCTGTATGTGAAATAAATCTCATTTTTTGCTTTGCTCACTCAACTGATGCCAGAAAAGGCAGATAAGATAATCAGCTGCAGCCCTTTCGAAAATCCTCAGCCTCTGGCACAGACTGGCTTATCTTAACCTGTGGTGACCCCGCTCTCTTCAGCCGTTTCTCCTGCTCTGTCGTTCTCCTGAATCGGCCCACTCTCCTGCTGAGCTGCAGCAGTCGTTGCCCTCGGGGCTTTAACCACAGGTGTCCAAAAGCGACCTTGACCGTTGAAGGTATCGCATCAGGGATTTCTTGCGACCTTGAGCAGGTGAAACATAAATGTTTGATATTTGGTCTATAGATTCGTGGCCACGGGAGCTCTGTTTTCATGCATTGTGTAGACGTATTATACACTTCACCTGTGGCTTGAAATGTAACTCGCTCACTGCAGCGAGTGTTTTCGAGGATTGTTAAGATGCAAGAAAACAACGCGGCTCCTCTGATTACCTTCAACTCTTCTTTTAGCCAACCTGTTAGAAAGATGTTAAATCAGTAATGCGAGCAGTCTTCTTAAGAGAGTTTATCAAGTGTGAAACAAGAGATCCATTAGGTAGCCATCCGTCATCTCCTGCCCCTCCTGACACACAGAGATGCATCATAATTACAGCTTCACTGTCAAGGTCAAGGTTGCCAAGCTCCAACAGCCGGACCTTTAGGTGGCAGGTTCTCTAAACTCATCATCCCCGCTTGCTTACTGCTCTCTCCCTGGGAGAAAAAAAAAAAAAAAAAAAAGATATTAGAGAGGGTGTGAAATGATGGACGAGAATAGTGAATTTGGCAGCCGAGGGAGGAGAAGAAAGGGAAGTAGCAGATGGGGAAAAAAGAGGAGGAGATTGAGGATGTGATGATGTTTTCTGCTGCATAGAGAAACACAACAGATGATGAGAAACGCCACAGAACAGTGGCTCAGAGAAAAGCTGGTGGTTTCATTCAATGCTCCCATTACGTTTTTCTTTACTTTTTCCTCATTGCTTTTTTCCTCCTCTTCCTCCTCATCATCATCTGTCATTCCCCGGCTTTGGTTGCAGGGGCGTGGGAGACAAAAGCATATGTCCTGCTTGTTTATCCCTTCATGTAAGGAGTTTGGAACGGGAGGGGAAGCGTTTGGTTTGGCGTTTGGTCCATAAGCCAAGGCTAATTGGCCGTAGGTGACCTGGACCCTGTGGGAGAACAAGAGGAGAGGAGCCGCTGGTAGAGGGCACAGCAGGCCACTGAACCGTTCAGGGAGGACAACATCGAGGATTAAAGAAAATAAAAAAAAACATCGCTTGGCAAAATCTGTTCCTGTTATCGAAGGAGGAGGGAGGAGGTAGTTTAGGTGCAGCACTCTGTGTAGTGTGGATTAAAGGAGCTGGGAGAGGGGAGGGGGAGCACAGTTGACAAAGGTTGCCATGACACAGTGGTTGAAAACACTGCCAGTCTGTTGCTTTGTTGTTGTCGTGTGTGTGTGTGTGTACCTTATCATGACCAGTAGTCCTCTTGGAGACCAAAACCTGGTCCTAATGAGGCAGAACTGCGTTTTTTTTTTTTGAGAGAAACTGGTTGAGTTTAGGGCTAACAATTGGTCAGTTTAAGGTTATGGTTTAGGCATTAACTGGTTATAGTTAAGGTTAGGGATGAGGCCTTGGGTACACACTCCAAATGAATGAGTCGTAAAAAATGGATAGAAATACGAGAATGTGTGTGAATGATTGATGAAACATAAGGTGAATAAAGACCAGGTTAAAACCTGATATTCTGACATCGGGTCTAACACCTGTTGTTGCTCTACAGTGTATATAAAGCTTTTTTTGAATATGAAACACCTCATCTAAATTAATTGCTCCTCATGGATGATTACGGCTGATGCCTTTTAAATTAGTTTTTCTTCAAATTAGAGTAAATTGTGTTTTCTGCTGGCAGGTGTAATTTCAAAGTGTAATAATAACATTCATCTCAGCATACATTCATGTTATCATTAATGTTGCCAGGGATTACTTGTCTTGCATCTCTAATGCAGCGCTTGTGTAATCAAAGGGAGTCCCCGGCTGGATAATGACGCCTGTTAGACTGAAAGCAAACAACAAAAGACAACAAAAGATCTGTTAAACATGTCTCTGTGTGTGTGTGTTTAAAAGTACAGTATACTGAGTCATCATGAGAATGAATTTGTGAGAAAATACCCCCAGTGGATTTGTTGTGGATTAGGCCAATTCCCTGTAACATGTTCATAATCCCCCGCAGGACTTCAGGTTTTGAGTCCCTTCCAGGCTGCAGAGACACAGTGTGGTCGGCATTATTCCCCATCTGTGGTACTTTATCATCAATAGTCTGCTTCAATATGATGCATAAACCACAGTACTTGCTTTATCTTGCTTTTTTAAAAAAAAAAAATGTCTTTTAACTTTTTTTATGAAAGGAAAATATAGCACATTTTATCTGTACCATGTGAACTGGCACCAAGCGTCTCTATGGCTCTAAGGGTTGAGTATGAGGGATTAAGTGGCTTGGACCTAGTGATTCTCTTTGTCTTCACATTGGCTGGATTATGACTGGGCTTGACTTCAAACCTTGCCATCTGTCCCATTTATTACAACGAACTGGATGATAATTCCGCTCGGCGTTAAAATTGGTTTTACATAAAATCTTCATCTCCACCGTTTTTTTTAAACCCACATTTGTGCAGCTTTTGATTTATTTGAAGTCGGAGACGACTCCATCTTTCTTTTACTAGTCTCTGATTAATTTATCCACTCTGTCTTTATCCTTCAGCCTCCCTGTCTAACCACCCATGCCTTTCTCTTATCCATTCTTCCCCTCAAACCAACAACCATAATCCTGTGCTTTGTATGGAACCAGGCGTTGGATCGATTGAGCATCCATCACTACGTAGCATCCTACATTCCAGGGCTTGTTTTCCCAACTTGGATCGATTCTACGTCATAATAATCTTCCCCCATTTCCCCTTCTTTGCTTCCCTGATGCTGCAGCAGCAGCAGCAGCAGCAGCAACACTTTACTTCTCGCATCTCAATCCTCTCAGGGGTCTGAATCTTGCACCACTGAGCATTTGCACATGGATGTGTTTTCGTCTTAGTCATAGGCAGAGATCAAGGAGCCTCGATCCAAGCAACGTTGGGCAGAGTTCAACTTATTGAGACTCGATGACATGCTAAATGGAACTATAGGAAATTGTCATGAAGAAATGCTTTCGTGTACATGATACATTGTCACAGAAGTGACAGAAGGAAGGAATGTACCTAGAAATGATGTATAAAGGCCACAGTATACTCCTGCGTTAAGTGCTCTACGTAGGTTTACGGAGACCCCTCTACGTCGCCGAGGAGCCTCTCCGTCGTCTCAGGCGAGATGAAATATTTTTTAAGTGTCCGTCACTCCGTCAAGGGACAACGGAGACGGCAAGGGCTGCGATTGGTCCTCAGGACAGGCCGAGATAGCGCTGCTCTGTGCTGGCCACTGCGCGCACCGAGCGTCCACAGAGGCACAGCTGATCCCCGCCGACAACGTCGCTGCCAAACTCTAAATACGTCATATCTTAATACTAGAGCTGCAACTAACAATTATTTTCGTAAGCGATTAATCTGTTGATTATCTTCTCGATTAATCGATGAATCGGTTGGTCTATAAAATGTCAGAAAATGTTAAAAACCGTTGATCAATGTTTGTCAAACCTGGAAATGACGATGTTCTTGAATGTCTTGTTTTGTCCACAAACCAAAATGATTCAGTTTGAATGATTTCTTTGTTATGTGGAGCAAAGAAACGAAGAAAATATTCACATTTAAGAAGCTAAAACAAACAGAAATCTTGTTTTAATCATGAAAAAAGCTTCAAACCGATTATCGATTATCAAAATAGTTGCCGATTAATTTAGTAAGTGATTAATCGTTTCAGCTCTACTTAATACACAAACCACATGTTTAGACTCTTAACGGCCAATTTCTTGCCTCAAATTATCTTAAAACTGCAGAAAAATATTTATTTCAGGTGAGAAACGGCCACTGTTTCAACGTTATTCAGCTGCAACAACAACAACAACAGTCTTTCTCGGATGCCATCGCTCACTGTAGCCCAAAAGCACAAAAATCTTGCATAGCGACCCCTACTGATCGGGCGGGAAATTGCAGTGCGTATCCGGCACCACGACGGAGAACATATGTAGGCTCGAGGGGTCTCCGTGGTTACGCAGTCGGATAAGTATAATGTGGCCTTAAGTCTGACTGAGGACTAACCTTTTCTTGCACTAAGTAAGAATGGAAGAGGCAGATGCAGTCCACACTTTCTTGTGTAGACGGCTTTGAGTGTTTCATAGCTCACCTCACGACCATCCTTGATCCGTCCATGATGAAGACACAGTTCAGTTCCGTGGACCCCTCACAACACACTAACACCGTTCATCCTTTGCCCACGAGCGCTACAAAGAAGACAAAGGACAAGGACGCGCTATGACGGGCAACCGCTTCGGTGTCGTTGCTCGTTTCCGTTTTTTTTTTCCTCCGTCTCTTTCCTTATTTCTGCGTCAGGAAATACACTCGCGTTCCTTTTCTGCAACCTTTGAACTGTCCTTAACACTTGCTATTATTACCCTGTCTTTTTTCTTTTAGCCGTCTTCATCTGACATTCTTCGAATTATATAGTTGGCTGTTTCGACAGCACACACCTCCTCCTTCACCTTCCTGTCACCGCCACATGCTCTCTTCTTCCTCTTCTTCCTGGCTTTTCTGTTGTTCATGATTTGTTGGAAGAAAATACCACGCGGAGGAATACGTTTTCTCATTGTGTCGTTGTGTCGTACCACCCTCATTAATTTAAGGTCCGATGAGGCAAATTTGACCCAAGTGTGTATGTTCTTGTATGCTTTTCTGTCCTCCTCTTCTCTCTGTATGTATAGGTGATGAGTGGTTTAGTAGCGCCGTGCGATGGAGGAATTCGGGCTCGCGTGAACTGTCCTATAGCTGGATAATAATCACTAACGTTTAAGGCGTTAGAGAATATCAATATTTCTTAATCCTACAGCAGCTCACTGTGGGCATCTGTTAACAACTACAAAATCAAACCAATCAGACATGAAAGCCTTCCCCCGGAGACGCTCTATTGCATTCTTGCCACACTTACAAATTCTTAATCGGACGAACAAGCGCGTGTTTTAGCGTGGACGTGTGTTGTCATATCAATATCTTGCTTGATTGTGATTCTCCATTCACTTTTGTTCAAACCATAAACTGTTTTGATTTGTTACGTGCATCAGAGAAAATTTTTGAACTCTTCCTAAAATAAGGCATATTGGCGTTTTTGCTGATATCCGATATGACGATTAATCGGGAGCGCGTGATACCGATTTAGCCTTTCACATCGGCAGATCTTGGTGTGTTTGCCGATATCTGATGATGCATTTTAAAGCCGATATCTAGAAGAAAAGACTGAAGAAATACAGAGAGAGATGACGCCTTAATGGAACCTCAGTCGTCTTTAGGGTTCAAGGATCTGGATATAATAAGTGAGGTTTGTGATTCACACGTGGTTGCAGCTGCGCTCCAGACAATACAGAAGTGGACTTGTTATAAACATTATGAAGGACATCTTGTTTTTCCACATCTTATTGTTACAAAAAAAAAAAATGAAGATCACAGGAAAAAAAACATTTTTAGTTTTCTTGCAGGTGAACGAAGTGTCCCGAGGGAGACTTGATCTTATCTCCTTTGGTGTTGTTCAACTATTGTTTTCGTGGGGCTTAATCCAGGTGCCTCCCTATTCTACTTTTTTTCCCTTCCTGGCTTTGTAAGGAGCTATTTTGTTGTGGCAGGATTTTTTTTTGTCTTGGGGAGAATGACTAGTAGCTCCTGAGGAGTAGGAGGAGGAGGGAATGGATGGCCCTGCTGCTCTCCCCCTCTGGTTGTAGCCGATAATTTCATGCTCACTTCGTGACTGAAAGAGCACATTGACGTACATATGTAGAAATGTCAAGGCCTTGCGTCACCGGAGGCACACACACACACACACACACACACTTGCATATCAGTTTGTTTCACCTTTGCACATACTGTACAAGTCAGCATTGAGATTGTTGGGCTTACTCCAAAGAAACCAAGAAACTTAAGATTCCTCCGAATTTTTTTTGTTGTTGTGTGATTTCAAATAAAGTTGCACTCTAATAACGAAAATAATCACATCAGAACTGTACACTGTAAACACTGTAATCTAACGGTGTAGCGTACGTGTAATGCTTTCACGGGTTCACCTTTTCCCACCTTTGACACTTACACAATGGGACCATTCTCCGCCTCCCGTCTCCCTCTGCTCTGCCTTACACAGGCCGCCGCGCTCAGCCCTCACTTCAGAGCTGCTCGTCTGAACCCTTGTGATCACAGGGCAGGACGAAAAGCCACGGATGGTTCATTCACCCTCTCGCTGCAGGGTTTAAAGGGGCTTTCTTCAATTTCACAAAGTAAACATTCTGAATCTCTGCTGTGAGAAACGGCTTGTTGGGCACTTTTGAAGACGGTGTCCGGATCAAAAGCCACACAGGCTTTTACATGGACGCAGTGCTGCGCAAACTGTTATCGTGAGCTAAGCTGAAGCCGACCCCTTATATGCCGTGTTCTTTAGATTCGGCTGTTCCCAATGGCCAGGCCTGCGAAATATGTCATCCAGCAGCTCGTTCTTTTCTGCTCAATTTGTGGCCGTTTGTCTCAACAAGACTTGAAGCTTTGTAGGAGAATGGACTGCGGGCGCTTTGGGAGTGCCGCTTTTCTGTCGGCCAATCGGCTGACCTCAGCCGTTGGTCTAGCTCCACCCGTACCGTACCATTGCTCTGGTACCCCAAGGGAAGGGGACTGACAAAATGGAACAGTTGTGGCTGGTTATTTTGGTACTATTCCTAATGGAAATGCAAAGAAAATTTTAGTGGACACATACCAACATCCAGCTAGAACGTCACTCGGTAGACTACCGTATTTTCCGCACTATAAGGCGCACTTAAAAGCCTTTAATTTTCCCAAATACGATAGTGCGCCTTATAATCCGAAGCGCCTTATATATGGATCAATTGGTAAAGTTTTACTTGATCTATTTTGTTGACATTCCCTTTAGCACAGCTCCATCTAGTGGATGCATAACGCAACCCCAGTCAAACGTTTGACTGCAATATCTTCTATTCTATGCGCCTTATAATCCGAAGCGCCTTATATATGGATCAATTGGTAAAGTTTTACTTTATCTGTTTTGTTGACATTCCCTTTAGCACAGCTCCATCTAGTGGACGCATAACGCAACCCCAGTCAAACGTTTGACTGCAATATCTTCTTTTCTATGCGCCTTATAATCCGGTGCGCTTTATATATGAAAACAGTTCTAAAGTAGAACATTCATTGAAGGTGCGCCTTATAATCCGGTGCGCCTTATAGTGCGGAAAATACGGTACATACATTGACTTTTATGTCAAGAACATTTATTGAACTGCATTTTTAACCAGGTGTTAACCTAACTATTAATAATTCCAGCCCATATTCCACCTCACTTTAGTGCTTTCTGATGCTGAAAGACACACATCTTTACCTCTTTGGCAGAGGTAATAGCCTGTGAGCATTACTCTATCTGCTCCAGTAGTATCAATCATCAATGTCTTTTTCCCCCCCCCCATCCTACTGCATGTGTACATCTCTTCTCACACTCCACACCACCATGTTTGCGTCATCGTTGCATTCACTTTAACGGAGCGGTGGCCCTTATTAAGAATACAGCCCCACTCTCGTGTCTTATCTTGCTGTAGCACAAGGATTTGTCAGACGGTGGTGACTTTTGAAGGTCATTTCTCAAAGAGCAAAAAAAAACAAGCGACTGGCATCCCCCCCGTGAAAGATCAACAACTGACACTCAGTCAAAAGTCATTGTACCCTAATCACGTGCAGCTCTTTGGTGCTTTGTGTGTTGCATGCCGATCTCAACAAGGCCACGGTTGAACGTACGTCGGAGCACAAAGAGGCAGCAGGACCAGCTCGGTGCGCTTGACCTTGACGTCTGCTGTTCGATACGTGCCTGGGCGGCTGAGCAGAGCACGTATGCTTATCCATCACATGCACGGGCCAACGCTTCCAACAACACGTGTGCATCTGCATCAAAATGATGTGTGAGAGTGGGCCGAATGGTTGTCGACAGGCTCATTGGATTAAGTGTGTGTGTCTGTTCTGTGGGCAGCCAGTGAGGGATCTATTTATACAAACACACGTCTGGAGGTGAATGAGCTTGAGCTTTATTCGTACGACAAGTGGCACAATGGTTTTGTAAAGTTGTTGTTGTTGTTGTTGTTGTTCTGCCAGAGAGAGCCGATCACCAGGAGGCTTCAGTTGTGTAACAGTGAGTAATTGAGCAAGTGGCAGGTGCAGCAACGATATCCAGGTTCCCGCCATGCTCTCTGTCATCCTTCGCTAGTCTGAGACTCATATTTTCCCAGTTTTATCATTGGTGTTGTTTTTAAATTGCTGTTGACAGTTACGTTCCCAGCCTTTCCTGTGTGTATATACTGTAGATTATCAACCAGAGAAGTCTGACAGGCTAAATAAATACTTATTTTGTGTATTTTTTTGGTTCTTGCTCTGATGCATTTTTTTCTCTCTCACTACACTCAATACTATTAGTCACCATTTTTTGTCAAGGTGAGTTTCATCATCAACATTATTTTTGGATCGTTTGACCAAGATGTCAGGGAGATTTATTCCATTTGCCATTTTTGTTCATCTTAAAAAAGTATTGAAAGAAGTCCGTGGAGACCCTACAGGGAGAATTGCAAATTCTTTTCATTCAGTGCTTCGTAGAAGAGTATCAGTGTGTGATCATGATTACACCTATGGGGTTAAAGGTATCGCAGACGGCCACATTTGGACTTTGACATCTAATTCATTGCTGGAATGCTTAATAGTAATTGCAGGAGTTCGTAGCCGTTTGCACAGCGTCCTTGGGTTTCGCGAAAGGTGCTTTAACCCAATCGAGGCCGGGAAAGCATTGCCGCATTTCTACCATTAAAGCCGGGGGCGCTGTTGCATAATTCTACCTTTACCGCCGGGAAATCGGATATGTTAATTTTCTTCTTGTTTTGAAATTTCTTCGAGCAAACATGGAGTACCCAATTGACTGGGATTTATGGTTAAGAAAGAATTATGTTTTGAAGACAATGAGGTCGACGTTAACGCCGATGAGTTTGAAGGTTTTGAAAGTGACTGAAAGACGGAGAATTACCACCGTAATCGACGCAGTGTTTTCAACCGCACACCAGGGGTGAAAGTCGATTTACCCGCAGATGTCACACCGCTGCAAGCACCATCGCTATAGCACTATATTTTTTGTGACGGTGCATCTAAATAAACTCAGCTACAGAGGCTGACGAATCAATCATTTAGTAGGCATTAACACAATTGCTGAATTCGAACCTCAGATTTTAGAGGTCCTTTCTGAAATCACCCATAGGTTTTCCAGGCATTTTTTTCCAGGCGTTTCCTGCCTTAATGGGTTAAAAAGTTATCATATTATTATTATTATTAGCCATTCCAACAGTTGACAATAAAGTGTATCTCTCTTCAATAAAAGCCTCTCGAGCTGTAATCCGAACACATTTTTGTTTATCCGAGCCAGAAACCCTGTATTAACTACTGAGCAGCGTAGAAGATCGTTATCAGGCAGTTTTTGGGTCAGCGTTTTCCCTCCCTGTTTGTTTTCAGCACGGTGAACAGAGGATGTTAGTCAAATACACCCATTTCGAAACCAGATGGGGAACAATAATGGCATTGTGCAGTCGTGGAGTTCCAGTGGCAGGTTTGCTTGGTTTTTGTTGGCAGCTGAGATTACTTATACATCTAATGGCAAGTAGGCTGTTTGAGGAAGTACAGATTAAGATGAGGGGGGGGGAACACAAGTGCAAAAGGCACTGGTGGGTTTGTGCTTTACCTTTGCCCTTAGAGTTTGACTCATACTTTCCCAGGGAAAGGTCGCCCTGCCAGCATGCATCACCTCCGGGAATTAGCCACTTTAATTCAGGCTTGAAAGCACCATTCAACTTTCCCCTGTATAGATTTTTGTGACCTGACTGTTTTGCCTCTTGTTTCTTTAACACTGGCCACACTGCACGGTGGAAGCTCTGCAATGGTGAAACGCGGAATGCACTCGGATGAAGTGCAAGGCTCCCCCGTATGGGGCGCGAGTGGGGTGAAAGCATTTGGGAGCCCCATGCCAGGCAATCTCCACGTTAATGGAATGTGGCCGCTCGACAACATTCATAAATATTCAGATGAGTTGAAAGGGGGGGGGGGGGGCTGCCCAAGAGATTGTTTGGCGCGAGCCGCTCGAGAAGAAACGGCAGCAACAATGCCCGGGTTAGTGTGTGTGTGCTGTCGGGAAGAGGCCAGGAGCTTGTTCAGCATGTGGAGAGTGTCAGGAATGCAGTGGTGCTGCTGTGCTTGTTTGACGAGGTCTGTTTGATTAGAAATATGAACCGTGTTGAGCTGATCTCTGAATGGGCAAAAACAAACATCCCACAGGCTCCAAGATGTGCCGTATGCGGACAAATCGAGGCCCGTCTTTACCTCAACAATTAGCATATGCTGCAGTTTCCCCTCCGAGTACTATATATGCCAGAGCTGCAATTAACATGCCAGTGGCTGGCCACATTTGGAAATGCTGTCCTTGTGGGTCATGGTTAAACACTGATATCCTAATGACTGAAAGGGCTGCAGGATAAGAGCTGCTGTTAATAGAAGCAGTCACAGCGACTTAATATTTGTGCTAATGTGTTGTCTGAGCCCAGTTTAAAGGAGCTCAATTCTGTTGCTGAGCAAACGGGATCTTTATTAAATATTAGAAGTTAGCTGGGGCATGAATCTTTGTTTTTTTTAGAGGCATCTATAAATACTGATGATCGGCTAATGTCTTTTCTGCGGAAACCAAAGGACACTGCTGCTGACTATGACTTGCATGGCTCACAAAGCATCTGACCTTACATCACTTCTTTTTCCGTCAGACATCGGTTGATGTTTGGCATTTCTCTTTAGTATCTTCGTTTTTGCTCAGTGCGAAGGACAAACTATTCAGAGTTTTAAAAAGTCATTTTCAGTATCGCAGTGGATGGAAACACTGTTAATGTCACGGTCATTATTTTTGAAAGACACCGATTACATTCAGGCATGTCTGGATGTCTGTTTGTTATTCCCTTTGTTCAAATTAACCTCGGGTCAACTTCAAACTCTCAATGGACTTTTAATTGGGAGTATTGTTTTAAACCACGATATTGACAGGATAGCCATTACTCCCATTTTGATTCCAACAGAAATATTGTATTAAGTACTACATGCTACAGTTGGCAGGTCAATGGTTGAACTTCCTGTCAATTGTTCTAGACACCTACCGGATGAAATTGGGTGCGAAGGCACACTGTGACCCGATGATGCATTCTCTAAACTCACTCGGTTGCTGTTACAAGAAAAAAAAATCATAGCACTTCAAATCTGTGTGGAAATTGATGGTCTCTGCATCTGCAGGGGTTTTCTCTGGGTAATGAAATTGCCTCCAAAATAAACGCAGATTTTGGTTAAAGTAGACATGTTATGCAAAAATCAACAGCACAGAGTTCTACACAAACTTCCAGCCTCAGAGGATTTTATATATGACGGCAATGTGCCGGCTAGAGTCGGCAAATGATGTCTTTTCCAAATGCTAACTGCTGTTAGCTGCCGGCGCCTCAGTGATGCTGACGTAGTTTCCTGTGTCTCATTTGCATTTAAAGAGACAGGCACTCAAAAGCGAGCGTTCTGAACAGGGCTGTTTTGGCAGAGTGATTGAACTGCTGTGGTGCTTCGTCCTTAAGGTATTTTGACCAAAGCATGTCACAGACATGTTCATTAGGACACCAGGGATCTAGGTTAACTTGTAGAAATAGGGTATAATATGTCTACTTTTGCCGACACTACAATAAAATGTTATGCATTAAAAAAACCTTGCTCCTGCTTAACATCAGCATGCTATTTTTTATTACTATTTTTGTTCCGTTTAGCAGTCGACCCCACGCGTACGAGAAGCTTCACATAAGGGGCTGTAGACTCTTCAGTATTTGTTTCCAGATCAGTCACGTCAGACGCGGCTTTTTGTTTAGCGATATGGTGCCATTTTATTGCCTGGCGGAGTGAAGCCGTGTGATCAGAGCTTCAAAGCACGTTGGCGTGTGTGTTTACCTCCTCTGCATGCAGAAATAAACACGGTTACAACACACGGTTGTAAATTTAAATGAAAACTGTGGGACAAATCGGTGGTTTCCATAGTTTCTGTTTAGGTTTATTCATCATACTTTGTCCCAAAAATTGAGCGTTTGATCTCTGTGGATACGTCTCATGTGCAGCAGCGGCACAGAAATCTGATATACGGAGGGTTGACTGAGTCGAGATTACGCATGGGACGGACTGAAATCGGGTGAACAAAACCGGTCACGAAACAAGAAAGGAGTCTGTGCTATTCGTTCAGGAACACGCAGTGACCCAGAGGTGTTTTAAAATTCAGTTGTCATCTGGAATCAGAAGTGGCGTGTGAGGCATTTTTTACATGTTCTGAATTAAAAGGAAGTGCCTTTGCTGAACCATCGGCGATTTATGAAAGTTTAATGAAAAAGTGCAGCTTCATCACACCATCACCGAGTACTTGTGGAAGTAGTGTGTGTTTCTGACTGTGTGTGTGTGTGTGTGTGTGGTTACATGAGCTGAGGAGGGGGATATTTTTGATAATATTTTTCTCGACCACTTGTGGTGTGGCCGTTCCCCCTGAACCTTTCTTTATTATACGTTTAGTCAAACAGCTCTGACTGTAACTAGAATATCCCACATTCCCTCCAAGGCAAACCACTGCTGCTTAATCTCTGACCTTGCAACTATTTAATGAAGTAGCTTAAAACATTTCCAACCAGGCATATTAAAAAAATAATATATATATATATATATATATATATATATTTTTTTTTTCTTCTTTGTCAAAAAAGTCCCCCCCCCCGTTTGACAAGCCTCAGTCTATGTCATGCACCAAGATTTAAGTGGATCACCTGGCACTGGAGTGGCATCCATATCAAATCTCTGCTTTACCATATCCTCAAAATTGTTCTGATATTAAAAGACAGCGTCTACTTCTACGTCGACTGCAGGGAGATGAAAGGAATAAGGGGAGAGAAAACAAGCTGCCAAGTGCGCCTCGCATGTCACTCTCTCAAGGACGTTAGCTCCTTTGACTGAGAACACCATCGGTCAGATTGAAGTGTGTGTGTGTGTGTGTGTGTGTGTGTCCAAGCACAGGGTAGAAGGCATTGGAGCCTTTATTTTTAGTTCCTGGCCACTATATAACTGGGCTGAAACCAACAGGGGGCTTCAATTAAGAGAGGATGGGGGGGGGGGGGGTGAAGGAAAAAGCCAAACGGCTCTTTGGCCAGACTTAGCTGTAGCTTCCGTTCCATAATGACGGTTCAGTAGTCACTTATTACTGACTCCTCTGCAAAATACGTCAATGTGATATCTCACCATTCACAAATTGGTCTCAGTCGTGAGTCAATTAAATGCACAGCATGTCATTTCTGCAGTTTTGGGGGTCAATCATCTCTCAATCAAGTTTGACGATGTCGAGAAGCAGCACGGGGTAATGAAGGGAATTGTTGTCTTGTTTGGTTTCGCTGTGCGTTTGCACCTTTTATAGAGCTTTGGTGACAAATAAAGCATAATAAAGTGAAAAAGCGAAAAACACAAGACGAGTACTACAGTACCAAATATGTCTTTCATACCTCTGATTTTTCACAGCGGGGTTTGACCCAGAAGTTCCAGCAGAGATGGATGACGATAATTAAAAGGCGACCAAAATGAAACAATCCATTACCTTGAATAGAAATACAGATTTCTATGGATTTAAACAGTGTTGGAATCCTGAGGCCGAAATGTTTCATATTATATCGTTAGACAGGAGAAACTACAGTCATGACTCAGCTGATGAACTCTGAATATAGAGGCTCCAAACAAAACCTCACATAGGAAACAACAAGTAATTCAAACCGAGGCTTTTATTCAGCTGTGTTATGACATCTTAAGGCATTGGTTCTCAAAGTGCGGCCCGGGGGCCAATGGCGGCCCGCAGAAACATTTCTGGCGGCCCGCAATGAATTACAGTTGATAGTTTTAATCCAGGAGCTACTAAGCTTGTTAATTGTTTATTCGACATTACTGGATACAGACCAATACGTGTAAATAAAAATACTGGGTATTTACCTGGTTTCTATATGGTGAATTCTAGTGTATTATTGGGTAATAAGCAGGTAATAAGCAGGTAGCTACAGCCCCAATTGCTAGCTATTTACCCAGTAAATATATGGTAACAGAAATGTGTTACTTAGTTTTATCCTGTAATTAGAAGGTAAGAACAATGGCCAAATACTGGGTAATTACCCAGTAAATTATAAAGCGTTATTATATTAACGCTTAAATTACATCATAATCTGGTCATTACAATTATTACAAATGGGATTTAATTCAGTTTTTTTTCCCTTTGGCGGCCCTCAGTCCAATGTTGGGTTCCTAAATTGGCCCTCAGGTATCAAAACTTTGAGAACCCCTGTCTTAAGGTATCAGGAATAAGAGTTTTATTTTCTCTCTGCATTGCACATAAAAGCATTGATTTATCTTTGGAAGAGAAGTGGGCAAAGGGAAAAGGGCAAAAAAAATGAGGGGGACCACTACTTTCAATGCAGTGGACAAGAACAAGATAACTGGGGAATAACAATGCTGGCGACAGAGAGAAGGGCAAAAGCAAAAGACGGGCACATCATCGATGTGGTGAAAGCACTCGTGTGCGGCACCAGCCTGAGCCAAATGACAGCCTATCAGATAGCAGCGGAATCATCACGTCCTCGATGAACTCATGTGTAAGGGCCGTCAGTCGCGAGTGGACAGTAAAAGGCACGTTTGCGCGAACGCGAGGCCTGCGTTTCTGTCTTTGCTCATTTGCTCTCTGTCACCTCCGTCAAGTGTCCTTTCAAATGAGATCACAAACACCCACTATTCACATAATGGCTTATGCTGTCATGTTATATTTGATGGCTTTAGAATAAATCACCTCCTTAGACACTCACACGTGATCTAAGCACAACGGGAGAAGCAGAGATTTGGCTTTGTATTTTGATTCCACTTAAAGGGACAATGTGTAGTATTTATGGGTTTATATAACCCAAAATCCACTTTTTTTATACATATGTGCTCCTGCATTGTCTAGTCGCTGTATAATAGTTTTTGTTTCATTTTCGTAGTGTTTCAAAAAGTCATGTAAAATAACATGGTCGCGGCGCCGCGGTTGCATAGCCACTGTTAGCAGCGAGACGCCATCTTTCTACCGGAGCCTGTAAGGACAAACGCGAGAGAACAAATCAAGCGTCTCTTTACTTGTAGCAGGAAGTCCCGCCTCCTCTCTCTCCGCTTCGTCTGCTACGGCCGCGGTAGCTCCGCCCTCTCCCTCGCCTCACGAACCTCATCTGCTGACACGGAGAAAGACGACGAGGACGACATTTGACCGGCTGCGGACACCGTAGCGCTCGGGGAAGGGAGGGGGTGAGCAGATTTTGTAAATTTCAGCCTCTCCTCTAGATGGCACTATAAACTACTTACTTCACCTTTAAGATTTTCTTCTTCTACTACTTTTCCTTTTTCGTCTGTGCCACAGCGAATCGACCTCCTCCATCGGACTTTAAAGATAACACTGAATAAAGTCCCTGTAATTTGCCAGATTGTATGGTTTTCCTGATAGTATATTGATCTCACGAGCAGAGGCACAGTTAAAAAAAAAAAATTAATGACCGCAAATTAGATTTTTTATTCCATCGCTCGGATGAAAATGTGTTCCCCTCTGCCTTGATACTCCAGTGACGGCGCCGAGGAAACGGTCTAACGGTGTCTATAATTCCAAAATGGTTTCCGTTATTAAATAGCGTTGTGACACTAATTAGTTCTAGCTGTTGGTAACACAACCAGCCCAAATGTATTCGCAATGCTTTCGATTTAATTAACCAACGGAGCTGATGAATAAGGAGTCGGCTGCCGTCACTCTCGCTGTGCATTCCTGAACCAACGGCTCTCCCTACCTTTTTTGGCTAAGGACTGGTTAAAAAGGGGCCACTTAGCTCATGATGGGTGCTGTGGGAAAGTATGTTGCACACAATTATAGCCCCAGCAGTTTCTTTTTTAGTTCGCTCACTTGCACTGATGCACAGTTGAACTCATAAACCACTGAGCTTTTTTTTTTTTGGGTTGTGCTCGAGGCCTGTCTTTATGAATGGAAGTGGAATCTCCGGATTAATTGTGGTTTTTGAATTAAAACAAATGGAGTCAAGTGCATAATGTTTCCCCCCCTCCCCTCCAACATCACAAGCCTTTTCTTTCCATCCCCGCTCCTTTTTCAGTTTACAAATGTGCCGTGTCTCTCTTTACTCTCTTGCCTTCCCTTTATCACTTTCTCATTCTATCCTCCACCTCCCCTCTTAGAGATTCAGCTCACTGTGTGTGTGACCTTTAAACCATTTGTCTCTGGAGTCACTCCGTCTCCAGGCCCCTCTCCACTTACACATCGCCCAGCAAACAGGGCTGTTCTTTCTCTTTTCAGCTCGGCATTAACCCTTAGTGCTCACGCGGCACACATCTGTGCCGCAGGTGCAGCCTTGGTAAATTGCCGTGGGAATAATACACAACTCCTTATATGGACATCCCGGGGGTGTGTGTTTATAGGTCACATATTCATCATCAAAATGATGATTCATTTTATATAAGTGGCAATAATTGAACAAAGGTCACAGAATAGACTCGATTTCTTTTAGTTCATAAAAATGAGCCAAGTGAACGGTCGCGTATTTCCAAATTTCATTAATTAAATCCGATTTTAAACATTTTGAGTAATTTTAGCTCATGTGCATATACACTACCGTTCAAAAGTTTGGGGTCACTTAGAAATGCCCTTAGTTTTGAAGGAAAAACACTTTTTTTCAACGAATACAACATTATAATGAACCAGAAATACACTCTATACATTGTCAATGTGGTAAACGACTATTATAGCTGCAAACGTCTGGTTTTTAATGGAATATGTGCAAAGGTGTATAGAGGCCCATTTCCCAGCACAATGTTGGTACACAATGTACCCAATGGTACATTGTGTTTGATAATCGTGTTAGAAGGCTATTGGATGATTAGAAAACCCTTGAAAACCCTTGTGCAATGATGTTAGCACAGCTGAAAACAGTTCTGCTGGTTCTTTGACAAAAGGGCTAAATTATTATTTTGAACAAAAATCATTATTTCTAATCTTCCCAATGTCTTTTCTATTCATTTTGTAAAATCATAAGACACTCTATAATGCACATCTTTATAGCCTCTGTATATACTATACGTTTTGACATTAGTAATGGGGGAAAAAAAGCAGCTGAAATGCCTACTATTCTAAACATTGCAACACTGCACCTTGTGGTGGGTTCACACATCCCACTAAGTTTGGGCTGAAAAATAAATAAATAATAATAATAAACCACCCTCTTGTGTGTGGGGATGAATTATTTCTCCCCTCTTCCAGTTAATAAACCAGAGTTACACTTCTCCGCCAGCCCCTGTTGAATTAAAATGAAGTCATTTGTGCTATTTTTTCCTGTGTAGCATAATTAGACGAGGAGAGCTTGCTCCGCGCTGCCCGTTCTTTCTCTGGAGCACAGGCAAAGCAGCGGGGGTCCCCGAGGATGCTGCTGAATACAAGCACGCCCTGCTGAATGGGGGTAAAATATGACTGCATTACTGAGGCAGCATCACCCACAGCTCTTCTCTCTGGGAAGAAAAAAAAAAAAATCCTTCATGTTCCTCTCTTCGCCTCTCTGAACCCTTTTTGCAGCCTGCTGGCTTTGGAAGATAACCGAGCCGCAACAACTGGGAACAGTACACAAACAATCAATTAAAAGACCTCGCACAGACATTTGGTGCAGAGGTGGTTTTTGCGTTGCATTCGCTCCAACTTTTACTTCGGGACTAAGTCTTTCACCCACATAATGAGTGTTGAGAGGTGTTGGTGAAGAATGTGTTGCAAAAAGAGTCTTCAGTGGGGAAAAAAAAAAAAAAAAATTGCCACATACTCTTTGACTAAAACCCTAGCTATTGTATACATGACGTGTAATTTGTGGCTCTAGGGTCATCCGTGTGATTGACAGCTGGTGACATCCGGTCGGAGCCTGGTTGCAGGTTCCGTCTGGGAATCTTCGTTTGTGAAACATCAACGTGGCGCTTGTCAAATATCAGATACTCGTAGTTGACGTCACTGGTCTCCAGTTTGCTCTTTACCAATCTGTTAGAACGTGTAGCAAATGGCAAAGAGTAGTTGTGATCCTTTAGAATTACTTAAAGGTGCATTATGTAATAAATCTAAAGCAACTGGCCATAAAATCCTCCTAATATGTCACAGAGACTCAGGAATAATGTTCATATAACAAACTGAACTCACCAACAACAACAGTACAGACAAAATATTTGCATTAAAAAAAAAAGATTTTGCAGACTGCAAATCATGTTTATGTTTTGAAATCATGTTTTGGCATGTGGCGCCACCTACCGCCGTCTACCAATCATTGCAGTCAGTAGAGTATCAGCTGCTGAGCAACCACAGGTTGCCAGTTACGTCAGAAAACGAAACCTAAAAGACCTCGGTATTTTGAATTAGATTGCAGTAACCGTTTTTGGCCACATTCTTCAATGTGGCAGCTTTAATTACACGTCAATTAGCGATAGTCAATTTGACCATGCATCCTTATAACACACCAGTAGGCCACACAACCAAAGCCAGGTGTGGCCAAGTGCCTTGCTCGGGGGCACGCCAGCACCTTGGGCGGGATTGAACCAGTCTTTCCATGGGCTGATAATAAAGTAAAATAAATAAATAAACTGACTAACAAGTAGTGCCAAATGTTTCCTTCCTCGCTCTTCATGTGGGTTTGAAAGTCATATGGTTAAAGCAAATGACGTCATTTAAAGGCATACAAACTCATTTCTAGCATCTAAATAGGGTTGGCAACATTGTTTTTTGATATATTAATGCGGAATTATTGCAAATTATATTTTTAAAGGCACATTTTTTTTTAAGTGAATAATTCTACTGCGTCTTTATAATTAAACACTTCGGCAGCTGATGACTGAAGTCCACGTGAGCCTGTTTAGTCCCATCAGCCCAGAACTGAGGTGTGTTTAATGGTGTAAGCTAATGGCGGATATTCATCAGCTCCTAGTTAACATGCTGTAGTTAAGATGAGGGCACACACTAAGGATATCAGCCCCGTCGGTGCGGCCATTACTTGGGAAACGCGCACATCCTGTAACCACATTTTCCCCAAGTGATCTGTCAGAAGTATTTTTAAAGGTGTAAAACACGTGTGAATTTGAACTCTTACATTGCACTTGAGTGATTTGCAGCAGCATGCGTCTTACACTGGCTAAGACTATACCACAGGTATGTGCTCTAAATCATAAAAGGTCATAAAATGTTTCTTGAATGAGAATGAGAGTCTTTGCAGGAGATGTTTTGTTTTTTTTCAGCACTCGTCTTCCATGCCTGTCAAATCCCTGCTTCTTTTCAACATTTATTTTAATGCCATGTATAAGATACTGCTAAATACAGCTGTGTGTGTGTGTGTGGATGTGGAGTTGTGAAAAAGGAACTCTGCTGGGCTTGGGGGGCAAATCAGACTCTTCCTTTCTTCCATTACGTGGGGGCCGATATTCATTTCCCACTGAAATATTTGGAATGTGTGAAGAATTTTTCAGAATGTGGAGAGACGGCGTGTTTCCCACTTTGTCTTGCTGCAGTTTCCTTGCACGCCTTACCCCCATTATATGTCTCAGGTTGGTGTGAGAGTGAGAGTGAGAGTGAGAGAGAGAGAGAGGCACCGGGGCACATACCTAACGCCCTCAGGTTCTTGTTGATGAGGGCAGCCTGGTGAGAGAGGTCAAGGTTTGGTGCAACAGTGCATTAATGAAAACGTGGTCGGCTCAGATTTCAGCTGGGAAATCGAGCAAAGGTTTTGCGGCCGATGCTGTCGACAGAAAGTCATTCCGTCCTTACAGAAGCAGGGCGTGACGGGACTGTGCTAAATTCCACCCGAAGAGGTAAACGCATGTGTGTCCTGTAGGTGTCATGTGTCAGTTGTGTGTACAGTCTCATCGCAAATGCAATGAAAGCTTACCAATAGTCTATGTTCTCACATGGAGATCATGATGCATTGTCCTTCCTGAGATTGTACATACGCACTGTCTGCCCCCTGCTGTACACCTACTGCCATACCACACATCTTTCCTTTAATGCAACAAAAGTTAGCCCCCCCCCCTTCCCCCCCCCCCCCACAATTTTTATAATGCATTCTCCTTATGAAATATGTTGAAAAGACTTGGATTCAGTTTAATCCCTCATGGAGAAGCACAGAGTGTTCAGATGAGGGTGAATTCTAATGAAAAAAAAAAGAGTCAATTCCTGCAGCAGTCCATTTCTCCAGTTCCCATTGTCTTGTTTTAGTAGAAATACTGCTAAATTCACTGTGTCATCTACTTCCACATAGCTTCCATAAGTGATTGACCTAAAGATAACAGGGTGAGTAGTACATGCTATTCCTTCAGGGATATTCGGATATCCCCCATCGCCTGCCCGCACACACAAACATGACGAACGTTATTTATTACGCTCACTGTATGTCCCACAAGGTTGATAACTTCCCTCTTTGTAGGATCGCAAATTCGTTCCTTACTTTCCGATCTGTAGTAGAGAACACTTATTACTTCTACACGCGACTTCACACATGCATTGGTGTCGTGAATGCCGGTTTATTTTGCTTGTTTTATCCCCAACAATCTCAGATAAGACCGCCGTTCTGATGACAACATCACATCGCTGTCGTATTTTCACTTGTCGCTTTGCAAATCTCCTCTGGAATTGGAAACAGATCCTTTTTCAGCTCTGACAATCAAGCGGATCCTACGCTGCAAATAGGCAGGTGGATGTCGTGTTGATCCCCGGAGCTCTCAGTGCTATGACTTCACAGTACTCTGCAGTGATGACAGCACATAATTATGCACATCCACACCCTTGTGGGCCGTATGGATGTTCAAACATGGCTGTTTTTAGTTAGCGCTGCAGAATTGTGAGCTTTAGGGACATTTTTTTATATTCGAAATATGTGCTTCCTTTATAAGCACTTGCGAGTTTACATGAAGCCTTTCCACGATGCTTTTTTAATTCTGAACATGCTTTTAGCACGGTAACATGCCAGGCTCCAAACTAGAATCCAAACTAGGCTCCAAACTCGCATGCTAGAAGCAACACAGGCCCAGGTGGCTGTGTTTAGGTGGATTGGACCTATAACAACTGAAAGGATGATGACTGTCTTGTTGTAGGAGGAGGAGGAGGAGGAGAAGGAGGTCAGTCTTGATACAGATATCAGGAATGCACAATGCTGCTTTAGAGAGCAGAAAGAAAAACAGGTGGGATATGGATTTGGTACAA
Source organism: Microchirus variegatus (assembly GCF_963457635.1). Taxonomy (NCBI): domain Eukaryota; kingdom Metazoa; phylum Chordata; class Actinopteri; order Pleuronectiformes; family Soleidae; genus Microchirus; species Microchirus variegatus. The sequence continues at coordinate 26,204,041 of NC_139810.1, forward strand.
TGTCAAACTGTGTTTAGGGACAGGTTGTTGAAGTCACAGATATACAAACCGCTATTAATCTTTTCCAGCAGATGTTGTAGTCACAGTAGCATCTGTGTTTAATGCTAGCCATGATGCACTGGTGGGGATTGTGTTGAAATGAGTCAAGAAAGTCCTTTTCATCCTGGTTCTGTTTCCTCGGTGCAGAAATGCCGAGTTGAAACACAAACATTCATTTTCTTCATTTCACCGAGCCTCTGCCGTCTGCTTCTCTAGACGATGATCCGGTCCATTCACGACACGCCGAACATCATCCTTTTTTCTTGTGTAGCTTTGTGAATTACAAACCCTTATGCACACAATCCAACAGGACAGATGGAGCGGCCTTGGTAGCATTCCCATCACATCCACTTCAAAAAGGGCAGCGCAGTCTCTGCCCATTCTGACCCTGCCAGGATTGTAGGGCTCAGCCACGCTGCAGACAGCTCATCAATATGATGAGTCACTTCAAAGATCCACAGTTGACAGGAGAGCCTCGAGCAGAGCAGCCCAAAGAGAGAGGAGGACAAAGGTTGGAGAGACACTCGATAATAGTTTTCATAGAGAAGCTCAGAGATAACTCAGTGGAGCATAGGTTCCGTACAGAATGGGCATAATATGACGGGCAATGAGCATCAACATCTGGAACAGTTAGCGCGTATTTGTCCATGTCTGTCCACGATCAGACGAGCCAAGGGGGATCCAGAACCCATGAGCCCTTGGGCCTTTTAATTGGTTTCCATAATCCATAAAGAACAATGCCATAATTTAGGCTGGAGACCAATATTCATTTAAAAAGACTGAATGTTTAGTCCTATGCTTTAGCAACCAGGAACACCCAAGTTTCCTTCAACCTCCCATTGGTATCTAATGGTGATCTTAAGGAGGCTGGATGACTGATGCCTCTCGAAACTGGTATTGAGGTTAAATGGGGAACATTTAAGTACCTCGTCATTGGCTGATTATTCTCAAAAAATGCCTCCGTTCATGTTTGCTTTCGAAATCAAAACAGTTTCGTGATTGCTTCTGAGCCCACAGAGACGACCCCCGTCGCTCACACCTTGTGATCGAAAAAGATGCGTCAGCGTTTTTTCCGTGCGTTCAGCATCCACTCTCTCCTTGGTCTCTCCTCCGAGGGGCTCGAGCTTCTATTTATTCCTGGTGGTTCATTTGAGCATAATCACATCGCACCAACGAGCAGCCACACGAGGATGGTCAGAATTAATGAGTGTGAGAGACAGGCGGCAGATGGATGTGGGACTGAGGGCCCTGCTAGCAGTGTGCAGAGAACGCCCCTCGGTTGGGAGAAGAAATCTCTCTTTCCTGAGTCAGTCTCCCTGAGAGTAATGACAAGGAGAGGCTGTCTGCAGGCTGACTGATTGTTCCGAGCTGTCCACACCTCCGAAAGATTCTACAGAAACCCTTAGGGCTCTCGGAAGGCTTGGCATGTAATATCTATCTCACTAGTGAGACCTCAGAACCCCCCCCCCCCCTCCCCCCACTGCATAATGAAGCATGACAGATATTAGTATTAAATCCTGTTTGATACAGGAAGGGGTCAACACCCATGGGCTGAACAAGTTAGAGACGGTAACTTACTTTGTTAGTGATTTTGTGTGGATGTACCTGGGAAAAACGAGATCCTTAGCACAAAGTATGTTGTTGTCCCCATGGTAAAATAGATTTTGAGCTCAGTTGTGTTGCAGACATAAATGTTGCCATCCGTCTATTTTCAGACAGTTTGGAAATAAATGTCTCTCTATTTGTTTCTTCTATAAATCTTCTCTGTATAATAAACAAAAGCTAATGCTGGGGAATTGTGACTCAGGTAGTCCTTTGCTTCCAAAGATGTAATTAATATCATTTTCAAAACAACATTCACTTATCACTTATTCACACACACGTATATATATATATATATATTAATTTGCAGCTGTGCTGTCACTGCTTTTCATATTTTTCAGAAGTGGGAATACTGACAGGTAGTGGGGAGACTTGAGTGTCGGCCTCTGCAACATGTTCTTGTTATTGTGTGAATTTATGCGTGCACGTCATGTGAGGAACACATTTTGACCACAGCTAGGGTTGGGCTTAGACCAGGGGTCCCAAACTCAAATGGCCCCAACCCTTACTTTAATTCTAAAAGCCCCCCCAAAAAAAGTTGTGAGGAGTGGCCAAAATGGAATATGAGCTTCAAATTATATGGCAATTTTCCATCATGATATGGCAGTAAATATGTATGTTATTTCACAGAATTTCAAAATAAAAGCATTGTATCCGTGATGCGAAATGAATCTTAGTTGAAAGAAAACCACACAAATAACTCAGTATAACTTCATATCAACCCTTTAACACCGAACATTTTGCAAATGGCATGTTTGTCAAATGTGGTTATTACGGTAATTTCACTTTCACACAATATGTTTAATACTGTTCTTTTTTCTTCATTTTGAATTGTTAATACACTATTTTAACGTGCAGTAAATTGTAAATAACTGCCAGATATTGAAAGTTATGTACTTACTTAGTGACATGATCATTTTCTGGCACTTTAATGGTTAAAATAAGCAAAAAAAGTCCAGATGACCATTGGATGGATTTAGTTATGATGCTTAATGTTTGAGTAAAGAACAATGACTTTGTTGGTGTGGCCCAACCCTTGAGTATTGTGTATTTGTGACAATTAAAATGGCTTCTTGATTCGTCAGGGCAACTTGGGTGCGATTCCATCTAAGATGGTGCCTAGATTTAATCATGCATTAATAAAACGGAGAGTAAAACAGGCCGGATGTTTGTCCTGCTTTTCTCCACTAAGCCTTTGTTACCATTAGGATAAAGTGGCAACTTCCGTTGACTCAGCTAAACGCTGAGCATCTCAAGGTGACTGTGAAGCCTCAGCCCTGATGCCATAAAATGTTTTATTTACAAACGCGCACTCTGAATTGATTTTGTTGCAGCAGATTATAGATGGTGCCTTTTTTTTTTTTTAATCTGCACCTACGCCCTCCAATGTAGTTGATGGCAGCCTGTATCAGTTTAGTGCCATGAATGTGACTGCAGTGTGTTTTTGTGCGGTTACTCGAGTCATCGTTGCAGTTTCTGTGCATTTAAGGTCAAATGAAACGGTAGCTACAGTAACACTTGCACAGTACTGGATGTACTAAACATTCTAAGCCAGTACAGAAGGTAATTATGTTGCACTCTTGTGGTGAATGGAACAATATTTGCCAGAATGACAGAGCATCATGTTGAGACTGATGGATGAATGTATTGATGTTGCACTGTCACCACTGAATTTCTAATGTCAGATAAGGCATTTAAATACATTAATAATGTGTTAAAAAATATCAGGCAAATGTCAAACTTTACTGATTGACTGTTTTCCTTCTGTTTTTTTTTTTCTATGTGGATCCTCATCTTTCCATCAAATCTAATCGAATGTGGTCACATCAGGTAAGAGCAAGGTTTTTCTTACCCTGAAGTAATTCTTTACTGCACATACCAACTATGGCCTTTTTTGTTTTAACTTATACAAATAGATGAATACTTGACTCCACTCTGGTTTTTACCTTAATGGTATTTGTTTTAATTAAACAGATCTTTCTTTATTCTATAGTTGTGTTCTTCTATACACTTGACCAATGCAGTGATGCAAATACAAGCCAGATTTCAGCTGTAGTACATTTTTTATTGTCCTTTTCACTCTACAGGCAGAATCTCTGCTCTTTTGTAGCATACTATTTTTCCCTACTCTGGATGCCTCCTGGCTCCCTAAAAGCTTTTTCCAAGTAGGTTAACACGGTGTACCTGCTTCTCCGGTCTGCTGTTATGTGTTAGAAATTGCTATTTCCCTCTAATAATGCCGTGTTAGTTTACAAATGGTCTAAAGCAGAACCTTGGTGACCATTCGCAGCCCTGTTGTTTCCATTGGAGGTACATTTTTAAAGGTACCATGTTATGCAAAATCAACTTTTTAATCATTTGAATCCTTTAATTTGGGACTCTGGAGGTCCCATCAGTCGGCAAAGTGTGAAAAAAGATGACTCACTCGTGTTTTTGTGGTCCTCCTCAGGCTAAGTACAGGATATAAAACACTCATTGTTGATTTCCGCACTTATTGGGATGTCACCATTCGCTAAATTCGGAATTTGGAATTGTTTTTATTGCGGAGCTCCGTAAAACACAGTGCTGAGTGCTGGCGAGGGCAACGGTATCTGAAAACCAGAAGTCCGCGAAAAGTTCTATTCTTGGCTCCACAGTGCAGCACAGAGTCCTACACAAAGCCTTCCAGCCTCAGAGGATTTATCTGTCCAGTGGATACATGTTATATATGACGGCAATGTGCTTGCTAGAGCCTGCAAATGATCACTTTTACAAATGCTAACTGCTGTTAGCTCCCACTAACCTCTCTGGCTGATGTCATTTCCAGTCCCTCAAGTTTCGTTTTGCTTTTTTACTACAAAAGAGATACTACTAAACCGAGCGTTCTGAACAGGGCTGTTTTGTCAAGGTGATTGAACTGCTGTGGTGCTTCATCCTTATGGTATTTTGACCAAAGCATGTCACAGAGATGTTCATTAGGACACCAGGAAACTAGGTTAACTTGAAGAAATAGGGTATAATATGAGACCTTGAACAAAAACCCTCCCCCTGGATCACCTTGACCCATTGGGTCACTGGGGAACGTCTACTCTGACCTGTCCATAACGACATACTGCAAACCCCAGACGCCGGGTTGTGGTTTATAGCCTGCTGCTGTCATGCAGCCAGCTTTTACGGCACCGTGGAATCGCCCGGGTGCCAGCTTTCAAGGACAGTCAGAAGTTAACCCGGCCTCTCTGCGTGTAGACAGGCTGTCTGACTGGCCTCAAGTGCTACACCGACAGACTCTCCGTCGCGTATTCAGTGCAGCCACGCCGGCATCAATCATTCTGTGATATAAGGGCAGGGAAAATAAGGCCACGTGGATACGACATTACATCAAGTCCTCTCTAATCACATGTATCAACGGCACCAGTTGTGTGTACCACGTGCTCGTTGACAGTGGCCAATCCTTGCGAGTTCTGCGTCATAGCCAGTTTGTTGCCTCAGCAGCAGGAGCACGAGTAAATGTAATCGTAGAGAGGTTTATACACTGCCCATGTTCTGAGGAAATTCCTTTCCCCAACCTTACAACCTTTTTTTTTTTTTACTGAAGGTATTTTCATGAAATGGTTGAATTCTATTTAACTGCTTTGGTGTCAGGTTGCTTGTATTGTACACATTTGCTCCCTGGGACGCGGTACGTAGTATGGTAACATGCTTTTCCTGCTGCAGCGAGTCATAATGTCTGACGTGAAAAGGCAGTGATGGAGAGGTGAAGGGAGGAAAGTGTAAGGGATTGTGGGATCATATTTTGATCAAGAGCCAAAAGAGACGCAAACCCCACCCACTAGGGATGCACGATACCCAATATGCCAATATATCGGGAGTGCTTGGGCTGACAATCGATATGCAGTATTTTTCTGCAGAGGTTCTTTAGTCTCTTCTAGTCTTAGGATCTCTTTTAATCTGTTCATATTTTTTCAGAATAAAAGCTCTGAATTCATTATGAAATTGTCCTTTTTGCAAAGATAAAAAAGGGGCCACCAGTTGCTTACCACCATCTAAACCATCACCATCTAAACTCTGAATATTAGACGTTTTTTTTGACCTGCAGACAACAAGGTTTGGTGTTGGAGTTTATTTTCACCCTAAGTTTGTTCTCTAGATAAAGTATCGAAAAACATGAAACTAAAAAATTTCCCCACACAGAAACTGAAAATGTGATATATTTTAAAAACACTAACCCTTCAAATACCAAATAGCTCAGATTAGATTGATATAAATTGGATGACACATCTGCACATCCTGGAGTAGCACTCCTTAGAACAAAGAAGTGTGCACAATACTGCTTTTAATTCTGGGAAAAACAACTTGCAACAGTTGGCAAGATTGACGTCTCTTGAAAGCGTCACGATGACTGATGCTTTTACCCTCTACTGATTGACTTTACTCTCTCTTTTATGACTAACTCTGGGCCCTGATAAGAAAAGACATCCCACCGAAAACCGTTCTGACACTTATCTGACGTCACAACTCGCGGGTTTCATGCCAAGCACCTAAACACCGTCAGTAAAGATGGATTCTATTTATGCCGTGACAGCAAGTTGAATTTTTGACACAATGATATAGCAGGGACGATGCAAATCTGCTTCTGGTCGTCTCTTTTCTATTCTTCTTTGTTCTTGTTCTCATTCAAAAGGACCCTACAGCAAACTGCATCCAATATGTGCCGGTGTTCCAACATTTATCCTCGCAGAATTCTCCCATTCTTGTGAGACCTTGAAAGTGCTTTTATCGTTTTTCGTAACAATGTCCCGATATCATAAATCTGAACCCCAGGTTCATTTCACACCACGCTCAGCATGATTTTACCAGCGGCGAGAAGGAAGGACAGATGTGGCATCAATCAAACGCCGGTTCATCACTTGACTCGCCCTCAGAAAAAAGAATAAAAACGGCGTTTAGAGACGAGCGTAGCTGCTGCTCCCTGAGTGGTTAGTGTTTACAACCTGTGCCTGTTTCTGCTTTTTATCACCTTTGTGCTTTGTCAATCTGAAGGACCCTGCGTTTTGCTGCTTTCTTATCTGACCCAGGGGTCATAAAAGAAACCGTTATCTCTTTTGACAATAAGACACCATCTTTGCACTATAGAACTTAATAGATCTGGGTCCTTTTTGATGGTTCATTCAGTATTTGAGTTTAAAGACTTTTGGCTTTTGCATTTCCTCCTTTGGCGTTGTTGTGTTGTCATCACTAAGGTACATGCAGGAGCTAAACCTTTATTTAGGTGATTCACCAGATTTGTATTTCCACAAAAGAAACTAATAATAACCAATTCTATTGTGTACATATATGTACATTTAAGATACTGTACACTAGATATACAGTACAGTGTTGTATTAATATACACAGACTTTTGTAGATGTGTACCAATGCATAGCAAACTCTTGCTATTGCTTAAAGGTGCCATATGTAAGAATGTGGCCAAAAACGGTTACTACATTCAAATTCAAAATAACGAAGTCTTTTAGGTTTCGTTTTCTCAAGTAACTGGCAACCCGTGGTTGCTCGGCAGCTGAGACTCTACTAACTGCAATGATTGGTAGACGGCGGTAGGTGGCGCCACATGCCAAAACATGATTTCAAAACATAAACATGATTTGCAGTCTGCTAAATATTTTTTTTAATGCAAATATTTTGTCTGTACTGTTGTTGTTGGTGAGTTCAGTTTGTTATATGAACATTTATTCCTGAGTCTCTGTGACATATTAGGAGGATTTTATGGCCAGTTTCTTTAGATTTATTACATAATGCACCTTTAATTACAGAAATGATCAATTAGCGTTATCGGAGTCAAACTAATAACTTTTAAAGATGTCTTTTCTGATGCGCCAATGTCTAATCCATGTTCCCTTGAGATAATCCAGGTCAGCTAAAAGCATCATTATTCCAGTAGCACAGCCTCATAAACCTCAGAGACATTTCTGATCAAGGATTGTGTGAAACTATTCTCCCATCTCTTTTTTTCCTGAACATTGTATTGGACCTTTTATTTCCTGTTCAATGCTCAATGGAAAACAGAGAAAAAGTATGAAAATCCAGTACATTTTCCCATCTGTGAGAAAGATAAACAGCAGTGCTTATATATCCTACATTTCTTTTCATATCTCGTCTGCTGGCTGTCCTTACCTTCCCCAGCTCTCTCCATCTTTATGAGCCTCACATACTCTTCCTCAGAGGTCATGTTTCCTGCCATCTTGAATTCAAAATAATGTTTTTGCTCAGTTTATAGTTGTGCTCGACATCGTTTAATATCATTTGCATCTGGCGTTTGACCAAAGAAGCAAATTCTTTGGCAGTAATTCCATGATACAGTCAAATATCCTATCCCTCTCCCTTTGTTAGTACTAATCTCTACATTCAGAGTTTGGAAAAAAACATTTTTTATTGTGTTATTCCTATAATGAGAGTACCTAACTACTCTATGAAAAGAGGATGTCAAGGGGTGAAATGCCTTATGGAAGTAATCATAATAATAATTAGGTATTGGTAGATATTGTTTTTAAAATTCATTTTCAGATATCGGCAAAATAATCGCTAAAATAGTGGGCTGAAAAGCCAATACATGCATGACTTTAACGCCCCCTTCAGCTATTATTTTTGAATGATTATTTATTTTTCACAATAGTGATATTTTATATATATATATATATATATATAGAATCACATCTGCTGCGACATGACATGAGTATAAAAAATATGATGCTATTTTCATTACAGAACAGACTAAATGACCTAAAGGAAAGATCTATATTTTGGTGTCGGTAATCAGAGTTAGGGTTAGGATTAGTGCTAGGGTTAACCCCAAACACTCCCAAGAGTCCAGATAATTCAGAAAAAAGTCAAATTTCATTTACCCTAATAATAATAATACTAATAATAATAAATAAATGTGAAATAACCCTCACGTTTCATAGATCCCCTGTTATCCCTGCAAGGCTTCCCAACGAGATAATCATTACCTTTGTGTTTCCTGCGTTTCTCAAGTGTATCTGATCTTAAGGAAGGCGTGCAAAGTCGAAGCACACCCCGAGGACCCGAGACAATTAGTTAAAAGTCGTTCAAACGGCGAGCGACGCCTAATTCTGAGCCAAAGCTCCGCGTTGAAAATTGCACTGCTGCGTTATTACGCTTCCGCCGCTGCCGCTGCCTGCTAATTGAAAATGTATGTATTCCCCTGAAATAACCAACACCCGCTCTCATCTTCCCCGCCTTCCACATGGAGAAAATTGGCTGTGAGCGTTTAACTTTGTGTGTCCACTTAACGAGAGGAAGAAGAAGAAGAAGAAGAAAAAAAAAATCCTCATTGCCATGGACTGGTGTTGACTTGATTAAGTGTCGTCTTTGAGTCTTTGAAGTGCCAAAATTTGATTTCTGCACACGTGCCAACATTTTCCCAAAGGGGCGCTTTACTGGGGCACAGCAGGACCAAAGTGATGTATGATGTCGGCCCAATTTAACAGAACAAATTTAGTTTATAATTGCCTCACTCTGTTCTTCCCCTCTTCTCTGTTGATACGGATTCAAATGAAGGGTGGTGTGGCGGTTACGGATGTCCTTGTGTGGCCTGGTGTGTGTTTTTTAGGACACATTTTAGGGCATTTTCTCAATAAAGAATGTCTCCACCCCCTCCTCCTCGTCCTCCTCCTCCTCCTCCTCCTCCTCTTCCTCTTCAGTCCAGTCCCTCTTGCTTGCCCCGGTATGTGAACCAGGTTGAGCTGGCACGAGGTGTGGAGTGGAACAGATGTCATTACGCATGCTTCTGTAGATAAGTTAATCACAGGCACCACCTGGGTGTGCCGATTGCTATTAATCCACTATTGTAATTGAAAATTAGAGCTTGCACCACGAAAGCGTAGCGTATCCCCCCCCCCCCCCCCCCCCCCAACATATTCCTTATGCCTGCTTCCTGACAGACTTGTCGCTCTCACTGAGGGGCGGTGATTTAACGTCAGCCCAGAGGCGTTAAGATATAGAATTACTCATTTATGTGTGTGACATAAATGTGATGATGATTATCTCCTTGCTACTTGCATGTCTGTCTGGACAATTTGTGCTTAATTGAACCATAAAAGGACCAGAGAATATCTTGTAACTAAGTGTTTTTGCCCATTTTTCCAGTATAACTTCCAACATACTGTTTTTTTAACTATTCAAAGTGGAGAAAAAGACTATTAAATGTGGTAAATTTGAACAGCATAAAACATATTTACAACTAGAAGCACCAAGGCTCAGCCCCCCCAGAAAATAGCGATGAAAATAGTGATGGCGTCAATAATACAAACAGGCTAAAAAATTGAAACTATGTACAGCTGATTCTTCGGCTTCCCTGAAACGGCACGAGTTAAATTTACCGCAATAACCACACGTTGGTTTTGACGTGCAACTTCTCAGCTTTCGGGAAAACCATTGAAATTTCCCCGATAGCACAACCCGTCGCATAACTGCAGTAGTGCAAAGTGAGCTCGTGACAACGTGTCGTGGGCGAAACGCTCCGTGTTCAAGGGTGAAGTGTAAATGCGTTTGCACTGATGCAACGGCGTAAAGGGGACGTATGCAAAATCAACGTTTTAATCAATTTCATACTTATATTTGGGACTCTGGAGGCCCTATGAGTAGGCGAAGGGTGAAAAATGATGTTGACTTCCGCACTCATTGCTACGTCACAACAGAGACATTCCTGGAATTGTAGACGAGGGCAATAGTATCCGGAAGAGCAGAAGTCTAGGGTTCTACACAAACTTCCAGCCTCAGAGGATTTACGTGTCCATTGGGATACATTTTATATATGGCTATAAGGCTTTTCTAACTGCCATTAGCCTCAGTGACGGTGACGTAGTTTCCTGTGACTCATTTGCATTTAAAGACACAGGCACTCGAAAAACCCAGCGTTCTGAACAGGGCTTTTTTTTGGCAGGGTGATTGAACTGCTGTGGTGCTTTATCCTGAAGGTATTTTAACCAAAGCATGTCACATGACATGTTCATTAGGACACCGGGGAACTAGGTTCACTTGAAGAAATAGCGTTTAATACGTCTACTTTAAACTCTCTCCACTGTAAAATTCCCCTCAGTGTTTTTTCACATAAGTGAGTAAAAGTCAGGCAACAAAGATTATTATATATTTTTTTTCTTATGATGACAAACTGTCAGTTGTCGATCATCTCAGACAGGAGTGTAACAAACCCTTTGTGATGTGAAATCCTGCTTTCACTGAGCGATGCCCTGCCACAGAGGCCGGTTCCTGTCCTGCTGCCAGCTGTTCAATCCTCCTCCCATTGATAATACTGCAAAGTGGCATGAATTTCCCTTGCAGCTATATCTCGCACTTAATTAAATTTATCATTGTCTTTGAAAAAAAAAAAAAAAAAACCCAACCATTCTCCTCACTATCACTGGGACGTGTGCGTGTGCTCTAATATGATATACGGACGTCCTGTTGAAGTAATTAAGCTTAATGGATTCCCCTCACCGAGGGATTCACGTTCTTAATCTGCTCATCCACCACGTGTGTGTTTTTGTCTGCTTTTGTGAGCGCGCAGTCATTTTTTTTTTTTTTTTTTTTTACCGTCCTGTGACACAAACACACGCGAGTTCTTTTCTTCTTTTTTTATGAATGACAGCCCTCCTCCACAGTGCTGCTGCGTGACATTTCTATAGAGACTGCACCACTGTTAAATGGACTGAAAATGCCAACAAAACCTTTACAGCACTGCCTGTCATTATTCAAGGACATAAGTGCTCGTATAGATATTCATTTTATCTGGAGATGGACTTCAACATGTGTCATCTATTTTCTGTCGAATATCATTTGGTACCTAGTTTTTAAGGGGAAAAAAAAACCAAACCAACGTCAGTGAAGTGAGTGAAAATGCTGAAATATAACACCTGTGCATCACCGGGGGCCGTGATCTCTGTCTGAATTTTCTGTGCGTATCGACTCTGTGTTTGCGACTTTCGCTCTGTGACAGGGTTCCTCTCGCTTCCCCTTCGGTGCCAAACTTGTTTTGCTACAGCGCTTGCACACATGGGAGCAGCAGTTGTTTCATTGCAGAGCAAGGCACACTTCTCCAGGCTAAGAAATGGCAAATCTTTTAGCTGTCAGGGAGAGAAAAAAACCTCGAGAAGCTTGTGAGGAGAGCAATGCTGTGTCTCTGGATTCGGTGCGGCGTGCGTCCAACACGCTGTTAAAAGGGGGGGGGCGTCGAAAATGGAAACAAGAATACACCTACTGCTTATGTAGCTGTGTTAAATCACCACCAGAGCATGCGTAAACAAACAAATCTTACTCTCCGTGCTTTTCTTCCTCCCTCTTACATTGACCTTGTTTTAACCGTACGTCCTTATTTCACTGTGTTTTACATCTACAGTGTATCAGAAAAGCATCTGTGGCAAAGAAACCTAAATAATTACCATGGAGTGAATTGGTGGGAGTGAGCCAATATGTTTGTGGTCAGGGTCGATGATTTCTCCAAGCATTTATTGACATTTCACTATGTCTCTGCAATAATGTTTTTTGTGGTTTTGTGCTCTTTTTTTTTTTCTGTAATGTGTTAGAAGAGGGGGGTGTTTGAGTGGCGTTCATGCAGATCTGCTGAGTTAGATCTGGCAGATCAAAACCATCCTGCGTTTTCTAAAGCCTCTTTCACAGCGATATAAAAGGTATTTTGCTTTGTTTACTCTTGTCTCTGTTTTGAGCATGATATGAGCTGTGTTTCCATCATGATGCGGTACAGTTTGGAATGATAAAGCCCTGGGTCAGACTTGCGTTTTCGACTGAGAACAATACTTTTACTTGTGCCCGATGTCGGCGCGATATGTAGCGTGACATCGTATGGCAACAAAGGAGGACATCCAGCAGCTCTTTTTTTCCTGCTCCATTAGAGGACAACAAGATGTCAAGCTCTGCGTTTCCATGACGACGTGACGTGCGTGACGTCATGTTTACGTGACTCCCGATTTGTTCAAATGACTCTCTAAAGTAACGATGAACTCTAACGCCGCTAAAGGAGCTAACGGAGCTAACTGGTAAACGAAGCCGCCAGCAGCACGAAAAACGGCGTACTTTAGAGACTAATCTTAACAATCGGGAGTCACGTAAACATGACGTCACGTTTTTTTTTTTCAGTCAGTCGTCATGGAAACGCGACATACGTAAACATTAAAGGTGTTAACGGCCCAGACTGCAACCATTGGAAAAAACACCAGTAGCAAAGAAGTTACGCTTTTCGACAGCTAACTGTCGTGGATGAAGCCAGTCTAGCTCCACATGGACCGTACCATTTTACTCTGGTACCCCAAGGGAAAGGCACTCTAAATTGGCCATAGGTGAGAGTGGATTGTTGTTGTCTCTATATGTGTCCCTGTGATGGACTCGCAATCTGTCCAGGGTGTGACCCCGCCTATCACCCTCCGTCAGCTGAGATTGGCACAGTGCCCCCCCGCAACCCTCGTGTGGAGGATAAAGCGGTAGATAATGGATGGATGGATGGATGGATGGATGGATCACTACAAATGTTAATGCTATGTTAACGGCTGTGCACGTCGGAGCTTTGTGCTGGAAATGGCAGATTGTTGGCAAGAATAATAATGGGGTATAAGGTTAATCTCTCAAGAGGGTGAGTTGTCGTTTTGTTTTGTGTGTGTGTTTGCATGTGTAAATGAGAGTCTCAGTGAGGCGGCTAGAACCATCACACATGGAACAAATCAGTCCGGAGAATCTCAACCCGCCCTGCAATGGAAAAGCTCCAGCGAGCTATCTCTCTGACATCATAGTAATAACAAAGACCTATGGATCAGCAGGGAGAAGCCTCGCCTCCGTTAAATCACTTCTGACTGGATCGGTCCCAGAGCAGCACAGTACCATGACTCACCTGCTCAGGACTGCCACGCTTCTCTGTGTGCACGGCTCATTCTCTTAATATTTTCAAGATGCTAATAAGAATGAGATGCATGTCGGGCCTTGTCTGGATCATCGTGACATTTGGATTTGCATCTTAAAAAAAAAAGAAAGGTATGTTTTCCTTCAAGCAAATAGTCACAGTCTCTCACTGGAGCACTGCACTGTCTGTGAGGTGCAGTTTGAATTCTAATTTGCTGTTTTATTTCATGCAAACATGCAAACTCTGACACCTGCACAACAACACTAGGGTTGGCACAGTAGCACTTTTTCCATGTCTGATACCGACGGTGATATCACAAGCTTAACTATATATAAATATATTTTATTATCTTATGGTGAGACTGTAGATTGTCACAAACGGAGGACTCCTCCACTCACCCTTCCCCGTTTCACTGTACGGCAGGAAACTACGGTGGCCTTCACATACCATAAATGATGTCTTTCATCACTTCGAAACACACAACGTACACTCTGAATGGTTTTGATTTCTGTATGTTTTTTGTTTTAAATTAAGATATTTTTTTCCTCATTCTGAACTAAATATTACTGTATATTAAAACCAACGCTTTTATTTTGAAATTCTCCAATCCAACTTTATTTGTAAAGCACCCTAAAACAACCACAGTCGACTAAAGTGCTGTACAGAATAATGAATAAAAGATATAAACGCTCACACTAGGCAATAAAATACATAAAAAAAAGAATAAAATGTGTAATATTGTCACAAATATATATCATGAAGGCATATTGTTGCAATATCATTTTAAGCTCATAAAGTTGTTTTTCCCCCCCAGGGTCATTTGAGTTTGAGACCTCTGCTTTAGAAAAATGGTGTCAAAAATACATATATAAGGCTTTAAAAACCAAACCGTTTTTATTTTGAAATGGTTATAGGCCTATACAAACATTCATATGGACAGTATTATCGTTTTCTGCCAGTAAACCCTCCTAAAACATCACACATTGGACCTTTAATAACACATCTGTGGTTAACAGCCCGCGACATGACACACGCAATTGTTGCTTCCTATTTAAACATTTAAAACAAAAAGAGAAACTTTATTTGTGCCCATAATATTCGTCCACACACCCCCTATGATGTCGATGACTCACGTCTGTCTTTACGGCCTGTGCTTGATGAAGCTTTTTGTGATATTGGTGTTTTTCTTGATCATGTCAGATTTTACACGATGTCCAATCCAGTGTTTTTTTGAAAAATCTTTTTTATTATCATTCTTGGACCGACACCAGCGCACACACACACACACACGGAAGCGTATTGCATTCACTTGAAAAAAAAAAAAAAACTCCTGTTTTTCTCAGTAATTAATTTTCGGTTTGATTTTTTGAATCATTTTTTTTCTGTTTTTCTGACAAATTTTTTTTTTCTGTTTTTCAGAGTAATTTCTTTTTCAATTTTTCGTGCAAATATTTTTTTCCCCTTTTTTCTGAGTAAATTTTTTTTCTGTTTTTCAGAGTAAAATTTTTTTTCTGTTTTTCGTGCAAATTTTTTCCCCCTGTTTTTCGGAGTAATTTTTTTCAGAATTATCGAGAACTCTTGCTATGGTACACACGCCGCCGAAGGCGATTCCGGCGCCTCAGCTGCACACCGTGTGCATCCAATATTTTCAGCAGTCTCCTGATCGTCTCTTGAGTCACCACGTAGCCAGCCTGAATGCATTTCAAATGCATCATCTTGTATCCATGGAGCATGCCATATCTGTCCAACTAATCCTGGAGAAAGATTGCTATGTAGCAGATCTGAAAGGGCTTTTCCTTCTGAACAACCGCAAAGTCCTCAGGTGCCTGCGTTAAGGCGACAAACTAATGATAATACCATCTATCTCCCAGTGTCTTAAACCCAGATCAAAGTAAAACTTGATTAAACTAAACAAGCTGTCCATGTTGTTATAAAAAAATTTACTCCGAAAAAAATGGGAAAAAAATTTGCACGAAAAACAGAAAAAAAATTACTTCGAAAAACAGAAAAAAAATTTACTCCGAAAAACAGGGAAAACATTTTTTTGCACGCAAAACAGAAAAATAATTACTCTGAAAAACAGAAAATAAATTACTCAGAAAAACTGAAAAAAAAAAATTGACAGAAAAACAGAAAAAAAATTATTCAAAAAATCAAACCGATAATTAATTACTGAGAAAAACATTATTTATTTTTTTTTTCAAGTGAATGCAATACGCTTCCGTACACACACACATGCTAGGACCTCTTTCACAGTCTGCAGTGCTTAAATAGCACGGTGTCGTTGGCTCACTCACTGAGACAAACCTCATTCTGTCGCTCTCATAACTACAGCGAGCACGCAGATGTTCATTTATTTCCCTCCCAATTCACCCCTCCCCTCCCTCCTCCTCCCCAAAACCATCAGTCGGTCAAGAATTATTTAATGAATGTAACTCAATTCTGCTTTGTGCAGCAGAAAGAATACAAATTTCAGTCATCAGAGAGAGCAAGCTCTGGAAACAGATTGAAGTAAATATTCATTTGGCGTTCGGCGGTTGTAAAAGGAGGTTGTGCCTCTTTTCTTTATATCTGCTCCACTCTTGGCATCTGGCTGCTAAAGCCTTTTCATCTGCTGTGAATGACTGATGTGGCTGCCCCTCTCCTCCCTGGGCATCTGCCCAGCTTATTGAGGAGTGCCTTGTATGTGTGTGTGTGTGTGTGTGTGTGTGTGTGTGCCTTCACAGAGCAAGACATAAATCATGGACTAAACGTCGGTATCCACTGGCCAAACGACGTCCATATAGGCTGCAATATGGTAGAGCCATATACCTGTATAATATCCTAGTGTGTATCTCACGCACACACACACACACACACGGACGCGCATGCATCTGACCCACAGATACCCCACTCACACATCTCTCAGTAAGAGGGATGTTCTGTGGACATGGGGCTGAAAGGACTGAGGTCCGACCAGGGCGACTCATTTCACTGACGGACGCGTTTCCAAGCCCAAAGGTCGTATACATGATGGATGTAATGTAGGAGAGTGGTTTCTTTTTCCTTTACAGCACCAAACTCCTGTAGATGGACAACATTTAAGATTACGTCTTTTTACTACAGAATAATGGATACATTCAATGAAAGTAGAGCGAGAGTGTTTGGTGATGAAACACCTGCAGGGGTTAATATGTGTGTATTTTTTTTGTCCTTTTATGCAACTATATCCATTTTATGCATTTTGGGGTCACTTGAAGTCTGGACACCACTGTAAATATCCATCGAACACACGCTGTGGAGCCATGTCCATGCTGGTTGGCATTTGTCTTGCATGCTTCTTGGCATTCAAAAAAAAAAATCTCAGATCCGATGTTGGCTAGTGGGTGACCCCTCACTTGGTCAGACAGTAGTTTCCTCTTCTTTGCCTCCTCCGACAACAGTTACCCCTGATACTTTTCCGTCGGCTCTGTATACGCGGCTAGAATGTGTGTAGTGCCGCGAGGCCCGTTGTGTTTCCTCGTGAGACCAAAGACTTCGCGCGACCTCTTGATTTTGAGGGCGAACCTGATCTCTGAAACATTTAGAAAAGTCTGAAAGAAAGAATGAACTATTGAGATTCAACATGATTTTTTTTTATGAGGCTAAAAGTCCATATCATGGAGGTATTTTGTCATGTAATTCATTAAAGGTCACATAGAGTGGTCCTGTTGCACATATATGTGAGTTATGGAGGTCTACTTACATATATTAAGTTGTTTTTATGGTCAAAATCCTCATAGATGATGTAAACGAGCCGATTGAAATCTGTCCTTTTCGAAGCGCTTGTCAGTCGCGCTATTTCAGCCATAAATCTCGCCCGAGAAGACAGAGTGTGTTGTGATTGGCCAGCCAGCGTAGAGCCTTCCCACCTGCGTTGTGATTGGCCAGGTATCTGGAAGTGACGTAATCTATCACATCATCTCTCAGAAGTGCAGCTCCCCCTCTGGAGCGGTAGATACACTGCTACTCATTATCAAAACATTGTTTTAACAGTGTTTAAAAATAGCTTCGTCACGACTCCCTGCCGCAGTCCCTTTTATGACTTTAAACCAGAGTCAGACCCAGAGTCAGAAGACACTGTTGCTCGTGAAACACCTCCACAACGGACGTTATTCTTCTTCTGCGGTTCAATGTACGCAACCGGATGTGCCCGGACTAGTGCCCGGAGCAGGACGATCGGTTGTTCAGGAGAACCGCTGCTTACGTAACTATTACGGGATTTTCAGTGATCTCGTTGAGCCCCGAGATTACAATAAAACACAACGTTCTCAGCAATGGCTGAACTGTTTGTTTCGAACCGTCAGGGCTTCATAAACAAGGTAATGACGCAGATACACACCAAAAAAAACAGCGATAATAGGAACTTCCGGTCTAGTTCCGCTTTAAGATTCTACACCAAGGCGAGTCTCTGCTCTGTATGGCCTGGCAGAGAAAAGTCAGCAAAACTTTGTTCTTTAAAGGAATGCTTACTGCAGAATGTAAAAACTGGTGTTTCATTGCTTAGATGGCTGTAATAATTAATCAACTGATCTATTATTAAACCAACAGTTTCAGCATTAATGTATGTAAATACAGTCCTGGTGTGTGCCCGTGTCAGCAGGATGCTATTTGGAGATGTGAGTCGAGCATTTGCGGCAGCATCTGGGTCAGCCCAGCAACATAGAGATGCACATTTTGGAATCAGCAAGTGCAGGTTCCTCGCGCTGCATCGCTTTCCAAAACAAAGTGCTATTGCTCAGTTTTGTCAACCTTCGCTGTGTAATAAGAATGCACATGGGGCAGAACGCGAAGTTGCCAAACCTAGACATGTGCTGTTTTCACTTCATAAGCCTGGCCCGGAATGTGAGTGTGTGTGTGTGTGTGTATGTAAAAGGTTAGTGAGACTTTGATGTCCCCCGAGGTTCTCCATGATGCATCGGGCAGCATATTGTCAGTGACAGGCCAAGTTATTGAGGCTAAGGTGCATTACATTACCGGCTCTGCAGAACCATAATCCACTAGGGCTGCAGATGTTGCTGGTCTTTTGGAATATTCCACTCGCCAACAATCAAACTGTGGGGTTTTTTTTAGGAGTGGGCTCTTCAAACAACTTAGGGGGAATGTGTGGCATTGTTCATTTTCTATTACTGTTTCCACCTTTCTTAAAGTTCTCCTACAAGACGAAGTCTTTCAGTGTCTATTTAAATCCTTTCACCTTTTCTCCGTGTGGTTTCTCTCTCTGAGATCCTTCAGTAATACAAAGATTTACTGCATCTCATGCCGTGCCACGTCTTCCATCCTCTCTGATTCACTCGTGACAATGAAATTGGGACTTTTCCTTCTTTTCTATATGATGGCAAAGTAAGGACCACTAAACGATGCCAAGTGAGAAATGTAGTTTTAGTTTTCCATCCCTCTGTTTAATTCAGTCTCTGCATCAATCTATTGCGTGTGAGTGAACATGTTTGCTCATGTGCAGCGTGACATATAGAGTGTGGCAGTTTTTTTGATCAGGCACAGTGCAGATGTTAGAGCCTTCTTCTTCTTCTTCTTCTTCTTCTTCTCTGCATCCCATCCGTCCACACATCAGATCAGCCAGATAAAAGAAGGGCCAAGGAGAAGGAAAAACAAGGGTGGGGGCTGTGAAACACACATGTACACACACACACACACTCAGATAATCCTACCCCTCCCACCCTAAACTCTGCTGCATTTTTTTATCCAATCATCTTACACGTATCTTGTCTGTATGCCTCACAAGGGTTCTTCTAACGCCCCTGCTGCAGGTTTAGAGCTCTGCATTTTAGAGTGGATTAGAGCTGCTGGGGCACTGGTACAGGGAGACGAAAGAGAACCAAAAAGACAGGGGGAAAAACCCTGGAGATACCTTGTTAAAATGTGTTGTTGCCCTTTTCATCCTCTCACCTATGCTTTCTCCCCGTCTTTCCTTCTTCTGCTTTTTCTGTCCATCTGCTCTGCTGCCTGGTTGTCCATCTGGAAGTGCATGTTTTGAACAGTGCGGTCAGCAATAGTGGACAAGTCCTGTCTTGCCGTAATAAGCAGTTTTTAAAAAAAAAAAAGTTTTGCAGTGCATGTCTGAATAGGAGCCTCTGTTGTTGGACTAGTTCATGGTTCTGTATAGAAGTGTGCGCTGCAGCAGAGTGGAAACGGATTAATTAAAGCTCACATAGAGTGGTCCTGTTGCACATATATGTGAGTTATGGAGGTCTACTTCCATACATTAACTTGTTTTTATGGTCAAAAACCTCCTAGTTGCTGTAAATGAGCAGATAGAAATCTCTCCTCACTGAAGCTCTCGTCAGCTGCGCTGTTTCAGACTGAAATCTCACACCCAGAAGACAGAACTGTGTTGTGATTGGCCAGCCAGCGTAGAGCCTTCTCAACTGTGTTGTGATTGGCCAATATCTGGAAGTGACGTAATTCACACACCAGCTCTCAGAAGCGCACTCTCAAAAATAGCATGACTCCCCGCCGCGGTCCCGTTTACGCCTTTGACTCGGAGTCGGACACAGAGTCAGAAGACACTGTCACAAGAGAGACACCTCCACAACGGACTTCTTCTGCAGTTCAATGTACGCAACCAGATGTGCCCGGACTAGTGCCCGGAGCAGGAGGATCCGCTGTTCAGGAGAAATGCTGTTTACGTAACCGGACCAGGTTTTTTCAGAGATCTCGCTGAGCCCGAGATAACAATAAAACACAGCATTCTCAACAGTGGTTGAACTGTTTGTTTCGAACCTTCAGGGCTGTATAAACGAGGTAATGGCGCAGATACGTATAAAAAAAACAGCGTTAATTGGTACTTCCGTTCTATGTGAGCTTTAAATAATTACTCTTTGCCATATTCACTGTTGGGCAGTAACGTCGCTACAAGTAGCGGCATTACTAGTTTTACTGCATTTCTGTGTAGCTTTGTGGTAGCGTCGCTGTTTACTCAATCAAATAGCTTTTCAGTAGCTTAGCTCTTTTATTGACCAGGTAGTGCGGTAGCGTCCACACAAGCTACATCTTTACAAACATCTCTGAAGCTCAGCGCACTACTTTTGCCATGTTGCTGTAGCTTAGCTTGCTACATTTCCCAAGTAGCTTGCCCAACACTAGCCATATTATCCATTTATTTTCTGGTAAACAGCAGAAATAGATGACAAGTTACAGGGAAAACCTTTTTAATTATGGGACAAAAACAAAAATCAAGCATCTTGGTAAATTGTCTCTATCTGTATAGAGCTTTTCTTGTCTTGATAATCTCTCAAAGCGGCTTTACACTACACTTGCTACTCACCCATTCACACCCATTAACTCACACATTCGTACAAGGCATCTATTTGCAGCGCCCATTCACACATTGCTGACACAGCCCTCAGGAGCAACTTGGGGTTAAGTGTTTTGACCAGGGACAAAATCAACCATATTTGGTGTGCTTTCATCTCCGGGGCCACAAAACTAACTGTGGGAGTGACGGAGCCGGGAAGATGGCGATGCTCTGGGACACGGTTTTGACATAGATACTGGGTGAGAGTATCCGGCTATGAATGAATCCAAAAGAAACGGATCAGACAAAGAAGCATAGATCTTCGTTCTTTCACAGATTATTTTTATTTTGTTGTTGTCCTTCTCTGAACTACAATGGGATGAGACGGTAGACAATTTCAAGGTCAAAGTCCAGTTTTATCTCAAACATGGAGAACTAATGGATATTTAGCACAGTTGGCCAACAGTAGCAGGGAACACTCGGAGCCAAGACTACACTATTTCTCAATGCCGAGTCCACTGGGACGCCATCTTTATGTCTCGTGCCAAATGCATTGATGATTCTCACATGGACTATAATAAGACCACAAAATTAATTCTGTACATAATGCGCAAATCTGCTAAAAGAGTCAATGGAGTTCCTCTACCAAGGGTGGAAGGATAATACTGTTGTTCTTGTGGCACATCAAGCTTATAATGGTGTCAGAAAGAGAAAATTTCCCTGCGGAATCACCTCCATTTCTTTATTTTTAGGAATTTGGACCAAATCTGATTTAAATTGACATTATCTGCGAAATCATATAGCGTAATTACGATTGCTAAATGGGTAAGAGGTTTCCAGCCTGGCCAAAACTCCCAGCGAGTGCAATATGACCTTTTATGGAGATATGGTCTCTCTAATTAACATGGGACGTGGGATGTATCTAACCTGTAGGGGGAAAGGGTGATTGGGTCCATTGATTTTCTTCATGTAACATTTTTCATCCCAAAGATCTCTTAATTGACTTCACACTGACTCCTTTTTGCCAAGTATTACAGAGCTCGCGATATAAACAATGGTCGTAATTACGGCACGGCTCGTTTCAGATTGGGAAAAACACTTCACACCGCTCCCACCATTTTGAGGGCGGTTGTTTAAAGGGAAAGTTGTGATGTCCTTCACTGCTTGGACACGAGCCTGGGGTTTGTGGCACGAGATCCACTGCTGCCCTTTGGAGCGAAAACCAATCATGCCATAGATATTGTTCTTCTTTATTTCTCTGTCATTATGTGTCACAATCGGGTGTCCCATGGACACCGATTTTCTCTACCTGTCACTCAAACAACAGTCAGTTGTCAAATTAACCTAACAAGGTGGTAATTGGCTCATGACGGAAGCTTTCTTGCTGTGCTATTCTGTCAGAGAATGTTCTCATTAGACGCCCACTGACACCCCTGCTGGTAACATGTTAGCATTGCCGCTACCCTCATTTAGGAAAGGAAAACAGGTCCATTGTTATTTAACTGCCATGTTTAGTGGCTGTAAGTGAGTAAATATCTGCACTGCTAGTCAATTGTTTTTTTTGTTTTGGTGCGGTAAGGACATGCTGCTGTGTCCAGAAATGAGCTGAGCTGCAAAGGACAGGGTTTTTTGTTTTTGGCTTGTGCCAAATTTGTGCTGCATGGCTTCACCTGAGTGTTCATTATTTAGTGTGTGAGCTCATGTATAGTTGCTACATTAGACACCGACAGATATGTTGAGAGATAGTTTTGTCTACTGAGACTTTCTGTCATAATCAACTTTTGGATGGCATTGGCACATGTCTGGTCTTTTAAATTTCAATTGCCTGATTAATGATTTGATGGATGATCATGAAATTTAGTACATGATGGACTGCAATTTGGGGACAGGTTTGCGCTCATCTGACAGGTTTTCCGACCACACCACCATTGTGGTGTAGATCAATATTTAGTGTCCTCCATTTCCTCATTTAACCCTCTTACGACCATCATGATGTTCAGGCTTTATTTTCATATTTTTATGGCTGTAGAATTCCCCTTTCTGGCCCTTTTTTCCAAGATAACCTTCACTTTCAATATGTGGCAGTTACTGAGAAGCTGACGTCACAAAGGCACTGGTGAATCTTGTCGGTGATGTGCCAATCTCAGCTGACATAAAACGAAAGGTGGGGTAAACCCTGGACAGCTCGCCACTCCATAGTTTTTCTAGATATCACAAACGAGTTATGGTAAAGAGATGTACGCATGTCAAATCCTGTCTGGTATCAAAAGGGTTAAAAATGACCAAAGTCACGCAAAAAAAAAAAAAAATGTTTAACATGGTAAATATAACACCTGTGTGATTAAAAAACATGTTAGCATTGTCACTCGTGCCTGTTAACGTGCTAATATTTGCATTTAGCTCAAAGAATCACCCACATTTGTTTGCTTTTCACTTGACCCAAGTGACTGACGTGACTATTTGGCTCATTCAAGTCAAACAATGCAAATGACATTGGGCTTTTCAAAGACCTTTGTGTGAAATGGAGTTTCACTGTTTATTTGCGGAGATACTTTAGTAATAAAATGCTCCATTGCTGCCTTGTTTGAGGGCAGGAGGTCTCACGTGGCCTTTTGCCTGATAAAGATCTGGTCTCTCGGTGAAATAGTCTTTTGTGTAGCACTTCACTAGTTTTGACATCGGTAGCTGAGAATGACAGATGGTGAGATGAGCTGAGATTAGCAGTTTCCCAGGGCAAATGCCAAAATGTGAGTGTCCAACGAGAACAGGGGAGGAGGATGATGGGCAGCGACAGTTTGAGTTTTGTTTTCAATTTGTATATCGTGTATGTGTGGGATAGAGAGAGATCCTCTACTGTTGTGCGACATAAGCCCTCTCTTCATGTGGAGGTACTGGATACTAATAGCGGGGTTTAGTTTATTTTCCTTTATCTATGTTGATCAAGGGCAGGTAGGGACTGCAACGGAGTCGGTGGCAAGTTTGACGCTCGCGTAGCTTGAAAGTGGAGGCTTGTGAGAGAAAACACAGGTGGATAGAGATGCTAGATGGCAATAGAGAGGCGCGAGTGCTCCCGTGATGAATCTCCACAGAGGCAAAGAGTCGGAGGCACGATCAGAGATGGTGCGATTGAATAATGATTAAAGGGCCAGGAAGAGAGTGCAGGTGGAGAGAGTTTCCACGCGCGTTTCCCATGCATCATCATTATACCCCCACCGCCGCACTCGCACTCGCACTCCCTCCACCCCGCACACACCCTCTGTTTTTAATGATGCTCCATCTTTGAACTGCAGGGCCCCCACTCCCACCCCGTATGAGAGAGTGTCTAATAGTTAGATGACAACACACAAAGGCTTCCTTTGTGCACAACATGCCTCATACAACCGGCCTGGCTGGTCATTGATGCTCTGCCTTGTAACTTAATGGGAGTTCTCTCGGGTCTCTGGAGATATAATAAAACATTCTAACGCAACCTGACAGGCGGGCCAACATAGACTACCCTGTTGGAAGCACTTGTGTGCTTGCGTATGACACGAAAGAGAAGGAGAGGGAGATTGTGTGTTGACCCAGCAGTGTTACCTAACTTTCTCTGCAACCTGTGGTAACAATTATTAGCCTTCATTGTCCTGAGTGACACATCAAGGCGGCATGTGAAAATGGATCCAGGATGGCATTCCCGAGCATGAAGAAAGCCCGGCTGGAGGCAGAATCACTCCCATTTCCTTTAACATGGGAACAATCCTGACGTATTTGGAGAGAATGGGATGTACCATGTGTGTTTGTGTGTAACTCATAACTTCTGGGAACATGGACCACAGGCTTGTGGCTTTTGAGTTGTGAAATGTTAGCCACTAGCCCAGACCCCCAAACCCAGCTTTTATAACATGAATTCCTCACATTCACTGTATCGGTAAAAAAAAAATAAAAAAAATAAAGTTACATAATGAATGGATGTTTTCCTCTTGGCTTGGCACTCAGTCGTGCTTCTGCCTTGCTGGAGACTCTGGACTGTTTCAACCTCAGAAAAGGAGCTGGCTCATGCAGAGTCATTCGCTCAGGTCTGCGCCTGAAGAGCAAAAAGCCCAAAGGAGCTTTGGAACATTTGATAAGAGAGAAGCGAGTCTTAACCAAAACAGATTTCAGCAGCACTTTTTTGGGGGGGTAAAATTTCAATGGGGAAATCAATCTCTTTTATTCAGCTTCAGTGATGCTGCTGATACAGTCCCAGTGGTGGTCGATGTTTCCCTTTGGGTGCCAAAAAAAAGACAACTTGATTTAATTTAAAAGATTTATGAATCAAGTTGGCAATAGCTTTTCCATTACCCGGCAGCCAAGTCTATCCCACTATCTGTAACTCATAAGAAAAACTATTGTTCAACTTTCAGAGTAGAAGTCTAGAGTGTTGTGTATAAAGGGCCACTTCAAAAACTTTCATTACTTTCACTGTAGGAACAATAATCATTCTTTCTATGAAGTGTGATTGTTTTTTTATGGCTCTGTCTGCTAATTTCCACTCGTTTGAACCCTGACACTTTTTTTGTAAGAGGGAATCTTTTCTACCGTTTCTAATAAACAGAGTTGGGACGAGGGTTAAATGTGGAGCTGATCGGTGAAGTGTCTGGAATGTTGGCTCTAATCTGTGTTAAACTGTTCATTAACTTCCACTGTTAGTGTCACACTGTGAAAAATGTTGTATTTATAATCACTGTAGGTGTCGTTCTCCGATGTTACCTCAGAGCTCGGCTTCTGCTTGATTTTGATTTGTCAGCATTTGCGATCTAGAGAGGAGCTACAGGATTTTCCCTTTAGGCAGCAAACAGAGAACTGTGACTGAGAGAAAAACAACAACAAACAAAATAGAGAAGATAAGTCACATAAGGCCGAATACTAGATTTGGTAACGCTTTCTTTTACAGTCCCCTAATTACCTGGTATTTAGCTGGTAAATTCATGGTAACACTAAAGTGTTGCTAGGTAATTACCAAGGGTAATAAGATAAGTAAATACAGTGAAACCGTTGCCAAAATACTGGGTAATGCACGGTAATGTACTCGGTAAGTAAAGTAAAACTGTACTGTAAAAGAAAGCCAAGCTTGTTTCCATGTAATTACACACATTTTTAGGGTTAGGTTTGTTAGATTACCCCTTGGGTAAATAGCTAGTAATTAGGGGACTGTAGGTACCTGCTTATTACCAGTTTATAACCCAATAATACACTTACATTTACCATAGTTTTGCCATAGTTTAGCTGTACATACCTTCTTATTAACATATTAACAGCAGTAATAACACGCTATAATTAACTATATAGTTACCAGGTAAATGCCCAGTATTTTGGCAACAGTTTCACTGTATTTACTTTCTTATTACCATTGGTAATTACCTAGTAACACTTTGGTGTTACCATGAATTTACCAGGTAAATACCTGGTAATTAGGGGACTGTAAAAGAAAGCGTTACCCTAGATTTTGACGAGGTCATGTAACCGATATTTTTGTAAGTCTCGATCGCTGGCAAAAACAACCGAAGTATAAAGCAGCTCCTCTGACCATTGTTGCCCAGTGTGACATATTCTACTCTCATACTTCGTGTTCCAGAGTCAGAGTGTAAACACAAGGGAAATCTCTCTGTTTCTGTCTATGACTGTCTCTCACCTTCCCTTTGTTCTGTTGGTCCAAGAGAATCAGAAATGATCCTCTGTCCTTGCAGTGATGCTGCAGATACTAGTCTTCTTTTAGTCTTGAATTGCTGTTGTTCCTGTATGGGGGAACGTCGTTGTCGTTTGTTTTTGCATACGTTTCATATAATCTGTTATAGTTGTGTGTGTTTGCAGTGGTAGAAATGACACAGAAGCGTTTATGGTTGCATTAGAGCTGCAACTGACGATTATTTTCGTAATAGATTAATCTGTCGTCTATTTTCTAGATCGTTTCAGCGCTACTTCATAGTTATTCTTGAACTCGAGGTGGTGCACAATGAAATTAGACTGCATAAACAGGAAGTTACTAGACGGTCTATTGATGCATATAGTGGCTACCACTTGTTTCAAACATTATAAGGTTCTATTTTTGTTTTCTCTCATATTTAACAGGCTACGTTGAAGTATTAAAAGAGGCATCTAGACGCCGGAAGTCTCTCTGTGTGTCTAAAACAATGTAACCCTGTGTTACTTTGTCAATTATTCCACAAATACGAATCTCCAAAACAATCACGTTTCCCCACAAATGCATTGCACATGTAATGCGCCCGTGGATACCAAGATTTAGAGGTGTGTGCAACATGCAGGCTGACAACTATTGGACAACATGCCAGTGGAGATAACTTAATTCTGGCATTGGCACCGTTGTGCCATATGAGCTGTGACGAGTACAAACCAGACTGTCCTTCCCACACTAAAAAAAACTAAAAAAAAGTCTCATTTTCAGTTTTTGCCAAGTTTTGCGCTATAAAAATAATGCAATTTTAATGGAGTGCCATGAATATTTCCTTCCATCTGATTTCATTGTTGAACTGACCCAAACTTCTCTCTAATAATTCTTTCAGGTAAGGTGTTGAATCCGGATTTGCGTCACTACCTCAGTCTGCAGTTTCAGAAAGGCTCCCTGGACCACAAGCTCCAGCAGGTGATCAGGGACAACCTATACCTGCGTACCATTCCATGTGAGTATCTTCCACGGCCTTCAACACCTCAGTCTCGTCTCTGTCTGACCTCCTGCTTTCTGACTCCTAGAGCTGTGATTGTCCTTCTCTGTAAAAACAACTTTGTAAAATCCTCACGCAATTCCTTTCTTTGCTCCTTATGTCACTAGATAATATGGATTTTGTGATTCATGCAGGCTGCAAAACTTAATGAATGAAGTATTGAATTAATTTCATTTTCTAATAATAGTCAGACCTTGGTAATCTTCCAAACAAATGAGTGCGAGTGGAAGTTTTCTTCACCTTCTTTTTATTCTTTTGTGCGTCTGTGTCCCTTTTCGTCAGAGCAATGAATAACCAGGATTAAATTAACATAGACGTCAAGGTGAACAGCTGCAAGTCTCTGGTTTCCACAGCTGTGTTAAAAAAAATGTCTTTTTTATGACATGTTTTTGAAGTTGCACTGAATGTAAACAAAACGGCACCGATTCTCTGGAGATTTCAACAGAATCAGCAGGATTTTACAGTTTGCTGGATAAAGCCGCCCATTTACTGCCAGTAAAATGCAATGATTTACAACGCGACATAAAACCAACGGTGCTCCAATATGGAGACGTAGCACCTCAACCTCTCCTGTAATCGGGTGTTGTGTGCTCCTTTAGCTCCCGTCGTCCCAGAGTAGAACACGAAATCATTTACACTGCACATCGTGTTTCAATTTCACCCTTTCTTTTTCATGTTTAAATCCATTTTTTTGCACGTCATGATCCTGCAAGGCCCATTGCAGTCAGCGTATGCCCACTGTCCACTCTGCTCACGCGAGTCCGTGCCACTGGCTTATCACAGTCGCAGTGACCCCTAAATGGCTACTACAGCATGATGCTTGTGCTCATTACGGCGGCGCGAGTGACATCTCAGAGAAGCACGACTGCCCTTTTTTCGACTTCACGCGGTGAGGCTTCGTTAAGTGCCACTCTCGCCTCCTGCAAAAGATGACAGGAGCTCAAGACGGTGCCAGAGATCCGGGGCGTCGCAGAAACCCTCGAAGCTTGGTTTACACCAAACCCAACCTGGGCCGCCAGAGCTTATCTTTCACAGCGAATGTCAGCATAATGCGACACGTAAAATGTTCCGGACCAAGACTCAAAAAGGAGACATATTATGCAAAATCAACTTTTTAATACTTATATTTGGGACTCTGGAGGCCCTGTGTGTAGGCAAAGTGTAAAAATAGGTTACTCACTCATGTTTTTGTGGTCCTCCTCAGTCTAAGTACAGGAGATAAAACACGCAATGTTGACTTCCGCACTCATTGCTACGTCACAACGAGACATTCCTGGAACTTTGTCCCTAAAAACGCCAGAGTGCAGGCGAGGGAAATAGTATCCGGAAGCGCGGAAGTCTGCAAAGTGTTCTATTATTGGCTGCACAGTGCAGCACAGAGTTCTACACAAACTTCCAGCCTCAGAGGATTTATGTGCCCAGTGGCAATGTGCCGGCTCGAGTCGGCAAATGATGGCTTTTCCAAATGCTAACTGCTGTTAGCTGCCAAAGCCTCAGTGACACTGACGTAGTTTCCTGTGACTCATTTGCATTTAAAGACACAGGCACTCGAAACCGAGCGTTCTGAACAGGGCTGTTTTGTCAGGGTGATTGAACTGCTGTGGTGCTTCATCTTAAGGTATTTTGACCAAAGCATGTCACAGACATGTTCATTAGGACACCAGGGAACTAGGTTAACTTGTAGAAATAGGGTATAATATGTCTCCTTAAGACCAAAGTTTGTGTTGAGCTTGTGATAATGAATATCGTTGTTCTATTTAAACTAAAGCTCAGATTTAATATTCACTGATTGTGCAAAGCTGGACATAGCATCAGCTTTGGTTGGTAAATAGTCTCCTGTTTTTGTTTTACATTTCTTTTGGTTTGACACTTTTGTCCCCTTGTCCTCCTCATCCACAGCTGTCCAGGTGTTGTGATTGAAGACTTTGTGAATTTTCCCCAATCTGCAACACAGATTCATAGGCCCTTCTTTCAAATGAACACATTCCCTTATACAGATATTGCCTCTCAGAAGACTAGAAATCATGTAACTTAATAGCAGGCTACTTATATCCTTGTTTCTTTGCCGTCTTTACTACACTGTGACCTCTTTGTCCTTTAAAGTTCAGATGCCAAAATAACATTTCCAAAGTTACGTGATGTTGCATTGAGAACAAAAACTAGATCTCGGATGCTAGAACGATTCAACTTTTCTCCAGAAACGTCAGCTAAGGTAGCGTAATGCACAGTGAAAAGATGAATAAAAGCATTCCCCCTATTACTCTTCCAGAAACGGCCTCGTATTTATATCTTCTGTGGCTTCACTTGTCCCCTGTGGTTGCTCTGTTTGACGCAACAAAAGGTGGTTCTTTGCCGACTAAGCTAAGCTGTTTCAGATGTAGTGGCTCATACCATAGTCAGGATGGATGTTGATTCAGGATGAAAAAAAAGAAGATAGGTAGGGGACGGGTGTCACTTCTTAATAAAAAATCCCCTGTGCCTGCAGAGCAGCCACTTCAGCTGAGGCACCGTAAAAGCTCTGATTACACCGAAGATGACGGTGAGTGGAGCCGGCATGTTTAAAGTGCCTCACGGAGAGCATCTACAATGCTAAACATGAGTCCTTTTTTTTTTTTTAAACCAGTTTCAGTGGTTATGGCAGTGTAGCAGCGGATTCTTTTATGGCTGTAACTTTTGCTGGGACTGGAAATCCACGTTTGGAACTAGAGAAAAAATATAAAACCAGAAACCCCCCGAGCTTATATCACGTCTGCCACTTTATCATCATCTCAGATGTAGAGACTGACCTTGACCAAAGAAACTGCATGAAGGAACCAGTAGACTGTAACGAGAAAAAAAAAAAAAAACTTTATTCCAGTGACCTGTGGGTGATTTTGCCAACTTTTGACATTTCAAAGTTCCTGTTTCCTCCTCCTTACATCACTACATTGACATGTTTGGTGAGTTTGTTTACAGACAAATAGATTAACCTCATTAGCACAGAGGACTGCCTACTTACACGGTCCTGGCTCGTTTTTTTGACCTCCGCCAAAGAGGTGTATGTTTTTGCTGGAGTTTGTTTGTTTGTCTGTCTGTTGGCAACATAACTCAAAAAGTCATGGACGGATTTGGATTAAATTTTTTAGGAAATGTCCGCAATGGGACCAGGAACAGGTGTGGCTGGTGATCCTGGCCCGTGATCCATAGACGCTATCACTATTTTAAGCGCTATTTTGTAGGCACTGAGCTGCCTTGGCGGAGGTCTGCACTCTCTGAGTGCTTTTCTAGTTTGTCAAACAGTCAAATATCTTGCAAAGGGTTCTCCTTAGAGCTTTGATCGGGCCCAAAAAATCAAGCCCGACCTGACCCGAGCCTGGGCACGTTGTGTCCGAGCCCGGCCCGGCCCGGCCCAACACATTAACTGTAATTACGAGCCCGAGCCCGACTGTGGCATTAGACTGGCTGCCACAGTCTAATTTACAACAATAACTGAGCCACTGAGATCCGCTTCCATGAACGCATGGGTTGCTAATGACGATACGCTTCCTGGTTTTTAAATGATGCGTTCACGACCGCAGGTTTTTTACACCTTCACACAATACCGCGCGAACACGACGATAGTGGCGGGAAATATCGGCCCAGCTGGGTCTTGGGCAGAGAATCTAAACTCTAGTTCTCATTTGCTGTCAGACATTTGAGACGTGAGTTACTGAAAACACTTAAGATCGGTATGGGCCATTGTGATAGCTTGGTTACAAAAGGTGGTGTAAACTAGAGCTGCAACTAACGATTATTTTCATAGTCTATTAATCTGTTGTTTATTTTCCACAATTAATCGATTAACCGTTTGGTCCAGAAAATGTCAGAAAATGCTAAAAAATGGTAATCAGTGTTTGTCAAACCTGGAAATTATAATGTTCCCGAATGCAACAAACCAAAATGATTCAGTTTTCAATGATTTCTTTGTTACATGGAGAAAAAAACCCAGAAAATACGAGCTAAAACTAATTATTTTTAATATAAATATTAAAATAAATTAACAAATAATTGTTTCAGCTCTAGTGTAAACAAATCATATTATTGATGGCTGAGTTCCATTTCCCTTCCCTCGGCTTGAGGGCGCATGCTGGTTCACCGTCGCAACTGTCCTGCCTTACATAATTTGAAAAGCAGCGACATTACATTACTGTGATCAGTAACACCTGTGCTTTTCCCTCTGCACAATAATGGCTGCCATGTATAGCTATGTAAAGGATGCCCCAGAAAAAAAAAGTGTGTGTACATTAATCTTTATAAATGGCTGTGTGTTATATTGCCATGGAAACATAATTATGCAGAGATGCAAGGGAACTCGCACAAAAAAAATAGTTTTCAGTTATTCAACATTGTGCAGAAGGTCAACAGTGAGGTTATATGTAATCCATTCATCTCAAGTGACAAAAAAAATGTGTGCAATTAAAATTCTGTTATCATCGGTTACACTTCCTGTGTGTTCTGGCTGCTGTGCTGCTCTGTGGAGTTTGTGTGTTTTCTCACTGTTTCCTAATATTTGAATAATGAATTTGCAGCTTTGTGGTCCCGGCTCTGTTGACTATTCATGATGTAGATACAGATTCTCCCTTTGATTGCTGTGTTTGGACTTGAATCGCGTCCCCCCCCGTCCCCCCCCCCCCCCCCCCCCCCCCGTGGGCTTGGATGTTCCCGCTGTCTTAAACTGTGTCGTTATTTTGGCAGGTACCACTCGGCAGCCCAGAGAGGGGGAAGTTCCCGGCGTGGACTACAATTTCATTAGCGTGGGAGAGTTCCGTGAGCTGGAAGAAAGTGGACTGCTGCTGGAGAGCGGCACCTATGATGGTACGTCCCTAACACAATACATTACAAGTGTGAAATAGAGAATGTAAATGCTTAAAGTATTGTTTTATTACTCAACAGTTGGGGAGCTTTTATGCTCAATGTTTGTGACTATTTTCTTAGCAATTTGCAGCATTATGGTGCAGCATGGAGCCATATTTGTCGGCGTGAAACACACTTATGTTCTCTCTGTTGCATGTGTGAACACAGACGTAATGCAAATTTAGACACAGCAAGACTCATCTTTCACTTATGGTCTGTTAAACTCAGTGTAACACTTGAATCAAGGTCAAATACAAAGTTAAATAATTTCTCTCTCTTTCTGTGATTGTATAGTATCTGTCCATCTGTCCATCTAAATCAATATATGCTACATGCAAAACTAGTTTTCACATTCATTTCCTGAAGTGTCAACCTTTGCATCCATGTGTTGTCGCGCACACGTGTTACCATGGTAACCCGTGACCACTCACTTTTTTTTTTTTCCGATTTACCCAATCTCACGCAGCACATCTATATGCTGCGCTATTCTCTGTCACATAACAGTCGCACACATTCACACATTCACACACGTCCTCAGCCAAGGACACTTTCGACACACTTTATATAAGTTAAAAGAGACGTCAGACGACAGATTTAGTTCCACCTCTGTATTTGGCGCTAATGTCTCTGCATCAGCTGTCGTGAAGTCCTGTTGTTGGTAGAAACCCCCAGATTTCAGATTTCATCTCACGCTGTTGACACCAGTTTAAATGGAGCGAAACCCAAGAGCTTGCGCGAGCTGTGCAGGATCGGCGACGGTAAGACGATAAAAGAAAAAAAAAAAAAGCTAGAGTGACCACAAAAACACATCATCAGCACATCGCATTTTCCACAAGCACACCCGAAGGACGTGGCTGCGGCTCGGGGGGGGGTTCACCCTCGGTGCCCTGGCTATTAGCTCCCGTTGTGATTTGTCTGAACTCTGCACCGCGAGGGTCGTGAGGTGAAATCAACGTATCGTCCGTGTCATCAAAACTGCCACGGAATATGTGACAGAACTGCAGATAATATATCCCCAGAGTGAATGTGAAAAAAAAACACCACGGTCCTTTACATGCACCCTCTGAAATGAGTTCGCGTCATCTGCCCTCTGTCCCCCCCCCCACGTCCAGTGATGAGAGACTGTCCCCCGCAAACCCTGAGCCCTATGAAGCAGTCTGAGGGATGAATTATGGATCTGCTCTGCCCTCAGCTGCTTAATGCAACACAAGAGTGTGTAACAAAGGTACAGATTCATAAATCCCCCAGCCAGTTAATCAGTAATGTCCTGGCTTCATAACCTTTTGACTCTCCACAGATTAAGAGATATTACACACGAGCACGTAGATGTGCTTAATAAACCCGAGGTATATTTGTCCGTAGACCTGTAGATTTTGTTTGCAATTCCATGCATTCATACGGGATGAGAAAGCAGAGGCACACGGTCGTAGGAAAAACAAAAATAATAATAAAAGAAGATGTAGTCTTTTGGAGAAATACTGATACATAGCTTTTATATCACCTTGACGTTTCATTTTGTGTTATGGGTGTACCTTTCTGTTTTTAGGTCCCCTATTGTTTTTGGTGGGTTTTTATTGTTTCCATTCTGCCCTGCTGCAAAAATAACGTCCCTCTTGTGGGACAAACTCTGGACTAAACCAAACTTTACAGAAAAAACAAAGGCTCAGGGAAAATAACTTTTCAATCTTGCCTATTCATATTCAGTTTGTTTTTCTTCATAGTGCCCCCCCCCCTTTTGACATGCCTCACCTCTTTGAAGAACATTGGGTTCCCTTTGCCTTAAGGCCACATTATACTTCTCCAACTGCGTAATGCGTTATCCGTCTGCGTCACCACGTAGACCACTCGAGCCTTTATACTTCTGCGTCGTGGTGACGGATAGGCGCTGCAATTTCCCGCCCGATCAGTAGGGGTCGCTGCGCAAGGTTGTTGTGCTTCTGGCTACAGTGAGCAATGGCGTCCGAGAAAGAAAGACTGTTGTTGTTGAAACAGCGGCCGTTTCTCACTTTTCTGTGTCCCGGAACGCAGTTTTAAGATAATTTGAGTCAAGAAATTGGCCATTTAGAGTCTAAACATGTGCCGTGTGTGTTAAGATATGACGTATTTATAGTTCGGCAGCGGCGTTATCGGCGGGGATCAGCTCCGCCCTCTGTGGACGCTCGGTGCGCACTGTGAGTCGGCACAGAGCAGCTTAGCTCGGCCTGTCCTGAGGACCAATCGCAGCACTTGCCGTCTCCGTTGTCCCTTGACGGAGTGACGGACACTTCCGGGCACCCGGAGACGACGCAGAGACTCTACAACAGGTTCTGCGTCGACGCAGAGGACAGAGGACTTTTCGCAGGAGTATAAATTTGGCTTTACTGTATAAAGCAGGGGTGTCACTCAATTTCACTTAGGGCCACATCAGCGTAATGGTTACCCTCAAAGGGCCAGATGTAACTGTCATACAGAATAAATGTAACCAAATATAATGTAAAATAAAGGTAACTACTCCGTTACATATTGCTACATAACTTACTGCGTTTATTACTTCACTCGTCGCATGATGAATATACAATGATACACTGTGATCTAGTGGCGGTGCCGTCACTTTGCGGGAAACGCAATCGCCATGCATTGTGGGAAATAGTTTGTGGTCAACGCACGCCTAGACCTATTTTAACATATATTTTTAAGACCAATTAATCACTCGCGGGCCACATAAAATGAGGTGGCGGGCCACATCTGGCCCCCGGGCCTTGAGTTTGACACATGTGGTATAGAGTATAACTCTGTGAAGCTGCTAGTAACTGAAACTAACGCTATGTTTAACGGACACAGATAATCTGAATAAACCTGGTGGGAACAAAATGTCTTCACGTAAACGTACCAATCAGAATATACTACTGGTTTGCTACAGCCCGTTCAGAAAGAAATTGATTTTCTGTTCAAAAAAGCGTAGTTTGAACTCATTGTTCCGATCGTGACTTCTTGGTTTGAGTTATCATTCCGGCAATTTATGAAATTATGAAGCATGAAAGAGGGAAAAAAAAAGTCAGTGTTTATGAGATCCTTCATCAGTCTTCATCATGTCTCAACAGCAAACTTGACTTGACCACTGATGGATTGCATGAGGAAGTTAAAGCCATTGTTTTGCCAATTGTTTTTTTTTTAGAATAATGAAAGTGTCAGAGTGTGAGTAATACGCGTTAGCTTCGGCTGTCGAAACTCTAAAAGGACTGGATTTTTCTTTTTCGTCCGTGATTGTGTGCATGTAAAGTATGCGAATGAGAGCATATCCAATTTTATACCCCTCACTTGTTTATGGTGCAGAGAAAACAGTGGCATGAATCATTCATGACTGACACAGGGAGCTGAAATGAGCATGTGAAAGTATGGGTTGGTCATTTTTTTTTATTTTTTTTTTACTGAGGTTCTTACAGTTGTGGAATCTCATCAGACTGGACAGATGCAACAGCTCCATCAGTGTTTGTATTCTGCAGTTTTCCTTCTTTCGCTCTATTTCGTTGCACTAAGGCAGCTTTCAGACATACACTGAGCTCTGGAGATGCACTAGAGAGAGAGAGAGAGAGAGTGTGGAGGCCGGGTCTGTGTGCCTGTGAATGCAAATGTCAGCAGAAGTCCAGAGATTCTCCTGCTTGCTACACAATATATTTTTTGTGTTAATATTTGAGTGAGAATGCAGCAGGAGAAAGCAGGAGCGGATCCACTGTGTCCTGGTTCCTTTATGCTCAAAACAGACTCCACCCTCCTCGTGCTGTATCCTCCGCAGATTCCTTCTGCTGTTGAGAAGCAACTCATCCACACAGTGAGTGTGTTTGCATGCTTGTTAAAAGTCCGATTTTAGTCAGACTAAGACGGTAATTTGGTTTTCATGTCTGTCTGAAATTGGGCTAGTCTTAGTCGGACTAACATACCCGGATAATGTGATTCATAGCCCGATTACTCCCGCATGCGTACACTCACCTCTGGATTCAGTACGCACTCGCTTCGGCCAATAAATAGATTTTTCCTCCGCATGTATACACGGACTTGGCAAGTTGTCCGATTGCCCGTCTTAGTCAGACTATGGTCTCTGTAAACGTGTCCTGCTGTGTTAGTCATGTGTTCAAACTCCAAAGAATGTCCAGACCCAAATCTACCTGGAGTTAAATGTCTGAAAACATCTGGAGACTGTTTCATTCAGCCTTTATCCCTTTATTATATATATATATATACAGTATATATATATGTACACAGACACACAAACAACCGCTCACTGACTATATGTAGCTGTGGAAATCCAGGTAAAGTTATACAGCTGTAACAAACAGCCCTTGTGTCATGGTCAGTTTCTTTGTTTTCAGTGTGATGGGGTTAATCTGGATTAACTAGTCTCTTTAATGCACAGAGCAACAATAAATTGCTTCTGCTCAAGACATGTGGGTCGAGGAATTTGTGTGAGAAGTTGAACCTTGATCGTCAAGGTTAGGCGGCCTCTTTTAAAGACTGTAGCATGAGGGAAAAACATGCTTTCATCGCATCTGACAGTTTCTGCTTGTAGTGGCTTCTAGAGATTACTTTGATATGGGATCGAATATAATAAAACTCCTCTCGAGTGTAACAGAAACTCATTCCCTCGCTTTAGCAATCCTGGATTTTATTACGATGACGATGGACCTGTTGTTTTGCTAATCGCATTGCCTGCAACACATTTATTTTTTTTCAATATCCTATAGTGTTTGTGAAGTTCTGGGGCAGGGGTCAGGAACGTATGGCTCGGGAGCCAGGTGTGGCTCTTTTGATGATTGCATCTGGCTCGCAGATTTCAGCTTTTCAGATAAAACATAAAATATTAAATATTATCACTTGTTTTAATCCGTCCATCGATTTTCCACTGCTCATGTCCTGTTCAGGGCTGCAGTTGGCTGCAGGAGCAATTGTCCATTATTTTAATTGGATGATAATAGCCTACGTTGGCTGTTGCTGGGTAAACGGGTAAACGCCCCCTTTTGAATCAGTCTGCTCGGTCATTAGCTCAAAGCTAACCCTTCGACGAAGAAGATGGCGAAAAGAAAAAAAGATGATGAGTATCGTACATTTCAGGATGAATGGACTGAAGAATTCGCCTTTGTGGAGAGAGCAGGTTCTGCAGTGTTCCCTAATTGGCAATGACAAAATTGCATCGATGAAACGGTCGAATGTAAAGAGGCACTTCGACACACGCCATGCTACCTTTGCATCGAAATACCCTGTGGGAGACAGCAGGAAGAAAGCGTGCCAAGAGCTACTGAGCAGGGTGCAAGCTTATTATACTCACCTTTAGTTGAATTCAGTCTTAAAATATATTATATGGCTCTCACTGAAATACATTTCCAAATATTTTGCTTTCATGGCTCTCTGAGTCAATAAGGTTCCCGACCCCTGTTCTGGGGTAAAGCTGCATCTTTGTCGATTAGATAGAAACAGGTCAATAGGCCAGAAATCACAGAAGAGAAAGGGCGCAAAGGTGCTGTGTTAGTTAGTGTTTCGGTGATGTATAGGTTTTAAACCTGTAGACCAGATTGGTGTTGTTTACTTTACAAATAAGTAGAAGGTAGATTACGTAAGAGGGATTACATTGGATGAGCAGCTCACAATGAAAAAAATTAGAATGAAAGTAAAGTTTGGGTTGTAGTGTAATTTATAGAAGGTGTCACTACACATACTGAGTAGATTAACATAAACGGGAGAGGAACTTTATTTATGTGAGGCAGGTCATCGAACAGTGGACTGTGAACACACACACACACACACACACACACACACACACACACACACACACACACACACACACACACACACACACACACACACACACACACACACACACATTTGTGCAGGGTTGACAAGGTTGGTCGTGAAGTGTGAACATCCATTTCCAAGCAGCGGCCTGAGCTACAGTACGTGCCAAGGCTGCAGTTCACAAGATGGTCTTCACCCACCTGTGGCCCCGTGGCAGTCAGTCAGGGATGAGGCCTGGATGAGGCGTAGTCAGACTGGGCGCTGCCTAACAGAAGAAGACCATGGTCAATGATTAATGAGGGTCTGCGACTGTTGGTGTTGGTGGCAGGTTCAAAGAGGCAGAGGGATAAACGTGGCGTGAGGATGGAGTGGAGTTTTTGTTTTGAAAACATTGCCACAAAAAGCACTTGCATTTGTGCGCAGGAAATACTCATTCATAATTAATAATGTGTGTGTATATATCCCACACATTTCCTTGAGAGCTGCGTAAGCAAAAATGGGCGCAAGAGGGCTGATGCTGCAACGATGGACAGAAATACCGTGATTGAGGTTTTATTTTCAGTTGGCAATGAGTTACAAAGATATTCACAAAAGCCTGGCAGTGCAATTAATCATCATTACCAAAGATATTCACAGATTCAAACATCCGCGATCAATTCCCATTTAAACAAAGCATTGTGGACGACATATTTATCTAAAATCGTATTATATAAAAGCATATTTTATTCAAACTGGGTGGTGTAGTTTCATGTACAGCAACGCTGTGGCTTTTACAGAACATTTAATGATGCTACAGTGCATTATAGTGAATTATTACTCATAAATATTCACACAAATTATATCAAAGCATATTTTATGCAGAGTGGTGTAGAGTAATCCAAAGGAGACATGTGAGGCGAGTTTAATGGCAGTACGCCGTAGACCAGAGGTGTCAAACTGGTGGCTCGTGGGCCACATGCAGCCCGCCTATGGATTACATGCGGCCCATCACTTAATATCATATTACAGCCCTTTAAACACAGAATAATGATATAATTTTTTTTTTTTATATAATAGTAACAATACGACATTTGTTTGTTATTATAGCATTATTAAATGTTTTACGATCAACATTAAATGACATAAGCTTTAGCTACAGTTGTCAATGTTATTATTGACTTAAATGTTGATTTATTTAACAATTAAGATTTATTTTGCATCAGAAACAGGTTTTTATTGTGAAATAAAATAAACAGTCTGTATCAAAACAGACACTTTTACTTTGAAAGTCTGTGAACTATCATGATGAATATCTATTGTTATAATTTTAAGCTACAATTAACATTTGTTTTTTTTTCACCCACTTTTTTCTCTACATCTTTCTGACTTTACGTCATTGCCACAGTTTAAAGCGAAGGTGCGCTTCATTTGCTGACCCAGCTGTCCAAGTTGTTGATGGGAATGATACTTAACCCACCAATTAGCCACAGTGGCCACAATTAACTATTTTGCAGCCACAAATTAGCGTTTTTTTCTTCCCCCCCCATGTCACGCCTGGGGCTCCGGATCACTAAATAATCATAAATGTTTCCATCACATCTCAGAACTGAAGCATATTGTCAAAATTAAAAATGTCATGCCTCATTGCAGATAAAACTCAACATAGTCACAGTTCTACTCACATTCAGATTCTCAGGAATTAGAGATGAAACATGCTGGCAGCTGCTGACTAAAACAGATGGCCTGACAACTTCACACACACACACACACACACACACACACACACACACACACACACACACACAACCGTAAATACACATAGCCCTAGTGCCTATTTAAGCTGGGGGTCTCTCCGGGCACATAAGCCTTTTAACGGGAAGTAAGTTTCCAAAAAAAAAAAAAAATCCCTCTGACATGAAAAATACTTCTTACTGGCAACAAACATTACTGAGCATGTATAAAATGAGTGACTGGCTGTGTAATTCACCGACAGTGCCAAGCAAGTGTTGGCCCAGGCTGTGGAAACGAAAATGTCTTTGCTTTACAGTGCCCATGCACCACTTTGATAAATCCCCAAAAGGAGCTTTAATGTAATAACTCTGTGCTGAAATTACTAGCAGTCTGTGCACACTGTGTTTCTGCTGCTTTCACCCTCAACACCACTGAGACTTGTCATTTTGCCACTGTGTGACTAAAGGAGTTAAATTGCATAAGAATTTTGAAGGGGGCTATCTGTAATATATGCAACAAGGGTATATATAGGCATATATAGGCATATGTGTGTGTGTGTATGTGTGTGTGTGTTCTTGTACTTGCAGCATACTGAGGACTAGTGAGGGTTTTAAACCAACAAAGTGAGGTAATTTTTACGGAGTGAGGACACATGGCCGGTCCTCACTTTGTTTTCATTGAAATCACTTCCTTAGGTTGCTTTAACATGCTATACTCACTTTGTCAAAATTTTTAATTTTGGACGACTTGTTCTTAAATTTTGGACCATCATTTTTTTTTCAAATTTTGGACCAATTTTTTTTCTTCAAATTTTGGACCAATTTTTTTTTTTCAAATTTTGGACCAAATTTTTTTTTTCAAATTTTGGACCAAATTTTTTTTTTTCAAATTTTGGACCACATTTATTTTTCAAATTTTGGACCAAATTTATTTTTTCAAATTTTGGACCAAATTTATTTTTTCAAATTTTGGACCAAATTTATTTTTTCAAATTTTGGACCACATTTATTTTTCAAATTTTGGACCAAATTTATTTTTTCAAATTTTGGACCAAATTTATTTTTTCAAATTTTGGACCAAATTTTTTTTTTCAAATTTTGGACCAAATTTTTTTTTTCAAATTTTGGACCAAATTTTTTTTTTCAAATTTTGGACCAAATTTTTTTTTTCAAATTTTGGACCACATTTATTTTTTTCAAATTTTGGACCACATTTATTTTTCAAATTTTGGACCAAATTTATTTTTTCAAATTTTGGACCAAATTTATTTTTTCAAATTTTGGACCAAATTTATTTTTTCAAATTTTGGACCAAATTTATTTTTTCAAATTTTGTACCAAATTTATTTTTTCAAATTTTGTACCAAATTTATTTTTTCAAATTTTGGACCAAATTTATTTTTTCAAATTTTGGACCAAATTTATTTTTTCAAATTTTGGACCAAATTTATTTTTTCAAATTTTGGACCAAATTTATTTTTTCAAATT
Organism: Microchirus variegatus; assembly: GCF_963457635.1. NCBI lineage: Eukaryota > Metazoa > Chordata > Actinopteri > Pleuronectiformes > Soleidae > Microchirus > Microchirus variegatus. Next base: position 26,245,387 of record NC_139810.1, read on the forward strand.
TTGTACCAAATTTATTTTTTCAAATTTTGGACCAAATTTATTTTTTCAAATTTTGGACCAACATTTTTTGGTACATTTTTTTTCTTCAAATTTCTGACGACATAGTATAGAATGACGTTTTTGTCAATTTTTGGACCAAAAATTTTGTGTCAATTTTTTTTTTCAATTTTTTTTCAAAATTTGGGTCAACATTTTTGTTCAAATTTTGGGTCCAATTTTTTTTTCAAATTTTGGAAGACATAGTATAGTATGACGTTTTTGTCAAATTTTGGACCAGATTTTTTTTGTCGGAGGAAATCATCAAACCACTCCATCACCGTTATACCTCCTTTATTTATCCAATGACTTCACACTATTCTGCATCCAGTAATAAGTGCTATTCTACACCATGAGATCTGGTGGACATTTAGCACATTTGTTTCCTTACTCTTTGATGACATTTCTTACATACAGCTCCTTTACATTTGTAATTCAATGGTGCACTTTATTATTTGTATCCACTTATTTCATGACTCATCTTGCCTCAATATAATTTCAACATTTTAAGATGATTGTAAAATCATAACCTCTTGAAAATTGTCTTTTTACTATGTTGTTTGTGTCATCATTTCTGTGAGGTGGTGGTGACCTCCGGCGTATCGTAGCATCTCACACCATCAGACTTGACTTGAACCATCTGTAGGGAACAGCTTGAATTATTTCTTCCAAGATGTTATGGTAATATTTACTGTAAGCTGCTTGTTTTTCCAGCTCGCTGTGGCATTTAGGACAGAGCAGCACAGCACGGTGATTTGCTGATTCACTGCCCGTACCAACAGGTGTCTATTTCTGTCACACACACACAGTCATGGGGAGCTATTAGTGCTGTTGTCTTGTCTCTCGGGACTTTTTTTTATAAAGTAGAACCAGCAGACTCTGCTCACAGGAGAAGAAACGTTCCCGCTTGCGATCGCTCGCTCATCACTGTTTGGTTGGAATTATTTTGTCGGCACGTGGACTAAAAACATTGCCAAATATGTGTTTACGAGGCTATTCTCGGTCTTCTTCCCTCCTACCTGTTGACTTTTATCAGTCAGAGCAGCTCTGGATGCTATCGGCTAACGTTCCAAGTATCTTCTCTCGCTGTCTGTCCCAAGGGTCAGGACTGAATTGGGGGGAAAAAGCCTTTTATGTTTGCTGCTCCCTTTGCCTGGAATGAACTACAGAAACATTGGAAACTTGGATGTTTTGAAGAGAATGTTCTCTCTGGTTCATGGGATTTTTGATTATAATTGTGATTCTCAGGTTTGTGATGTCTAAACTGTATAAATTATATATATTTCTACTATGAAAGGACAAATGATCAAGATTGTATTATTATTTATTTCACTTAATCTGACAATGTTTCAATGGTGTCTGTCACATGTAAATTATCATTTGATCCGATATTCTTTAGTTGTTCATTCCCTCATTTATTTATTTATTTATTTATTTAGTATGAGTCCATTAAAATTGCAAATGTTCACCTGTTTGATCTGTAACCCCGTGTTTCCACTCATTTGAATAATTAAATCGCGATCCAATTTGTCCCAGCTATTGAAATCTTTGATATGATAATATGATAATATTGATGCGACGCATCAAAAGGCAGACGGGACTCTCTCGTTTCGTCGGTCACGTTAAAATAATAATAGTTTGTTTTTTTTCATATATTACATGATGATTATACATTACTCTGCATAATAGGGCTGTTCACGTGTGCAGTAAATGATGAGCAAAACGCGTGAGATCAAAGCAAACAATGATCATTTAATGAACTTGGCCAAATGTCCAAATTAAAAAAAAAAACACATCATGTGATTTTCCACATCTGCACTGATGACGTTAGAAATTCTTCTCAAACGCTGCGTTCATGCTGTGGCTCATTAGTGCACTATAATTACAACACTGCTATCCATCTCGGTGCAGTTCCGTATTGTGGCCTCTGTCTCTGGTTACTAAACAAAATGAGAGTGCACGCAGCAAATTACAGCTTCTAATTGAACTCCCTCAATTTGCATCCTGTCACTAAGTGTCCTATTAATTACAAACCTAGTCGGGGATTTAATGGTTTGAATAAGGTACTGATATTAGGGCGTCTCGAATTAAAACACGGATTAATTAAAAGTCATTAACTTCACCAGTTGTGCTGGTGTGGCTTAATATGACACATTGTTTATTTGGAACACCGAAAAACCTTTTTGAGTGACAACTCTTACTTCCATTTTTGTGTTTATATTTGCACGTCTTTTGTCTTTTTTCTTTCAATAATGGCTTTTTAAATTTACATTTAATCCAGTGAGACATTTTGAAATCCAAGAAGGCCAGATTGTTTCTCCTCATCCCTGGCTCTTTTTGTTTGTTTGTTTCTTTCTTTCTCACTCTCTGCTGCTTCCACTCCCTTCATCTTTTATTACCACTCTCTTGTTTCTCTCGTCCGCCTCCCTGTAGGCTCTTTCACCACCGTATCCGTCTTCTCCCTGATGAGCCGTTTAACTGTTACAGTACAATTTTCAGCTCCTTGGACACAGCTTAGGCTCAGCCCCACTGCAATCCCACACAAACACTGTAGATTCCTACGTACAGATCAATATTGTATCATACCTTTCCAGGCTGTTCCTTCTTGTGCTTCTTGTTTTTGTTATTCCATATTCTCCCGTGTGGAGAGAAAAGAGAGAGAGAGAGAGAGAGAGAGAGAGAGAGAGAGAGAGACGGTTCTGATCGGCAAAGTGGGTCACCCGTCTCCTATAGCTGAAGGAAGTCTCGCTTTGTGGAGTCGGAATGATTCTTGCCTTAGGCAGCAGCATGACAGCAAAGGCAAACTGAGAAGGCTTTAAGGGGCGATCAAGTGCTTTATAGGAACTACCTTGGCAGAAATGTTGTGGTTGTAGTTTTTCGAGGAATAAAGCAGTAAATGCGATGTTTCCAATAGTCCGGGTTGCTTTTGCTTTGTTTTGAGGGATGGCATTAGTAACTCGTAATACTAATGAGATCAAAATACATGTTAAAACAGGGTATCCGCGGGGTCTTAAAAAGTCTTAAATCCAATCATTTGAATTTAAGGCCTTAAAATGTCTTAAATTCTCCTAAAATCTCGTAAAATAAACAGGCACAAACTTCAGTCTCGCTTTGAAATGTTTCTATTTTTGAGAATGCGATAACATAACTACAACACGGAATTAAAGTAGGCCACCTGTGCTTTCCCGGTGAGAATTTATCGAGCACCACTAGCTAGTGTGCTGTGCGGGCGCCACGGTGTGTTACAGTTTAGCATAGCAGCGGAGAAAACTTAATGAAAGCCCACCGCTAAGCCCAATTGCTTGAATAAGATGGGTAAGTGCAGGTTCAACAATTTGTGGCTCCAATTTTCCTTCATGTCTTTTGTACTTTTTTGCCATTATGGATTTGAAATGAGTCTTAAATTGTATTCATTATGGTCTTAAATAAGTCTTAACAAGTCTTAAATTTGAGTCCTCATAGGGAAACCCTTGTTGGCTGCAAAAAGGTTCTACCTGGAACCCTTTTGGAGGGTTCCACCAAGAACCCTTTAAAACCCTTTACTCAGGAAAGGAGTATTAAAGGGTTCTCTGGATCAAAATGGTTCTTACTGGAACCATTAGTGTTACCAAGAACCCTTGAAAAATCCTTTCTTCGGGAAAGGGTTTTTCAGAAGCAAATGGTTCCTCAGCCTTTGTAGAAGGACCCTTTTGGAACCCTTGTTTCTAAGAGTGCACCTGTCTCACAACAATAGTGTAGAAAGACTATAAAGCACTTTCTCTTCTTTCCAAGCCTCAAAAAATCAGAGACTCATGATGGCAAAAAGTTTGGCTGGCTACGATTTGAAGTTTCCAGCAACCAGACTCCCCTGTGCCTTTTCGAGAAATTGAAACACCTGTTGTCAATAAAGTACTTTTGTGCGCATCTGTTCTGCACAAAAGAGACTTTTGAGACTGGTTTACAAGCGTTATTTTTATGATTTAGAAAGAGTTACACAAGGAATCTAGTCACACAACGCCTGTTCTCGCGTGTCAACATATCCTGAAGTGTATTTTCGTCGTCTTCTAAATTCTAGGCAACTACTACGGGACCCCCAAGCCCCCGGCAGAGCCGAGCCCCGTGCAGCCAGACTTGGTGGACCAGGTTCTGTTTGACGAGGAGTTTGACACCGAGGTCCAGCGAAAGCGCACGACCTCCGTCAGTAAAATGGACAGAAAGGACAGCGCGGCACCGGAGGAGGAAGAGGAAGAGGAGAGGTCTCCGATGGTCAACGGCCTGACTGGTGAGAGACACCACTGTGAAATAAATTCTCCCTTGAATGTTTTTATAGGTCTATTAATTAATAACACCATCCTTTTTACCTTTAAATGATTAGTGTGCAGCAGTTATACACTCGGACAAACACTTATGTAGAGCATATTCAATATCTGCCAGTAATCCATCCTATATGTTACATTCTGGACGCTTAAAAGATTAGAACGCTGGCTGGTGTCTATTTCTTAAATGTTACTACCTTGTTAATGTAGTCATAACTGCATATTGTATTGTATGAACCAAACCTAGTGGTCGACAAGAAGGCCCAAGACGTCTGGTCAACGATACAGTACAATACTGGCTAACTGAAATTAGGAATCGATATACTCTTCATATATATTGTTAATGTGCTAAACGACTATTCTAGCTGCAAACGTCCGGTTCTTAATGGAATATGTACATAGGTGTATAGAGGCCCATTTCCAGCAACCATCTCTCCAGTGTTCTAATAGTACATTGTGTTTTGCTATTCGCGTTAGAAGACTATTGGATGATTAGAAAACCCTTGAAAACCTGTGTGCGATTATGTTAGCACAGCTGAAAACAGTTTTGCTTGTTCTTTGATGAATAAAAGTGTGACTTTTAATGGAAAACACAAAAAAAATCGTATGGGTGACCCCAAACTTTTGAACGGTAGTGTATATTCTATTAATAAGACGTCTTTACGTTGTAAAACCTTTACATCGGAAACTACAGGGGGCAAAATAAGTTGCTCATCTCACGTCCAAAGAGGAGAAACACTATCTACTCCAAAATATTCTCTAGCTGTAATGATGAGTGTGGAGTGCAGCCAAGAAAACCCACCCACTGTTGACGGATGTCTCATTGATTTCCAAGTGTATTATAGACATTTATTGTACCACTCTACCATCACGACCTTGGACCGGATTGCTTAAGTGGTGTGGATGTACAAGGAAAGGAGAAGTCAAATATTTGTTTCCCTGCCTCTGAGGTAGTTTAGTCACGGTCATGTCTTGCTGTGGAGCAGCCATTTTTCTTTTGTGTCCTTTTGGCGTTCTTGTCGAGTCAGTTTGTAAAGCTTACGCGCCCGCTTGTGCAGCAGCCCCGCTTTACGCTTGTCTCTTCCGAGAGCTGAGAGCAGCTATGGCCTCCAGCAAAATGTCTCTATGTCGTCACTTGTTCTTCCGACTTCACATGCGATGAATCAGCTCATGGAGAAAAAACGGAGAGGGACCCTAATTTTTTTGCACAAAAAGCTATAGAATTTTCTACTTTGCATCTCTACCTGTCAGTCGCCCCAGCCTCTAACAGACTGAGCATTCAGTGGCACAATGACACATACACAGATCAAGATTAGGCTAATACACACACGTGTGATGCTAAAAAAGTTGTGATGCGGTCCTCATGGCTGGGCATTGGTCAGCTCTGCTCTTGCCTGGGAGGCAGTTCCAAGTGCATCGCTCCTGACATGCAAATCCTATGCCAATTGCTGCACTTCCATCCTCTCTCTCTCTCTGTGTGTGTACTCTCTCTCTCTCCCTCTCTTGTGGATGTAACCATTCACCCCGTGTACAGAGGGAAGAGCAGCTCGAGCAGTGGCAGCAGCAGGGAGCGATGCAAGGAGCTCAGAGGAGCTCCGATGGAGCAGTCACGGTCTCGCCTCCCGTCTCCTTCTCCTTCTACCATCTCCCATACCCCTACTCACAACCCATTCCTCTCTCTGTCTCCGTCCCCGTGTCCCTCTCTCCATGTCGGGCCCCAGAGCACAAGGACAAGGCGGAGTGGCGGAAGACGGTGCCCAGCTACAACCAGTCTGCCGGGGCCATGGATCTGCGTATATGGAACACGCCGGATGAAAGTCAGGAGCCCTTGCCGAAGAACTGGGAGATGGCCTACACGGAGACCGGCATGGTGTATTTCATAGAGTAAGTAGCCTCTCTGCATGGTTTTTGCCTTCCTATTATTCTCCCATTACATCAACAGCATTACATTGCACTAATCGGGCTTCCAGTGGTCTTTCCAGTTTATGTCTTTTCCAAGCCAAATGTGAAATGAGAGCAGCGAGTACTCACTCCTCACTCCTCCAGTTAGTGTTGTGCATGCAAACTATCTGTAGGCTCTGTCGTTGGAGCTTCTCTTTCATATCACCTGTGTTTGATGCCGGGGTTTGTTTGTTGGCTCGATTGTTTTACCAGCTGACGCTGAAATGCCACATGCTGCTTCTCTCGCTTACTGACGTAATAGATCGTTCTGCCAGTAAGAGAAACAACGGGCTAAACGGAGTTCACCACTCACTAACCTGCTCTCTCAGTTCATGCCTCATGATCTCTACATCCACACGTCCCTCATTTGAACTTCCTCTTCACTCTGTCCTACAATCTGTCTTTTTCTGTCCCTCTCTCTTTGTGAAAATGTAACTTTTAATTCATCTAAATCTCCTTTCGATTCAAACCGCTGTCATACGAGTTCACGCAATACTGATTCAGGCCTGTCGGCTCCACGTGACTCCCTGTGTGAGGAAGTGGTTCGTTTTGTTATGTCCAGGTAGAGGCAACGGCATCATCGGGCTAATGAAGCGAGACAGCTGCAAACAGGCAGGACAATGGCCCGACGACATTAAGAAGTGTCCGTGAAAAAGTGAACTGTGCTGCTCACAAAAAAAAACCCAGCCAGCTACATCGTTGCTGTTTCTATTCACAAACATCAACAACAACAAAAGTGATGCACTTCAAAGGCTCATTTAATAAGCCAAAACATTAGAAGTTATCCTGTTTGTCTGTCTTCAGAAAGCTTTTTGCTCTGCTTTTCTGTTGTCGGTCTTGGAATAACTCCCGGCTAAAGTGGCTCCAGCACTAATTACTTAATATCACCTTAACATATTAAAGGACTCATATTATATTCTATTTCTCCAAGTTAACCTAGTTCCCTGGTGTCCTAATGAACATGTCTGTGACATGCGTTGGTCAAAATACCTCAAGGATGAAGCACCACAGCAGTTCAATCACCCTGACAAAACAGCCCTGTTCAGAACGCTCTGTTTTGAGTGTCTGTGTCTTTAAATGCAAATGAGACACAGGAAACTACGTCAGCGTCACTGAGGCTCCGGCAGCATTTGGAAAATACATAATTTGCCGACTCTAGCCGGCACATTGCCCTCATTTATAAAATGTATCCATTGGACACGTAAATCCTCTGAGGCTGGACGTTTGTGTAGAACTCTGCGCTGCACTGTGGAGCCAAGAATAGAACACTTTGCTGACTTCTGCTCTTCCGGATACTAAAGCGGCGCTCCGCGAGACAACAATTCCAGGAATTTATCAGTGTGATGTCAGATTGCGTGCGGAAGTCAACATTGCGTGTTTTATCTCCTGTACTAAGACTGAGTCGGACCACAAAAACATGACAAAAACATATATTTTCACACTTTGCCTACTCATAGGGCTGCCAGAGTCCCAAATATAAGTATTAAAACGATTAAAAAGTTGAATTTGCATAATATGTCCCCTTTAAAGCTGCAGCAAGTGACTTTTTTTGTTGTTGTTGTCGTTATTGTTAATATTCTACCAATGTTTTAATCTTCAGAAACAGAAGTGATGTAACGTTTATCCTGTCATGTCCCCTTTAAATATCTTTTAAGATCATTTATTTCTGCATCTAAAGCCTTGTCTCCACTCTTTTTTTGTTTGTACTTTAGTCACAACAGCAAGACCACCACCTGGCTGGACCCCCGCCTCGCCAAGAAAGCCAAGCCGCCTGAGAAATGCGAGGAAGGAGGTGAGCCAATAATTCTGCAGCCAGCTCTGTGATTGTGACATTTGCACATCATACACCTCTGTCTCAGGCATATATACTCTCTTCCCGACCCCACGCGCACAGAAGCTCCCCTCTCTTCATCCCAGCTCCCTGTTGCATTGAACAGTGTGTACATGAGCTGCATACCTACATCTCTGCATCAAGGCTCTGGCTAACAGATGGAGAATGAACAACTGAGCGGGCCTGGTTACGGCCATGCTGGTGACACAGCGCAAACCCTTCGGTCTCCAGTTTCTGCCTCTTCATCCTCCTAATGGCTTCTGGTAGACGTACGGGGAGCTAGAGAGTCTCAAAAGGCAGCTTTCCGTGGCCCCTCTTGCGTAAAGATATCCTCTGCACTGCGTGTGTTTGTCGTGCATTGTTATCCAGCGAGTCTGTGCAGCATGTCGGCACAACCCGCCCCCGCCCCAGCCCCTGCATCCTCGATGTTGTTGTGTGTTAAACCCTCAACACGTTGTGTCAAATAAGCGCAGACCTGCTGTGCTGTAGCTGTAGGTACGGCTGCTGAGAAGCTGCCAGTCAAATCACCGCTTGCTTTGTTGCAAGCGCCAATTGTTCACGTTGTGTCTCAGGAGTACCTGAAGTGATCCGAGTCTGCATTTTTTCCCTGTGTGTTCTCCCCTCAGAGCTGCCCTATGGCTGGGAGAAGATTGACGACCCACAGTATGGAACCTACTATGTAGAGTGAGTAAACCTTCTGCCTTTTACCCCGAGGGCTTAATAACTGTGTACATAGTAGATATTGTTGACTTAAAGGTTTTTTTGGGGGGCATTTTCAATAATTCAAAAGAGAATGACAATTCCACACCTCCTGGTCTCAGTTTATAGCACAACTCACAACTATAACGATTGTAATCGACTAATCTGTCGATTATTTTCTCGATGAATCGTTTGGTCCATAAAATGTCAGAAAATGTTAAAAAACGTCGATCAGTGTTTGTCAAACCTGGAAATGACGATGTTCTCGAATGTCTTGTTTTTGTCCACAAACCAAAATGATTTAGATTAGATTTCTTTGTTATATGGAGCAAAGAACCGAGGAAAATGTTCACATTTAAGAAGCTAAAACAATCCGATATCTTGTTTTAATAATAAAAAAAACAAAACTTCAAACCGATTAAACGATTATCAAAATAGTTGACGATTAATTTAGTAATCGATTAATAATTGGTTAATTGTTTAAACTCTAGATTTGATAGATCTGGTGGAATAAATTGCTCAGTGCTGCTATTACTACCGCAGCTTAATCAAGCGAAGGCCATAGTCAGACTAAGACAGACAATCGGACAACTTGCCAAGTCAGAGAATACATGCGGAGGAGAAGATCGATTTATTGGCCTTGTACGTCATCAATCTTGGCTCTTGTGGCTCTCGTTTTTGTCCCACGCCGTTACCGTATGAATTCTGACAACAGTGCTGCAGCTCAAGTCTGACTATGCGTATATGCGGCGCAGTAATCGGACTATAAATCGTGTTATCCATTAGGGCCGAGCGATTTTGAATACGCTTCTAATTGCGATATTTTTTAACAGGAATTTCGATTGCGATATGATTCGCGTTATCAGGGGGAATGGTAATCTTTCCACCATTATTCTCATTTTCATTCGAAACAACATGTTATAACTGTGATATTTGTGCAGATCTGTGAGAAACAAAGATCCTCTCTTCAGTCTGTAGAATGAGCTGTTTATAGATGATACAATAATGCATATAAAATGATATTTTGACACGCATGTTTGGCTTTAGCAAATGTAGCGCCTCCTGCGATTTGATAATTGCAGTCGGCCGTACTGCGATTTCGATAAAATCACGATTAGTTGTTCAGCCCCCCGTTATCCGTTCATAACTCACGCCGCACGTATTAAAGTCTTAAATGGTGGTGCCGTGCGTTCTCAAAGGACCACGTGATTGGTGCATATTGTGCTGCCGTACAAACGGTAGTTTCCCACAGTGCTGGAAAGCAATCATGTCGGTGCAGATAACACTTATAGGCTGCAGCTTTGTGTGCGTGATTGAAAGAGGACAGACAGTGAAGACGGCGGACAATGAAGGTTTAGGGTTCCTGAGAGGGGAAACTGGGGTTGAGATTCCATTCTGATCAAGGGTGTAAACAAGAATACAATGTTTCATTTTAGTCTCATTAATGTGGACAAAAGGGAGGGGCCGTGCAGGCGGGGTGGTGGTGGTGGGGGGGGGGGCGATATCAACCTTCCTGTTTATGCAACAGGGTCATTGAGAGGCTGCCTCTCCGTCTCTGTCTCTGTCTCTTTGTCTGGCAAATTTTGTTTTGCGAGTGAACGTCCAAATGTGACGAGGCGAGTCTCATTATTTCCTCGACTGCCGCCCCCAAGACATGAGGTGCGGCAATTAAAAGGGGGTGAGAAAGTGAAACCAGTGACCAGCGGCAAGTGAATCAAAGAGCGGGAAAAAAAAAAAAAAGTGCAGGCCAATGTTTATCTCCTCAGACCGACCGACCGGGGAGGGGTTTCTCTGTGCGTGAGTCAGACACAGCAAGGGGCTCTTTTACTCCCTCTATCTCACACACACACACACACACACACATGCATGCACACATGTAGTATACGCCATCAGACTCTCTGCATGTGGCTGATTCGCTGTGCAGCATCAGTGCGTTTTTGTCTTCCCACTGTGTTGTCACAACCAGGATTTACAGCAGTTAAAGCTCATTACTCAGACGAGCCTCCTCTTCCCTTTAGCCGTTAGCGTGCAACCCCGAGGCAGGACATTCGTCTCGGGTTTCGGCGCACAGGTGCAACTTTGGCGGATTGTTAATCGTTTTTAAATTGAGTTTTGAGTTAACGTGACAAAGGCCTCATTTCCGTGTACATGTGTTTACAGTTTATTCAATATGTTTGATCCGGGGGTTTACGGTGTATCAAGCTCATAGTTATCCCATCATCGATACAAATATCTGTACTAATAGAATGTGCTGTATGTACAGGTATAGATTGAACTACCCCAAGTACACAATTTTTGCAATATTTATTATACTTTACAACACTGTGTGTGTGTGTATAATATATATACTGTGCTATTGTACAGTCCAGCCCAAACCATTTTCCGCTCAAATTATGCACCATTATTATTTTAACTTCTGTACGACTGTGTAACTTCTTGTCGAGTATGATTCCGATGACGGGTGCATTATCACAAGATATTAGTCCAGTTCTCTTTGAATCCACTGTGCATTTTCTTTTTATTATTATTATTATTAAGGCCTGGTTTCATATGTGTTTTCATATTATCATCCCGTCTGTGTGTGGGTATACACTAGATAGTCCAGCTTCTAACACTGGCGACTCTAAACAGCCTATAGGCGAATGCAAGCTTAAATTATCATTTATATATTATTATTTTGACCCTTTTTGAGAAATGTCAAAGGTGCCTCACCTCCCACCTCACGTCAGCTGGGATTAGCTCCAGCCTTCTTGCAGCGCTCAAAGGATCAGTGTTACGGAACAGAAAGTGCACGGGTGTTTCCGAGTTAAATTTGAAGAAATCATTAGATTAGATTAGAGTAGGGAACACATATTCACCATTAACTAGGTGCTTACTAACATATGTAAGTCGCATAATAGCCCTTAGATTAATAATTGTTAAGCACGTATTAACATCCTTATTCTACATAACCTAATTCTACCTCTATTACGACATGAATTAAGAGTTTTCCTACATAGGGTGTTAATAAGTGCTTAATATCAACTAATAAAGGGCTAGTATGCTACTTATGTGCATGTTCGTAAGCACCTAGTTAATGGTGAATATGTGTTCCCTGATCTAAAGTGTTATCAAATCATTTATTGTAATGTACGCGTTATGTCTCAAAGTGTGTCTGCACAATGTATAAACAGTATATCAACATGTTGGATCTTTATTATATTGCTATTGAAGAAAATTATATCATGTTTAATATACATATATAGGCTAACATACCACAGATTAATACAGAAGGAAGCAGAAAGCAGCTCAGACTCTGTGTACTCGACGTGAATGAACAAAAATAGAAAGATGAGCAGCGTGTCGAGGAAAAACCAGAAAAGCGGGAGCATATTTGCTATGCAAAACTGAGGCGCGTGTAACAGCGTTTACTATTATTACCACTCGTCTAATGTTATCATTTCACTCATTTCACTTGCAGCCACATCAACCAGAAGACCCAGTTTGAGAATCCCGTTCTGGAAGCAAAGAGGAAGTTGAGCGTGGACACACCTGCTACTGTACCACAGCCGCCAGCACCAGCCACAGGTAACTGCTGATACGTTATTTACGTCACAAATGAGGAAGGGTCGATGAGATCATTCCTGTCATTCTTTTAAATCTGCACTACCGTTCTAAAGTTTGGGGTCACTTAGAAATGTCCTTATTTTTTAAGGAAAAGCACTTTCTTTCAATCAATATAACATTAAATGAATCAGAAATACACTCTATACATTGTTCATGTGCTAAACGACTATTCTAGCTGCAAACGTCTGGTTTTTAATGGAATATGTACATAGGTGTATAGAGGCCCATTTCCCCATTTCCAATTATTCGCAATGATGTTAGCACAGCTGAAAAACAGTTTTGCCGGTTCTTTGACGAAAGGGCAAAATTATTATTTTGAAGAAAAATCATTATTTCTAATCTTTAGGTCAAGGTCTTCACTATATTTTCTATTCATTTTGCAAGTCTTTTGATGAATAAAAATGTGACATTTAATGGAAAACGCAAACAAAATTGTTTAGGTGACCCCCCCAAACTTTTGAACGGTAGTGTATGTAAATAATACGAAAACATGAGAACGCCAGCGTCACCACGTTGGAAAAAGTCAACATAATAATTATTAAGTATTGCGGTATTTAACACATCTTGTGTCCGATTTAGAGTGTTTAATTCAAACAACGTTGTTAAGGTTGAGGGCCGGGCAGGTTTCTTCTCATTTGTCATCAGAAATGGAGAGGAATCCTGGAATGTAAGAGCTGTCGTCAGCTTTAAAGTAGCACATGCTGTTTATTTCAGTTTTGATTTAAATTGGCTTCTAGATAAAATCTAAAATGTATACACATGTGATTTTAAAGCCTTGGGAGCAGCCTGGCTCCAGGGAAGGCAGCGTTGACTTGTTATAAAAACACAGGTTCTGGCTTTGTAGTTCAACCTTTTTGTTGACTGAAGGAAAAAAAAATATACACTGCAACAAGATATTAGATTTGTCTGAACACTGGAGAGGCCATATCATCATCCTTTAAAGCTGAGATGTCCGTCTATGAGATGATCTTACGGTTGACGGGCTGCTGATGAACAGCCCATTGCCCCTGACGCAATGATATTCAATTTAAACAACGGAGCAGCGTTTTTCCTGGGCAGCTGAAGTCATTTTGACATGCGATAGGGAGGGACTCGGAGGTCTCTTTGCGAATGCTTTAGCTTCTCTCGTTAGAGGAGGAGACGGGAAGACGAGAGGAGAGACGAAAGAGGAGATGACCGCGTTTGAAAGTGACTCGTTGTCATAAATTGCGTTTTTTGTCCGGGGTCATCAACTGCGGCGAAACAACTGCGACGCCGAAGCCCAGCGTCGTTGTTGTAACACGAGTAAGAATTATGCTCAAATACAAACGGGCTCAACCGCATTAGTATTCAAACTCGCCTCTGTATTGTCAGACAACCCTCGTACTAGAACTGTCTGCCACACTCTGTTGCGTGCAGAGCTCCGTCTCCTACAGCTGAGCCTCTCTGCGCAGCTCTTGTGGACGATATTGCTGGAGTGCACCGCCGCCGCCCGCTGCCTCCCCTGAGCCCTCGCGGCACCTTCCCACCCTTGTTAATGAGAATTAATGGCTGGTGGTCCTGTGCGAGCGTGTGGACGTGTGCGTGAGGTAGCTTTCTAAACACTGTTATGACAAAAGACTGGCCAGCCTGACCTCGCAAGACAATGCCGCAGAGCAGAGAAGCAAAGCGCAGCGCTCGCTATGCTCATCCGTAATTACAACACTGACAATCCTGTCTGACATTTTCATATAATCACTTCACCCCCCGGGAAAAAAAACACTGTCCCTTTTGTGGCGCGCAGCTTAATCAAGACCATGTAAACACTGTTTAGGTGTGTAGCTCTCTCTCTCTCCATCCTCCCCCTCTGTCTCTCTCCCTGCTCTTCTGTCAGTGATGCTTTCATGGCGATCATGTAAGAAACAAACACTTTCCTGATGTAGTGTGTGAACAACATTAGTTATCACTTATTTTTATTCTTATCTCTACTTTATTACTTACTCTACATTAGAGTGTAATTTAATTAAATTTTTTACCGTATTTTTATTTTATTCTGTTTTTACTCTTATCTTTACGTTTTATTTCTTTTTTTACTTATATTTAGAGTGTAATTGAGTGTTACCCTATTGTGTATTTTTATTTTACTTTATTTTATTCTAGTTTTACTTATACTTAGAGTGTAGTATTTTACCATATTGTATTTTATTTTATTCTAGTTTTACTTATATTTAGAGTGTAAGTTTTTACCATATTCTATTTTATTTATCCTATTTTTACTCTTATCTTTACGTTTTATTTGTTTTTACTTATTATGTCCTTGCACATTCCTGCACCTCTTGTCACCTTAACTGAGCTGTTGTAAATGTGTGTTTCCCCCCTCGGCGGAGGAATAAAGTCATTCAATTCAATTCAAATTCAATAAGGAAACTCATGGGGGGGGGGTTGCATTAAAGTGGACATGTTATGCTAAATCAACCTTTTAATTATTTAAATCCTTATATTTGGGAATCTGGAGGCCAGGTGTGAAAAAAGATGACCTAAAAAACCGCGAGAGTGCAGGCGAGGGCAATAGTATTTCGGAAGAGCGGAAGTCCGCAAAGTGTTCTATTCTTGGCTCCACAGTGCAGCACAGAGTTCTACACAAACTTCCACACTCAGAGGATTTACGTGTCCAGTGGATACATTTTATAAATGACCGCAATAGAGCCTGCAAATGATGGCTTTTTCCAAATGCTAACTGCTGTTAGCTTCCAGAGCCTCAGTGACGCTGAAATAGTTTCCTGTGTCTCATTTGCATTTAAAGACACAGGCACTCAAAAGCGAGCGTTCTGAACAGGGCTGTTTTGTCAGGGTGATTGAACTGCTGTGGTGCTTCATCCTTAAGGTATTTTAACCAAAGCATGTCACAGACATGTTCGTTAGGACACCAGGGAACTAGGTTCACTTGGAGAAATAGTGTAATATTTCTCCTTTAAAATACACAAGATTAATTGACAATCTCGAAAACATCTCTCTGGCTCAGCTCCAACACAGGAATGTCAACTTAATCACGCTCGGCGTCATCCTAATTTCTTTTTTTTTCTTCCTTTCTTCACCGCGGTCACGTTTATTTGCCAATTGCTATGCATTTATGCAAATCACATTCCCATGACAAACTGAGAGCGGTGTAAGAGGCAGGAGTGAGAAGGGTTGGGGGGGGGGGGGGCGGGGGGGGGTGGGGGGGCTCTAGTTCTGCCCTCCCTAATGAGATTGATGTCCCACCATGTATCCGTGTGGGAACTGTCAGAGGAGAAGCATGAAGGGACACTGCACATAACTCACAGTCTCATAGGCTTACACCACAGGGAGGAGAGAGTTAGGAATTAGGTAGAATCTCCCTCTCTGTCAAGTCAAACTATTTCTCTCTGTTTTTTTCCGTCTCATCACTCTTCTCGTCTCTCTCTCTCTCTCTCTGACACACACACACACATACACACACACAGACACTATAATTCCCTTTCTGTCATTTATGAAGTTGCCTCATTTATCCATCCTGCAGGCACCAAAAGAGGAAATTTGCAATGAAACTTACTTTGAAAATGTCAGGTGCACTTTAGTTCAGATTTATCACTCCGATTAAAGAAATCTGTCGTTCGAGATGAAACTGGGACAAAATACTGACATTTTTATAATAACTAGGACATTTATTGGCTCTATGGTGAATGGAGCAGGAGTTTGCTGTTAAATTGCAATTTATTAATGTTAGTGTAATTACTAGCAATGAGCAATGCACTGTCAAACACGCCACTCTGCAAATGCTGTTATGATGGCGACAGATGGTAATTTATTTTCTGTTTCCCTTCAGTTCCCATGCTCATTTTCAAAAAATATGTCCGTACCACATATAAACCTAAGAAGTGTGGTGCTCTTGTCTATAGAATTATTGTCACTGAATTCATTCATTCAGGTTCTTCAATAAAACTCTCTTTATATCTAACGTTTTATTGACAGACCAAGATAAGGAAATGTGTTCAATTTATTGTAATTGCAGTCATTTGGCCATTCAAGCTATTTATTCCATTGATTCCTCCATTGCCTTTTGTCAAAAGGTCCTCACCTTCTTCTCCTTGATCTCTTCAACAGAGGAGCCTGGTGTGGGAGCGCGGCGATTCACACGAGATCCATCTCAGCTGCAGGGCTCTATCCTGCAGACGTCGCTAAGAAAAAGCCCCCAGGGATTTGGGTTCACCATCATCGGAGGAGACCGACCTGACGAGTTCCTTCAAGTCAAAAATGTCCTCCCGGACGGCCCTGCTGCACAGGACAACAAGATCAGCTCAGGTAATCTTCCCCTACTGACCTTTTATATATCATTAAAGTGCACTGTGGTATCTGGATTTCATTTCAGCTGAGGCCCCGCCGTACTTTCTGCATTACATGTTTAAATTGCCCTTATGTTGCTATGGTTCCATTCATACTAAAGTACTCGATCTGAAATTCCAATCTAGCAGTGGTAGTTTTGTATGTCCCTGTATTATTTCATAAGCGACGGGTTGCACAGGTGTGGGCACCAGTTGACCGCCTCACATAACCTCTGTCAAGCATCTATATTGTCGCTTTTGACGCGATTCCATGACACAGTTTACCAGTTAGCTCCGTTAGCTGCGTTAGCGCCTTTAGAGCCGTTAGCACGGCCTACAGTCGAACTGGAGCGGCCTGTTTTTTTGACGAAAAGAGCAGCGCTACGAATAACCAGCGTACCCGTGTACTGCGTATGTGTGTGCCTCTGTTTTGAAAGTTTAGCGTTACTTTAGAGACTCATTTTAACAATCGGGAGTCACGTAAACATGACGTCATGTGCATCTTTTTCCGGTCAGTCATCATGGCAATGCCCCATGCATTAACATTACATTAAATTAGATTAGATTAGATTAGATTAGATGCGTGCCCACCCTTGTTTTTTTTTTTAAACTGGGTGTATGAAATAAAAATGTAAAATGCATCATCGGATTAATACGGAAGCGTATTGCATTCACTTGAAAAAAAAAAAAATCCTGTTTTTCTCACTTATTAATTTTCGGTTTGATTTTTTGAATAATCTTTTTTCTGTTTTTCTGACTAATATTTTTTCCCCTGTTTTTCTGTCTAATTATTTTCCTGTTTTTCGGAGTAATTTTTTTTTGTTTTTCGTGCAAATTTTTTTCCCCTGTTTTACAGAGTAATTTTTTTCTGAGTTGAGTTTTCCGTAGATTAAAAACCATTTCAGTTTAATAAATAATGAAACAAAACATAATCCAGTGTCGCAAACATTTGCAGGTAGTGTCTGCTTTTGCACAAAGGCACACTCTGAATTGGCGTCAGCGTGCTTACCATACATAATACACTTCTATGTATCCTGAGTAGTACACACAAACAGAAATGTTCAGGGGCAAATAAAAAAATAAAAAATAAACGTTCAGCCGTGAATGTCACATTGCTTGATTGAGCAAAAGCAAAGTGTTTATAGGCAGCGCTCAGTGGAGCAGATCTTAAAAGACAAAAGAAACAAACAAACAAAAAATCTGTCAATAAAGCACATGTTCACTTTAATAGCTGACACCCAGATTTCTCATGCAGTCATATATTAAAGGTTTAACGGGCCCGGGTGACGTCTCATGGCTGCACGGTGACAAGAATGCTTATCCGAGACGTTTGCCCGTCTACTGCAGCAGCAGCAGCGGCCTCGTGTTAGTAGCTCTGTAAATCCCCCCTTTTATCGTACATACACTGTAAATACTGTGACCACATGCACAGAGGGTTTTATTCCTTTGATTTACTGTTCGCGAAGTGCCCCGGGTTTCGCAGAACACTGCTATTGATTGCGTTTAGCATTTTTTTTACAGCCACATCAGAGACGCTGCTGTGACTGAACATGCAAGTGGGAGAGTAATTATTTCAATATTTCATTTCCCTTGAGAAAGACGAGTAATTGATTTAACCCAAAAAAAAAAATGAGCTGTAATTCATTCAATTGGCTTATAATAGCAGACCGTGACAGTGGAGTGAAACAATTTTTAAGGTTTTGACTTCCTGTCAGTAAGTGTAGAACATTCTGAGACCCCGTATTTTACTTACCTTACCTCTTATCATGTGGGTGCTTAATTAGTAGACAAGTCATTAGAGCGAGCACTTCAATCAGGGCGTGGAGCTCATTTCTAGAGTATAGCATTTGCTGTGTTTGCTAGGAGATGGTATTGATTGTGTAGGTGGGCTTTTGAATGTGAGCCAACTAGCCCAGTCAGCAATTCAGCCGCCTGTCCAGGCATATATCTCAGCCAGGCCAAAGGGTGACAAGAGCCTCTTCCCTCTCAAGGAGATGAGAGGAGAAAGAGGAGAACAGCATGTTAGTGATCTCATTTACTGCCTCTCTCCATCACATTTACATCTGTACATCGGAGAGTTGTAAATGCGGACGCAATCCAGCAATGTATTAAAGCGGAACTAGACCGGAAGTTCCTATTATCGCTGTTTTTTTTGGTGTGTATCTGCGTCATTACCTTGTTTATGAAGCCCTGACGGTTCGAAACAAACAGTTCAGCCATTGCTGAGAACGTTATGTTTTATTGTAATCTCGGGGCTCAACGAGATCACTGAAAATCCCGTAATAGTTACGTAAGCAGCGGTTCTCCTGAACAACCGATCGTCCTCCTCCGGGCGGTAGTCCGGGCACATCCGGTTACGTACATTGAACCGCAGAAGAAGAATAACGTCCGTTGTGGAGGTGTTTCACGAGCAACAGTGTCTTCTGACTCTGGGTCTGACTCCGGTCTAAAGTCATAAGAGGGACTGCGGCGGGGAATCGTGACGAAGCTATTTTTAAACACTGTTAAAACAATGTTTTGATAATGAGGAGCAGTGCATCCGCCGTTCCAGAGGGGGGCGCTGCGCTTCTGAGAACGGATGTGCTGGATAGTACTGGCCAATCACAAGACTCTGTCTTCTGGGGGTGAAAGTTCACTCTGAAACATCGCGGCTGAAAAACACTGTCAGAAAAGAGGATTTCTATCGGCTAGTTTACAGAAACTAGGAGGTTTTTGACCATAAAAACAAGTTAATATATGTAAGTAGACCTCCATAACTAACATATATGTGCAACAGGACCACTCTATGTGACCTTTAATACTGTGATAACACCGTCAGTTATGTTATTGTATAATGTCTTATTTTGTCTGCGTGTGCCGTTTTGTGGTGATTCATGTAAGCAATGTCTGTTTTGTTCTCATTCCTCCCAGAGGTCTCATTGT